>NC_083108.1:87271120-87900120 GCF_949774975.1 Lagenorhynchus albirostris
GCCATCAATTGTCCAACTCTCCTTCCTCTCCTGCCCTTCTGGGGGCAGAGGGGTCGGAAGAAGGACCTGACAATGAAGGTACACCTGCCCTACCCCATCCTATCCCCACCTAACTTGTTCCAGCCCTCCCTACCCCATCCCATCCCACCCTACCCTATCCCATCCCATCCCCACCTACCCCATCCTATCCCATAGTAGTAGCGGTGTTTTCTGTCCTCTGATCCAAAGACCTTGATCACCATGCTGTAGAGATGCAGCCCTTCCACCAGCATCCACGCAAAGACGCTCAGGAAGAGGTAGTGCAGGAGCACGGCCAGCACCTGGCACGGGGCCTAGGACCAAAGCAACGGCAGGGAGGGTAAGCTCTCTCGGGTGTGAGCAGTGGGTGGGTGCTGTTGTCTCAACGTCCCTGCACCCATTTTCTGGGGGGCGCCTTCTGGTCAGGTGGCCTCATTTTCTTTCTGGGGAGTCACATCTTGCCTTTCTAGATGGAGTGATGTAGATGGGGCACGTGACTCAGGAAGTTGCCAATCACTGCATGCCCCCCTCCCCCACCAAGCACGGTGATTGGTTCAGGAGAGAGCAGGGAATCAGGCCTGGCCAATCAGCATAAATATCCCCATCCCTGAAGCAGGATTGGCTGGGGAGGGTGCACGTGACCCTCCTGGTCCACTGGAGTGGGTTCTGAGGTGGGCAGAGCTGCCAGGGAGCCAGTGAGCGAGGCTGAGGCTTTGGAGACACCCGGGCTGGGCACCCACCGGCAGAGCCAGAAGCCATCAGTGGAGAAGGCACGGCAGGCCCACCAGGACGCCAGCTCACAGCAGGTGTGGAGTGCCCCTGTTTGGTTTAGACCTGAGCGAGGGCACTGATGTGAGGAGAGGGGGAGAATGCCCAGGCACCACGCATGTGTCCCCATGGGACCCGGAGAGGGGCACGGCCTGGGAGGAGAACTGGAGATGGAAGGGGATGGGAAGGTGACGGGAGGGAGGAAGGAGGAGATCTTTTCAAAGGAGAAAAAAATAAAGAAAAGCATTAAAGACAGAAACCTATTACTGTACCAAACCTGGGTCTGCTAGCAAAGCACCAGGTTGTGGTGACGGCGGAAAGTACAGCAGTTACTGCAGGGCCAAGCGAGGAGACCAGTGGGTCTGCTAATGCTCGAAAGACCAGGACTCCCTGATGGCTTTCAGGAAGAGTTTTTAAAGGCAAAGTGAGGGAGAGGGTCGCAGGTGTGTGATCAGCTTGTGGACATCCTTCTGATTGGTTGGTGGTGAGGTAACAGGTGGTATTCTGGGAGTCAACATCATGAACCTTCTGGTTCCAGCTGGTCTGGGGTCTACGTGGTGGTGGTCGGCATGCATTTAGTTTCTCCACCTGGTGAGGGTCTCGGTATCTGCAAAACACCTCAAGGATACGGCTCAGCACAGTATCTACAGCCCTTGAGGAGGAACAAAAGGTCCTTGACTTTATGGCTGAACTATTATTAACTTGTCTTACTTGACTCTTTTCCTTTGTTTCTGCATTTTCTCACTTCTCGGATTAAATTTGCTCTTTGGAACTTGGGGAAGGCCTAGGAGGCTAAAGTTCTTCTACAAACAAGAGAGAGGGGACACAGGGCAGGGGATCTGTCCCCAGGAAGGCCCCACAGTGTCCTGCTCAGTTTCAAATCCAGGGACAGCATGATTTGTGGTGGATACACCAAGTCCTATGCTTACAATATTCAGCAGTCTGCTAATTCTCAGGATAAAAATGTGTACTTGATACCTCGGTTTCCTGTTTGGAGTCACAAAACTTCCGTTTGGTCATTAAGCACAGATATCAAATACACACAGTCCTTGTCTCTGAGGTCCCAGCACCGAGTGGCCTCCTAGGACCAGCTGCCCCTTGCCTGGGGCTCAACCCTGCCTCCCTGTTCTCTTTGTTTTTTCCCCCCTCCTCTGGATTTCCTTTGGGAGACCTGACCACCCTCTCCCGGACACAGCCAGGCGGGGTGGGGATAGATGCTGTCCTCATGGTGTCCCCACCCCTAGCTGAGAGGTGGGCATGTGCTCGGGCTGCCACTCGCTCACATGACTCTTCATGAAATGTTCATTTTTAGCACGGATAACTTCAATCCGTTTTCAGATCAACCTTTCCTGGCAACGAACAGATGTGATTTGCTTCCATGCAGACGCCCACAGACTGTCTAAATCTGGTGTCACCTACATTGAGTGGTGACAGATTTGGAGAGTTACATTTAATCATAAATAACTCTGTGACTTCATTTCTTTAAACTTGTGGATTGAACCACTTTACGTCCTCCCTCTCCCCTACCCTCTCACAAACGCGCTTCCTGCTGAACTTTTGCCCCCTTCTGCCCACTCCCACCACCCAGCAGACCCACCCACGTCACAGAGGAAGACAGCTTGGTCTTTAGTTCTCCGTGTGTAATGGATCCAGAGGCGGAAGCTCTGGTCATCCAGGCTCACGGTCACTGTCACACAAGGACATGATGCCACCTGAGCATAGGAGGTAAATGACATCAGACATGAGGGACCCAGAACACCCTGCAGCCACCAGCACTCCGGGAGCCGGGGGGCAAGAATGTTCTAGAATAATGGCTGCAGAGCCTGAGCTGAGACTCAGTCTCCAGACACTTTGGCAGTGCTGAGCCCTCACCTGCACTCAGTGCATCCACCCTGGGCTGGCATTTTCAGACGCTGATGCCCTCACGGGGACACCCACGGAGAGCTCATCCACGGAGAGCTCATCCACGGAGAGCTCATCCACGGAGAGCTTCGGACATTCTGCTTTAGGGCACGGCTCCCCAGGGGTGGGCTTGGTCAGGGCCCGGGTGGGCAGCCCCCCTACGAGGCCCTGCCTGAGCCTTCGGGGCCTGTCTCTGCCCATCTGCCCATCAGCCTGGGGAGGCTGTACCAGTCACGGCAACTCATAAACATCTGTCTGGTGGGAGGTTCCACACGGGGCCTGAGCAGCTGCTCCTCTCAGGCTCCCTGGGGAGCTGTGAGCCCGGGAAGGATGTAACCCAGAGGGACAGGTGACCCATGGCTCATCACAGGGACACGGACACAGGGCGTGCACGTGTGGGGAGAGTGAAGCCCAGGGGAAGCCGAGTACCAGACCTGCCCACCCACACCCAGGGCCCCATTTCCCTCCTGTGCACTGACCTGACAGCCAGTGCGGGGGGGAGCCGTGCACAGCCCCAGGGACACCCAGCACATGTGCGAGACGACACAGTTCTGTGTGACCCCTGACGTGGCCCAGAGCTGTGTCACTGGGTCACCCTCTCCAAGGCCAGTCGTGGGCAGAGCTTCTTCACAGCACAAGACAGGGTGTCTTCTGAGTATGACTTGGGGGCTCATAAATTCCTCCAGTGCCCCTCTGGGGGTCTCCCCCGTTCCCACCTCTGTGCACAGACAGCAAGACAACTGAAAACAGCAGCTATTAATTTCAGAAACCATGAGTGTGTGTGTGTGCGTGTGCGTGTGTGTGTGTGTGTGTGTGTATAACAGGAAGAGTCAGACGTGCACTTCAGAGACAGTTTCCTGCCCCCTCCCATCTCCACCAAGGACCCCCGCTGGCTGGGGGGGAGGGAGGCGGGGGCACGGAGAGACGATCAGGAAGGGGGCGGGGTGCCGTTTAGACTCTGTGCTCTCACTGCAGGGGCACAGGTTCCATCCCTGCTCAGGGAACTAAGAGCCCACATGGGAGGTGCAGCCAAAAAAAAGGGGGGGGGCGGGAGGCTTCTTCCACCAAAGTCTACGTGGGGACTGTGAACGGTGAGGGCTCAGCAGCGTTGCGCCCTGGCACCCTGACAGCGCTCCAGTAGAGAGCGGCCTCCAGCACGACTCCTCTGTGCCCCAGCTCACGTGTGCCCTTGCACTGAGCACACCCTGGGTGCTCGTCTCAGCCCTCGAGTCCGACGTACCCTGGGTGGACAGTCCCCATTCCAGGACCCAGAACACTCACACCTCACCCAGTGCTGCATGGGCTCTGGGCATCGGGACAGCAGCCGTGGGATGAGAAAGCCCCACACCTCCCCAGCTACATGGAGCAGCGCTTCTCAAGAAGAGGAAGCCGAGATGGAACACACTCACATGTGTAACGATGCTGGGTGGTGGGGAGGTGGACCGTACCCGGGGCACTGGGGACCCTCAGGCGCTGTGCTCGGACCCTCCCGACATCCCTCAGTGTGTGACCAGGTCATCCGAGGACACCCCAAGGCCCTGACCCCTGGCCCGGCACGCGCCCTCCCCTGTCCAAATGCCGCCTGAATCCCCAGCTCCCCCGGCCCTTCAAGGCCCACAGCGATAGAGGCCCCTTTGGGCTTGAGTCGGTCCGGCCTGTCTGTGGACAGACACGTCGTGACCACACGAGGCACCGACGGCCCGGCAGGTGCTGACGCGCTCGTCATCACCCTCAGCTGGCGGCGGGAACTCAGGTCCTGACCTGCCGATCCCTCCACATGCAGCTGAGCACGGCCGGGGACGCCGGGAGGGGCTCGTGCGGGACACAGCGGACGGCCACCGGGTCCGGGGCAGAGACGCCCACCGAGGACCCGTCCAGAGCCGGGGAACGCGGGGTCCACACGTGCGGGGACCTCGGGTTTCCCCGCCTTCCCTGTCCCTGCGGGGTGCTGGGCGCAGGGGTGGGTCCGATGCCAGAAGGGAATTCAATTCTAACGGTGGTCGCCCGTGGTTCCCCAGGCCCTCTCTCCTCTGTTAAACCTCACGGCTCCAGTTTGAGAGGAACGGGGCCTGCAGACTCCTGACTTTTACGCTCACGGTTTATATTCGGTGTGTAAACCTGCCCGGCGGGTGAGGGAAACACGCAGAGAGGAAATTGCTCCGATGCTTCCAGCAAAAAGCAAAGAAAAAACACCTGTGAACTTACATGGGGATCTGGAATTAGAACAGCCGGCCGCAGAACTGAACAGAAAGTGTTTTCAAATCGTCCCCGTGGCCCAGGTAACACGAGTCAGGAAGGTCTCAGTGGAAAATGCGCTGACACCGGCTAGACTGGTCCCCAGGCCCGTTCGTGCATCTGGCGTTTACAGCTGCGGCGTCTCAGAGCAGAGAGGTGGGTCCCAGGGAAGTCGGAGCAGGGAGCAGAAAACAGAAGCAGAAAGAGGCAGGAATGCGTGAGGACGAGGGCAGCCGTGAGCGCCTGTCAGCCCGCAGGCTGGGGCGGGACCGCCCCAGGGAGAGCCGCATCCCTGGATGTGCCACAGAACCTTTCAGTGTGGCCTCTGCCTGCTCCCCCCGCCCAGAATAAACTCCCCGACCGTCCGGAGAGGCGAGAGCTGTCATTTCACACACAGGTGGCTGCCACTGCACTGCCCGTTGCACGTCTTGGTGATGCTGACGTCACTGTGATGTGTCCTGAGGACATGAGGAGGTGTCACTGTGATGCAGTGGGGGATATGGGGAGGGGCCACTGTGATGGGGCCAGAGGACACCATGAGGGGACCCGCCAGGAGAGTCCTCAGGAAACTGAGGCCCAGAGAGGTTAAGTGTCCCTCCCGAGGGCACCCGGCGCATGGACAGAGCTGGGATTTGCACACAGGCCAGCTGCTCCAGGGCCCTCACCCTCCCACTCACCATGTGGGGAGCTCACAGACTAAGCTGGGCACTCAGAATGGAAGTGGGGGGACACAGAGCCCAGGGGAGCGTGAGGGATGCTGGGATTCGCAGCAGGGAGGGGGTGGGAAGGAGGCTGGACTGAGCTGCCACTTCGCAGACTATCCGTCCTGTCACCCTGGCGGCTGCACAGCTTCCCTACTTGTGTGTAGGGACGTGTCACTCTCCCAGCGTTCCCAGCGTTCCCTGTGAGGATGTGGAAGTAGAACTGCTCCCCCGCTGGTCACGTGGAGACACTGAGGCCCAGAGAGGCACAGTGATGTTTGGTGGATAGATGGGTGGGTGGCCAGGAGCAGAGGAAGAGGGAGGTGGAGAGGTGGGCAGGGCCTAGATCTTCACTCTACAACATGGAAGCACGGGTCACTATGTAAATTTAAATCAGTTACATTATGTAATATGCAAATTGAGTTCCTCAGTCGCACAGCCACATTTTAATTTCTCAGCAGCACATGTGCCTGTGACTACCATTTTGGACAGCACAGCATGGGTGGAGACCCTGGAGGGTTTGAGCAGAGGGGGTCATGGTCTGACATATGGGGGCAAGGGACCCCCAGGCTGCTGCGTGGGGAGCCGACTGCAGGGGTCTCGGTGGAAGCAGAGGCTGGTGGACCTCATGCAGGATCCAGACAAGAGGTGATGGTCCTGTATGAGAATTGCCATGTGGGGCAGGGAGGTGGCTGGATGGTAAAGATATTCTAAAGGTAGAACCGTGAGGATTTTCTGAAAGATTGCATACACAGTTCAAGGCTTGGGCGTAACCAGCTGGAAGAGTGGAGATGTCCTTCTCTTGGATGGCAAAGAACGTGGGTGAGCGGACTTCAGATGAAATCACATCGCAACCCATGAGCATCAGGCAGAGCCTTGGCGGTGGATGTCCACAGCTCAGGAGAAGCAGAGCCTATCAGAAGGAAGGGTCGTAGGAGGGGGCTGAGCAGCCAGCGCTCATGGTTTCAGGGTGGACACCCCTGTCCCGGGAAGGGCACAGGAACATTCTGAGCCTCAGGTTATCCATCTGCAAAATGGGCAGAATAATTCCTGACCCTTTTCCTCTAGTTGGAACTTTTTAGGGATATAAGAAGAAATAACACAGAAAGACTTGGAGGCTTAGCCAGGATAAGGCATGAGATAACTCCAAGGTAAGATGATTATTATCTTAATTGGATGTAGTCAAATTTAGTTTTTTATTTTAATGATTTAGATTTGAGGATGAAGTGTTAATTTATGAATCATCTGTGACAGTAAATAGACCTCCCTGGTGAAGACTTCCCTAATTACCCGTAACCACCTGTGACTGATGAGCCAGCAGCAGGGATGGTAGGGATGTGATGGCAGGAATTATCTAATCACATGTCCCTGTAAATAATTCAGGGACTGGGGCCACTTCTGAGGCTGGAGCAGAGTTCCCTTTGCCTCTCGTGGTGCATATTTTCTGTCTCTGCAGGAGCCAGGAGGAGGGGTGCAGGCACCAAGGCTCTGTCTCTGCAGGCTAAGCCATGCCCCTCTGACTGGCTGTGGCTGTCCACGGCTCAGCAGAAGCAGAGCCTATCAGAAGGAAGGGTCGTAGGAGGGGGCGAAGCAGCCAGCGCTCATGGTTTCAGGGTGGACACCCCTGTCCCGGGAAGGGCACAGGAACGTTCTGAGCCTCAGGGTATCCATCTTTCTCCACACCTGGGCCAACATAGAGCTGGAAGGCATTCCCTCCACCTTCTTGCCAAGCTGGGTGGATGCATTTGAAACATTTCACTGTCTTTGTTATCAAACAAATCTTGTCAAGCTAATTAGCTATGGGGGATCTTAGGTGGGTTTTTGTTTTCAAAAGTAGTCAAACAAAACAAATGTATATTATGCTTGGCCCGAGGCTAACTTTCTAATTAAAGTAAACTGCAGTTGGATCACCAAACAAAAGTAAATAAATAATAAATGTGTGTGCACATATGTTCAGAGAGGAAAAGCCGGAGGTAAAATGAGACCCAGCAGAGCAATTGGCAGCCGTGAACTGAGCACAGGGTCCAGGTCCCAGAAGCAGTGAGGTTGCAGGGAGGGAAGCTAGGTTCGTATCACTGCCCGGAGGGGGGAATGAAGAGGGGAGATAGGTTCGTTCGTTTGTTTGTTTAACAAATTCTTTCTGCCCGGTGTTGGGAGCTAACATTTCTTCTCTGTCCTCTTTCTTTTCCTTCCTGTAATAAGGGTCTGGCGTGCGTCAGAACGCAGACCACGTGTCACAATGGCTCAGTCAGTGTACGTTTTAGGTCTAGTGTACGGGACTCTGTAGGGCCTGAGTGTGAGATGGCCACCAAGGAGCGTGGGTAGTGACAGTGGAGAAAATCTGCCCAAATGTGGATGGATCCCTGACCTCAGGCAAGTTGTCTCCTGGTACCCGAGAACAAGCCATCCAGGGATGCTCCGCCCTGCGCGCTCCTGGTCTCGGCAGAGCTGGCAGAGCCGGAGTGTTAGGTTAAGTGTGGGCAGCCGCATGCGCGCCGCCGAACCGATCTGCTGAGCTGTCGCTGCCGCCGCCCCGCCCCGTGCGCCGGGACCCGCGACCCCAGACCCGGACCTGTTTTCGATCCGCCCGCGCGCCCCAGGCCCGGCCCGCGCGGCGCGGCGGAAGGAGGCGACCTCTCAGCCGCAGCTGGCCAACGGGGCCCTCAAAGTCTCTGTCTGGAGCAAGGTGCTGCGGGGCAACGCGGCCCGGGAGGACAGGGATGAAATTTTAGATGTGATCTACTGGTCCCGACAGATCATTGCTGTGGGCCTAGGTGTCATCCGGGGCGAGTTACCATGGCGAGGTTTCTTGGGACGAGCAGGACTCTGCCTGCTCAGCGCCGGTGTCCTGTACCCTCTACTTCAGCAACTACCTACAGATCGATGAGGAAGAGTGTGGTAGGGCTTTCCTGGTGGCGCAGCGGTTGAGAGTCCGCCTGCCGATGCAGGGGACGCGGGTTCGTGCCCCGGTCCGGGAAGATCCCACATGCTGCAGAGCGGCTGGGCCCGTGAGCCATGGCCGCTGAGCCTGCGCGTCCAGAGCCTGTGCTCCGCAACGGGAGACGCCACAGCAGTGAGAGGCCCGCGTACCGCAAAAAATATGGCAGCACGTTGGAGCTCACAAAGGAAGGGTTTATGACATCGTTTGCCTTGTTCACTGCCATCCACTATGACTGTTGGTGCACAGTCCCCACCTGCGCCCTGTCCGGTCCAAAGGACCCTCTTAGTTACACCACAGAAACGTGATTATGAGGGGCACCCAGCCACGTAGAACCTGGAAGGTTTCCTGGACCGAGAATCAGTGTGTTGGGCGTCAGTGTTTTCTGCAAGGGTTGTGACCTGAAACTTTTTAAGGAACCATACACCTTTTGGGGAAGCATTTCTGAATTGTCCATCACCAGTCGATTCTTCTCGGATACGATCATGAAACACCCGTTTGCCGATTGGAGCTGTCCTTTCATCTGTGCACCTCTGGATCCGGGTGAAGCATTAAACTGTCTTCCTTCTCCATCAGGTGTACAGTTTTTAAACTATCAATCACTGGCATTTCAAGTCTTCTGAAAACAGTATGGCAGTATGTGCGTGGTCCCTAGCACAGTACAAGCAGCAGCTAATAGCAGGTTTCATTGTAGAATGTTTTCAGATGCTTGAATAAATCAGATCTTTAATCGAAAAAAAAAAAAAAAGAACAAGCCATCCAAAGCATGTGTGACACGTTTCCCCAGGTGGTGGCCTTTAGACACTCCTCCCCCACAACCCCTTCTGTCCTCCCATCTCTCTCCCATATTCCTGTCCCTCAGCTGCCGACTTCATTCCTCTGTTTCCCCCTCACCTCACCAGGTGGAATCGTCCTTAGCAACTCCCTCCAAGACTGAAGAGCTTCCCAAACCAAGTTGGGCATTGGCCCTATCCAAGGTTCTGAAACCTGCTGGGACGCCAGGATGGAGCTGGTGTTTCTGTTCCACGGTGAACACATGTGAGGATTCAGTGGCAGTACTAAATGTTATTTTAATATTTCCTTCATGCCTTAACTCCAACAGGTAACAGCTTAAAAATACATAATTGAAAGATTTTCTGTCTGAAAAGATGCTTCTGGGCTGAAGCCTGGGGAGATGGTGGCTTTATCTTGAATATCCTCAGAAATACAGATTCTGAGACACATACGTCTCTAAATCCATTCAGATGTCTGCAGACTATAAGACAGATGTCAGTAGAAATAATGCTAAGGGGTTATCAGTCAACTCAGCAAATGTTTACCAAACCCCTTCTGATCACCCACTGTGCTGGGCATCTGGGTGCTTATAAAGAGATAGAAGGAGTGGTTTTAAATCTGAAGAGTTCTACATCTATAAGGAGTCAACATTCACTGTGCCCACTGTGCTGGGCATCTGGGTGCTTATAAAGAGATAGAAGGAGAGGTTTTAAATCTGAAGAGTTCTAGATCTATAAGGAGTCAACATTCAATATAATAATATTAAAGATGAGGGACTTCCCTGGTGGTCCAGTGGTTAAGACTCTGTGCTTCCACTGCAGGGGGCATGGGTTCGATCCCCGGTAGGGAAACTAAGATCCCACATGCTGTGTGGCACCGCCAAAAAAAAAAAGAATATTAAAGATGAAATAACATGTATTGTAGAACTGCCACCAACTAGCTGGTACATTTAGGAAATAAATGGTGTGGTCAGAAACCAGCTTTTTGAGAGCTCACTATCATCCCCCTATTGGAGCAGAGTTTGTGATTGAAGAGTGTTAGCAGGAGACCTTCACGTGGGGCATGGTTTCCTATCATGATCCAATATCTCTGTTAAGTTTAATCTAAGATTTACTTTTGTTCCCAGAGTGTACTGGAGCTTTGGAATAGGATCATCCATGAGCAGTATAAATCTCAAGGAAATTATAAACCTTTAGCCAGACTCATCAAGAAAAAGAGAGGGGGAAAAAATAGGGGAAATGAAAGAGGAGAAGGTACAATTGACACCACAGAAATACAAAGGATCATAACAGAGTACTATGAACAACTATATGCCAATAAAATGGACAACCTAGAAGAAATGGATAAATTCCTAGAAATGTATGATCTCCCAAGACTGAATCAGGAAAACATAGAAAATACGAACAGACCAATTCTCAGGAATGAAATTGAATCAGTTTGAAAAAAAAAAAAAAACTCCCAACAAACAAAAACCTAGGACCACATGGCTTCATGGGTGAATTCTACCAAACACTTAAAGAAGAGTTCACATGCATCCTTCTCAAACTATTCCAAAAAAATATAAGAGGAAGGAATGCTTCTGAACTCATTCTACCAGGGCAGCATCACCCTGATACCAAAATCAGACGAAGATATCACAAAAAAGGAAAATTAGAGACCAATATCACTGATGAACATAGATGCAAAAATCTTCAACAAAATATTAGCAAACCAAATTCAACAATATAGTAAAAGGCTCATACACCATGATCAGGCTGGATTTATCCTAGGGATGCAAGGGTTGTTCAATATCCACAAATCAATCGATGTGATACAGCACATTAATAGACTGAAAAGTAAACTCATATGATTATCTCAATAGATGCAGGAAGAAAACTTTTGACAAAAGTCAACATCCATTTATGACAAAACTCCTAACAAAGTGGGCGTGGGGGAACATACCTCAACATAATAAAGGTCACATATGACAAACCTACAACCAACATCATACTCAAGGGTGAAAAGCATACTCAAGAGGAAAAACATTTCCTCTAAGATCAGGAACAAGACAAGGATGCCCACCTTTGCCACTTTTATTCAGCATAGTATTGGAAGCCCTAGCCACGGAAATAAGAAAAGAAAAAGAAATAAAAGGAATCCAAATTTGAAAGAAAGAAGTGAAACTGTCACTGTTTTCAGATGATGATACTATTTAGAGAAAATCCTAAAGATGCCACACAAAAAAATCTATTAGAACTAATAAATGAACTCAGTGAAGTTGTAGGATACAAAATCAATATACAGAAATCTGTTGTGTTTCTATACAGTAATAACGAACTAGCAGAAAGAGAAATTAAGAAAACAACCTCATTTACAATTGCATCAAAAAGAATAAAATACCTAGGAATAAATCTAACCAAAGAGGTAAAAGACCGATACTCAGAAAACTATAAGACATTGATGAAAAAGAATGAAGACAACACAAACAAATGGAAAAATATACCCTGATCGTGGATTGGAAGAATTAATACTGTTAAAATGACTATACTACTGAAGGCAACCTGCAGATTCAACACAATGATTATCAAAATACCAACAGCATTTTTCACAGAACCACAACAAATAATTCAAAAAGTTGGATGGAAACACAAAAGACCCTGAATAGCCAAAACAATCTCGAGAAAGAAGAACAAAGCTGGAGGTATCACGTTCCCTGATTTCAAAGTATATTACAAATGTACAGTAATCAGAACAGTATAGTACTGGCACAAAAGCAGACACACAGATGAATGGAACAGAATAGAAATCCCCCCAGGCGCATATGGTCAATTAATCTATGACAAAGGAGGCAAGAATATACAGTAGGGAAAAGACATCCTCTTCAATAAACGGTACTGGGAAAACTGGACAGCTGCATTCAAAAGAATGAAACTGAACTACTTTCTTATACCATATGCAAAAGAGAAAGAAAGCTCTAAATGGATTGAAGATTTAAATATATGACCTGAAACCATAAAACTCCTAGACGTAAACATGCAGTATGCCCTTTGACATTGGCCTTAGCAGTAATTTTTTTTTTGGCTATGTCTCCTCAGGCAAGAGAAATAAAAGCAAAATAAATGAGACTACATCAAACTAAAAAGCTTTTGCACAGTGAAGGAAACTATCAACAGGACGAAAAGACAGACAACTGAATAGGAGAAGATATTTGCAAATAATACATCACATAAGGGGTTAATATCCAAAATATACAAAGAACTTGTACAACTCAGCATCAAAAAAACCCAATTTAAAAATGGGCAAAGGGGCTTCCCTGGTGGCACAGTGGTTGAGAGTCCGCCTGCCGATGCAGGGGACGTGGGTTCGGGCCCCGGTCTGGGAAGATCCCACGTGCCGCAGAGCGGCTGGGCCCGTGAGCCATGGCCGCTGAGCCTGCGCGGCCGGAGCCTCTGCTCCGCAACGGGAGAGGCCACAACAGTGAGAGGCCCGCGTACCGCAAAAAAAAAAAAAAATTGGGCAAAGGACCTGAATAAATATTTTTCCAAATAAGACATAAATATGGCCAACAGACCCATGAACAGATGCTCCACACCAGGCAAATACAAATCAAAACCCCAATGAGCTACTATCGCCTTCAGGCTTGTCAGAATGGCCGTCATCAAAAAGACAACAAATAACAATGTTGGCAAGGACTTGGAGAAAAGGGAACCCTCATGCACTGTTGGTGGGGATGTAAATTGGTGCTGCCACTATGGAAAACAGTATGGAGGTTCCTCAAAAAATTAAAAGTAGAACTGCTATATGATCCACCAATTCCACTTCTGGGTATTTTTTCCAAAGAAACAAAAACTCTAGGTCAAAAGATACATACACCCCAATGTTAATAGCAACACTATTTACAATAGCCAATATATGGAAGCAACGAAAGTGTCCATCAACTGATGAATGGATAAAGAAGATATGGTACATATGTACAGTAGAATATTACTTGGCCATAAAAAAGGAATGAAATCTTGCCATCTGCAACAATATGGATGGACCTGTAGGGTGTTATGCTAAGTGGATTAAGTCGGACAGAGAAAGAATCATATGATTTTGACTATATGTGGAATCTAAAAAACAAACTAAAAAAAGAACAAATGCAACAAAACAGAAACAGACACAGAGAACAAACTTGAGGTTGCCGGAGGGGAGGGTGACGGGGGGATGAGTGAAATAGGTGAGGGAGATTAAGAGGTATAAACTTCCAGTCATAAAATATCAATAAATGAGTCACAGGGATGTGATGTATAGCATAGGAGTAAAGTCGATAATAATGTGATAACTTGTATGGTGACAGATTATAAATAGAATTTAAAAGGTGAACACTTTGTAGTGTATAAAAGTATCAGATCACTATGTTGTACACCTGAAACTAGTATAATATTATAAGTCAATTATACTTCAATAAAAATAAATGAGAAATAATAAGAAATCTCAAGAAAATAAGGCAATTGTGTTAGTCAACGCTCAGTTTTACTTTCAAATAGCCACGTCTCTCTCTCTCCATCTTCTGTTTCTGTCTGTGTGCAAACGTTGAACTCCTTTACCTCACAGTGACTTTCCCCACAGACCCCCACACACTGACTACTACAGAGACTCGATATATAATAGACGAGATCCTTCCCTCCCTGATTATTTGGTCCAGTGGGTGTCAACAGTCCAGCCTTAGACCAGTTACCATGGCTAGGAAAGGGAGTCAATTGAGAAGGTGGAAATTACATGTTTAGTAGAATATAAGTATATTCTACTTATAATTGTCTAAGTAGAAACCCCAAAACCAACATCACAAATCAAAAGGACAGATTCAAATCAAAAGAAAAACTTTTAATAAAAATTCAAAATTGTTCTAATTATCAGCAGTAACTGCTTAGAAGATTCAATAGAAAAGTAATTTTCCATTTACAACGGCAGCAGGACTTTAACATACGTTAGTGACCCTAATTAACGTGTGAGATCCGTACAAAGATGACAGTACGACATCCTTGCAAGACATTGCGACGCCCTGACAGAGGGAGCAGAGGTTTGCTACCTTCCTAAACAGGAAGCCTCAGGAGTGCGTGGCTGACTTTCTTCCATTTTACTCTACACGTTCAGTGAGACAACAATCAAAAGCTCAAAATAGATTTTTAGAGATATTGACAAACGGAATCTAAAATTCATCTTGAAGAGAAAGGGCAAGACCAGAAAAGATAAGAAAGGAAGAAAAGGAGGAAGGGGGGTGGTGATTCTCTCCCCATGTTGGGCACAAAACAAATGGGTATAAAACGGGGAGGGCAGCTGACGTGAGCAAATAGATCAATCGAACGTAATGAAAAGTCCAGACACAGAGACTTTAGCGTATGTGAAATTAATACACAGGAAAGGACGCATTTCACATCCACAGGGATTGATGGCACTAAATGGTGCGGAGACACTTCTCTACTGCTGCGGAAGAAAAACAGAATTAATCTTCAACCTCACATCATTTCCCGAAGTAATTTCAGGTGCATTTCAGACATCAGTGTAAAACAGAACTGTAAAAACATTGGACAAAAATATAAGACAATGGAACCTGGAGAGACAAAAGACCTCAAACAAGACACAGAAAATGCAAAAGGCTAAACTAAAGAACACATAAGCTTGACTACCTCAAGATTTAAAATTCCTATACGACTCACGGTACAGTAAAATATTACCCACAGACTTGGAGAAAACATTCACACCATACATAGCAAGGGATTCACAGATACAATATGCCATCATCTCCGTATAATAATATGAAAAAGAAACAACGGTGGAAATTCAGGCAAAGGATATAAACACGATTCATGGGGGAGAAATTACAAATGCCAGTAAGCGTGGAAATGCTCGATTCGGTAGGAATGAGGGGAAAACTCGTTAAAACAAGACGTCCTCTCTCACCTGTTTGATTGGCAAACACGAGCACGACGGACAATAGCGGGTATCAGCAGAGACGTGCGGAAACAGGATTCCTACGTGCTGTTGGTGAGAACGTACTTTGAAGGGCCTTCTGCGGAGAGGGATCTGGGCGCATCTATTGGCGCAAAGACCGCACAGGCCCTGGCTTCTCCGCTTCCCAGATCTACCTGGAGAAACACCCACTCGTGTGCAAAGGAGGCGAGAAAGAGAACACCCACCACGATGTTCCCTGAAGGCGTGAGAGCTCGGAGGAAAAAAATGAAACGTCCTGCAATGGAGACTTGGTTCAATGCAGAGGAATCTGGTGCTTCAGTTCTTGGACTTTGGAAGCCTGGGGGAGGGAGTTCCGGGCTGACCCCTTTGCCATAAAGTGGTGCGTAGAAGACTGTGGTTGGGAGGAGGGGTGTGCGGCTGCCCCCCCCAACTGTGATGCAGTGAGGCTGGGTCAAGGGGTCTGTAAGTCCTACAAGGCAGTCACCGCAGGGCGGACGGTGAACCTTAGTGGGCAGCACCCTGACTTGTCAGTGTTTGCGCCACGCTGATTCCTGTGGAGTTAGGTTTGTGGGACTCTCTCATCTTTCACGGGCATTAGCTGACGCTGGACCTCAGGTATGAGCGAGGGACACGGGCTGGAGGCCTTGGAGATGCGGCTCAGGGTCCCTGATGAGCGTGTGTCCTGCCCAGTGGGAGCTGCAGCCCGGTGCACCGTGGCCCCTTCCCTCCCACATCTTCTGCACATTGAAGACAAGCCTCCCCGCCCAGGAGGCCGCAGGGGTCCTCTCCCCTTGTCTGGAGTCTCAGGGTCTCCTCACGCCGGTCCAAGGCCGCACACGCCTTCCCCTCTGAAGTTTGAGGCGGCGAGAGACTGGTGAGTGTTTTTAGGTTTCCCTCTGTGCAAGCAGGTGGAATTTTAATGAGCAATATTGGCGATGCACTGAGTATGTCTGATGTCCACAGGAGAAATTAGCCCTCTGCTAAGCCAGCTCTGTGCTTTCATTACATGCATCGGATCAATGCTGGAAAACAAACACAGGCGCCAGGTATCCCGGGGACGCGTTCTGGGGGAGAATCCATCGCAGGAAATGCAGCACTAATTAGTGGAGGAGACCGCGGGGGTCTGTCCTCACGGGTCCATCAGGAGGCACAGCGGAGAGGACCCCGAGGGATGATGGGTTACAGGGCTGAGTGGGGACCTCTAGGATCCTTGAGCAGGTGCCTCCCACGGGGAAAGACGCAGGGGTGTTTGAGCCCCTAAAGCTTTGCTACTCAGACTGGGGTCCCTGGACCTGCAGCAGCAGCATCATTGGAGCTCGTTATAAATGCAGATTCCCAGGCTCTTTCCTCCGCATCGGCCCCTCCGGTGCATCAGAACCCCGAGCATCCCCAGGGCACACACTGCATTTCCCGGCCGCCTTTGCAGAATCAGGGATCATCTGACCAGTGGATTCGAGTTCTGCCCAATGCACTGTGAGCAGAGGTGATGGGAGCGGCTGGCGGGTCGCGCCCTGAGGGGACGCGGGGGGTGATGGGAGCGGCTGGCGGGTCGCGCCCTGAGGGGATGCAGGGGAGCCCTCCCCTCCCACTTTTCCCATCCACTGGCTGAATGAGGCCCGGTCTGCTTGGGTCAGCTTCTTATCTGGGCCCAGGAGGCCCCAAGGGAAAAGGGGGTCTCGTGAGATTTGGAGAAATTTAATCTCTTTATCATGTGCCGATCACTGAGCTTCCTGTGGCTGGGCTTCCGCAGCTGCGCAATAGGGATGATGACGGTGATGGTGATGGTGGTGGTGAAGATGGTGCCTTATTTCCAGGGAGAGGAGGAAAGGTGACGCGGCAATGGCAGGGCTTGGAGCAGGCCCTGTACCTGCTGTTACTAATAGCATTCTTACTAATACCTCATGTTCTTGGTGAAGTGGACTTTCCCCTCCTGTCCTGGGCCCCTGGTTAGAAGGCAGGAAACGAGCTCCCCTTTAGAAAACCTCCTTTCCCAGCTTGTCCTCAGCAGGAGTCCTCTACAGAAGGCATGAATGTCCCGCAGGCAAGCAGGGGACACAGGCCGTCCCCCAGCCCTGTACCAAGGGCCCCACTGGGCCTGGTATCCTGGAAGGCGCATTAACGTCGCAGACCCTGCTTCCTGCAGTGGCACCGAGATAGCGGCTCCCGTTGTGCTTGGCTGGGGGGAATCAGGAGTGGACACCAGCGGGCAGGCGCTGGGCCACTTTGTTGGCGAGGCTGATGTGCCCACCTCCTGGGGAGTTTCCAGGAGAGGCGTCGGGGCTGCCCCTGCAAAGCAGTGGGGCTGGCGTCCCCGGGCTGGTGTCCGCACTCCACAGCACATTAGCCTGGATCGGGAGGGCAGAAACGTCACAGACCTCTGCATTCAAGGCCTGGTGATGAGTGGGACGGGACATCTTGCCTCATGTTTTTTTTTGGGTTTTTTTGGGTTTTTTTTTTGAGGTACGCGGGCCCCTCCCTGCTGTGGCCTCTCCCGTTGCGGAGCACAGGCTCCGGACGCGCAGCCGCTCCGCGGTATGTGGGATCTTCCCGGACCGGGGCACGAACCCGTGTCCCCTGCATCAGCAGGCGGACTCCCAACCACTGCGCCACCAGGGAAGGCCCAGCACTATTTTTAATGGCTGCTTCGAGAGCTGTGAGAATACTGCACAATAATTTATTTAGTGGATCCCTGTGTTTAAACCTTTTGATTGTCTCCAATTTTTCCACCATTATAAGTAGCATCGCTATGAGCATAAATCTTCACACGCATCCCTGAATACTTCCTTGGGATGAATTTCTAGAAGGAGCTGCTGGGTAAACACATTTTAACCTTGAAGCTGCTTCAAGCCCATTTCCCAAGGCCGCGTCAGGGCTGCCCCGCCTGGTGGTGCAGGTTGCACACTGCTCAGAGGTCCCAGAAGGGGCAGGAAGGGGCTGAGGAGGAGCCTGTGGTCCACTCCGCAGGTATCCAGGTGTCCCCTGGAGCAGGTAACTTTTTCTAGTCTGCACAGAGGCACAGAAATTGCTAGCAGAGCCCTGGCTGAATTGTCAAAGAGTCTGAGGTCAGAGGAGTCCCCTGACTGAAACCACCCACAAGGGGCCCCAGGGGGTGGGGTCGGGGCCAGCGACTGTCCAGTCTCATCCAGGTGACCCTGAGCATTGCCCAGGGTGAGGTGCAGAGCCCTCTCCCTTCTGCCCGCAGCCCCTGGGCCTGTCCGTCCACATCAGGCACGGATTCCCCCACTGGCCGCCAGCTGAGTGATGCCCGTCTGCGTCCTGAGGGTTTGCCTAACCCCACAAGTCACCCCACGTGGACCAGACATGCCCCGTGCGCCTGGGGGCCTGTGGATTCCAGAACGGAGGATGGGGCCTGGGCAGCAGCCGGGATGCTGGTGGGGACCGTGAGGAAGTTCCTGCCCCCGACGAGGGGGGTCGGATGGACTGAGCTGGGCTCTCCCTCTGAGCCCAGTGCCTGGGCCCCCCCCGGTCACGCCCAGCACAGGGAAGGGTGCTGGCGTCTGGACAGAGAGCTGTGCGAGGGGAGACGCGGCCTGAGGGAGCTGTCCCAGCTGAGGGAGCTCACAGCCCCGCGGGGGCCCTGCAGACGGACGCCGTCCCTGTGAAGACCCCAGTCCCCAGACTCGGGAGCCAGCTCTGTCCCCAGGGGCCGGCCTGGGGCTGCGCAAAGAGGGTCTCTCCTCCTGGGCCACCCAGCGCCTCCGCCGCGGGGGTGGGTGTCCCAGCTGAAATCTCTCAAGGTTTTCACAATTACACTTCATGGGGAAATCCCGGCAGAGCGCCCGCCTCCGTCCACACTAGTGGCAGCGGTCACCTCGGAGCGATAGCGCGGGTCTTAGTGGGTGAAAACACACTTAGAGTAACCCCTACGACAACCTTCCAGGCAGGGCTTTGCCCGTCTGAACGGAAACGGCCCCTCGAGGGGACCTGCGATGGGAGAGTCAGGACCATCTTCACCGCAGAGGCAGCCGCGGGGGTCTGGGAGCTCCAGCCACTTTGATTGCGGACTTAATGCACTGACCTTGTGCAACTTCAAGCCCCCGTTTGGGTGCAGAAGTGGCGCTTTTGAGATGATGGGCTTTTAATGATCACCTTTGACCCTGTCAGCTCAGTGACTATTCTACGGGAGAGACAGAGACAGGGAGGCAGAGAGATGGAGAAAGAGACAGAGAGAGACAAAGACAGATAGAGACAGAGAGATAGAGAGACAGAGACAGGGAGACAAAGAGAGACAGAGACAGACAGAGACAGATAGACAGAGAGACGGAGACAGAGAGATGGAGAGACAGAGAGAGACAAAGACAGATAGAGACAGAGAGATAGAGAGACAAAGACAGGGAGACAAAGAGAGACAGAGACAGGGAGACAGACAGAGACAGAAAGAGAGACAGAGACAGAGAGGAAAGGCATTAGGAGTGTCTTCTGGGGGTGCAGGGTGGCCCTGCCGGGACCCTACTCCCCAGTCCTGTGAGGTAGGGTCTGGGCAGGGCGGTGATTTGGGGTTTTCCTCTTTCCTTCCTCTGCAAAGAGACGTGGAACCAGAGCCAGAGGATGGGGGAGAGAGAGGAGGAGAAGCACCACGTGTCTGCTCCAGAGACAGGAAGCACTGATCCCAACGGGCACGTCCGTGGGTCCACGTGATGGTACTGAGGCAGAAGATGGGCTCCAGGCTAGACATTTACAACCGGCCTCCTGTTCACACTTCCTGGGGGGAGAAGAAGATGGGCTCCAGGGTGGACATTCATTACCAGCCCCCTGTTTACATTTCCTGAAGCAAGAGGTAAACGGACTCTAGGACTACATATTTATGACTAGACTCCTGTCTGTATTTCGAGATCTGCACCTCGATATAAAAACCAGTAAGAGAAATAGGGTAAATAATCGGACATTGGACATTTTTGTGGCAGGAACAGAGTGGGACTAAATCCTGTTAAAAGATCAAGAGGCCATACATCTCCCATCCTTGGGGCAAGGGAGACACTGCACATGCGCAGAAAGGCTCCTTGGGGGTCAAAAAGGAGGGGGCACCACCCCATAATAGGTAATGCTAAGGCCGTCCCATAGGCCTCTGGGCTGGGATCCATCTTGGAAAGAAGCTGCCCACGCGTGTTAGGGAGGGTCCTAGGGCAGGGCAGGTGTGGAGAAGGAAACCAGATAATTGGCCAGAGGTGAACAGAGACCCGGAAGACCTGCCCTATATAAGTGACTTAACTGCCTCTTTACTGGGGTCCTCCTCGTTAGGGGGGACGACCACACCCTTGCTCTCCAGGTGTGCATCTCTGCCCTGCTTCTGTCTTAACTAAACAAGCTGTTTCTCGGTGTGGTCTCCCACTTGTTGTTGTGCTGTGTCCCTAACAATAAACTTTGCACCTGTTTTTACAGTTTTGCCTCGGTGAGAAATGCGTTTTTCACTGGGGGGCAAGAGCCAGGGGGTGTGCTGGCTGGGATTCCTGGTTTTCATCCAGGCTCCCCAGGTTCAACTCCCGGGCAGGGAATTAAGATCTCACTTTACACCACCACTCACTGCTGCCCCTCCGAGATCAGTGTTAGACTCACTCAGGGAGAGGCCAGAGCAGCTGGAGAGGCCTGGGACAGTCAGGACACCACCTCCCCACCGTGTGGCTTTGAGTTCACGGGCCCTAACAATTGTTAGTGTTGAAATATGGGAACACGTCTCTAACCGTGGTGAACAGGCACTGCCCCAAGCCCCGCAAGCGCCCGGCTCTCTGCCAGCCTCCTCAGGACCTGGTGACTGAGTGGTTAACGCCTGGCAAGGCTGAGTCGGGGAGGGGCAGGGGAGGGACACACTGAGTCCACAGGGACAGCCACTCCCCAGCCCCAGGACAGCATGTACATGCCAGAATCCCGGAATCGCGGCCCAGAGTTGCAGACATTCCAGTTCTTCAAGAGAAGTTTCCAAATACATAAATATTGCTTCAGATTTTTAAGAAAACCCTCTGTGGACCAAACGTGACCCATTCCAGACAGAATGCAGACCGCAGGCGGCAGGGAGACCTTTCTAGTCCAAAACCCACCTATGTCCACATATCCCAAATTCTGCAAATCTTCAGGTCCCCTAAATCCACCAATTTTCATTTATTTACACGGGGAATTCAGACCTAGAAGCTGAGTGGAGCTGGGGCATTTGGGGGCGTTGCCCAGGGAGAGCTCAGGTGGGTTTTGTCCCTGTGAACCCGCCCTCCCCCGGCCCACTCACTCAGACGACCCTGATTCGGCCTCCCGGGGCCATGGGCAGGGCTCTGAGAGCCCAGACAGGTTTATCCAGCACTTCGACAGTGAATGTGATCCCTGAGATTTAACTCTCTGGGAACAAACCCGTTCCCCACCCCACCCCCGCACAGGAAACAGCAATCAGCCCATCATCATTTCCACGCTGCTCACTCACCAGCCGCGTCTGTAGGCTAATCAGCCTGCCCAGCCCAGTAGATTCCCGAGCACCGGTCCCAGCACTGAAGTCGCGCCTCTGGGCCTCCTAAACCCAACCTGCTGGGGTCAGCCACCCCGCTGCTCTTTCCCACCTCCAGGTCGGCCAGGCCGGATGCTCTGCCGCACGCCTGGCTGCCAGCCTCGTAGGCAGGAGGCAGGCGGTTCCCACCGACCCCAGGCTCTGGGAAGCAGGAGGCAGAGGCCAGCTCTCTGTGGACTGGGCCCAGATTGTAGAGGCTGTCCGTGCCTGTGGTGGCCCGTGGCCTTCTCTGCATGCGTGCCTCCCTACTGGGTTCTCCTAATGACAAAATGACACAGCTCTGGCAGGTGAGCAGAGGAAGGATGGTGCCCACAGTGAGTCTCAGTGGGATCGGAGAGCTAAATTTAGAGAGAGCCGTGCATTCAAATGTGGACACACCCCAGGGGATGCATCACCCAGCGAGCACGGCGGGAGGACATCTCACTTCCCGGAGCCCCTGGGGAGGCGGCCGCAGTAGCTGGAGCAGTCCCAGTTCCTGAGGAAGTGGATCCCTGTGGGACATGCCCGAGGGACTGGTTATAGGGCAGACGCTCGGGCTTTTCCAGGGGTCTGAGAAGTGCTGAGCTCCGCAAGGTCCCCCCTACCGGAGCCCCTTCGTTAAAGTATGATTTTGCTGGTTCAAATCACATGTAAAATCATGTAGGGACTTCCCTGGCGGTCCAGTGGTTAAGACGCCGCGCTTCCAATGCAGGGGGCGCGGGTTCCATCCCTGGTTGGGGAGTTAAGATCCCACATGCCGCGGGCCGAGGCCAAAAAATAAGTAAATAAATAAAAGCAAGTAAAGCAGAGATTGAAAAATGTTTTATTGGGGCCTGCTTCTTCCCACTTTAAAAAGGGGGAACAGACGTTCACATAAAAACCCAGACTTTCACCTGCACCTCGGTGGCCCTGGGCTGAGGTCCGAGCAGGGTGTGGCCAGTGTCCCTTTCCCCTGGGCTGGGGTCCGCTTCCCCGCTGGGGCGTCCTCATCGGTGTTACATGCCTGAGCCCTTTCATGTTCCCGATGTAGAGGAAAAGACTATTTGCAGACTTGTAAAGAACCAGGTTGTTTTTTAGAGGGATGTAAGAATTTCGAGGCTTAGAAAAGGGAGATTTAATACAGGGTAAGTCAGCTACTCCATAGACCACCTGCTCCTTGTGGAAGGAAATCCACCAAGAGTTGGTCTCAGTGGAAAGGAGATGCTTTCCAACTTTGTTTCTGCCGCTGATTTGGAGGAGCGCCTTGGGTGGAGGACAGGGTCGTTCTCGGATGCCCCCGGGTGACGGCAGTTTGACGCCACCATTTCTGTTCTTTCTGGGCTCATTTGACAGATGGCAAAGGATGTAACTTGGCAACAGCAGAAAATACTAAATGCTCTCGCACCTGTTTCACAGATCACCAGTATACCCGCACACACTTAGATCATACATGTCCCTAAGTTAAATCCCCCAACATGAGGGGCTGGATGCTTCCTGCAGGGGTGCTGGGCTCAGAGTAGGCACTGAATAGACCTTTACTAACCCATCTCTACACCAACCTTGGTCTCTCCCCAGCCCAGTCCTAGTTTCCAATCTGTACACTCACCTGTGCTTCCACAGCTCCAAGATGACAGTGCGGGCCACACTGATCAACAACAGTGTCACCTGGGTGTGGTCCCCACAGTGAAAATGTCCAATGACAAAAGCAACCTGGTCTGGATCTGTACACCCCCAGCGGGAAAGCTTGGTGGCATCTTCTCAAGCTGAGCGCTGTAACACATCAATTCCACTCCTAGGTATATACCTGTCGATTTCAGCGCAAAAGCGTGTAACCCTGCGTCCTAAAAGGCACACACAAGCATGGTCATAGCAGCACTGACCCAAACTGAAACTGCTCAAATGCCATAAACAGTAGAATGGATAGATTACTGGTGGCTTTTCACAATGGGAAATTATTCAGCACTAAGAATGAAAAATCTAGAAATCATACACCATGATATGGAGGACTTGCAAACATGACGAGTGAGACACTGAATACATAAGAGCACATGCAACGTCATCCCATTCACCTAAAACATAAAAATAGGCAAAACTGATCTACCATGATAAAAGTCAGGGAACAGCTACCTTTAAGGAGGAAACAAATCAGCGTATCATGATATATGGAAAAGACCATGATTTTTTTTAAATAAATAAATTTATTTATTTTTGGCTGTGTTGGATCTTCGTTGCTGTGCATGGGCTTTCTCTAGTTGTGGTGAGCGAGGGCTACTCTTCATTGCGGTGCACAGGCTTCTCATTGCGGTGGCTTCTCTTGTTGCGGAGCATGGGCTCTAGGCACACGGGCTTCAGTAGTTGTGGCACGCGGGCTCAGTAGTTGTGGCTCACGGGCTCTAGAGCGCAGGCTCAGTAGTTGTGGTGCACTGGCTTAGTTGCTCCGTGGCATGTGGGATCCTCCCGGACCAGGGCTCGAACCCATGTCCCCTGCATTGGCAGGAGTATTCTTAACCCCTGCACCGCCAGGGAAATCCCAAGACCATGATTTTTCAATGGGCAAAAGATTTTAATAGACACTTCACCAGAGAATATATCTGAATGGCTAATAAGCACGTGAAAAGACACTCATCGTTAGGGAAAAGCAAACTAAAGCCACAGTGAAGTACGCACCCCCTAGAATGGCTAAGATCAAAGGGATGGACCATGCCAAGTACTGGTGGGAATGGAAAATGCTGCAGCCATCTGGAAAACAGCGTGGCAGCTCCCCAAAAGTTAAATACAGAGTTACCATATGTATTAACTTCCTACTGCTGCTGTAACAAATGCCACAAATTTAGTGGCTTGAAACAACACATTTATTTTCTTTCACTCTGGAGGTCAGGAGTCTCAAAGGAGCTAAAATCAAGGTGTCGGCAGGGCTGGTTCCATGTGGAGGCTCCAGGGGAGGGTCTGTTTCTCACCTCTTTCAGCTTCTAGAGGCGCCTGCGTCCCTCCAATCTGCTTCTGTATTCAAGGCCGGCTCCCCAAACTCCCACCTCCGTCTTACAAGGATCCTTGTGACCACGTTGAGCCCACGCAAATGATCCGGGATAATCTCCCAACTCCAGACCCTTAACTTAATCCCATCTGCAAAGTCCCTCTGGCCATACGAGGCCATGTCGACAGTGAACGTGTGGGTACTGACACCCAGACACGTCTATACGGAAAGATGAAGCTCCTTGGTGGGCAGGAGTACAGGCCCGGGGGGCAGGCAGCCAGGGATCTGTGACCTCGGACAAGTTACCAAACATCTCCAGGTAAGACTGAGATCACAGAGCACCTTCATGAAGGGGCCATAAAAGAAGAAAATTCAACTGAGCAAACCTGAAAGATCTTACTGGCTTGGGCTTCCCTGGTGGTGCAGCGGTTGAGAGTCCGCCTGCCGATGCAGGGGACATGGGTTCGTGCCCCGGTCCGGGAGGATCCCACATGCCGCGGAGCGGCTGGGCCCGTGAGCCATGGCCGCTGAGCCTGCGCGCCCGGAGCCTGTGCTCTGCAACGGGAGAGGCCACAACAGTGAGAGGCCTGCGTACCGCAAAAAAAAAAAAAAAAAAAGATCTTACTGGCTTTCTGCAGTGGTTCATGAATCAGGCAGCATCCAGTCTAACAGAGAGAAAGAAGCACCAAGAAGCTGTACAAAATGAAAGACTTTTATAGACAGAAGGGAAGAGGAACGAGGAAGTCATACTAGACCGAACATGGGCTGGTTACTGCAAGGTTACTTTCCTGTGCAGGTGACAGGCGTCTAAGAGGCAGGTGACCTAACTGGTGCTGATCTGGTGATTCCTGGTTCACAGGTTTAAGGTCCCATTTCTGGAGAGCAAAAGCCATTAATAAATTAGGTCTTAGTTTGGTGATGTGGGGCTTAGCATAATCAACTCCATTTGGGGACGGTCGTCTTGTTTTTAGCCAGGCCTCGTGAGGACCAATTGGATAATACACGTGCTCAGAAGGGCACCTATCTGCCCTCATGTCCACTATGGTCCTTCTGCCCAGTGTCACGAGGGGCTTGGCCTGCAGGCGGAGCCTCCAGGCTCCCTTGCCCACTGGCGTCACCTCCGTCCAGCAAATGCTGACAGTTTGGGTGTTGGAGGGTGTGAGGGGAGAAGCCTGTGTATCTCTCTGCTTCTCTGTTGTTTGTTTGTTTGTTTGTTTGTTTGTTGCCGTAAGCGGGCCTTTCACTGTTGTGGCCTCTCCCATTGCAGGACACAGGCTCCGGTCGCGCAGGCTCAGTGGCCGTGGCTCACGGGCCCAGCTGCTCCGCGGCATGTGGGATCTTCCCGGACCGGGGCACGAACCCATGTCCCCTGCATCGGCAGGCGGACTCTTAGCCACTGCGCCACCAGGGAAGCCCCGCTTCTCTGTTTTGAAAGGCATCTCCTGTTCTATCTGTATCTTCTTCCTGATTCCAGGGCTCTGCACAGCACCTCCTTCACAACCCCAGGTCTGACGGGGCCACCTTCCCCGTGCTCAGCCAGCATCCAGGATGGTTGGGGCGCCAGCTCTTGTTTGTCTCAGGGTTGCCCCACCTACTCCTGTCTTCAGCTCTTCCTACGCCTTTGTTACCAGTCCAGGGTACTAACTTCCCTCTGTAGAACCACCTTTGTTTTCCTAAGAGAACCCTAATTGAAAAATGCTCGATAATATAAGCTATTATTTCTAAATTAAGCATGTTCAGATTCATAGAAATTGTATGCCCCTTTACCGTATTTATGTGTTTACATGTTTCCCCCTGCCTTTTATGAGTAGGGATAATGTAAAATGTAACAGACATTGCTTATTTGCCCACCCAATACCCATTCTTCCCTTCTTTGCTAGCAAAGAATCTTTATTCAAGGAGACAATGCATCTCACCCAGGGGCCGCAATGTTATCGGCCACTGAATGAAATTTCCAAACGATAGACAACGCATTGTCATTAATTTTTGTCCAACTGGGGATACAAATACGTTTTCTATCACCCAGGAGTTCACAGTCCTGTGAGGTGCACTCAAGTGCCTGACACATGGTAAGTGCTCAGGTGAGATGGGTTGACTGATATGCTCTTTCATAACCCTGAATGCAAGCTGGGACCCATGACCTGACATAGGACTTATATCCTGATTTACTGCATTATTCACACAAACTCTTGCAAATGTATAAAAGTTAAATCACATTTGGTTGAAAAGGACAAAATTGCACGAAGATGGACCTAGAAATCTAGACCATATAGACCCATTTTCTATGACTATTTACTTCCAAAAATGTATCACCCCTTCACAACCTGTGCCTGCCAGTGTGGGGTGGTCTTAGGAGAGGCATTTCCTCTATGGCCTCACCCAACTTGGCTCTGACTAGTTACCATTCACGTGGCCAGTTAGCATTCATGGCAGGGACCTGGCTAAGTTCTTAGCCTCATTGGACAGATGAAGTAACTGGAGATCAAAGAGCTCCAGTTTGAGTGGACTGAGCTAACGTCCACAGCAATGGACAGGGCTGGCCATCCTACCCATCACGACTGCCCAAAACCCACCCACACTTTAAGATTCTGGTTGTGTTAAAAAGCAGGCATTCCTGTGTGGGAAGAATGTTAATGGAAGTTATCGGCCATTTCAAATTACAGAATAGGAAGGAATCTTCCAGATAATATAAGCAAACTTCTTTACTGTGGTCCACAATAAGAACTACATCTTATGACCATATGTGTGTGTGGCTGAAATAAAAATATCAAAAAATAATAACAGCTTACACCCGAGATGCCCTTTATTCTTTTTAAAAACATTAAACAAAAATGCACTTGACAGGACTCCCCTCGTGGCGCAGTGGTTAAGAATCCGCCTGCCAACGCAGGGGACACTGGTTCGAGCCCTGGTCCGGGAACATCCCACATGCCGCAGAGCAACTGAGCCCGTTTGCCACAACTACCGAGCCTGCATGCCTAGAGCCCGTGCTCCACAACAAGAGAAGCCACCACAATGAGAAGCCCACGCACTGCAATGAAGAGTAGCCCCTGGTTGCCATAAGTAGAGAAAGCCTGCGCACAGCAACAAAGACCCAACACAGCTAAATATAATAAATAAATAAAATTATTTTTAAAAAATGCACTCCAGAGTTGTCAACACTCTTGTAACTATCACTCAGCTCAACAAATAGAATGTTTGCAGCATCCCATCAGCCTTTCCTGATCATAACGCTCTGCTTCCCCCACATCCCTCACGTAATCATCTCTTTTAACATTGCTTTACTTTGCTTTAATCTTTTCTTTTTAAAAGCAACTTCAATTTTATTTATTTATTTTTAAATTTTATTTTTTTGGCTGTGTTGGGTCTTCATTGCTGCACGTGGGCTTTCTCTAGTTGCAGCAAGCGAGGGCTACCCTTCGTTGCAGTGCGCGGGCTTCTCATTGCGGTGGCTTCTCTTGTTGCGGAGCACGGGCTCTAGGCATGCAGGCTTCAGTAGTTGTGGCTCGCAGGCTCTAGAGCGCAGGCTCAGTGGTTGTGATGCACGGACTTAGCTGCTCCGCGGCACGTGGGATCTTCCCGGACCAGGGCTCGAACCCGTGTCCCCTGCACTGGCAGGTGAATTCTTAACCACTGTACCACCAGGGAAGTTCCCTTTGCTTTAATCTTTTACCACCTGAACACTATAGCTTAGTTTTGCCTGTTTGAATTTTAGGATTGAAATCACAAAAGTACTATTTGTACTTTTCCGTCTTGCTTCCTTTCAAAATTGTTTCTGATTCATCCAGGCTCTTGCTTGTAACTGCAGCTCATTCGGTTTCATTGTATATTCCACTGTGTATATTACTATACTACAATTTATTTAAGCATTCTGTTGTTGATGGGCACTTGGGCTGTTTCCAGTTTGGGGTCATTCAGTAATGATGCTATACTAGTGGGAAGCAGCCGCATAGCACAGGGAGATTAGCTCGGTGCTTTGTGACCACCTGGAGGAGTGGGATAGGGAGGGAGGGAGGGAGACGCAAGAGGGAGGGGATATGGAGATATATGTATACGTGTAGCTGATTCACTTTGTTATACAGCAGAAACTAGCACACCATTGTAAAGCAATTATACTCCAATAAAGATGTTAAAAAAAAAAGAAACAAAAAGTTGCTATAAACACTTGAGTCCAAGTCTCCCGCAGGTCTTGGGGTATCAGGTAAGACAAGTGGAAATGCTGGGTACTGGTAAGTATGTTGACCTTCACTAGATAGCGACGGTTTTAAAAAGGGGTTGTACCAATAAACTAAATAGAATAAGAAACAAAACAAAA
The DNA here is from genome assembly GCF_949774975.1 of Lagenorhynchus albirostris. NCBI lineage: Eukaryota > Metazoa > Chordata > Mammalia > Artiodactyla > Delphinidae > Lagenorhynchus > Lagenorhynchus albirostris. The sequence continues at coordinate 87,300,143 of NC_083108.1, forward strand.
CAAAGCAAAGTCACCCCGCATCCAAGTGACAGGTCTCCGCAAACGGGGTTGCCACCAGCGCCCCAACCCCTTTTCTCCCACATGGGTCCCAGGACCCCCAAGTCCGTCACCGCGAAGCGCTTCCCGTTTACTAAGCTCTTTGACACCCGCTAAGGAAACCTTCCGTGGTACGCGAGACGAGGGTCGTGACCCCCAGGACCGAAAACAAACCAGGGCACCAGAAGGCCATGCGACCCATCCCAGGGCACAGCCTGTCAGCCACCCCCCGGGCCTCAGAGTCCCGGCCCCAGGTCACCCGACCCCACGACCCCCGGCTCCAAAGCACCCGACCCCACGGACCCCCGGTCCAGGCGGCAGCCAACAGGAAACCTCGCCCAGAAAAGATATATCCGCCCACACCGAGCCGCGCACTCGGCCCACGAAGCACCCGCCCTCCTTCCGCCCAGAGCCGGGAAGGGCCAGGGTGTGGGCAGCGCGCGATCCAAAGCTGCGCTTTCGCCACTGCCCTGGACGGCCGCCGGAGAAAAATAAAAACGAAAACCACACTCCTCTCTGATAACTTCAGCCCCGAACGTGGCTGCGCCTCCGAATGCGAAAGGCTAAAGCCAAATCTTTTCTAGCGGCTCAAACTGCCCCGGGAGTAGCGAATCTGCAGAACCTGCTCGCCGGAAGTAGGGCCGCCCCTCGCCGGAAGTTGCGCTTCCTCCATTTTGTTGCCCGCTATGGCGGCGGTGTAGAGGTTGGGGCCGGGATGCGGCGCGTTTGACTGAGGGGGTAGGCCAGGCGGAGACATCGGGGACATCGTCGCGGCGCAGAAGAGAACCAGCCTGGACGCCGGGGACGCTGTCATGTACGGCGCGACCGGAGGCCGCGCCAAAACCGAGAGGAAAAGCGGCGCGAAGGAGGAGGCCGGGCCGGGCGGTGCCGGCGGTGGGGGGAACCGAGTGGAGCTGCTGGTCTTCGGCTATGCCTGCAAGCTGTTCCGAGACGACGAGCGGGCCTTGGCCCAGGAGCAGGGACAGCACCTCATCCCCTGGATGGGGGACCACAAGATCCTCATCGACAGGTCGGTTCCTCCCCCCACCCGCCGGTCCTCCCCTTCCCTCGCCCGCTTGATTTCGTCTGATGTTGACTTGATGGCCAGGACTGGAGAGGGGTTTTCTGGAGCCATCAGGGATCCGGGGGGACACCCACTCCCCTGTCCCCACATCCCCCTGGTTTTCGGGGGGAGGGGGACGGTGAAACCGGCCCTAAGGCCCTGGCTGGAGCTGCGTGTCGCGTCTGTCGCCGGAGGGATCGTCTCTGCCCCCGCAGCCACCTCGCGACCTCTCACTCTTGTCGCTGGGTTGCAGTTGCCACTCCGGGCAGTGGAAGCTGCCTGGGCCCTGGGCCTCTCCTGACCGGCGCTCTGGAGCCCTCCGCGCTCCCATAGCTCGGTGTGGGTGGGAGGGCAGCCCGAAACGCCGCAAGCTTGATGCCGCAATTAGATACCTCTTGGGTCCCCTGAGTTGGCTTTGAAACTGTCGTGCCCGCAGCGCTCTCTGTGGAGCGCGCGTATTTTGCCGGCTTGACATTTGACTCCCCCCGACTCCTCCCCCATCCTGTGTTAATCCCAGGAGTTTGACAGATTCAGGCCGAGGGTGAAGTTGCCAATCAATTGGAGGCCAGTTGACTTCGTGCAGACACTGGCCTTGCTCTTAGACGTAGCGTTCTTAGGGCTGGTTTCACTGTCTCTTACAACTGAAGGGTGGGGCTGGGATACAGATGTGTTCTTTTCAAATCAAAGGTGCTTTAGGTAATCACCCTGGAGGGTGTTCAGCCACTTTGGGCAGAGGGCTCCCGGGATTGGATTTCTAAAGATGTTTGATTTGAAAAGGATGCCCTTACGTGATGTAGGTTGTTTGCTCTCTTCCCTTCCCATGTTTTCAGTCCCTCTTTCCTTCTCCTTGGGATTTTTGTTTGTCGGTTTGGTTTTTGCCAATTTGGCAACTCTGATTCTGGGGCCCGGACTGAAAAGTAACCGTGACCAACCATTAGACTGTGGAATAGTCTCCGAGTGAAGGAAGCCCATCGTTTGAGACAATTAAAACTGGATTCTGCAGAGCCCTGGAACATGACTGTAGGGATGACCTCTGAGCTGGCCAGGATGGACACAGTAATGACCAGACGGCTTTTTCCATCCCCGACGTTTCCATTTGGAGTTAGATCTAGACAAGAAGGACTCATGGACGGAGGGTGGCCAGCTCAGGTCTGGACCTGAGGGCCCCCATGCTCTGCTCAAGCATGCTGTGCCTTTAAACCATGGTTCCTATTGAATCATGCTGCCTGAGCTGTCAGGCAGCTTCCTTTTCCAAAGTGTTACTTGCGGTATTTATTATTAAAGTTTGATAAGCGAGAAAATCTGAGCTTTTTATACAGTTTTCCATATCATTCTGTATACGATGGGAGTTAGGTCTTCCAAAACCAGTGGGGAGCAAACACCACACATGTACATGTGTAATATTTTAAAATAATGATCTACATTTGTAAGTTAAGGAGGTTTACAGCATAGTAATCATAATTTTGAAATTTAATAAAATGCAATAACTTGGCTACCCTGAAATTTTTGGCCTTTTTTTCTTGTAAATGTCTTTTTTTACCTGTAGTATTTTCTGGTTCTCATTACAAAAGTCAGCATTAAAAAATTAAGCAGACTTTTGTTTGTCTTTCTACATTTGTTTTTGCAACCCTAAATCTGAGTGTTTTAAGTGAAATTTACTAATTCACTCATTATCTGAGAGGTGCACATTGGCAGCATCTTCACTGAATCTTCTGTGTTAAAAGCATGGCAGGAAGTGCTCTTCTTAATTTGGCTAAAGTATCTATCGGTCCATGCAAGTACACGTGGATGCGTCTTCATGTATGTTATATCTTGGGGGCATAAAGTCTGGAAGAAAATAATGATCCTGCATCTCCTAATAGTTTTGCTCTGTTTCGAGTGAACCTCCTTAAACTGCACGTATATGTCACTGTTCCTATGTATGTGTGTCTCTCTATCACATAACCCAGCACTTATTTCCTCAGCCAAGTGGCTAGGGGGCGAGCCTAGCCAAGATTTTACCTCCAATGGACGCAAGTTTCTTTGGTGAAGATCTCTCCTGAGAGTTCGGGACTAGCAGAAGGAAGCGAGGAAATTTCGACCGTTTGGTTCTTACGGATAGGTATTTATGTATCCGGTTTGTGTGAATGTAAGCTATGATATTTGACTTTTCAGAAAAAAAATTTTTTTTTATTTTTTATTTTTTTTGCAAATGGCATTGAATGGTTAACCAAACCATACACGGTAAGAACTGCCACTGAAGTGGATACCATTTTAAGCTATTAAAGGATTGTTTACCTTTAATTATAAGTTTTATCATATTGCAGAAAGGAGCTTAGACTTTGTTAAGATAACTTGAGCTTAAAAGTAGGTGAGCTATGACTAGCCAAATTAAATATAAATCTGAGAAGAGTTTATATGTTTGTTTTCCTATTTTTATTTCTTTATCTTAATCGGTAAGTATATGTATAAAACATCCCACACAAACCAACCCAGACGTTAATTTCTTTCCATTGACCAGCACGTTCATATTACAGATATGATGGGCGCGGTCACCTGCATGACCTTTCTGAGTGCGATGCTGAGTATTCCACATGGAACAGAGATTACCAGCTCTCTGAAGAGGAGGCACGAATAGAGGCCCTGTGTGATGAAGAGAGGTATTTAGCCTTGCATACGGACTTGCTTGAGGAAGAGGCAAGGCAAGGTACTGCTCAAGAAAAACTTATTTAAGCAACAAACTCTTTAAAATTTTTTAAGTATTTAAAAATTTACTCCCATTCATTTTTTTATACTCACTCTTTCTGATATTATCTTGACAGTACCCAGTGGATTGGAAAAACAGGAGTCTTTGCGTTCTGAGAGGACCTCAGGATAGTTTATATATAGAGCCACAAAGAATTTTCCCAGCTTTTGAGGGCAGACTGGGATTTGAAAAAACAAAAACCAAACTCTTTAACTGTTCTTCTTTAACAGTATCGTATAAATTAAAATTGATGTTCTTGTCTTTGCCTTAACAATCTTTAATACAGTTCTTAATCCCCAAATTTCTCAGCAGGAAGAAATTTTCCACAAAAGACACGTATTCTGCTGTCTGTGGTAAACATGTACTGGCAAAAGTACATATTGATAGATATGAAGTGTGAATTTTTAGAAACATTTTTGCCTCAAAAAGAGGTTGGAAAAAGTGTGCTGTATGCTTTACTGATAGCTACAACTTTAGAAATATATAAAATTTTTCTCAGTAAATTTCTATTTTTGTTAACATAATTCTTATTTTTCTTCAAGAGGAAGAATACAAGCGGTTGAGTGAAGCACTGGCGGAGGATGGGAGCTATAATGCGGTGGGATTCACTTACGGCAGTGATTACTATGACCCGTCCGAACCAACAGAGGAAGAGGAGCCTTCTAAACAGCGAGGTGGGGGGCTGCCCGGGGTGATGACGTTGGGCAGGTACTACATGCAGCGGTAGAGTCTCCCAGACACGATACGGGCACTGAGTAATTACAGCATCGCTGGGACAGAAAGAGAACATCATTGGTATTAGGGTAAAACAAAGCTAAAAACCAGAAGATGAATTGTTAATGGAGATGGAGAGTGAATTCAGACTTTAGTTACTGTCTGGGATCTGGGTGCCTTTCCTTTATCTCTTTTGGATTCAGGAAATAGGAAGTTACTCACCCTGGATTCTTTGTTTCTAGATAGACAGTATATGTGTTGAAATCCGCAGTGACTTGCTCTTGGGCCGTTGACAGGACAGGCGTTAACCACCCTCCTGCTAGCCTGCTCCTTCACATCCCCCCACGACTGAAACAGTGGCCGATGCCCAGTGGAAGGACGCCTGTGGAGTCAGTTATTACCAGACAGAAAACAGCACAGTATGTCCTGCTTAGGCTCAGTAGGCCCTAGGGGATAGACTTAACCATATGGTATTTCAAAATAATGTTTACATAGAATTAAAGATTTTAAATTTATGCCTTTCTGGATTAACTCGGAATATTTATTTTTAAAAAAAATAGTGCTATTAAAAAATCCAGACCCATATGCAGTTCAGGAACAGGTGTCCGTAGTCACTTTGGTAAGACCTGAGAGCACCTTTGTTATAGCCCTGCATGCTGGTCAGTCGTGAATTGTCAGTGATGATAGTCATTGAGGGTGGATCACTCTACTCATGGTGTTCTGTTGAAGAGAAGGAGAACTTCAGAAACCTAGTCAGACGTTCAGAATAATGAACAGGAATCACATCATAGAGGGATTTCACTTTCGAGCTAACTGAACCTGTGATGTGGGACTTGGTTGTTTTCTCCTTAACAAACCTCCTGACACGTATGAAGTAATTATAGCAGTTTAATATTAACATGCTGTCTGCCCTGCACGGCGCAGCTGCACCGGGGTTCTCCTGACCCCTCGCTGGGGGCGTGATGCTGGGAGAGCAGTACAGACACTTGCCTTGTTGCCCTTCCTTTCCTTCTGCTCATTACTTGATGGACATAAGAATCACTGTTGCACAGCTCTGTTCTGCGAGCTTCTAAAGAGTTTTTCCAGGTGTAGTTTTAACCATATTGAGTTAAAGCATGGTTAAGGTATTAAACACCTTTTCCGTTGACCTTTGGATCTGACCATACCTCAGAAGTTAGGGTGCGGTAGACATGTTCTTGCAGGTTTAAGAAGTATACACTCGTTCCTTTATCCAAAATAATTCATCCACTTTGGGATTCTGAATAGTTGCCTGTTTTATTGTTGTGTCTGAACCATATACATTATGTCTGCTTTAAATATCTAGTGTTTGATCAGAAGGAAGGAATGCATACTGTCACCATTTCACAAGTGAAGAATTGAGATTTATAGAGCCCAGATGTCCTTTGCAAGGTCCATCGACTACCTTTGGAAAAATGTATAATAGCCATTCCTTAACATTTCAGATTAGGGATCAGCAGACTGTGACCGAGGCCCAGCTGGCAAGTTTCTGTGCGGTTTTATTGGAACAGCTGTGCTCATTTGTTCACGTTTTATCTGTGTGGCTTTTGCACTCCAATGGCAGAGTTGAGTAGATGAGACAGAGACCACGTGGCCCGAAGAGCCAGAAATATTTACTGTCTGGCATTTTACAGAAAGCGGTTGCCAGCCCTGTTCTAGGTGATGGGCACTTGTCTTGGTGTAATTATTGGGCTGGCTGGTGCTGAACTTTGCTATAATTATTGCATTTTAAGAACTTCCATGTGACTTGGTTTCTCTTCCAAGTTTTAGTATGTTTTCTCTTTAACGTAACATTCTCTGTATTTAAAATGTTGTTTCTTTCTGTAATCACATCCTCAGAACTTTGCTTGGTATGCTGATTAACTTTTTAGTGGAAGTTGGGCCCATGTAAACCTTACAGCTTGACACTTTATGTTTAATTTACACTAATATAAATAAAATGCCACGTCTATGAGTAACATGTACACGTGCACACAAACATACACGTACGTGGATGTGTACCTATACATTCACGCACTTTGTAGACGGAATTCAAACATTGGGTGTTCGGTGCCCAGCACCACTAACAGCCAAACTTTACTTTACTGCTGCGTTATCTTAAAATTTGAAAATTTAATTTTTGTTTGTTTTCCTGAGTCACCAACATGTCTAAATATTCCTTGATTTCCAGAATTACTATGTGGTTGACCCTTGAACACCACAGGTGTGAACTGTGCAGGTCTACTCATTCTCAGATTTTTTTTTTTTCCAATCAAACGGTACTGCACTGTTGGTTGAATCCACAGATGTGGAACCGCAGGTACAGAGGGCCAACTGTGGGACTTAAGTATCCACGGATTTTGGTTTCCCCTGCAGATACTGAGGGATGACCGCATTGTCTGGGCGTCTTTAGCACCTTAAAGCCTTGTGACATTAAACAGAAGCATTTGATGGAACCTTTATTTCTGTGCAGCTTAACTTCTCTCTTCCCTTTTTGCAGCTTACTGTTTTCATCCCAGTTCCATCCTTTAAATTTTCCGTTTTTCATCATTATTACATATCCATTTTTTTAAAAAAGAAAAAGTTATTTAAATTTATCTGAATCTGAGTTAGTATTGCAATGGTTGGGTTTTATTTTGTGCTGCTAAAGCCATTTTTCTGTAAAGAAAGGTATGTATAAGAGTAGAGCAAAGCTGTGTAACCCACCTGTTCCAGACAGCTCTTTTGATTCCAGTGGCTTTATTTTTGAGAACAACTTAGCACTAAGGAAAGGCTATTTCCTTAGTTTCCATCACTTTGTCATTTTAGGGAGGTACGGTAAAAGTTGTACTTTTATAGAGACACCTTTGGCTTCATTCCCAAAGGAAATTGAGGATTTGGAGCTGTTACTTGGCATGTCGCAAACCAGTGTTTTCTAATATCTACCAGTTCAGTGTGTCATTTGGTTACTGAAGCTGAGCGGGGGTATTGTTGATTACAGGGAGCTTTCAGGCCACAGTAAGTCTTTAGCCCTTGGGTGAGAGTAAGGCTACATGAACTTGTGGGACAGTATTAAATACTCTTATTTAATAGGAACTTATAATCAATCTGTATCTCATCAGACTGCAGTCCCCGGGTCTTTGTGTACTGTGAAGCCTGTTTAAAATGCCCTCTTGGCTTCACAGAGAATTAGGTTTGATAGGAGACTTTTGAAATTGTTCATCTCTTCAAGAGACTCTATTATGTATGATGGAAACGTTTGTTTTGATGAAGATTTAATATTTATCTCATGTCATCTTTCTTGAAAGAAAAACAAGTAGATGTTGAAATCCTTGAAACTGTTAGCTTTTACAGGGTTTCTACTATTTTTTGTACATTTCACTATATTCTTTTAAATTGATCCTCTGAGTGATTGAATTGTATATAGGTACCTTAGAATTCAGAAAGCTATAATGTGTAGTGCCTTGTCTAATATACAGTAGACAAATGTTTATTAAATGAACCATTAAAGAAGAAATGGAGGGACTTCCCTGGTGGTCCAGTGGTAAAGAATTGCCTTACGGTGCAGGGCGCGGGTTCAACCCCTGGTCGGGGAACTAAGATCCCACATGCCGCGGGGTAACTAAGCCCCCATGCCACAACTGCTGAGCCTGTGTGCCACAATGAGAGAGCCCACATGCTGCAAACTACAGAGCCCACACGCTCTGGACCCCGTGCGCCACAGCTACAGAGCCCACACGCCCTGGAACCCGCACACCACAACTAGAGAAGAGAAAACCCGCACGCTGCAACTAGAGAGAAGCCCGCTCGCCGCAAAGAAAGATCCCGCATGCCTCAACAAAGATCCTGCGTGCCTCAACTAAGACGCGATGCAGCCCCAATAAATAAATAAATAAACAAACAAGTAAATAAATAATAAGTACGTCTTTAAAACAAGAAGAAGAAGAAGAAGAATTGGAAATACATCTGATTATTTGTGGAAAGAGAGGTGGTTTGCTTGGGGGGGGAAGTCTTGGCAGTTACGTGCTGGGGTTTTACGGTTCAGCGGTGAAAGCGGTTGTCTTGGAATTGAGCACCTGTGCTTGACGCTCTGGGGGACCCACAGCGATAGTTTGAAGGGCGGTCCTAGCAGGTCAGAGGGGCTGGGAAGGAGGAGAGCCTAGCGTGTGTCGAGTGCCTGCCGAGTGCGGAGCCTTGTCGGGGAAATGCTCACATGCCTTGTCTCGCTGCACCCTCCCCACGGCCGGGGAGTCCACGCTGCCGCTGTGTCTGTACCCCCAGCCCCTCGGGGGTTTGGTAAAGTGATTCTGCCCACACGTGGTGGAGCGAGCAGAGAACAGAAGTGTTCCTGGGAGGGATGGTGTGCGACAGAACCGGGAAGGGCCCGTCATGCCCGCGCCCCCTGGCCCCGTAGTGGCTTTCAGCTGGTGGGTGTGCCTCCTCTGCAGGTCACGGTTCTGAAGTTCTATGTCTTCTTTTTATACAGAAAAACACGAGGCTGAAAATTTGGAGGAAAACGAGGAGCCTTTCATTGCCCCTTTAGGATTGAACGTGCCGTCTGATGTGGAGCTGGTAGGTGTCTTTCTCGTTCACAATACTGTTAACCTTTGTTACTACTTATCAGGAAGTACTGGTGAGAGCACCCCGCCATGATCACAGTTGCTTTCTAGTTTGGGTGTGTAATGCTTTAAAATTATTTGTGAGTTAATGGAGAAAAAATCACACACCACCTCTTTCCCCCCTAAAGAAAAAGGGAGAAATTCTAGCAGAATCACCAGGCCAGAGCATCAGGGGCCTGGGGAGCTGGCTCAGTCTCGGAGACCATACGGTTGAATCCCCAGACTTTACCAACATGGAAAAACCCAGTCAGAACTACTGGTGAGGAGACTGTTAGCCACGTTTAGATGCAAAAACCCTCCTGCTCAAGGCACGTGGCTTTCAGTACAGTTGCTGTGTCCTGTCTTTTGCTGGTGTGGTTTTGTGGGCACTCCAGATGGGGACCTTTACTGTAACATTCTCTTGGCACCCTTCCACCCGGTTCTCCTTTCCGTTATGACTAGGGCCCTGTGGCATCTCCAGGCGGCCCCTGCCCTCGGGAGGGACACCTGGGTCGCATCCTCTTGGCCTAAGTGCTCTGCAGCTGGGTCTCTAGTTCCCACTGATCTCACTTCGCTATTTCAGCTACGTCCAGTCAAGGTTACATTGTGACAGGCCCCATTGAGGATTTTCTAAGTATTACTTAATGCTAGTAACCCCATAAGGTAGCTTCCTGTTCCCCTTTCACAGGTGCAGAAAAGTGAAGAAGTTGGGTCGTGCGTGCCAGGCAGGACCTCTGACCCATGGTCTTAGCCGTTGTGCCATCCTGAGTCGCTGTGCTTTGTGGGATTCTTACATGTTCATTAGGGACGTTTAAAATATTTGTGTTGCATGTACATGCTTGGAAAAGGGATATTCGTGCTCAGAGTAAAGGTTTTTCTCTGGCATCTTCCTAACTGGATTGCAAGCACCACGGATGTGGGTATTCAAGCCCCTTCATTGTGTCCTGTTACAGCATCATTGAATAAACAGTGGATGCTGAAAATTCCCCGTAGAAGGAGCCTCTTGCGTTCCCCACGCTAGCACGTGATACTTCCCTTATTTAGCGCAGCGTGAATCTGCTGGTTCTTGCCCTTCGGTTTTATGTGACGATGGGAGAGAACAGAATTTAATTCCTGCCTCCACCCATTCCTTCCTCCACTTACTCATTTATAAATCCTCTCCTTCTCTTTCTCTTTTCTTGCAAATATGGGTCAAAATTTCTTTGGATTTTGCCAAGTAGAATCACTATTTATGTTTGATTCCCGTTTCTACCGTTGATCAGTTTGCTATAGTTAAAACTGAAAATGTTATCTGAAGATTTGATATCCTGAGACTTGTATTGATATATTTTTATGTATTGTATTTCTGTTTTTTCTGGAATATGCTATTCTACGTGAGAGACGCATTAAAAACAGTTGCTCTCTTACCCACACGTAATGCTAAAAGCTTTTATTTAAGGTTGACTTTATAGATTCTTATTAAGTTTTGGTATGAAGATCATTTTTAAGCTTTTATGCGAACATAAACATAGATGTGTAGTAGATTTTGTTGCCTTAATTCCTACTGAAGTATTTCATGGCTGTATGTTCCCAGAGTCAGCACCACTAGGCTGCGTGGTGGCCTGCCGGGACCAAAGCGTCGGCTCCCCGTGGAGAGCACAGCAAGCCTGGCGTATAGTGGTCTGCTGTCTCCCGATGTTCGTATAGAATGGTCCCCCGGGTAGGAAATCTCGCGACTGTGGAGAAACCGTGTGTGAGCGCTCACCAGGTGGCCTGTGGACAGCTGGCCTTTCCTGTACGGAGGTAGCAGTATGTCATTCTTCAGAATTGCTGTGAATCGGGGCAGCGATTTGCTGTATACGCCACACACTGTCGTGTCCGCGTTAGTGGGGAGACTGCCTAGGAGACAGGTGTCCGCGTCGTACGTTCCGTCTTGGTGACCGAGCATGAAACTGCCGGCTCGTGTTTAGGTGACGCTTGCTGCCTCGGTGGGCAGGGGCTGCTCGGGCAGCGGCGGAGGCGGGGGTGGTAAAGAGAGCGGGTGCTTGAGGGGTTCTCAGGTTTAAACTAGGCTTTTGGAGTAGAACCCCATGGCTGCAGGGTCTCTGGGGGTCCGTGCGAAGGGTCAGGAGCAGTGAGAGGTCACAGCGTCCTGGAAGCCGCGTGCCGGCGCCTGCTCGAGGCTGGCCGCCTGGTCCCACTGGGCCTCTAGACGCCAGCTCCTCAGGTGACCTCACAGCTTTATTTTAGCTTTTCGTAGTGACTGTTTGTCCACTTGTATGTTTCTTGGGAAGTAAGGAACTGTTTTCTCCCGGAATATGTAGCCCAGCATCACTTGTCCCGACATTGTGTTTTCAGTTACCTGTCCCTTTCCCAGGGACCTGAAGGCCTGTCTCTGTCACCTCCTGAGTTCTACACGTGCCCAGGTCCGTCTCTGGCTGTGTTGTGTTGTCTTGCACTGCGGGGAAGGTGGAGGGCGCGTCTCAGCCGAGTCTCTCACCCACCCGAGACGCCGCAGATCCGGGTTCTGAGCCCAAACGAGGTTTCCACAAGCACTGCCCAGAGGCGCGCGAGGTCTCGTGAGCCCCCCGCCTGTTGTGTGACACCTCACGTTCCCCTCGGGTCAGCAAGGGGATCGGAAGTGCTGCTTGTTCGGCACGCCCGTTTGAGTGTATTTACAAGGGAAATGTGCTTGTTTAACATATTTTATGGACAGAAGGAAAAGGGGGGAGGATACAATGTACAATTCCCGTCCTGGTCCTGCGCGGCGGCACCAGTAGGTTAATAACAACATCAGATAGTGAGTATTCATTGAGCATGTGCTGTATGCCAGGCGCTGTGTTAGCTCGGGTCTTCTGTCCTCACGACACCAGTGCCTCTGACGGGGACACGGGGCAGAGCCGTCGAGAGCAGCCGCCCCAGGTCATCCTGTAAGGGTCAGGCCTGCACTTCCAGCCCAGAGCCACTGCGGTTACGCCTTACCGAATGTTGTTCTGATTAGAGCGTCAGTCTCACCATACCTTCAGGTGCTGTGTTGCCATGGGATGGGGGTGGGGAGACAAATGAAGCACGATTTACCCCTGTGTTCCTGTGGAGTCCTGCCTTTCCTTGGGGGTTTGTGAGGACTTTTCACGTGTGATGAGTGCTAAGCCCTGGTCCGGTAAGCGTCGTGCACTCCTGTTCTCCTGGCGCTTTGTCTTTTACCTGTTTGTTCCTCTCTCCGTGCAGAATTTAAAGGTATTTGTGAAGCCATTTATGTCACCATATATGTCACTGTATTCCTTTCTGGCTTCAGGATTTTGAATCTTGTCTTAGAAGACCTTTCCACCCCTGACAGTTTTTAAATATTTTCCTATACTTCCTGCTGTTACTTCCATAGTTTTGTTTTGACAGTTGAGTTCGTGCCTCAGTCTGATATTATTTGGGGCTCTGATCACAGAGGAGGAGAGAGGGCCAGCCCAGCTGCTCCTGGGGCTCCTCGCTTATTCACCCCACCTGCTGCCCAGCCTGGCCCCCAGCCCCACCCTGCTGCAGGGATCAGAGCTCCAGCATTTTCCAAAGCTCTTTGGAAAATGGGTGCAGGTTTTCTGACCTCACATACTGTTGTCCCATTTCCTGATGCCTATTCGAGTTTCTAGAGCCACGTTAATTTTGGAGATGCTGGGAGGTGTTAGTCCCCCTTCCTGGGCTCAGTTGCTTTCTTAAAAGGCTTCCATAAATTAGAAAAGCATTTTCCCCTGGACCAGTCAGTCTTTGTAACACATACGTATTTATGTGTTGGCTACATCCTGAAAATCCCATCTTATGGTAGGAATAATCATATTCTTAAATAGAAGAGGATTTTTCTAAAACCTACATGATAAGGAGAGCAGAGAATGACTTTCTCCAAACCGAATGTTTATCTTATGTCCACTTGCTTCAGTAGCACATCTTGAAGGGTGCTCGTAAGCTGCTTTGTTTCGCTGTAATCGTCGTCGCTTTGTAAAATGACTCCCACACTCTCTGTGACTGCTGTAGCCATAATGTGACATCATAAGAGGGCCTGCTTTTAAGAAGTTTTAGACCAGCGTTTTGGTTTGGTCAGTGGAGAACATCTCTACTTGGGCGGCGGGAGGGGTTGTATTTTCCTTTAAGGATCATTATTCTGAAGCGGTCCTTAACAATTGTCATATATACGGAACACACTAATGCAAAAATGAATCTTCCCGTTGAGCCAAAGCCACTGAACATGTGCATCAGGATCCGCACCTCGGTGCAACAGGGGGCCTTTGACATGGACTCTGGTGTATTTGGGGACCAGTAAATAGTCATAGACATTTATCCAGTGTGAGTGTGAAGGACATCATTAGTTCAGGAATCACATTTGAGAATTAAGGCGTTTGTATTTTGTGAAGGATTCAGCCCTGAAATTACAGTAAGCATCTTGAGTTCTTAACCGCCCATTATTAATGAGAATAATTTCCCACTTTATTTGCATGTAATTTTCTAGTGTTAATCTCTTCATTAATATTAAAAGTATTTCAGATGTGTGGCTTCCAGCTTCTGGTCCGAGGGGCTCCTTGTGTGGGTAGGAATTGCTCAGCTCATGATGTGGCGGAGGTAACTTAGCAGCACGTGCAGGAGAGAGGTGGGGTCTGGTTCCAGGTAGTGAATGCACTTCAAGGCAACCAGATGACTTGCCCAGTAAATGTGGGTGAAACCGTCTCTGCTCTGGCCAGACCACAGGTAGCTGGGCCTCAGTTTGGAGCTCTGTACTTTTTTTTTTTTTTTTTTTTTTGGCTGCGTTGGGTCTTCATTCCTGCATGTGGGCTTTCCCTAATTGTGGCGAGCCAGGGCTACTCTTCACTGTGATACGCATGCTTCTCATTGCAGTGGCTTCTCTTGTTGTGGAGCACGGGCTCTAGGCCTGCGGGCTTCAGTAGTTGTGGCACACTTGCTCAGTAGTTGTGGCTTGCGGGCTGTAGAGCGCAGGCTCAGTAGTTGTGGCGCACGAGCTCAGTTGCTCCGCGGCATGTGGGATCTTCCCCGGACCAGGGATCAAACCTGTGTCCCCTGCACTGGCAGGTGGTTTCTTAACTACTGCGCTACCAAGGAAGTCCCTGGAGCTCTGTACTTTTAAGTGGGAGCGTTGATGAACGGGCGCCACGGGGCAGTCTTGGAGTAAGAAGGAGGAACGGGGTGAGGAGAGGTCAGGTGCAGAAGGAAAGGCTGGGCGTGAGCCTGCGGCTTTCCTTGGATGTACAAAAGTAGTGTTTTCGAAGCTCTAAACATTAGTCCCTGCTGAGAAAAAGGGAAGAGAAATGATTCTTAGATCCTTGAGAAACTTATTGAAACATGCACCCCTCTCCCTAGAAAATTGCATGTGTATGTGCAAAATTTGCATACAACTCCCCAGAGGATTGATTCACAACCCCCTGAACCCTATCACGGAACCCTGGTTAAGGGCCCCCAATATAGGAAACACATTGATTGGTGCGGAAAAGCTTGCCTCCTGTGGGTTCAGTACAAAGCTAGAATGGCCTGCCTCAGCAGGTGAGTTTTCTTCCCACAAAATACTGCAAAATTCAAAAACTGAGTGTCGTGTAACAGGGCCAGTGCCACAGTCTGTTCAAACTGGACTCTTCCCATTGAAATGTCTCTAGTCAGTAGTAAAACCAGGGTTATTCCTGTGTTTTAAGTCACACGCTCAGCGGAAAAGAGGACAGACTGATAACGTGAATGCGTGTGTTCTCTTGTAGCCACCAACAGCCAAAATGCACGCCATTATTGAGCGCACGGCCAACTTCGTGTGCAAACAGGGTGCACAGTTTGAAATAATGCTGAAGGCCAAACAGGCCCGAAACTCTCAATTCGACTTTCTACGCTTTGATCACTACCTCAATCCCTACTACAAATTCATCCAGAAAGCTATGAAAGAAGGACGGTATACGGTACTGGCAGAAAACAAAAGTGAAGAGAAAAAGAGTATGTGAAACTGTTTCTGTCCTGTGTTGGGCTGGGGGAGGGGTTGAGATCTGCGCTGTAGGACTTCCTGAACGTTTGTGAAATCCTGCCACTAAGGCACGAGGATTAAACCTGCCGTGCAATAAGTCTGAACATATATTAGATTCTTTTTTTTTTTTTGCGGTACGCGGGCCTCTCACTGTTGTGGCCTCTCCTGTTGCGGAGCACAGGCTCCGGACGCGCAGGCTCAGCGGCCATGGCTCACGGGCCCAGCCGCTCCGCGGCGTGTGGCATCTTCCCAGACCGGGGCACGAACCCGTGTCCCCTGCATCGGCAGGCGGAGTCTCAACCACTGCGCCACCAGGGAAGCCCTAGATTCTTAATTAACGTTTTCAAAGATGGGTGACATAGAATTAAATGTTGATGCCATCAGAGCATAACCATCTAGGTTGGAAACGTTTCCCCTCATCCTGGTTGTTGAACATGTCACAGACAGAACAGCGAGCCTCGTGCTCCGTGCATCGTTCTAGCGTGCACCCCGTGTTAGGGCCTGAGGCTAAATTACACAAGTCCACAGAATGAAGTGGCTAATCTTACTCTCTTTTCTTTACTCTGCCTTGAGCTGTTGTTTTTATAAGTGTCTGAATTTGGAATTCTTACTACAAAGACCAATTAAGTATTTTGAATAACATTCTGAGACAGCAGTACATGTGTCTGCCATTGAATTTTTCTTCCAGCTGAAACACGATTTGCAAAATCAGTTGTATGCATCTTACCCCAGACCTCATCTCCTCCACGGTTGTTCGTTTGCTGTAGTTCAGTAAAAAATCTGTTGCTGTCATTTTACCTTCAAAATCAGTGCGATTTTTGCCTTTTCTCCAAAAAATCTGACTATTCGGTGGCTCCGGACGAGTAAATGCCAGAGGGACGGCGCCAGCGGGGCCGAGGCCGGGCTCCTTTCTCGCTGCCTTTGTCTCTCGCGACCCCACTTGATAAAGTCACGAGCAAATGCCATTCTGCTGAGCGACTTGGGTGGCAGCAAGCTAGGGAATAGTTTCCGAAGGTGGTTTTTGGACAGATAACCAAGAAATGGCTGCATACAGTTCTGCCTTTGTGTGCGTCTGAGGTCTTACGTAATTTATTTGCACCTTGACGTCTTGACATGTGTTTTGCTTTCAGAGTCGGGGGTCAGCTCTGACAACGAAGATGACGATGACGAAGAGGGCGGGAGTTACCTGCACCCGTCCCTGTTCGCTTCCAAGAAGTGCAGCCGCCTGGAGGAGCTCATGAAGGTTCTCATCTCGTTACTGAGCTGTAGCTTTATGCCATGGCAAAACTGCTCATTTAACTTCGGAAAATTGTTAAGCAGGCATCTCTTTGTATAATAGCTTTTTTAAATTTTATTAGCATTGACGTGTATCTCGCCTTTTTGTTTGGCTTGGTGACAAAGGATTTGCTCCCTTTATTTCTTATATATCCCATTTTATAAAATCACAAGCAACTTATTTTCATTTTGTTATAGTTTTACTGTTTGGGATATTTAGATTAAGTAACATGTTGGTTAAGACTTGGAAAATTACTTTTTCATGCAGGTTTTATTAAAACAGGATTAGATTTCATAGGTGTCCAGGGTATATGCCGCTTGAAATAGTCTGTTACCGTCACGGATAGCATAATGTATTAGTGAGAAACATAAATTAAAGAAAAATTTTCTTTTCATTCTTATTATAAGGAGTTAATCCACACCATTCATTGTGCCATTTGTGATGTGAAAAAACAGGGGTCCATCAGACCTAAGCATGTCATTTCAGCAGTCACGCAGTGTGGCTGATTGATTGGGCTTTAAAAGCTGTTGGTGATTAAAAATCAGAAATTGCTTTAAGGATGGGCAGAGGTTGAGGTTTTGAGTGAATTTGGAGGCTCACACTTTTCTCAGCAGCAATCTAGTCTTGGTCATCCCTCCTTTTCCTTCATGTCATTCGGAAGATTGAGGTGATTTGTTTATTCAGTTCCTCTGGAACTCACAACCAGCTAGAGTTCTCGTCGGCCACGGTCAGGGCCTCCCTCTGTGCGCCTGCCCACGTGTGTGGGTGTGGTGTGCATGTGTGTGCTGCGTGCATGCGTGTGCTGAGGTTTTTCTGAAGCGTAGACACCGTCCTAGAGCCTTCTTGCCACAGAAGGGTTCTGCGTGACTCAGAATGCAGGATGTGGTGTGACCTTGCACCCTCTCTCTCTGCAGCCTTTGAAGGTGGTGGACCCAGATCACCCCCTTGCGGCCCTGGTCCGTAAAGCCCAGGCCGACAGTCCTGCCCCCACTGCACCCACGGCAGATGGCACGGCCGTGCAGCCCTCCCAGGTGGAGTACACCACTGACTGTGAGTACCTCACTGTGCGCCTCCGGGCAGGGTGTCAGGTGCGGGGGCAGGTTTGCAGGTCCGGTAGAGGTGCCATGAGGAGCGTTCATGTTAAGCACCCTTAGCATGTGGCCTCATCCTTTTGCCTGTCACTTCACGTTGGCAAGATGGCTGCCCCATCACCAGCATCAGCCCTGCATTCCAGGAAGGATGAAGAGGAAGAGCAAGAGCAGAAAGCAGTTTCTCATGGTCCTGCTGTCCTGCAGCACAGGCTGGGAAGTGGGCTTTCAGTCGGCTACATCGCTGCCCTAAAGAAAAGCAGAGTTCTGTTAAGAAGGACGGGGAAAGTGGGCGTCGGGGGACATGTGTTGTGCCGCTGTTTGCCGGGGTTGCTTTCCTAAAGGACACAGGGGTCTAATGTGCACCTCGGAATTGGCTACAGTTCCTACTTGCTCTTGCTGGTTGCTACTCTTTTCTCTTTTTAATTACTTAAAGGTTATTAATAGAAGGTGAATCTTGAAGTTCTATTCAAGAAATCATTTGAAAGTATTTAACCTTGGTCTCATTATCAGGTCTTTTTAAAATTATTTTATTCAGAGGTTAAATACTGAATGAGAAGAACCTTTAGCAAAGCCACGGGAATTCATCTGTTCAGCCTACTTCACAGGGACACCTGATACAATGAATTTATAAAGCCTGTCACTCTCAGTTAGAGATTGGAGGGTCAGCCTGAGGTTAATTCCCTTTTAAAACGTAAGCTGCTTGTCACTTTAGGAGGAAGCTTTTGTTAAAAATGATAACTGTGTCCTTTTGCCATTCCCGTCTGGCACTGGCATGCAATGTGTAATTTTGATGTGCTAAATTAACATTTTTAGACTTCAAAAATCAATTACTTGAGTGAACTTAATGTATGTGTCTTTAAAAAAATGTCTTAGAGAACTCAGATAATTTCTTTAATGCATAAATCAAGTTAAATACAGTTTCTTTAAATGTTCAAATCAAAGAGCGGATCTGGTGCGGTCTCATCTTACCTGCCTGTTGGTTCTGGGCTGGGGGTGCAGTGGGCGTCAGAGTGGGCGGTAATCCCTGCAGCGCTTTGTTTTTCTTTGTTTCTTTTGTTTTTTTGCGGTACGCGGGCCTCTCACTGTTGTGGCCTCTCCCGTTGCGGAGCACAGGCTCCGGACTCACAGGCTCAGCAGCCATGGCTCACGGGCCCAGCCGCTCCGTGGCACGTGGGATCTTCCCGGACCGGGGCACGAACCCGTGTCCCCTGCATCGGCAGGCGGACTCTCAACCACTGCGCCACCAGGGAAGCACTTCGTAAATCACTCCTCATGCCTCCCGGCGGGGCTCTCAGTACTGACAGCCAGCCCACCCGGGGGAAGCCCGTGAATCAGGAGTTGGGCGTGACCGGGAGCTTCTGCCCCCATCTTTACCTCAGTCCAGGTTATAAGCTCGCTGAGTGGTACGTCTCTGGCTTCCTTTTTCCTTGCTTTCTCTTTTCACACCTGTCTTTGAATTTGCACAAGTTGAATGCAGTGTCCCTTTGCCTCCTCTAGATTTCTAGAGCTATTAAACTTCTTGCATCGGAAAGGAATAAAAATTCAGGGTTGAGTGGCCGTTATCCGGTTATTCGCGCTGCTAATCACTAGTGTGCGTGCAGTTAACTACGAGGTCGGTAATGGCTCTGTGTTTCTACATAGCCTGTAGGACTGGGCAGGGGAGCCGAGGGAGGCCACTCCGTGACTCGTTTACTGCGAGGTCCCACGCTCTGATTGTTGACCATGGCCTGGGCCGAGTCACGGCTAGCTGGAGGATGAGAGGGGTGGGCAGGACCCAGGGAGCCTGGAGCCCCATGTCTTCAGTCCCTCCTGCCACTCATCAGGGGCTCCAGAGGCCAGGGTGACCCTTGACAGCCTCTCGCCCGGGGGAAATCCCACCCTTGCTCTATGCAAACCCTGCAGGCCAGTCCATGGGCGGGGTGTCCTGGTCCCCTCCCTGACCCCTGACCCCAGCCGGAGGTGCTCCAGCAGTGGGGCACCAGTTAGTGACCACCTCTTCCCCTCAGTGAAATAATTGTTTTGACAGTCATCTTCTTCACACATGCAAGAGTGACAGACACGAGTAGGAGAGGCGGTATGGAGCTTATGCCTGGTGATGGACACACACGCTGCGTTGGGGGCCAGCCTCACGTGTGCCCAGGCCAGTGGAGGGGAAGGAGGGAGTCGGTGCTGACAGAGTGTGTTCTGCTGAGACGTGGGTTTCAGCCATGCCAGAGGGCTGGGACCAGGTTCTGGGTTTTCCAGAGAAGCAAGGAACCTAGCGTGTTTAGGTGAAACATCTCAACTTACAAATGTCAGCAGTGAATTCATATTTTGTAAAAATACAAGGCGTATTTTATAAAAATACAAAACATAAGGCAAGCCAGATGCTACTCATAGGTGCCCGTGTCCAGCCTCTGCTGTGGGTGCAGGAGGGTACCTGGGCAGCGGGACAGAGGGAGGTCGCAGAGCTTCTCTGTGGAGACCGTGCTCAGCAGTAGTCAGCTCTGCCCAGAAGCTGGGGAGGGGCTGTCAAGTGGCCTTCAGATTTCACACAGATTTAAACGCATCGTGCTGGGAAGTGAGAGCAGTTTCGTTAAAATGGAGAGGACAAAAGCTAGACTCCACCCGGGTGGGAAGTGAATGGGTGGTGTAGAAGTGGAGACCTGAGCACGGGCCGCTTTGTGAAGAGGGGAGGGGCAGTGCCTAGTGGAGAAAATGTTCCCTGAGAGCCCTGCCTCCAGGATCGGCCCCTTGGGTTGCCATGACAACAGCCCATCTAGCATCCGGGAGTCATAGGATGGGAGAGGCGGCCTTAGAATTTGGATCTAGATCAGAAAAATGCCTAGAAGAAATGAACACAGACACCTGTACTTGGGTTCTCAAAGATGTTTTTATTTGTAATTAGAGTCTATGGTTATCTTAAAAAGTAGCAAGAAAGAATATGAAAAATTTGAAAAAGAGGCAAATAAAGGCAACATGGCTCATCAGATAATAAAATGAGATGTTACAATAGAAGTCCTTGGGAGGCCTAAGTAATTGGTGGTTTACACAAAATGTGTGATTAAAACAGGTCTGAAAATGCTACATACGTGCGTGCCTGACACGTGCTGCTGTTGACCCACTTCTGACGTGGGCCACGGCCTTGCCTCTGACGGGCGTCCTCAGCACAGCCAGCCTGAGTTCTGTGAGGTGAGGTGCACGCCAGGCGCCCAAGAGCAGAACCGCAAGCTTGCAGTGTCTTACTTCAAGGCTTTCACAGTTCTTTCTCCCTCCTTGGGTTCCACAACAGTTTTTTGTTTTTTAAGCAATTGGTGTTTTTTTCTGATCTTTTCAAAGGATTCAGTTTCATTTTCACAGAATCAGTAATTCTCTTTTCTCACTCAGATTTCATCTGTTTGCATAAATTTTAATTAAATACGTAATTACAGTACGTTTAACCAGAAAAAGTTTAAGTGAAAAACTCTGCTGGTAAAAAGCAGAAGGTTCAGCGTTCTAAAGAGGAGTGCCCTGGCCTGGTGTGTTAGTGCCTCCGGGGCCTCCCCGGCCCGAAACCCAGGAGGCCCTGCAGAGGGGAGGGGTGAGTGAGCCCCCCGAGACAGGTTCAAACGAGGAAGGACTGGCTTATGAAAAGCTGTTCGGAAAACAGATCCCATTAGAGCCTCACCTTTTATCCAACAGCAAAAACTACTTCCAGGTGTACGTTCCAGATGTGAGAGTTCTCAGGAAAGTAACGGCGTTTTTTTTTAATTTATTTTATTTACTTAGTCTTGGCCGCGTTGGGTCTTCATTGCTGCACGCGGGCTTTCTGTAGTTGCAGCGAGCGGGGACTACTCTTTGCTGCGGTGCGCAGGCTTCTCATTGCGGTGGCTTCTCCTGTTGCGGAGCACGGGCTCTAGGTTCGCGGGCTTCAGTAGTTGTGGCGCACGGGCTTAGTTGCTCCGTGGCATGTGGGATCTTCCCGGACCAGGGCTCGAACCCGTGTCCCCTGCATCGGCAGGCAGTCTCTCAACCACTGCACCACCAGGGGAGCCCCCTAATTGTTTTTTTTAATAGATTTGTTTATTTATTCTATTTTTGACTGTGTTGGGTCTTTGATGCTGCGAGTGGGCTTTCTCTAGTTATGGCAAGCAGGCTTCTCATTGCGGTGGCTTCTCCTGTTGCAGAGCACAGGCTCTAGGCTCGCGGGCTTCAGTAGTTGTGGCTCGCAGGCTCTAGAGCACAGGCTCAGTAGTTGTGGCGCACGGGCTTAGTTGCTCCGTGGCATGTGGGATCTTCCCGGACCAGGGCTCGAACCCATGTCCCCTGCATTGGCAGGTGGATTCTTAACCAGTGCGCCACCAGGGAAGCCCGAAAATAACAGAACAAGAATCATCTATTTTAAGCCAACAGACATTATATTCAACTAATGGAAAAAACAAAACTGTTGAGAAAGCAGAAAAAAACTAACAGAAACAGCTTTTACAGTCAAATAGGAAAACAACTTATAGCCCAGTAGAAAAGTGAACTGCAGTATGAATAATTCACAAAGGTAAAAATGACCATAAAAATTTTTTTAAAGGTTTACCCTTGCTGCTCACTCAGATGGCATTGTATCTGCTGACTTTAGAACCTAACCTCCGTGGAAAATAAAATCCAACATTTCATTTAAATCAGGCTACAGCAAATATATGAAGAATCCGAGACTTTCTGTTATGGTGGAAAAATACCCATTCGCAGGCACACAAGAACACTTTGAAATTATAAGTCTTCAGATAAAATCGAGGTTTCTGGGCTGTGGGAAATGTTGTTTCATGTATACCTATTTGAATTTCTTAGTAATCATAGAGATTAAATAAAAGAGAGACACGCCATTTTTCAACTGTCACGTAAGCAAAGAAGGAAAAAAGGTCGACATCATGTTGCTGGTGGGAGTGTTAGACTTGTGGAGGGCAAGCTGGCCGTGTAGACCAGAACCTAAAATGCGCGCCTTTGACCCAGAACTGAGCTTATGTGTGTAAAGACTGAGCTTACAAGAATGTTCACTGTAAGAACGATTTTTATTAGCAGCAAAAGACTGAGATGCCCTGTGTGTCCCTCAGGGAGGACGAATGGAGTAGGGTTAGGGCACAGCGGCAGCTGGAGGCTCTGCCTGGGGCTCCTGGTGGGCGAGGGTGGGGCCGAAGGGGGCGTTTGGTGTGAGACTAGAGGGGCAGGTAAGAGACTGGTACCAGCGGTGCGCTTAGAAGAGGGTTCAGGGTGAGGGGGTGACTCCTTCCCTGGCCATTTGTACCACTTTGAACCTTCTCAGAAAAATTGCAGGTGTGTGTGATGCTCATTTGAAACACTCGTATCCTGAGTTAATTCTTTGCAGTTTTGAGATTTTAATGGCAAGACTGTTTTGTCAGCTCTCCCTGTATCCTGTTGAGGCTGAAGCAGTCCTTGTGACAGCTTGTGTCCCGAACAGAGGCGAGGGAGCCCACCGGCTGGGGCCCGTCCAGGCAGCTGAAGTCACTGAGCTTTTCCGTCTTTTTACATTACTTGGTGTTTAATAATCACCTTAGAATGGACTCAGTCGTCCCTTGTTATTTACTTTCTGCTGATCAGAGGTTTTCCTAGATTTGGCAGTCTAGGAAGAAAAGCATCTTTTTTTTTGGCGATACGCGGGCCTCTCACCGCTGTGGCCTCTTCCGTTGCGGAGCACAGGCTCCGGACGCGCAGGCTCAGCGGCCATGGCTCACGGGCCCAGCCGCTCCGCGGCACGTGGGATCTTCCCAGACTGGGGCACGAACCCGTGTCCCCTGCATCGGTAGGCGGACTCCCAACCACTGCACCACCAGGGAAGCCCCTATTTTTATTTTAAAAGAATTTTTTTCTAGAAGCTCCTTAAATATAGATATGCGAAACTTAAACAATCTCTTTCATTTATTAGCCTGACAGTGAACTTTCATGCTGTTTTCTGTTATTATTTAGTTGTCTTCTGCTATTTATCTATAAATCCTTGCAAAAAAGCTAATAAAAATAAATTATACCGGAAGCAGTAATGCTGAAATACCACCCACTATTACAGCGTGCGGTTTTTTAAATAAAATGCCAGCTTGGGTTTTTTGATGTTTCGGTCTATAAATAGCTTAAGTGAAATTAAACCACGTCACATGGCTGCAGTAGATATTTTCATGCTTCTTCCCAGTTTTTAAAATGTGGTTTTGCTATTGTTTTTAGCATTTTTTTCTGCAAAGTCGTGACCTTGAAATGCTTTACTAACCTTGCAAACTCTTTTTTAGAAATAGCTGTACTATAATTCAAGAGAAGTAAAAGGGAAAAAGTAAAAGTATTACCCAAGATGCCACCATCCAGAAATAGCCATTTTTAACATTAAGTGAGCATCATTGATACAGTGAAAAAGACTGAGATATTGTGGGAAAAAGAGGAAAAAAAGAAAGCTCATATCTTTAGAATACAAAGATAATTTCTATGCAAAGATAGATTAAAAAGTTAATGTATAGATAGAAATATTTGTGTTAAAGTAGAAATAAGCTTTATAATTTTACTTGAATTTAGCTGAAGAACTGTAATCAAAATGAAAATGAAGTAATTCCTGAACTTCAGTTAAAAGTTTCTTCCATACCTCAAGAATTCAGTTCTAAAAGGAGAACATCAGAGAGGTTGGAATTGTAGGGGTTTTTTCAAGCTATGTTTTTTATCTTAGATGTTATTAATCAACTAAGAAAGTAGAGAAAATTCAGCACTATTAAAATGCCTTCCCTTCACCCCTCCCCTAACTGCGGGGTTTTTTTTTTTAAGAAATACCATGTTTAGATTGTGAGAGTTTAAAGTAGTATTTACATTCTGTTCTTTTCCCTGGTTGGTTAGTCTGAGTTCTGCGGATTAGTTTTTTTGTCAGAGCATCTGTCTTTGAGTTCTTTATCTGATTCGTTTCTTGGTTGTTTGAATTTCATAAACAAGTAAGTTTTTACAAGGGTTCCATTTCATGCATTCTTGAAAAGTGCCTGCCATTGACCCTGGTGTAGGAAGGAAAACTTGCCTGGGTACAAAATACTTGGGTTGTATTTTCTTTCTCTGAGATCTTGTAAACTAGAATCTCACATGGTCCTTCCTATCAGAGAAACCTGGGTTGGCTGACTTTTGCCACCGACTAGTTGAGTGAGTTAGTTGGTTTTCATTAGTTGCTCCTGGGTGCTGTTCTCTGAGATCTTATGTTTGAAAATGTCTGCTGCCCTTTGACATAAATAGCAACTAGGCAGAGAATAGTACACTTAGTCACACTTGCCTGGAACTTGGGAGCATTGCTGCATGTTGCTGTGGAAGGGATGAGGCCAGCTCCATCTTCCCCTCCCTCACCCCTTAAGAGCTTGCTTTTTCTGACTGGATACGTGAAGAATTCTCTTTGCCCTTAAATTTTAATAACTTAATCAGCATAAAGCCCCCCGTTTTCCTGGAATTCATTGTATACCCTTTCAGTCAAAGATGCAGTTCTTATGTCAGGGAAATTATTTTCTGTTATACCTCTGAACGTCTTTTAAAAGACACCAGCTTCCTTATTTTGGATCATCTTTTCTTCCATATCTGTCATTTTCTTTTGTTTTTTTTTTTTAATGTTTCTCTTTGGCATTCAGCATGATTACATCCACTTCCTATCCATCTTCTCCTTGGTTGGTGACTTGGTTTTTTTCAGCTGTGACTGTTCTGTTCCTTCTAGTCGATAATGGTGGTATTTTGGGCCTCGGTTTGTTTTCTAAACTCTCCAGCAGGTTTGCAGCCCTTTTCTGTAAAGGATGTAAGCGTTTCCAGTGTGGCAGCCGAGCAGCCTCTGTGGCGGCTGCTGGTGCTGGTGGAGCGTGACAGCCACACTGACCATCGGGAGCAAGGGCATGTGGCCGAGCCTTAATAGAACTTGATTTATGGACACCGAACCTTGAATTTCATAGAATGTTTACATCATGAAATGTTGTTTTGTTGGTTTGTTTTGGGTTTGTTTTTGAACTGTTTGGAAATGTAAAAGCATCCTGAGCTCTCCCGAGCTGGGCTGAAGCAGGCGCACGGGCCCAGTTCCTGGCCCTGCTCAGCAGGATCCCTTCCGTCTCATTACTAGTCTTACTTCCTTTTCTTTGTGCTCAGTTGAATTCCTGTCTCTCCAGATTCGTCCGTGGCCCAGAGAACTCGGGTTGCCTGGGTTCTGTCTCCTTCCAGACTCAGTTCTTTGCTGTTTGCACGGCACGTTCCTCCCTGGGCTCCTTTTGCTGGGCCTTGTCCTTCTCACCTTCCCCCACGCCGGTCGGCAGCTCCATCCAGACCTTTCATCCCAGCACTGGCCACCCCTGCTAGACACCGTTCTCACCTGCCCTGAGATGCTTGGTCGTCCCTCCCAAGTGCAGCTCCTCTGGAGACTCCATTCTCTGCTCTCACGAGATCCCCAAAATGCCCTGGAGCAGATGTCCTTCCCCCAGTCGGGGGCCCAGGGGAGACTTATGACAGCACAGAGCCCGGGCCGCAGGCTCCCACCTCCCATACCCCTGAGGCTCTGCCTCACCCTAAGCTCCTGGTCTCGCGCTTGAGCTGCCTGATGGTTCCACCCGGACTCCCCAGGACCTGTTCTTAGGTAGCTTGCCTCCAAAACCTCCATACGGTATGAAAAATCCAGGGCATTTTGCTTGAGGGTCACTGATGAAGACTTTAAGTAATAGTTGGAGACAAGGCATCTTGAGAAGCAAAAAAAAAGAGCAATTGCTTTTCAACACTGGCCTTAAAGTTCCTGAGTCACACATTCATGTATCTAAAACGGATCCATTTGGGTGGTTTCCAGTGCGTTTACAAGTGAGAAATTCTCCGTGTCACTGCAGAAGTCTTCAGATTTTCCTCTTCCAGTTTGGTGACAGCAAAACAAGTCTCCTTTTGCTTGGGGATTCTTTCTCCTTAAACACAGGGCTGTCTGGATGTCACAGTGAAGGAAATTAAGCAGGGTGGCTGCCGTGAGCCCACGTTGAGCTTCCATCTTCTCTAGCATCTGGCTTCTGAGCCCTTAACAGCCGTCGGCCACCGCCATTCACTGTGGTGAGAGGAGCCCCAGGGTTTTTAGACACGGTATGTGCTGATCCAGATGCTGAAAGCTTTTTAAGTATTTGGGGCATGGGGAGGGTCATAATATATTATTTTTTAAATAAATGTGTTTACTTATTTTTGGCCGCGTTGGGTCTTCGTTGCTGCGCGCAGGCTTTCTCTAGTTGCGGCGAGCAGGGGCTACTCCTCGTTGTGGTGCGCGGGCTTCTCATTGCGGTGGCTTCTCTTGTTGTGGCGCACGGGCTCTAGGCCCATGGGCTTCAGTAGTTGTGGCACGCGGGCTCAGTAGCTGTGGCTCGCGGGCTCTAGAGCACAGGCTCAGTAGTTGTGGCGCACGGGCTTAGTTGCTCCGCGGCACATGGGATCTTCCAGGGCCTGTGTCCCGCGTTGGCAGGCGGATTCTTAACCTCTGCGCCACCAGGGAAGTCCGACAGCTGTGTTTCTGGAGCTGCTGGCCGCTGGCACCCCTCTGGACAGGCCGCGTTCCCAGCCTGGAACCCGGGGTGTTCCGCTGGCTTCCATTCATTGCTTTCCTGTGTGTTAGTGCTGCTCTCTCCTTGTTTGTTTGTTTACTCCTGTATTTTGCTAGGGCGTGTCCTCCAGTAGCTTGCGAAGAAAGGGTACACAGGAAGACCGTTTTTTTTGATTCTTGAATGTCTGAAAATGCCCTAATTCTGCTCTCACTCGTGGTAGGTCATTTGGATGGGCCCAGAATTGTGGTTTGAATATCGCCCTTCAGAGTTTGGAAGGTTCCAGGCCACCATCTCCTAGAAGCCTTTGCCCTGTGCCATTCCAGTTCCTGTTCTTCCACACGTGACTTGTACATTCCTTGAACAAACTGGCATCGCGGGCAAGCCATGCTGGGAAGAGCAGTGCATGGCGTTCCCACCATCGTGGAGCAGAATCAGTGACACCCCTGGGGGCGTCCGCAGTGCTGGCGGACGGAACCGGGGAGGCCCTCGAGCCAAGGCTTCCGGGGCCCAGGGGCCTGAGGAAGCCCGGGCGAGGCCCGATTTGGGTAGTGGGGGAGAGGGGGCATGGGACCCAAGGCAGGTGCCTCACAGAAAGGGAACGTGGCTGGGGCCTTGATGGGGAGTGACGCGGCTGGGTGGGCAGTATGGGGGCTCTGGCTGGTCTAGGAAGGGGTCCCTGGAGCCTCTAGGGCAGCGGCCGGAAGGGCTCTGGTGCCCAGGAGGCGGGTATGGGTCCGAGAGAAACCACGGAGCCCGGGCTGACTCAGCGGGAGGAGGCGCGGCCGCAGGAAGTAGGAGCGGCAGTGTGTGGGGACGGCTGTGTTCTGGACGCGGTCCCTTGGAGAGGTTTATGAGATGTCCCAGTGCGCGTGTTGAGCAGGCACTTAACATACCAGTTCAGCCCAGAGCTAGAGATAGCAGTTCTGGAATCAGCAAGTATAAGTAGGATTTCAAGCCATTGAAGTTATTAGGGAAGTCCCAAGGATGCAGGTGGATGGAGACTGGTTGGCCATCCAGTGACGGAGGCCAGGGGGCCAGGCGCTGCCAGGGGTGGGCAGGGCCGCTGCGGGCGGGCGGGCGGGCAGTCTTGCTGCTGCTGCTGCCCAGGCCCGCTCAGCTGGTAGCACAGCGCTTCTTTTTCACGATCTTGTGTGGGTAAAGTAGATCGGTCTTTTAAGAGTATACTTATTTTTCTCCACGGAACTCGGGAAAGCTATTTTCTTTCATTCTTAATACAGACACACGTTTATATTTCTGAACTGACAGCAGGGATTGCTGACCAGCCCGCTGATCTCCAAGAACCCTTCCAAGGCTTACGTTCTCTTCTGAGAGTTAGATTTGTACGAGATTAAGATCACATACAAGAATCAGTAAATTGGCTCTGATTTTTGCAAAAAGCCCGTTGAATAGAAGGGCTTTGGAAGGTAATTAGGCAGGTCTGTCTGACCCTGGGTTCCGCAGCTCTGTACGTTTCTGAGCGCACAGAGTGTCAGGGAGGAAGTGCTTAAGAATGTGCCGGTGGCTTTAAGCGGCTTGATCTTTCCACACAGCTATGCCTGCCCTTGGGAAGTGGAGGCACCCGTTGGCATCTCTGTCTTGGATTTATTTGGAGTAGGCATGTATAAGTAAACATTGTCGTGATGTTTATTAAAATCACATCAGCATTTAAGTTTGTGTAAAACCCAATCCCCTCTTTAAAAATTCAACAGAGAGCCCTGAGAACAGCAAGAGCCCTAGTAAGGAGTGTTATGCCTTGGAAGCCCGGTGAGAAGTGGGACTGCGGGCGCCCTTTGGAACCCTGCACACCACACCATCCCGTGTCTAGGATGGGACGGTGAGCTCCAGGGAGCCAGACCTCTGTCTGTCCTTCGCTCTGTCTGGTCCAGCGATTCTCAAAACTTAGCATTCGTGAGAATTTCTGAGTTGGGAGCTGTACACAAAAACACATGTTCTCTAGTTGGCAGTCATTTTAAAGGATTTCCAATTCAAGGATTTCAAGAGCTGTGAGGCCCCACTGCAGCGACGAGTGCACATCTGCAGTGTCTGCCACGGGCTGGTGCCGGCGGCTGGCTCCTGCTCTTGCGGAATACCTCAGCACGCACCTTGCTGTCAGCGGGCTTTGCTTGTCACACACTTCTCTAGTGCCTGCTCTAACCTGGGAGCTGTGCAGCCTCCCTCTCACTGCTTTTAAGATGCTTTGCCTTCTGGGACCATAGCCCTGATCGCAGAGAACTGCCCCAGGGATGTGTGTGCAGGAGGGCAGAGCAGGGGCCTCCTGGGGTGGGAGATGGTTCTGGAGGTAAAAACTTTGGTTTAATTGAGGTACAGTTGATGTGCAATATTATGTAAGTTACGGGGACACAACATAGTGAATCACAACCTTTAAAGGTTATAGTCCATTTATAGTTATAGTAAAATAATTGGCTGTATTCCCTGTGCTGTACAGTATGTCCTTGTAGCTTATTTATTTTATATGTAATAGTTTATGCCTCTTAATCTCCTACCCTTGTCTTGCCCCTCCCCATTTCCCTTTCCCCACTGGTAACCACCAGTTTGTTCTCTGTATCTGTGAGTCTGCTTCTTTTTTGTTATGTTTACTCATTTTAGTTTTTAGATTCCACATATGTCATGTCATACAGTATCGTCTTTTTCTGTCTGACTTAATTCACTAAGTGTAATACCCTCCAGGTCCATCCATGTTGTTGCAAATGGCATTATTTCATTCTTTTCTATGGCTCAGCAATATTCCACTCTCTGTGTGTGTGTGTGTGTGTGTGTGTGTGTACACCACATCTTCTTTATCAGCTCATGTGCTGATGGACACTTAGGTTGCTTCCATATCTTGGATATTGTAAATAATGCTGCTTTGAAAGTTAGGGTGCGTGTATCTTTTCAAATTAGTGTTTTCATTTTTTTATATATATATTCGATTTTAAGGGGGTTTTTTGTTTGTTTTTAATATTTATTTATTTACTTGGTTGTGCCGGGTCTTAGTTGCGGCAGGTGGGTTCCTTAGTTGTGGCTCACTGGCTCCATAGTTGAGGCATGTGGCCTTAGTTGTGGCATGCGAACTCTTAGTTGCGGCGTGCATGTGGGATCTAGTTCCCTGATCAGGGATTGGACCCCAGGCCCCCTGCATTGGGAGCGCGGAATCTTAACCACTGCGCCACCAGGGAAGTCCCTGATTTTTAGTTTTTTGAGAAACCTCCGTACTGTTTTCCACAGTGACTGAACCAATTTACATTCCCACCAGCAGCATATGAGGGGTCCCTTTTCTCCACATCCTCGCCAACCTTTGTTATTTGTTGGAGGTAAAACTTAGGAGGGGCTTCACAGCAGGCAGAGGACACTGTTTGGAGCTGCCCCTGGCACGGGCAAATGAAATGAGGGGCATGATACTGTTCACCATAGATTGGGGGGCAGGCCAGGCCAGGCGTGGCTCCAGGCTGAGGTTGGCCTATCACTGTCACATCCGCCCCGGGCCTCAGTGTCTGTGGGGAAAAGGACAGAAACAACCTTCTCCCTAAAATCTTTTCATCTATGACATCCTGCACATGAAATGGGAATCTGGGGGAAACAGTGCACAGTTGGCTGCACTGTTGGGCCCTCAGCTGTGGCATTGCCCCAGCAGGCACCATGCAGCAGCAAAGTCTGCGTTCTCAGCTCGCCAGGCGTCAGGTGTTCCATTGGCATCAGGGTTAGTTTTGGATACAGAGGGATTTTCAAATTCCTGTTCACCTTTGCAAGGTGTAATTAGAATTCGTTGGAAAGGACTCACAGAGCGCGTGGGTGAGAAGTGAGAGGGCATCCTGCGTGCCTGGTCTTTAGGTTTCTGCTTCCTCTGCAAGATCCCCAGGGGCGTGCCCTGGGCTGGCCTTCCAGTGTGGGATCCCTGCCTCCGGAGTAAGACTTGGCTCAGGGCTTAGGAGCTGCCTTCAGGCTTGGAGGCTTTGTTTGATTTTCACACACGGAAATGGAGCCTTTTCTCTTTGTGAGCTCAGCTATGCATTTAAATTTTTCCCTTATATTTTACAAGCATTTTTAGGTATTTGTAATGGGTGAGTTCCTGAGTTAATCTGCCGTCTTTCTGGCTGGGTTATTTTTAGACTTTGTTTTAATTTAATTTGATGGGTGACTCAGGTACAGACTGATGGTTAATCTGCATGTTCATTCTTTCAAAGGGATGATCCTTAGTTTTGAAAATAATTTATTCACTTCTGTTACATAAAGAATGCATTAAATTGCAATTGCATAATATATAGTTGACACTTAACTGTAAACTGTTTTGTTCTAATCCATACGCCTCATTGGTTGTAGCTACGACTTTGAGATGTATTTTGGCCTGTTTTCAGGCCAGAGGCTGGCCACCTGGCATAGGAGGGACATGGAGTGTCTGTCCTGTCCTTGAGATGTGACACTTTGGGCAGTAGCAGCTCTTGCTGCCCCTCCCAAGACAGGGGGTGCTCTGTGGGCGGGGCTACGCCCTGGTCTTGCCGCTGCTTCCTCACCCCTCCTCCGTGGCGGTGTCTGTGCCCAGGGGTGAGAAGGGCCCCCGTCACTCGACCGAGTGCAGGGTGAGTGGGGAAGTCGTTCTGTCGTCTCAAGGAGGATGATACAGCTCACAGAAGCCTCTGTTCATATTTGAATACCTGATTGGGTTAGGAAAAGCTTATATCTGAAGCATCGAATCCATCTGTCCACCCAGCAGCTTCTGTGTGCTGAGCGCTGGGGTTACAGAACAAGCGTGTCTTTCCTGCCCTCTGCCCCCGCCTTCCTTCAGAGATACGCTTTGAATGTCTCTGTGCTAAAGATCACACAGAGAGGATATTGAGGCCACACATCTTTTTTTGAAAATGTGGAGCATTGTGGTGAACGTGAACAGTGGTTGGTGCACAGCATCGAGCCAGCGATTCACAACTTGGGAGTTCAGACATGTATAATTCATAGAAAGTAAGTCGCTACCAGCCGCGGATATGCCTGCAGCACATGTGAGTGATGCAGTTGTCCCAGCCGAGGCGGAAAGGCTGGGGTATAGCTGTCAAGGACGGGTTGTGAGCTGCTGCACCGCTGACACCTTCCCCACCGAGCTTCCAGTGCGGGAAACTGTGGTCAGTGTAAAGGCTCTCACTATTGGCAAATGTTTTTGTTTTAAAGTAGATTAACTGAAGATCAAAATAAAATTCCTTAATGAGAAAAATCTTTCACCATGCTCTAATGCAGAGGAAATTAAATCTCTGTGTAGTCAGAACCAGTTGCTTATCTACAGCAGGATTAGAAATTTAAATTCTTAATTAGTTCATTGGATCTTCTGTGATTTCACTGGTTTTGAATATTTTCCCCCCAAATAAAAAATGAATAAATTTACAGGAATTTTGATTGTTTTAAAAAGTGGGCTCTATCTTACAGATACTTGCATGGGTGGGCAAAATATGTAGGAAGTGATTGTACTTCACTGTTTATAATAATAGAGCCCCAAATGATCTCAGTGCCGTCAGGACTTCTTCAATCAATTGCAGTACGTCTCTGTGCTGGGGTGAAGGCATGCAGGGGTTACAGAGCAGCACAGCTTTGTAGACAAGATGACTTCCAAGACAAGTGTTTGCTTATTATTGAAGTACAGTTAATTTACAGTGTTGTGATAGTTTCTGGTGTACAGCAAAGTGATTCAGTTACATATATATAAGAAATACATACCAGATTCATTTATATGAATGTTGTATATAATATATATTCTTTTTCAGATTCTTTTCCATTATAGTTTGTTACAAAATATTGAGTATAGTTCCCTGTGCTATACAGTAGGACCTTGTTGTTTATCTGTTTTGTATATAGTAGTTTGTATCTGCTAACCCCAAACTGCTAATTCATCCCTTCCCTCCCTCTTCCCCCTTTGGTATTGCTCTCTATGACTGTGAGTCTGTTTCTATTTTGTAAATAAGTTCGTTTGTATCGTATTTTAGATTTCACATATTAGTGATATCATACGATATTTGTCTTTCTTTTTGTCTTAGTTCACTTAGTATGATAATCTCAAGTTCCATCCATGTTGCTGCAAGTGGCATTATTTCATTCTTTTTTATTGCTGAGTAATATTCCATTGTGTATATGTACCACATTTTCTTTATCCATTCCTCTGTTGATGGACATTTAGGTTGTTTCCATGTCCTGGCTATTGTAAATAATGCTGCTATGAACACTGGGGTGCATGTGTCTTTACCAGTTAGAGTTTTCTCAGGGTATATGCCCAGGAGTGGGATTGCTGGATCATACGGTAGTTCTATTTTTAGTTTTTAAAGGAACCTCCATACTCTTTTCCATAGTGGCTGTACCAATTTACATCCCCTCCTACACTGTTGGTGGGTTCCCTTTTCTCCACACTCTCTCCAGCATTTGTTATTTGTAGACTTTTTAATGGTGGCCATTCTGACTGGTGTGAGGTGGTACCTTGTAGTTTTGATTTGCATTTCCCTAATAATTAGCCATGTCTAGCATCTTTTCATGTGCTTATTGGCCATCTGTATGTCTTTTTTGGAGAAATGTCTATTTGAGTCTTCTGCCCGTTTTTTGATTGGGTTGTTTGTTTTTTTTGTTACTGAGCTACATGAGCTGTTTGTATATTTCTGAAATTAAGCCCTTGTCGTTCACATCATTTGCAGATGTTCTCTCCCATCCTGTGGGTTGCCTTTTCATTTTGTTTGTGGTTTC
Source organism: Lagenorhynchus albirostris (assembly GCF_949774975.1). Lineage (NCBI taxonomy): Eukaryota > Metazoa > Chordata > Mammalia > Artiodactyla > Delphinidae > Lagenorhynchus > Lagenorhynchus albirostris. The sequence goes on from NC_083108.1 coordinate 87,333,807, forward strand.
CTTTGTTGTGTAAAAGCTTATTAAGTTTGATTAGGTCCCATTTATTTATTTTTGCTTTTGTGTCGTGCCTTGGGAGACTGACCTAAGAATACATGGCTGTGATTTATGCCCAGACAAATGTTTAAATGAGAAAAGTAAGGAGAGGAGAGAGTGGAGAGCTAGTATCAAACGGGGAAGCCAGGGAAGGGTGTTTAGTCCTCAGACGGATCACCTCACAGGCCACACAGGAAGGGAGCTAGTGCTGCTGGACAGTGGACTTTGTCCTAATCTGCCCGCTCTGCAGTTAGGGAGGACATCAGTTGTGTAGTAGGAAGGTCCACGTTGGGCTGCCTTGAATGTCCCCGTGCATGTTCACTTTCCATCGTCCCTGGGTGTGTGTCTGGGCATTGCCTGATTCTTCCAAACTGTGTGTCACCTGGGCAGCCTTTCTTATATCAGAAAAATAAAACGATGTGGTTGACATTGGACAGAAGTGATATTGCATTTGGAAAAGTGTCCCTTTTTCCTGCATTGTGGATACTCACCAACTAGCCTGTCTTTTGCCACTCTCACGCCCCCAAAATGTGTCTTTTCACAGCAACAGTGGCAGCCATGTACTACAGCTACTACATGCTGCCCGACGGCACCTACTGCCTGGCACCTCCCCCTCCAGGGGTTGACGTAGCCACTTACTACAGCACCCTGCCTGCCGGGGTGGCCGTGTCCGGCTCCGCTGGAGTGACAGCCACGGCCCCGCCCCCTCCAGGGACCACGCCACCGCCCCCCCCAAGCACAGCAGAGACGAGTAGTGGGGTGACCTCCACCACCATCACCACAAGGTATGCTCTCACTTCTGCTGGTCACCTGGAGCACCTGTGTTCTTGGTTTGGGCTTCTTTATAGTGTGAGTCACATAGAGGGTCTCCGTTACCTGAGTACTTATTATCCAAATCCCCGAGTTGCAGGGTTGATTGGGCAACGGAAACTGTCATGACATAAGCACTTGTAGCAGTGAGGTCCAGCCACTGAGAAAATGAACTCCCAGATAGCGTCCCGCGCCGCTGCCCTGAGCCAGCATCTGCTCTCTCCCGTGCGCCGCCATCTCGGCGGGGCAGCACCAGGCACGGGCAGTGTGAAGCGAGGCCCAGTTTCTGCCCAAAATGCAGGATTTCATAAAAGCCGATGCAAGTGAATGGCTCACGAGCTGGTAGGAAATGCGGATCTGCTGTTAGTCCAGCTAACCATCGACTAACAGAGCCAGCAAGGCAGGGACTGGACCCCCGCGCCTGGCCTGGGGAGCGTGGAGGGGGCTCTGAAGGGCGTCTGTGGGTGAGCGAGCACTTCCTAAGAGGCACTGGCATGTCTCAAGCTGACAGGACAGCCGCTCAGGAGCCTTGACGGAGCACTTGGATGGTTCCCACTTCCTGATCATGCTAAGACAGTAAACAGGAAACGAAGGATGATGAGTCACGCCGGCCAGCATACCTTCATATATATACACAAGTTCACACTTGATTTGTCCTCGGTTGTTTCTAGAATTAGCAACTGGGGGAGATGTGAGGAGAGAAAAGATGAACCTGTGTTCATGACCTTAAGTGTCACTTGGAGTGAAACCCCTGTTTTCATCACTGGCAATGATATTTTGGTCCCTGTTTCAAATGGATTGACTTTGACTAGTTTTCTGTAGTCCCAGTCATCTCAGATAAGGGCCTCCCTGTCTGTGTGTAACTTACCTGCCGGTGTGAACTGAGACAGTGCAAGTCCCCCAGCAGCCTTGCTGGCCGCCCCCCTGCCGCTGATCTGGAGGAGGGCCTGGCACTGTGTGTGTGACCCAGCTCTCCTCTGCAGTGCACTTGCTTCCGTGGCCGCCATCATCCCCCCGCCCCCCGACATTCAGCCCGTGATTGACAAGCTGGCAGAGTACGTGGCCAGGAACGGCCTTAAGTTTGAGACCAGCGTTCGTGCCAAGAATGATCAAAGGTGAGTGAAGGAGTTTATGTGGGGTAGATGAATGGTATTTGGGGTTTAGTTTAGCTTCTTTTTTTAATCTAGCTACATAATTGTTTATATATATATATACATATATATATATTTTTTTTATCCTTATGTGTTTAGATAGATATATCTTGGTAAATTACTTAGAGTTGGGGTGGTTGTCTTTTTTATTGTTATAATTTTTTTGTTTGTTTAACCTGTTTTGCTTTGTTTTTTAAAAAATGTTGAACCTCCCTAAAATGAAAAGCTGGAATTCATGCTTTTCAAGAATCTGCTGTGGAAATTCAGACACACACTGCACTTTGTTTTTTTCATCAAATAATGTTCCGTGCTCGGGTCGTAACATAACAACAGGAGGCTGTGGTCGCAACACGATCTGTGTGATCGCCAGGGTCAGTCACTGCGAAGCCTCAGAGCAGCAGGTGTGGTCCGTCGGAGCCGAGGGGTGTCACAGCGAGCGAGCGTGTCTTGTTGCATGACTCCTCCCCTTCTCTGTTCCTAGGTTTGAGTTCCTGCAGCCGTGGCACCAGTATAATGCCTATTATGAGTTTAAGAAGCAGTTCTTCCTCCAGAAAGAAGGGGCTGAAAGCGCACAGGTGTGTGTCTGGGAGGAAGTAATCCTCGGGATGTGCGCTAACGGGGTTGGCTGATTTTACACTCACTTTTAGGTGTAACGTATGTCTTGCATTTGCCGAGTTTAGCTTTTCCCACCTCTCTTGTTTTACATCTGTTGAAATCTTTGACCCGTATTCATAGTTCATTGATGATCATTTGTCCAGAATGTTGTAAACAAAGGAATCCTGTTTCTTCAGGCGTTTGGTGTTTTGGTTGGCTGTGGTTTTTAACTACTTTGGGTGGAAGCCGTGTATTATACTTCTGCTGTGTTAACATGTGCTTAAATGCCTGAGTGTAACCACGGGTGCTCCCAGCTGACAGGCTGGAGCCGCACAGGCGCCACCCACCCACTGGCCTCGGGCGCCACCTGCCAGCAGCTCGCCTCACGACTCCCATCCCTGCAGACGTCCCCACACTTGGTTCTCAGGCACCTGTTAGAGGCATTTCCTCCTGTCCTTGTAATCCTTTCTTCTGCCTCTCCTCTCCTCTCCTCTCCTCTCCTCTCCTCTCCTCTCCTCAATTACATGGGCACCCTAATGTCTTTCTAAAACCTGTTTTGGTAGAGAGATCACGTAGGCTTTGCGTATCAGTGGATTTCTACAGGCTTTTATCTCTGACTGCTCAAACTGAAGAAAATGGACTCATCTGTACGTGCTGGGCATAATTTGGTGTTCTAAACGTGTTCTCAGTGGTCATTCTCCAAAGAAGAGCTAGTGGGCATTGGTTCCCAAAACAGTATTACAGGGAAAATACCTCCTTCCGCTCCTCTTTTCATTCTGTTGTATCAGAAAATAGTAAATCTGAGTTAGAAAATATATTCCATGGTGTTACTTAGGCAGTAACGTAGCCATGCTTTTGTCCCATGAAATGTATGTGCTGCATATCTTTTCTGACAAATCCTGTGTCATTTCCAATGGAGCAGTTCAGAGTCATGTTTAACCTCTGCAGGCTGTGTCAGCACCGGAAGAGGCTCCTGCAGAGTCTGCTCCTGAAAAGCCAAGTGACGTTGGGGATGATAGTGTGTCTGAAGATGTGGCCGACGCAGGGGGCAGAGGTGGCTCCTCGGGGAAGAAGGAGGTGTCGTGCAGCAAAGCCGTCCCCGACGGGAAGCTGGTGAAAGGTACGCTGCCCTCACTACCAAGGGTTCCAGTTTTGACCTTGTACCTCACAGGTGTCACTTCAAATTAGCAAGGAAGAACGCTGGACCACTTAAGGTCAGGTGCCTTTAGCCACAGGACAGGAGGAAATGGCTGCCCCTTTTAAGTTGCTGTTTTTAATAAAACTTGCTTATTTCATAGTACTTTCCTGATTTCGGGTTTGGGGTCATTTGGATATAAGCTCATCTTAGGTATGCATTCTACAGGCTGTTGCTAACAGCCTGTTCTACCAATTTAATGGAAATGTTTAGAATTTTTCAAATGATGTTTTGTACCCCCCCCCTTGGACTTCTGAAACTATATGCAAACTATTGTGCCAATGGAATTCGTTTTATTTGTTAAGGCAAGTCCCTTGAGGGTCTCTACCAGGCGGTATTCCACTCGCTCCGTTTCAGTTACCTTTTGTTTTTTTTTTTTGTTTTTTTTTTTTTGCAGTACGCGGGCCTCTCACTGTTGTGGCCTCTCCCGCTGCGGAGCACAGGCTCCGGACGCGCAGGCTCAGCGGCCATGGCTCACAGGCCCAGCCGCTCCGCGGCATGTGGGATCTTCCCGGACCGGGGCACGAACCCGTGTCCCCTGCATCGTCAGGCGGACTCTCAACCACTGCACCACCAGGGAAGCCCCTCAGTTACCTTTTATGTTCTTGGGAGGAGTTTTTCATCTACCAGGACAGACATACATGAAAAGAGCAAATATAAATAAATAGAAAGAAAAAAAAGCTGACACAGGCACGGTAGCAGAGAACTCTGTGGTTGGACGTGTGAAGAAGCAGTGAGTTGCACCAGGTGGGAATGAGAAGGGCTGTGCAGAGGGAAGAGGGTTCAGAGCCAGAGGAGCTCCCAGGCGGGACGGCGTGGTCTGAGCCGTGTGGCCTGTTCAGAGACGGGAAGTGGTCTGAGGGACCCGGGTGTCAAGGGGGGCACACCTGCCCAGGTAACCATGGCCAGCTCGTGAGGCTCTGCCTTCCTGGCGGGTCCCGGGGCTTCCAGCAGGGACAGCACACCTTGCGGCTTAGATCAGAGGAATCACTTTATGCAGTATGGTGAGTGTGTGAAGGGATCGAGGCAGAGAAGCCATGCGGGGGGTTCAGGGTGGAGCTGGTGGCCTGAAGTGGAGGAGGGGGCGTGGCCGGGTGGTGCAGGAGCCAGTGTCCGGGTTAAAAGGAAAGGCAGAGGAGACGCGGGACGGGCCAGGATTGCAGGAAGGCCTTTTCTGTGCATACAGATGCCTTTTCTGATACAAAGATGGCGATCAGGAGTAACCCAAATGACCCAGATGGGTAACTGGGAAACTTATGGAAGTGCCTGTGAGCCTCTCAGTCCGGGAGGTCACCTGAGCACACGTGTTTAATCTCTCACCCTTCCCAGCCGCCTTCAGCTCTCATTGGAATAACCAAAGGAATGTATTAGTAAGGAGAGTAAAAACAGTTACTGCTCCAGAAGCAGGGGGAGGTACTGTTCATGTTTAAGAAGGACAGGCCAGGCCACCTGGACTTCAGTTCATAGGAAAGAGTAGGACATTTGGGGACTCAGTGGCAGTGACCCCGGGGGAACCACTGTCAACCAAAGAAGGGGGCGGGCAGAGGCCAGAACCACCAGGAGCGTCCAGGGGGCAGCGGGGCCCCAACAGGGTGTGGTCGGGGCGCAGTGGGCCAGCCCCCGCATGGAGCGCCCTCCCCGCTCCCGGGAGCAAGCGCCTTGGGATTCAGCAGACGAAATGGTGCTCGCTCGCCACTTCCCTCGTCGTACCCTCTGAGCCTGAGGCGCCCGAGAGCTGCGGGTGTCCGAAAGCACGCACCCCACCCTCAGCTCCGTCAGGGTGAGGACGAGGAGACAGAGAGTCTCGGCTCCGCAAAGAGGCAGGAGCTCAGGAGAACACGATCCGAGCCTCGGAGCACATGGGCACCTTGGAAACAGTTACTAAGTGACAGGAAAATGCTTTGTGTCTCTGATGCGTATTCTCACAGAATGAAAGGTACTGTAGAATTAGTGCAAGCGATAATCTGACATCTGGAAAAGATTGTTTAGAAAAAGGTTGCCAAATTTTAAAATATAATAAAAACACTAAAAATCAGACTGGGTGAGAAGACAAGTTCAAAATTGTTCTCAGATTTCCAAGGGAAAGGATAGAGATGGAAGGAAAAGCATCCAGATGGGAAAATAGACAGGTTGTCCTTCACGGGGGAGAAGAAGCAGAGGCCGGCGCATCGGACGTGTATCTACAGCATTAAATGCCAGGGAGTCAGATCTATCTGAACTTCTGAATGAAAAGTGTTCTGAATGCTGGAGGACAAAGGTTCTTACAGACATGTCAGCGCCCTGAAATTGATCAGTCAGAGAAGGTGAGGGCAGTGAGCATATTATCCAGACTTATCAGATGCAGTGAAAACTTAAAGAAAACCTACAACCTCATGTGCTTATGTTGGTGAAGAGAAAGTGAAAACAAAGCAAGCATTCAACTCAAGGACCTAGGAAGAAACTTTCTATAAAATGCACATAAGAGGGCTTACCTGGTGGCGCAGTGGTTGGGAGTCTGCCTGCCGATGCAGGGGACACGGGTTCGTGCCCTGGTCTGGGAGGATCCCACATGCCACGGAGCAGCTGGGACCGTGAGCCATGGCCACTGAGCCTGCGCGTCCGGAGCTTGTGCTCCGCAACGGGAGAGGCCACAACAGTGAGAGGCCCGCGTACCGCAAAAAAACAAAAACAAACAAAAAAATGCACGTAAGAAAAGCAGAAAAGGAGAATCAGTAAAAATCAAAGCAGAAATGGGTGAGGATATAATAAAAGACCAGTAAAACTTATCATCATTGTACAAGTTTAATACAGAAAAAAGAGCAAATGCACAGCATAATGAGAGAGAAAACACGGTATTTTTTAAGTACACGAGAACAATATATTTAACTAAATTTGAATAAATTTGAAAATAACTGAAAAAAATTGTCTAAGAAAATATATTGATCAATTGCTAAAATGTCTCCAGAGAGGCAGTAAGACGACAGATCTATAGGCCTGAAAGAATTTAGAAAACTGGTCAGTGAAATACCTCTAAAAGCAGGCAGGCCAGGACAAAGTTAAGGTCAAGGTAACTTCCCTCAAGAAGAGAAAAGCCTGTCTGATTAAAGCTACTCCAGAGCCCAAAGGTGGAAAGTTAGGAAGCTCTCCAGCCCTAGCACCTTAACCCCATAAAGCTTAGCAGTCTGCAGGCCAGGACCCCTGGGAAACCCAGATGTTAGCACCTCAGATGGAAGCAAGCTGGGAACGACAGTGAGAGCAGGTGTGAGCAGGTGGGGCTCCTTGCAGCCATCCCAGTGCGGCGTCCCGCCAGAAAAGCCTCCAAGGACAGTCTTACCTTGCTAGCAGATGCTGGAAAAGCACCAACATTTCCCGAGATTTTTATGATAAAGCTTCCCTAGTATGACAGTAATTGACGTTGCAAAAACAGGCTCTCCATTGTGAAAAAAATAAGACTCTCACATTACCTCTGACAATTATAGTGATTCCAGATAGATTTAAGTGTTTAAACATAAAAAATAAAATCAGGAAGTAGAAGAAAATAAAGGTAATTTTTTTCTAGTCAGAGTGGAAAGGATTTTCTAAGAATTGAAGCCATGAATGATAAAGAAAGATAGGTCTGATGGGAACTGGGCCTGTATAAAGTTGGAAGACAAATGTCAGGATGGCAGTGATGGCTAATATAACAGAAGATAAAGGTCAAAGTCCTTGCTATAGAAAGAGCTCTTGTAAATCAGTAAGAAGAGTCACTGCAGTAGAAAAACAAAGGACATGAAAAGGTAGTTCACAAAAGAAGGAAAACAGTTGGTCAGTGAATAAACTTTTTTTTTTTTTTTTTTTTGGCTGCATCAGGTCTTTGTTCCTGCGCACGGGCTCTCTAGTTGCGGCGAGCGGGGGCTACTCTTCATTGTGGTGCGCGGGCTTCTCATTGTGGTGGCTTTTGTTGCGGAGCACAGGCTTCAGTAGTTGCGGCACGTGGGCTTAGTTGCTCTGCAGCATGTGGGATCTTCCTGGACCAGGGCTCGAACCCGTGTCCCCTGCACTGGCAGGCGGATTCTTAACCACTGCACCACCAGGGAAGTCCTAAACTTTTAAAATATATCCTCACTAACAAGATACTGTTCTTTGCCTCCAATTTGGTAAAGTTAGAAAGTAACAGAGAGCGTGCAAGTGGCAGGACCCTCAATCGTGCGTTGTCCTTGGAGTGTTGTCGGTAAGGCCTCTCCAGGGGAGAGCCCAATGATGGGGACCAAACCCTAAATGCGGATGCCCTCCCACTCCTAGAAACGTCTGGCTCACCAGGACGTCTCGACCAGGTGTTCCTCCCAAGGCTCGTGGGCTTTTAAAAATAAAAAATTGGGAACCATCGTGGGAGACTGAAATCAGTTGGCATGTCCATACTAAGAAATATTATTGCCATTTATTAAAATGATGTATGTTGACATGGAAAGATGTCTAAACGTTTTCTATGGAAAGGTGTCGCTTACTAAGTGAAAACAGCAGGCTATAAAGTATGGTCCCATTTTTCGCGTGTTTGTACACATGCACGTGTACGTGCCTCGGAACCATTGTGTTCAGATCATTTCTTTCCCGTATCTGAATAGCAGTTGGTCTTTCATTTTGTTCACTTGTGTTTTCAAAATTTCCTATAGAGAATATGTATTACCTTAGAAGTTAAAAGTTAGTAATGAAACTTGATACCTTAAGAAAGGAAGCATATTTGATGTGGAAGGTGGAGGGCCGGGCGCCGTCGGCTCACTCACGCGTGTTTCCTGAGCACAGGGTACTCTGCGTCATTGCACACCGGGGCCACGTTAGTCCTGCGGTCCTGCCCGCTCCAGGCTCTGGGGTAACCAGACCGCACACACAACACAGAACGTCAAGAGTGGCGTGAAGGAGAGAGGCCGGGCAGGGCCTGTCTGAGGAGAGTCTTCATTTGAGATGAGACGAGCAAGAAAGCCAGGCATGAGAAAAGGATGACGGCTCCAGGCAGAAGACAGGGCGGGGCTGGAGCGCAGTGCAGGAGCGGGGGGTGGGAGAGGGGCCCCTCCACAGCTGCTGCTCATCCTTAACACAACAGGAAACCGCTGAAGGCTGTAGGAAGTGCTTTTCACGTGTTGTGAGGTGACTTGCAAATAAGGTTCCAGGTAGAAGCAGTAGTTGTGTAATTGAGTAATTCTCCAAAGAAAATAGTTCCTCATCCCCTGCTTTCTGGCTGAGCTCTTCTGGGAAGCTTACTTGACCGTTTGAGCCTCAGTTTCCTTATCTGTAAATGGGGAGGCCTGATAGTATCTGTCTCCTCCAGGGGTTGCAAATGTTAAGTGAGGTGAGGCGTGGAGACTCTGCACATTAGTCAGTTCTTTTATTACGTCACTATTTTTTTAATACAAATTTATTTATTTATTTATTTTGGGGGCTGCGTTGGGTCTTCGTTGCTGTGCGCGGGCTTTCTCTAGTTGTGGCGAGCAGGGGCTACTCCTCATTGCAGTGTGCAGGCTTCTTGTTGCGGAGCATGGGCTTTAGGGCTCACGGGCTTCAGTAGTTGTGGCACGTGGGCTCAGTAGTTGCAGCTCGCGGGCTCTAGAGCGCAGGCTCAGTAGCTGTGGCGCATGGGCTTAGTTGTTCCGCGGCATATGGGACCTTCCCAGACCAGGGCTCGAACCCGTGTCCCCCTGCATTGGCAGGCGGATTCTTAACCACTGCACCACCAGGGAAGTCCCTAAATCACTTTAAAGTATGTATCGAACAGTGGTGCTGTTTGGCACTGTATTCGACATGCATTAAACTGTGTTCCAGAAGTTTTCATTTTAATATATTTGTTGATTGCATATTTTTTAATTTGGAGGAAGAGATTGGGAGTAATTGTTTTAAAATTATTTTGTGATATAATACTTTAGCCCAAGTTAACTTGAGTAATTTTGATTAACATTTAACTGAAGTTTTCTTTTCTCTGTTTCTTTGACTCTATTCTTAAAGAGACCATATTACTAGAGGCTATAAACGGTTAATATTATGAAAGTATTTTCTTACGGAGAATTTCAAACAAGTACAGAAACAGAGCCTGGTGTAATAGTCACACACGCAGTGCTAGCATCCAGCGCCCGTGGCCGACGCAGGACACATCTTAGAATTCTCAGTCCAGCCCACCCCCAGGATATTCTGAAGCAGATCCCAACATCATGGCATTTTATCCATCAGTGTGATCGCACTTACCTCCAAAAGATAAGGGCCGTTCTTAACATAACCACGGTAAAATGGTTAATATTGACTCTCCCAGCAAAGTGTGCTTTCCACCCCGTGTTATATCTTTGTTTGGGGCTTGTTAGGAAGGTAGACCTCAGCGCACCACGTACAGTGCAAGTGCATGGCGTTGCATAATCAACAGAGACTGATTTTGCCCCCTTTTCATTCTGACTTATAAAATATCACTTTGCTAACGTTTAACATCTTGGGGTGTGCTGTGTAGCTTGAGAGATTATTGACGAGAGATGATTATATGTCAGAGATCTGGGTTATTTACCAGCTTCAAGTCACACTTGGGTTTGGAACCGTGAAATGCTGAAAGTAGAGAAGCCCGGGGGGGCGGGGGGGGGGGCGGGGGCAGCTGGGTGAGCTCACCTTCACAGTTATAGCCACATCAGAACCTGCCTTCGGTAACCTAGATCCACTTCCCTCTCAGAGTCAGCCCGTTTGCACTGCACTTGACATTGCCCTTCGCTGTGGTTTACTTGAATAGCTTTCATCAGTAATAACACATGGTTTTTAAAAATAAAGTATCTCATTACAACCAGTTAGGTGTTGTTAGGAGCCATTTGCCATAGTCTGAGGACGCAGGGACTCAGTGAGTGCTGAGTAGACGGGGGAAGGGGAAGAAGATTGTTTCCTTTGGGGCCTTCGTATTTCTCTTCAATTAAAATTTCCAAATATTCTAGGAGAGAAAAATCGAACCACCTAAATTTTCGTTACACTAGGTTTAAGGTATTCTTAAAGGTGCAGAGAATAGTCTGACATAACGCCTAGCGCAAAGTAGGCACCCAGTCAAACGTTTGCTGAATAAAGGAACAGTTTCTGCAGCTTGCTTTTGTAAGAAAAGGTTACCTTCTATGGTTGGGATTTTTTAGAAGTACCTTTCAATAGTGGAGTCCCATCATATGCTTACTTCTGCAAACTCAGCAATGTGCTGAGCCCAGAAAAAAAGGAAAACACCAACAAAATTGACCATTTGCCCGTAGAGCGACCCCAGCTGGCACTCAGTGTGCGCATCCTGACGTGGCCCGAGGTGGAGCCGGTGCTCTGCCTTCCCCTCCGTCGGGCTCAGCGCGTGTGATGTCCTCTTAAATGCCCTCTGACATCACAGGCACTGCCTGCGGCCCCTAGAACCTCCCTCTGCGTAAGATGTGGCTCCACTCAAGACATTGCTCCACCAGCTGATGCTCATGTGGATGGTGGGGCCCGTGTAGATTTCTGCTCTGTGCTTCCAGTTACTTAAAAATGTATTACCATTTTCACCTTTTCTCAATAGCTTCATTTGCTCCAATAAGCTTTGCAATCAAGGCCAAAGAAAATGATCTACTTCCCCTGGAAAAAAATCGTGTTAAGCTAGATGATGACAGTGATGATGATGAAGAAAGCAAAGAAGGCCAAGAAAGTTCTAGTAGTGCTACAAACACTAACCCGGCAGTTGCCCCACCCTGTGTAGTTGTTGAGGAGAAGCGGCCTCAACTTACCCAGGAGGAGCTAGAAGCAAAGCAAGGTTTGTCAATATGTTTTAAACTTCTTAAAAGAAAAGTACATAAATACAAGATTAACCTACTAAGGCAAAACTACGAGACTGCCAGCTGGAGTCTCCAGCCTGTGGAGATCAGAACCACTGCGGAGCCGCGGGCTGCTTTGGCTCAGCTGAGAAGTTCTCTGTGGAGTGAGGAGCGCTGCTGTTCCTTAAGCTCAGATGCAGTGCCCTCGGCGATGTGTTTTCAGAGGATCGGCTGAGGGTGGCCGAGAAGGCTTTAATGGCAGCCTTGGGGCAAATGCTCAGCCTGTGCGCCCAGCTCGGGGTAATGTTCCGAGCTGGGAGACGCCTCTTTGCGAGGCCATCTCCCTGCAGAACCATCGGACCCTTGAAGGTGCTGGGGCCCAAGCTGGTTTTCAGGCTGTGGCTCGTCTTCAGGGGTCACGGTGTGGCCACCGCTTGCCTCTGACGCATGGCTAGCAGTGTTTGTGGGGAACGTCTTGTCGTGTTCTGTCCCTCCTCCAAAATAAGTTCTGTTCTGCTCTCACTAAAGTAGTGAATTAACAGTTGCGTTTGCAGTATGTTTCTGTTCTAACTGGTTTTGTGAATGAATTTTTCTTTGTATACACAAACAGATCACGCAACATTGATGGAAGGTAATTCTTAAACCACAGGATGCCCTGCTCTCGGGAACTAGCGTTGTGCTGCTCCCCCCGAGCACACTTGTGTTCATGCATGTGTACCTAAATCTGCATTTATTGCGTGTGGACTGAACAGTGTGTCAGATCATTTGGAATAAAACACTTTTCACGGTGTTCCTTACCTGGTAATTTGGGCACATGTTTATGAGAACCATTCCGAGGTTTTCCTCATTTCAGGTTTCACTGCTGTGGAATCCCAACAACTTTCTGACTTTGATTTTGAATGTAAAATGTGAGAAGTACCAATAGTAAAAGCATTGTAAACTAATGCTCTGAGAATTGTTTGCCTGATTTGTTGGCCTTTCCTGAAACCTGTATCATATTCACGTTTTAAAATAACTGCATTATATTTCACGACCCTTTTACTGCCCATGGAAATTAAGATAGCAATATATTTATACAGTACTGCTTGCTCTAAACATCTTTTTTTCTGTTTATTCCTTAAGCAAAGCAAAAGTTGGAGGACCGACTGGCAGCTGCTGCCAGGGAAAAGCTTGCCCAGGCGTCTAAGGAATCAAAGGAGAAGCAGCTTCAAGCGGAACGTAAAAGGAAAGCAGCTTTATTTTTACAAACCTTAAAAAATCCTCTGCCAGAAGCAGAAGTCGGGAAAGTGGAAGAAAATCCTTTCAGCGTCGAGGTGAGTTAAACAAGGGTCCACGTCTGTGTTCTGGGCAAAGCGTGGTTGGCAAAAGCACCTGAGTGTGGGTTCCTCCGGCCGCTCAGCGCTCGAGCCTGCGTGAAGGCTGTGAGCAGACCCCGCCCTTCTGCCACGGGGGATCGCGTGCTTTTCCGGGCAGACCTCGGAGATACCGTGGTTTCAGTTCCAGACCATAGCAGCGAAGCAAATCACATGCACTTCTTGGTTTCCCAGTGTGTATAAGAGTTATGTTTACAGTATACTGTAGTCTGTTAAGTGTGCAATAGCATTATGTCTGAAAAATATACACATACCTCAATTTAAAAACCCTTTATTGCTAAAAAATGCCAACCATCATCTGAGCCTTCAGCGAGTGGTAATCTTTTTGCAATAGTAACATCACTGATCACAGATCTAATAATGAAAAAGTTTGAAACATTACGAGAATTACCAACATGTGACACAGAGACATGAAATAAGCAACTGCTCTTGGGAAGGTGGCCCTGATAGACTTGATCGACGCAGAGTTGCCACAAACCTTCAATTTGTAAAAAAACAAACAACAACAACAAAAAAACCCGCGGTATCTGTGAAGTACAATAAAATGAGGTCTGTCTGTACTGTATAGCTGGGGTCAGTGAGAACCTGATGAAAACTCCCTGAGTGCACATGCACACCAAATACTGGGTGCAGTGTCACAGACACGGACCTTTGGGCTCAGGCTGGGAGCCTGTGCTTCGTAGTGAGCCTCCCAGGAGCTGCAGGACAGCTTCGGCTGCGAGGGCCGCTTCGGGCCTGGACAGACTCACCAGAGCAGTGAGGCTCCTGCCACAGCAGTGGCCCTTGAGCTCACACTGACGACCAAGAACCTTACTCAGGGGTCTGTGTTAATAGCAGCACTTTAATTAAAAAGAAAAGTAAGATATGGTTACCGTCGTCTTCTCTTAAAGGGGTCAGATGCTCACAACTCTTTCCTAAGCTGTAGAACCACAGCTTAGTCCCCGGCCCATTTCCTCCCTTCACATGGCAGTGGGGCGTGGGGCGTTGGACTGCTCAGAACACGGCCTGCCCCGCTTCTCCAGGGGTCCGCAAACGTCTTTCGCAGCTGCCTTTTTCCTGTAACGTAGAACGGGCGCTGCGCGTTTTTTACTTTAATTATGTTGACATTTCTGAGCGTCTAAGGCCGTTACTAAAAACTGATTTTTGCTGCATGTAGCCACTGGTTTATTTGTTTCTCCATGGAAAGCAGCATTCTAAGTTCAGATTTTCAGCATTCTGTTGAAGGTCGAATCAGCTTTCTCACCTCAGGAGTCGGTCTGAAATTCAAATCTGGCAGGAGACCTCAAAAATGGTAGCTGGATCAGGCTGGGGAGCACAAATGCCAGCTTCCGTGAGAGCCTGTGGACTGTGGGCTGCGCCCTGGCGGGCTGGGCGCGCTTGCCATCCTCCTGGGCACCCGGCCACCTGCTGGAGCACCGGCCTGGCCGCCTCTGTGCTTCCCTGTGCTGCTTCCGGAGGCGGCCGCCTGGGGAGGCCAAAGGCAGGCGGGCCCAGAAAAGCACCTGCAGTCATGCCCTGGCTTTGGGAGCACCTCTGCGCCAGGGCAGTGATGAAAACATGCAGCTGCTATAACCGCCACAGATAGAAAAGGAGGGAGAGGCAGAGTACAGAACAGCTCCACGTTTATGGCTGCAGCTGTAAAAACGCGCATATAGTGTGGGCAGGCAGGGAACTTAAGAAGGTGAGGGAGCTGCCACATGGGAGGGGTGTGAGTGGACTACTTTAATTTCCTTTATTGTTTTGATGTCATTTGCGCAGGGAATATAGGGCTTAATTAAAAGGTATCTGCATACATAGATACTGTAAGCCATTATGTTACATGGTTGCTTCTCTATTTTCTAATAAAACTGTGGGCTTTTTGTTTGTTTGGGGTTTTTTTTAATATCTATATTGGAGTATAATTGTTTTACAATGCTGTGTTAGTTTCTGCTGTATAGCAAAGTGAATCAGCTATACATATATCCCCATATCTCCTCCCTCTTGCGTCTCCCACCCTCCCTATCCCACCCCTCTAGGTGGTCACAAAGCACCGAGCTGATCTCCCTGTGCTATGCAGCTGCTTCCCACTAGCTATCTATTTTACGTTTGGTAGTGTATATATGTCCATGCCACTCTCTCACTTCATCCTTGCTTATACCCTTCCCCCTCCCCATGTCCTCAAGTCCATTCTCTACATCTGCGTTTTTATTCCTGTCCTGCCCCTAGGTTCTTCAGAACCCTTTTTTTTTTTTTTTAGATTCCATATGTGTGTGTTAGCATACGGTATTTCTTTTTCTCTTTGTGACTTACTTCATTCTGTATGACAGACTAGGTCCATCCACCTCACTACAAATAACTCAGTTTCGTTTCTTTTTATGGCTGAGTAATATTCCATTGTGTATATGTACCACATCTTCTTTATCAGTTTGTCTCTTGGTGGGCATTTAGGTTGTTTCCATGTCCTGGCTTTTGTAAATAGTGCTGCAGTGAACATTGGGGTGCATGACTCTTTTTGAATTATGGTTTTCTCAGGGTTTATGCCCAGGAGTGGGATTCCTGGGTCATATGGTAGTTCTATTTTTAGTTTTTTAAGGAACCTCCATACTGTTCTCCATAGTGGCTGTATCAGTTTACATTCCCCCCAACAGTATAAGCGGGTTCCCTTTTCTCCATACCCTCTCCAGCATTTATTGTCTGTAGATTTTTTGATGATGGCCATTCTGACCGGTGTGAGGTGACACCTCATTGTAGTTTTGATTTGCATTTCTCTGATGATTAGTGATGTTGAGCATCCTTTCATGTGTTTGTTGGCAGTCTGTATATCTTCTTCGGAGAAATGTCTATGTAGGTCTTCTGCCCATTTTTGGATTGGGTTGTTTGTTTTTTGGATATTGAGCTGCTTGTATATTTTGGAGATTAATCCTTTGTCAGTTGCTTCGTTTGCAAGTATTTTCTCCCATTCTGAGGGTTGTCTTTTCATCTTTTTTATGGTTTCCTTTGCTGTGCAAAAAGCTTTTAAGTTTCATTAGGTCCCATTTGTTTATTTTTGGTCTTATTTCCGTTACTCTAGGAGGTGGGTCAAAAAGGATCTTACTGTGATGTATGTCATAGAGTGTTCTGCCTATGTTTTCCCCTAAGAGTTTTATAGTGTCTGGCATTACATTTAGGTCTTTAATCCATTTTGAGTTTATTTTTGTGTATGGTGTCAGGAAGTGTTCTAATTTCATTCTTTTACATGTAGCTGTCCAGTTTTCCCAGCACCACTTACTGAAGAGGCTGTCTCTTCTCCACTGTATATCTTTGCCTCCTTTGTCATAGATGAGTTAGCATAGGTACGTAGGTTTATGTCTGGGCTTTCTATCCTGTTCCATTGATCTATATTTCTGTGTTTGTGCCAGTACCATACTGTCTTGATTACTGTAGCTTTGTAGTATAGTCTGAAGTCAGGGAGCCTGATTCCACCAGCTCCATTTTTCTTTCTTAAGATTGCTTTGGCTATTCAGAGTCTTTTGTGTTTCCATACAAATTGTGAAAGTTTTTGTTCTAGTTCTGTGAAAAATGCCATTGGTAGTTTGCTAGCGATTGCATTGAATCTGTAGATTGCTTTGGGTAGTAGAGTCATTTTCACAATGTTGATTCTTCCAATCCAAGAACATGGTATATCTCTCCATCTATTTGTATCATCTTTAATTTCTTTCATCAGTGTCTTATAATTTTCTGCATACAGGTCATTTGTCTCCTTAGGTAGGTTTATTCCTAGATATTTTATTCTTTTTGTTGCAGTGGTAAATGGGAGTGTTTTCTTGATTTCACTTTCAGGTTTTTCATCATTAGTGTATAGGAATGCCAGAGATTTCTGTGCATTAATTTTGTATCCTGCTACTTCACCAAATTCATTGATTAGCTCTAGTAGTTTTCTGGTAGCATCTTTAGGATTCTCTATGTATAGTATCATGTCATCTGCAAACACTGACAGCTTTACTTCTTCTTTTCCGATTTGGATTCCTTTTATTTCCTTTTCTTCCCTGATTGCTGTGGCTAAAACTTCCAAAACTCTGTTGAATAAGAGTGGTGAGAGTGGGCAACCTTGTCTTGTTCCTGATCTTAGTGGAAATGCTTTCAGTTTTTCACCATTGAGGACGATGTTGGCTGTGGGTTTGTCATATATGGCCTTTATTATGTTGAGGAAAGTTCCCTTTCTGCCTACTTTCTGGAGGGTTTTTATCATAAATGGGTGTTGAATTTTGTCGAAAGCTTTCTCTGCATCTATTGCGATGACTGTATGGTTTTTCTCCTTCAGTTTGTTAATATGGTGTATCACATTGATTGATTTGCGTATATTGAAGAATCCTTGCATTCCTGGAATAAACCCCACCTGATCATGGTGTATGATCCTCTTAATGTGCTGTTGGATTCTGTTTGATAGTATTTTGTTGAGGATTTTTGCATCTATGTTCATCAGTGATATTGGCCTGTAGTTTTCTTTCTCTGTGACATCCTTGTCTGGTTTTGGTAATCAGGGTGATGGTGGCCTTGTGTAATGAGTTTGGGAGTGTTCCTCCCTCTGCTATATTTTGGAAG
Source organism: Lagenorhynchus albirostris (assembly GCF_949774975.1). NCBI lineage: Eukaryota > Metazoa > Chordata > Mammalia > Artiodactyla > Delphinidae > Lagenorhynchus > Lagenorhynchus albirostris. The sequence goes on from NC_083108.1 coordinate 87,351,253, forward strand.
AGTTTGAGAAGGGTAGGTGTTAGCTCTTCTCTAAATATTTGATAGAATTCGCCTGTGAAGCCATCTGGTCCTGGGCTTTTGTTTGTTGGAAGATTTTTTATCACAGTTTCAATTTCAGTGCTTATGATTGGTCTGTTCCTATTTTCTATTTCTTCCTGATTCAGTCTTGCCAGGTTGTGCGTTGCTAAGAATTTGTCCATTTCTTCCAGGTTGTCCATTTTATTGGCGTAGAGTTCCTTGTAGTAATCTCTCATGATCTTTTCTATTTCTGCAGTGTCAGTTGTTACTTCTTCTTTTTCATTTCTAATTCTGTTGATTTGAGTCTTCTCTCTTTTTTTCTTGATGAGTCTGGCAAATGGTTTATCAATTTTGTTTATCTTCTCAAAGAACCAGCTTTTAGTTTTATTGATCTTTACTATCGTTTCCTTCATTTCTTTTTCATTTATTTCTGATCTGATCTTTATGATTTCTTTCCTTCTGCTAACTTTGGGGTTTTTTGGTTCTTCTTTCTCTAATTGCTTTAGGTGCAAGGTTAGGTTGTTTATTCGAGATGTTTCCTGTTTCTTAAGGTAGGATTGTATTGCTATAAACTTCCCTCTTAGAACTGCTTTTGCTGCATCCCATAGGTTTTGGGTCGTCGTGTCTCCATTGTCATTTGTTTCTAGGTATTTTTTAATTTCCTCTTTGATTTCTTCAGGGATCACTTCGTTATTAAGTAGTGTATTGTTTAGCCTCCATGTGTTTGTATTTTTTACAGATCTTTTCCTGTAATTGATATCTAGTCTCATAGCATTGTGGTTGGAAAAGATACTCGATACAATTTCAATTTTCTTAAATTTACCAAGGCTTGATTTGTGACCCAAGATATGATCTATCCTGGAGAATGTTCCATGAGCACTTGAGAAAAATGTATTCTGTTGTTTTTGGATGGAGTGTCCTATAAATATCAATTAAGTACATCTTGTTTAATGTATCATTTAAAGCTTGTGTTTCCTTATTTATTTCCATTTTGGATGATCTGTCCATTGGTGAAAGTGGGGTGTTAAAGTCCCCTACTACGAATGTGTTACTGTTGATTTCCCCTTTTGTGGCTGTTAGTATTTGCCTTATGTATTGAGGTGCTCCTATGTTGGGTGCATAAATATTTACAATTGTTGTATCTTCTTCTTGGATTGATCCCTTGATCATTATGTAGGGTCCTTCTTTGTCTCTTGTAATATTCTTTATTTTAAAGTCTATTTTGTCTGATATGAGAATTGCTACTCCAGCTTTCTTTTGGTTTCCATTTGCATGGAATATCTTTTTCCATCCCCTCGCTTTCAGTCTGTATGTGTCTCTAGGTCTGAAGTGGGTCTCTTGTAGACAGCATATATATGGGTCTTGTTTTTGTATCCATTCAGCCAGTCTGTGTCTTTTGGTGGGAGTATTTAATCCATTTACATTTAAGGTAATTATCAATATGTATGTTCCTATTCCCATTTTCTTAATTGTTTTGGGTTTGTTATTGTAGGTCTTTTCCTTCTCTTGTGTTTCTTGCCTGGAGAAGGTCCTTTAGCATTTGTTGTAAAGCTGGTTTGGTGGTGCTGAACTCACTCAGCTTTTGCTTGTCTGTAAAGGTTTTAATTTCTCCCTCAAATCTGAATGAGATCCTTGCTGGGTAGAGTAATCTTGCTTGTAGGTTTTTCTCCTTCATCACTTTACATATGTCCTGTCAGTCCCTTCTGGCTTGCACAGTTTCTGCTGAAAGATCAGCTGTTAACCTTATGGGGATTCCCTTGTATGTTATTTGTTGTTTTTCCCTTGCTGCTTTTAATATGTTTTCTTTGTATTTAATTTTTGACAGTTTGATTAATATGTGTCTTGGTGTGTTTCTCCTTGGATTTACCCTGTATGGGACTCTCTGTGTTTCCTGACTTGGTTAACTATTTCCTTTCCCATATTAGGGAAGTTTTCAACTGTAATCTCTTCAAATACTTTCTCCTCTTCTTCTGGGACCCCTGTAATTCGAATGTTGGTGCATTTAATGTTGTCCCAGAGGTCTCTGAGACTGTCCTCAATTCTTTTCATTCTTTTTTCTTTATTCTGCTCTGCAGTAGTTATTTCCACTATTTTATCTTCCAGGTCACTTATCCGTTCTTCTGCCTTAGTTATTCTGCTATTGATCCCTTCTAGAGTATTTTTAATTTCATTTATTGTGTTGTTCATCATTGCTTGTTTTATCTTTAGTTCTTCTAGGTCCTTGTTACAGTTTCTTGCGTTTTCTCTATTCTATTTCCAAGATTTTGGGTCATCTTTACTATCATTATTCTGAATTCTTTTTCAGGTAGACTGCCTATTTCCTCTTCATTTGTTAGGTCTGGTGGGTTTTTATCTTGCTTCTCCATCTGCTGTGTGTTTCTCTGTCTTCCCATTTTGCTTAACTTACTGTGTTTGGGGTCTCCTTTTTGCAGGCTGCATGTTCGTAGTTCCCGTTGTTTTTGGTGTCTGTCCCCAGTGGCTAAAGTTGGTTCAGTGGGTTGTGTAGGCTTCCTGGTGGAGGGGACTGGTGCCTGTGTTCTGGTGGATGAGGCTGGATCTTGTCTTTCTGGTGGGCAGGTCCACGTCTGGTGGTGTGTTTTGGGGTGTCTGTGGACTTATTATGATTTTAGGCAGCCTCTCTGCTAATGGGTGGGGTTGTGTTCCTGTCTTGCTAGTTGTTTGGCATAGGGTGTCCAGCACCGTAGTTGCTGGTTGTTGAGTGAAGCTGGGTGTTGGTGTTGAGATGGAGATCTCTGGGAGATTTTCGCCATTTGATATTACGTGGAGCTGGGAGGTCTCTTGTGGACCAGTGTCCTGAAGTTGGCTCTGCCACCTCAGAGGCACAGCACTGACTCCTGGCTGCAGCACCAAGAGCCTTTCATCCACACGGCTCAGAATAAAAGGGAGAAAAAGGAGGGAGGGAGGGAAGGAGGGAGGGAGGGAGGGAGGAAAAAAGAAAATAAAATAAAGTAAGATAAAATAAAATAAAGTTATTAAAATAAAAAATATTAAGAAAAAAAATTTTTTAAGTAAAAATAAACGGACAGATAGAACCCTAGGACAAATGGTGAAAGCAAAGCTATACAGACAAAATCTCACACAGAAGCATACACATACACACTCACAAAAAGAGGAAAAGGGGAAAAAATCATAAATCTTGCTCTCAAAGTCCACCTCCTGAATTTGGGATGATTCGTTGTCTATTCAGGTATTCCACAGATGCAGGGTACATCAGGTTGCTTGTGGAGCTTTAATCCGCTGCTCCTGAGGCTGCTGGGAGAGATTTCCCTCCCTTTCTCTTCTTTGTTCGCACAGCTGGGGGGCTCAGCTTTGGATTTGGCCCCGCCTCTGCGCGTAGGTCGCAGGAGGGCGTGTGTTCTTCACTCACATAGGACGGGGTTAAAGGAGCCGCTGAGAGTAAGGATATGTACTTGGAATACTGCAATATGCTTTTAAAAAGGAGGACATCGCCTTTAATCCTGACTCATTTTTAAATATAATTATCTTGATGCTTTTACTTTGGTCTGCACATTCATCTATACATACTTCAGTTGAAAGGTTTAGAGATGTTTTCAGGTGCTAGAAAATAAATGAAAGTTTTATTTTTTATTAATCACTCAAATGGTGGTAGAATTTGCTAGGATATTATTTTAAAATAATATAAGAAAAAAAACGGAGCCGCTGATTTGGGGGCTCCGGCTCACTCAGGCCGGGGGGAGAGGGAGGGGCACGATGCGGGGCGAGCCTGCGGCGGCAGAGGCCGGCGTGACGTTGCACCAGCCTGAGGCGCGCCGTGAGCTCTCCCGGGGAAGTTGTCCCTGGATCCCAGGACCCTGGCAGTGGCGGGCTGCACGGCCTCCCGGGAGGGGGTGTGGATAGTGACCTGTGCTCGCACACAGGCTTCTTGGTGGCGGCAGCAGCAGCCTTAGCGTCTCATGCCCGTCTCTGGGGTCCGCGCTGAGAGCCACGGCTCGCGCCCGTCTCTGGAGCTCCTTTAAGCAGCGTTCTTAATCCCCTCTCCTCGCGCACCAGGAAACAAAGAGGCAAGAAAAAGTCTCTTGCCTCTTCGGCAGGTCCAGACTTTTCCCCGGACTCCCTCCCGGCCAGCCGTGGTGCACTAACCCCCTGCAGGCTGTGTTGACGCCGCCAACCCCAGTCCTCTCCCTGCACTCCGACCAAAGCCCGAGCCTCAGCTCCCAGCCCCACCAGCCCCGGGGGGTGAGCAGATAAGCCTCTCGGGCTGGTGAGTGCTGGTCGGCACCGATCCTCTGTGCGGGAATCTCCCCGCTTTGCCTTCCGCACCCCTGTTGCTCTCCTCCACGTCTCCGAAGCTTTCCCCCTCCGCCATCCGCAGTCTCCGCCCTGCTCCTCCCTGCACCTCCGTGGTGCCGGTCCTGTACCTATTCTTTTGTCTCTGTTTTTTCTTTTTTCTTTTGCCCTACCCAGGTACGTGGGGAGTTTCTTGCCTTTTGGGAGGTCTGAGGTCTTCTGCCAGCGTTCAGTAGGTGTTCTGTAGGAGTTGTTCCACGTGTAGATGTATTTCTGGTGTATCTGTGGGGAGAAAGGTGATCTCCGTGTCTTACTCTTCCGCCATCTTCCCCGCCGTCTCCAAAGTATCCGTTTTTAATTCATTTTTTAGTGCGTAAAATATACATGCAGTTTATCATTTTAACGCTTTTTAAGCATATAGTTCAGGGGCATTAAGTACATTCATATTGTTGTGAAGCCATCCCCACCATCCATCTCCAGAACTTCTCCATCTTCCCAAACTGAAGCTGTCCGCGTTAAACCCCAGCTCCCCAGTCCCCTCTCCAGGCCCCTGGCACCCGTCATCCTATTTAGTTAGGAACAGATTTTGAATATTACAATAATAGGACTGTGCCCTGTCCATTATTCTGGTATCTCGATTCTTTTCACTTCTGCTAGGGATCCTTCCATATCAATGCCAGAGTAGTGCCTCGTGTGTAATAGACACTTGGTAACTGTTTACAGGATGAGTGACTGTCAGTCCTTGCATACATCAGTCCTGAAATCAGGCACCGCCTGCCTGTGCCGTACTTGGTTCACCCCTCCCTGCTGGTGGAAACGCGAGCCGCTCCTGGGGTTTTACTGTTACAGCAGTGCTGCTTTAAGCCTTCTGTGCTCACTGAGGGGAGTATATCCACGGCATAAATCCCTGACTGTGGAATTGATTTTTAAATTTCAGATTTAAAATTTTTTAAATTTATTTTATTGCTAAATTAGTGCCTGGAACGATTATAGCAGTTTGGGGGGGGGGGTTGTTTTCGTTTTGTTTGTCTCTGTGGTGTGTGAATGTAACTGTCTTCACGCCCTGCCGTCACTGGCTGTCATCACCTTAATTCTGTGAGTCTGATAGATAGGAAAAGATGGTATCTGTTTGGTTTAACCTACATATTTTAATTATAGGTGTTAACTGAGTAACTTTTCACGGGTTTTGTGGCCTTTTTATTCCCCTGCTGTGAACCCCTTCCATAGCCTTTACTTTTCTCCTGGCTGGCTGGCTTTTCTCTCCTGTTTTGTGTTAGCTCTGTATCACTAGAGTTACCAACAGTTTCCTTTTTGTCTTTTAATCTGCCCCACTGGGAATTTATTTCATTCTGGGGAGCATATAGCTAGACACAACACAACCCACTAAATCACACATCTTTTTGCACTAGTTCAAGGGCCCCTTTATTATACACTCAGTCCCAGCTGTACATGCTCTGTTAGTGCATGGTTGTCTGTTCGGTTCCATCGATCTCTTAGGAGAGGTGATTTTTACATACTCAGGTATAACTTTTAATGATGCCTTGGAGTGTGTTTATTGATGTGGACAGATACTAGTATGTTAAATTTGTAAGCAGTATATAAAATATTTAAAACACTATTCATAAGTAGTACTTAGAAATCTGTGTATATACCATCCCATTTCTGGTGTGTGTTTGTTTGTGCTCTTAATTCAAAACAAAGAGAAATCAGAAGTCTTGAATTGAATCCCTGTTGAATCATGCCGTCATTTACGTGGTAACAACAGACTTCAAGACATTGTTTAGATAACAGTAATTTTTTCAAGTTAATGATCCTGCCAAGTTTACAGGTCCAACAAGAGTTTGAAAAGGAAAGGGGAACAAAAATCAGCCCATGTTTGTTGAGCCTCTGTTATATTCAGGGCGCTTTGGGATGTGAATTAGAAGCCTGTCTCTTACTCCGTGACCAGTCGCATTCGTGTGGTTGGCATCTGCCCATGGACATTTCCACCAGGTCAGCCCTGCGGGGCACAGAGCAGCTCTGAGCAAGAGGGTGAGGGCGCCGGGCCCCCAGGACAGCAGAGGCGGCCCAGGGCAGGGTCCGTAGAGTGCTTGGGGACAGAGCAGGGTCTTGGGGAACCATGGTCATTTGGAGAGGTGACGGGGGCGAGGGCACTCTGGGGCCAAAGACCCACAAGCTGCAGAGGCAGGGGAAGCCTGCGCAGGCAGCAGTGATTGGCCCAACCCCGCACTGAATGAAGGGTCTGTGGAGGAAGGGGCAGAACCAGCACGGCGATGGGGACCGGTCTGGGAGAGGCTGAACCGCTGCAGTACGTTTCCACGGAAGAATGTGGATACGGCGGCAACAGCACTCTGAGCGGGCACAGCTGATTAGAGGGCAGGAGAGGGTCATGTGGAAAGAGGCCTCAGCAGTCAGATCTGGGCGATTGCCCTGCCTGCGAGGTCGACTGGGGAGACTCTGGCTCGATGTGCACTGGTAGACATTTGCAAATGCGGTTTTAGAGGATGCGTTTCAAAGTCTGATTTGAAACGTATAATATATCTTGAGTCCTTTATATAATTATCCCATTTAGTGGTTAATGTAGTGTTACTTCAGAAATAAGATTTTATTTTAAAATGTATGTTAGTCTGCTTTTGAGCAATTTATTTTCCCACAGCAGGAAATAATAGTTGCTAGTTTGTGTGCTAATTTGTTGACAAATACTTTATTGTGATCAAAGACTGATCAGTATTGTTTCCCACTGTTACCAAAATAAGGGGCACAAGTTTTTAAATACTCTTTTTTTTTTTTATTTACTTATTTTATTTAGGTTTGGCTGCGTTGGTTCTTCGTTGCTGCACGCGGGCTTTCTCTAGTTGCGGCGAGCGGGGGCTGCTCTTCATTGTGGTGCGTGGGCTTCTCATTGCGGTGGCTTCTCTTGTTACGGAACACGGGCTCTAGGCACGTGGGATTCAGTAGCTGTGGCTCGTGGGCTCAGTAGTTGTGGCTCAGGGGCTCTAGAGTGCAGGCGCAGTAGTTGTGGTGCACCGGCTTAGTTGCTCCGCAGCACGTGGGATCTTCCCGGACCAGGGCTCAAACCCGTGTCCCCTGCATTGGCAGGCGGATTCCTAACCACTGTGCCACTAGGGAAGCCCTTAAATACTCTTATAAATGACTAATCTTTCTCATGTTCCTTCCTGATTTTGCCAGTCATGACTCAGACCAACCTGTGTGTTCTTCTACCCCATGATGATCTGTGCTCTGATCATTTTTGCTGGAGTATTAACATTCCATCCCCAAAAGGCCGCTTTGCTTGTTGGACACTGGTTGCCGCACGGCTCTGTTGCTGTGTCCCCCGCGGGCATCACAGGCAGCTCCTCACGGGTCACCCTGTGCAGAGCCTCAGCCAGGCGCCTTCAGAAACTAGACAAGGGAGGTGTGGGGCTGCAGGGAGGGTGTTGACTCAGCAGTGACTTGGTCTTGGGGTTTTCGTATAATTTATAGTACAAATTAGCAGGGCCATTGACTCCTTCCGGATGTGCACTGTGCAGTATGGCCACCAGCCACACGTGGCAATTTCAGCTTAACTCAATTAAAATTGAGGATTCAGGTCCTTGATCACACTGGCCACATCTCAAGCGCTCAGTAGCCGCACATGGCTGGTAGCTAACTGCAGTGGGGGGCAGTGCAGAAACAGTACGTTTCCATCACTGCAGCCAGGTCTAGATTACAGAGCTAGCTGGGCATTTCAATCTCTTTTCCAGTCGTTTGAAAGCCTGGATTGCTGCATCAGTCAGGGCCCTGATTACACATGCTAGAAAACCACCCGACTGCCCCCAAATGACTTAAGCAAGTCCAGTAACTAGTTGGGTTCACTTTCTGAGTTGTGAGGGGGGCGCAGCGTGCTTGGGGCTCACGTATGTCTCGAGGGTTCCTCTGCAGGCTCAGCCTCCTGGGCGGGCTGAGCTCCGCAGCTCTGCTCCCTCCGGCCCCTGTCTCAGTGCCTCACTCCGCAGCCCCGCCCCGCTCAGCCTGGTCTTGAATCTGTTGACCTGGGCCAGACTCGGGTCATGTGCTTCTCCCTCAACGTAGCAAGGTGGCCGGGGAGAGCAGAATGTTCTGGTCTGTCTTCTGCTTCAGCTGGAGATCTTCATCCGGAATTCACGCACTGAGAGGGCAGGAAGGGCCATTGTCCACATCAACGGTGTTCTTGCAAGTAGGGGAGAGGGTGCCGGGCTGCAGAGAGCAGGGGGCCACCACGCTTTTCTGAACAGCCCGAGGGATGTTTTCCTGAAATAGTTCTGTGGCTCATGTCGTTAATACCCACGAACCACCCCCTGTGTTGTTGAGTCCGTGCCCCCTGCACCAGCTGTGCACCCAGGAGCGCCTTGGCTGTAGTTGGAGAGGCCAGAACACACGCCTGTCCTGACGAGTCCCAGGTGCTGGCCGCTCCCCGAGCCTGGACGTACCGGAGCCCTGCCTCTGAGCAGCCCTGGAGGCCCGGGCAGGCCAGGCCCTTCGGCTTGTGTTTGGGTAGAGCTCCTGCATCCAGCCGTCCTGTCTGGCAGTGCGGGCGGCCTGCAAGTCTCTTCAGCCTCACCCTGCATGAAGGGCGTGACCCGCGCCTGCTTCCCCCGGGTGCGGTCGTCTCGAGAGCCGCCGCCCTGCGCGGCGGGACGCGTCATGAGGTTGCTTGGTTTCAGAAGTGGAGCCGTGTTGGGGAGGGCGCACGTCTCGGGACCGCGAGGCAGACGTGCTGGCGCGGACAGCCTGCCCCGCGGCCACCGTTGGGGGGCTGCCCCTGGGCGTGTGGGGTTGGTTATCCTTCTTGTTTTCTTATTCTCAAGTCTAGCTGCCCCTGGGCGTGTGGGGTTGGTTATCCTTCTTGTTTTCTTATTCTCAAGTCTAGCTGCCCCTGGGCGTGTGGGGTTGGTTATCCTTCTTGTTTTCTTATTCTCAAGTCTAGCTGCCCCTGGGCGTGTGGGGTTGGTTATCCTTCTTGTTTTCTTATTCTCAAGTCTAGCTGCCCCTGGGCGTGTGGGGTTGGTTATCCTTCTTGTTTTCTTATTCTCAAGTCTAGCTGCCGGGGTTTTTTCTAATATCCTCTTAGTACTTTTAGGCTGAAAAAAACAGTGAGGTCGCCACAATGCATCATCTTAATTCAGCCCAGCCAAGGCCCCCCACCTCAGTTGCTGATTTTCACTTTAATGGTGAAGGGTAATCAATCATTTTATTGGAATAAATAGACCCCATGACCTAATTACGAGTTATATTTTGAATATATTGATTCACTTATTCCCTCGCCTCAAAATGAAGTACTAAACTATAACCACAGTGGTGAAATAAGTATTCCTAATGACGGGCGTTAGTTAGGATAAAGGCAAAAGAAGCAGTAATAAAGTTCAGAGGTACAAATTACCAGGTTGGCAATAACGTATAAATAGGAATTCATCTAATAAGCTGCCACTCACCCTCTCCTGTTGTCCTGGACTGGCCGCCTGCAGTGTGCCTCGTCCACCTGGTTGTTATCCTTTGCAGACGTCCATCATGGGGGGCGTGTTTTCCCATCTCTCCCCCGTTTAGTGCAGCACTAATCATCACTAATTAGTACCGTGGTTCTGTCCTCATGTGCAGGAAGGGAGAACCCTGAGGGAGAAAGACAGCCATTCTGTGTTTCTCCTCACTCAACAAACCACTTAGATAAGGCATGGAAACCATGTCTCGGTTCTCCTAAAATAGACTCTCTCTGCTTCTCCGGGGAAAATCTCCGCAGCAGCCCTGACTGCCCTGTGGCTCCTGGGGCCGTGACCACTAACTCCCCGTTGCTGGAGGCCTCGTGCATCCGGCGTGGAAGTGCTCACTGGCGCCTCTTACCCCTACTTCCGTCTCCTTGTTCGTGCAATGTGTATATTCCTAATTTAGAGTCCACAGTTACTGGGGTTTTTTAAATGCACTAAAAGCTGGTTCTTGCAGCCGAGCGGCAACAGGGTTCTCTACTAGGCAGCACGGCTGGCGGCACAGCCAGCACTTCCCTTCCGCCAGCCTTTAAAGTTAGAAAGGCCGCTACATTTTATTTATTTTAGTCTTAACATATCATTTTGTATATAAGTTTTTGGAGTGCCAGAGGGGGAGTTAGGTGTTCTTAGAAGTAAAGGTTCATTTCCACATGTTAGAATTGTTTAACAACAACCAGTTATTTTTAAATGTAACCCAAAAAATATTATTGCACTAAAAGAATTTGAAGTGAGAGAGACCTTTTTGATAGGAAGAACTGTCTCACGATGAACTGGGTTCCCTGGAGACAATTTAGGCAGAGCCTTAAAAATGAACTGGGCAGCGCTGACACGGAGGAGACGAGCGAAGCCAGCCAGGAGCGGCAGGCGGCCCGTGCGCCCCCCGTCCTGCGGTGGCCCCGGCTACAGAGAGCAAACTGCTTTGGGAACAGAGCGCACTGTTCTACTGTTCTTGAGCGATTCTCGGCCCTGCTGCCTCTCAGCTCACAAGGAAGGGAAGGTGTGAGAGACGGTGTTGTGAGTGTAAACAGTAGGCAGGCAGAGCACTGCCCTCGGGTCGCAGCCCTGACCCCTAACCCAGGGTGGCATCCTCGTCCGGCCGCAGGAGCACCGCCAGGGCAAGAAGCGCAACTTTAGAAGAACCATCTGCACAAAGTGTTGTTTTCCCTCATCCAGTTGGCCTTGTCCAAATGGACCTGCGGAGAAGAGAGGGGAGGCCGGTCCTGCTAGAGCCCAGCACCCGACAGCAGCCAGCGTCCACGCGGCCCACGAGACGGGGCCGGGCCGCAGCCCCTGCCTGGGGTTGTTTTCCGTAAACCTTACAGCTGAATCCTCCGAGGCACAAAGTGACACATTGCAGATATCTCGATATGTCTCTGCGTGTGGTATTTACTGGCTGTAGTTAAAAGTCATGTAAATGAGTTGAGGAAATGACCTTTCTCAGGGCCAGGGCAAGGGCTGCAGGTGGGTGGTCACAGCTGCAAGTGTGAAATACCGGTGGCGGGTTTTTGGAGCTCTGGGTTTGTTGGGGTTTTTCATTGTTTCATCACAACGTGATGTGGACAAATGTTAACGTCAATAAAAATAGGACGTCACCACATCATTCTTTCAAGCTGGTTTGTACTGACTCACTGCTGGGATGGACCATAGTGAGCCAGGAGTGCACCCTTCTGATGGCCATGCAGGCAGCTTATCATTCCTGTCATCGTAGAGTGCGACGTGGTCCTCAGGTGTGCGTCTCCAGCACTTTACAGTAAAGTCCCAGCGATGGGCGTGCTCTGGGTGCCCCAGCGCTGAGGTGGTGGCTTCTTGATGTGTGTGCTGGTGTCCCACCGTGAGAGTTTAGCAGGCGGCGTCCGGAAGGCCTGTGCACTCTTCTGTGTGTCTGTCATGCTTGGGTAAAGAGTTTCTGAGGATGACTGATAACTTACTAAGTGCGGTACCGTGGTGTGGTGCGTTCACATGTGTGGAGCACGGCTGACTTGCACTGATGGGATTATCTTGTTTGTGATTCCCATTAGTGGCTTTATTTTTTTCTTTCAGTTTTACTGAGATATAATTGTGTCAATGGAAAAAAAGTGCACAACGTGAGAGTTGTGAGTTAAGTTTTATTGGGGGCAACTTGAGGATGACAGCCCAGGAGACAGCCTCTCAGGAGCGCCGAGGAACTGCTCCGCAGAGGTTGGGGGCCGGGGGTCAGTAGATAAGTGACTCTGGTGAGGGGGTGCGTGCAGGCGAGCACACATCTTGGCAGAAGGTGGCTGCGCGTCACGAGGAGCAGGTGTCTCCATTAATGATGTTAGTGCTTTTCTAGGCATGAGGAGCTGCGAGAAATTAGGCCCATAAAGTCTTCTGAAACTCTGTCTGAAGGCCTGCTCTGCCAGGTTTTCCCAGAGCACCGAGGGCCTCCTTCCTGATCTCCACCCAGAGCTCCTTTCAGGGGGTGTCAGAGGTCAGCGACGGCAGTGGCCAGTGTCTTCATCCTTGTAGAGCAGATGGCGAGTGACAGTTTTCTGGTTAGCAGTTGACACACAGCATTGTGTGTTCAAGGTACACAGCATGATCTCACTTACATATAGAACAAAATGACTACCACAGTAAGTTAGTAGGAGTTAGGAGTTAACATCCATCCCCTCACACGGGTACAAAGAAAGAAGGAGAGAAATGTATTTTCCTTGTGACAAAGAGTTTTTTAAAAATCAAAGAGGAACCTCTTTTAGTTCAGGCAGAGCAGAGGTTCATCAAAACGCGATACTAGAGGAATCTCCTTTTCGGTGGAAGGTCACAATTATTTACGAAAGAGCAAGCGGGGCTCTTTTCCTAACACAGTGCCCTTCGTGCCGCGTTCCTTTCGCCAAATCCAGCTGCCGCAGCGCAGCAGGCTTTGGGGGGAACCCTGCACGGGAAGGCTCGGCCGGGAGAGGTGGGCATTCAGCTCTTGACTTCGAAGGAGCCGTCATTCTCCCTAAGATGCCAGGGCAGGGTTTTTAGCACCACAGAGGGAGGCGTGGTCAGCTCTAGGAGGTGTTAGTTTGTTACTGGTGAGAGGGCCCCAAAGTCGGAAGCTTATAAACATACATTTTTAAATGTCGCATTTTCCCTGTTAACATCCAGATGTTTGCTTCTGTTCCCAGGAAGCCAGTACTGTGTCCTGCCCTCTACTGGCCGGAGGCAGACCGCTGCCCACTTTAGACATTAAGCCTCCGGAAGGGCGCTCAAGCAAAAGCAAAGACCCGCCGAGAGAAGAAGAGAGAGAGAGGAAAAAGAAAAAGCACAAAAAACGGTCTCGAACAAGATCACGCTCTCCCAAGTACCATTCGTCATCCAAGTCCAGGTCTAGATCCCATTCGAAAGCAAAGCATTGTCTTCCCAGTGCCTATCGGACAGCACGGCGCTCGAGGTGGGTGTGCAGGGCGCCCCTGCGGCCGTGCATCTGGTGTGGGTGCAGACCCCCGCACCTGCTCACCAGCAGAGCTGGGTGGGGCCTCCCTAGACCAGCTCCCCGTAAGCACAGACCCACACACCTGCGTGTGTTGATGAGAGATGCGCCCTGCCAACCCAAATAAGGTCTTTTCAAAATATTTTTTTAACCTGACTTCCTAAGGTTCATCAGCTACTGCCAGGGTTTTTAAAAAATAGAGGTATTTACGTTTTAACAGGTCTTAGAAGCAAGCCTAGCGTATCGGCTGAAATGTGTGGAAGATCCACAGGTTGGGGGTCTTTTGCTTGGTGTGCACGAGCAGGCTTTCCCAGGCTAACTCCTTGTGAATGTGCAGATGGCGAAGCAGGAGGATTTGTGCTTCGGCTGTGTTCAGCTGCCCTGGCACAGCACCTACAAGTGCACATGAAGGAGGGGCACAGTGGCACACATCTGTTTTCGCGATTAATTTGCTTCTCCAAACCTCTCACCCACAGTCACTGTTCAACCCAAAACCACCTTTACAAGGAGCCAGCTTTTGAGGAAGCAGCTTAACATTTCGGGCAACAGAAGTAATAAACATGAAAACTTGTAAGCGTCACAGAATTTGCTGCTTAGTAAAGCAGGTATTTTTCTTTTTCTTAAAGCACCTGGCTTGCAGGAGGTTCAGGAAAGCAAATTTTTAATTTTAAAACTTACTTCATGCCTTGTGATTTATTACCGAACATTGATTGGACTTCTCTCAGTTTCTCTTTAGCACAGCACTTGTACTGATCTAGTTCTTCTTCTCCAGCTGCTGTTAGTTCTTTCCTTTCCGTGGGAAAAATGCAGGTGCCCTATACTTTTTATTTTTTAATGTTTAAAAAAAAAGTGTACTTGTATACACATCTGCCTGTCTTAAATATATCCTAGAACAACAATGCTTTCTCTATTTTTACCCAGACCAGACCTTAAAGGCTTGACAAGTATTTACACTTGTCTACAATGAAATTAGAATAAATTTGATCTTTGGCTCTCGCATTTCTTTTTAATAAATTTATTTATTTATTTTTGGCTGCATTGGTCTTTGTTGCTGCACGTGGGCTTTCTCTAGTTGTGGTGAGCGGGGGCTACTCTTGGTTGAGGTGTGCGGGCTTCTCATTGCTGTGGCTTCTCTTGCTGTGGAGCACGGGCTTCAGCAGTTGTGGCGTGCAGGCTTCAGTAGTTGTCGCTCGCAGGCTCTAGAGCACAGGCTCAGTAGTTGTGGCGCACGGGCTTAGTTGCTCCGCGGCATGTGGGATCTTCCCGGACCGGGTCTCAAACCCGTGTCCCCTGCGTTGGCAGGTGGATTCTTAACCACTGCACCACCAGGGAAGTCCCGCTTTCTGCGTTTTTGCTAGTTCTTTAGACGTTCCATCACTCCTCTCTCTCTCCCTCTCTCTCTCTCTCTCTCTCTCTCTCTCTCTCTCTCTCTCTCTCTCCCTCTCCCTCTCTCTCTCTCTCACACACACACACACACACACACACACACAGACAGACAGACAGACACACACACACAGAGCTTGTTGTTGTTTAACTAAATGAACAACTTTGCTGACATATTTTCAATTTTTGAAAGTCCCCAGAAACTTGTATGTATATATCAAAACTTTTTAAAGTTTCTTACTTGAAAAAATTTCTTATAACGTTATATAGTGGAAATAAATAAATAGGCCTGTACAAGCCCTCTGAGTAATAACATACCCAGTAAAATTCTTCCTAGTTAGCCTTTATTCCAGGGCTCAAAGAGAAGAGAGTAAAATGCATTCATAAACCCCCATCTAGGGGACTGGTAACTCTCAGGATTCCTTAGATTGTTTCCCAGGGTAAGAAATGAGTAGGTTTTCATGGTGAGTGCTCAGCGCATACAGTAGGTGCCGGTGTCTAGTACTGAAGTGAGCCTGTCTGGTCAGATTTGATGGCCACAGACCTTTCCCCCAGGTTGGTCTGTTCAGAACTGGAAGTGTTCGTGAAACACTTGGAATTCTAACTTTCTAGGATTTGTGTGATATTTATTGACTATCTATATATAATAGTAAGTCATTTTGTATGTTATTTTAATACATTTAAATTTTTTTTTATTTTAGAATAGATTTACAGATTTTATATTCAAGTATATTTTATATTGTTCTCATATATTCCGTGCTGACAACTGCAGGAAGCAAATTCCTAATCCTTAGTTTGTAATTTTCAGTTAAAAGAAAAAGTTAAGTTCAAAAAATTTTTAGTGTGAGTTCTGTGATGGCAAACCATCAATTTTACCTTAATTTGACCTATAGTTAAAATGTTTGTAAAAAGAGCTGAGTATTTTCATAACTCCCAAACATTTTTTTTAATCTCAATAGTATCTGTGTGATACTTTTAGTTAATTTGATTTAAATCAGCTGACTTAAGTTCACTAAATAAGTCAGATGTTTGATTTTGCAGTTTAGATAAAATGTCAAGGCAGAGTGCAACTTTATTATAAAATATTTTTAAAATAATATTATAAAACCAAACCTTCAAAGTGTTTGTCCAGGAGTATTTGCCTTGACAGCTTATATGTGGCAGTGACGCTCCTTGAAATCAGACCACCTCTGAGCTCAGGGCCCAGAGGCGGGTTGCAGGTCTCTGATCGGAGGTACGGAGGAGAGACCAGCTGTCTCGTGGTGGGTCTCTGGGCCCTGGGGACATAAGTCGGATAAGTCACCTTCACCAGGTAGAATCCTGCTTCGGCTCTTATTTCTGAGAAGAGTGAGTTTTATTTGATAATACTGCCTTTTTTCTTAAGCTGGTTACAGACCTGCTTTCTTAATCCAGGCTCACACTAATAATTTCTAGGGATCCAACTGGATTTATAAAATAAACTTATAAAATGAAAGAGGTTAGTATTCTTGGTGATATGAATTGTTTGAAGTATAAAAAAAAGAAATTTAAATTTTAACCAGCTGCTAATGATACTGTCATAATTTTCTCTTTAACTATCTGTCTTTCCAGATAGACTAACCCATGACAGACATAATGTCTGCATAGGATATATAAGACTTGTTTCTTGGGCCTGACACAACTTAATCAATTGTTTTAAAAAGACTACCGCCAGCTCCAAGTAAAATGACTTTTGTTAATATTTCTTTCTACTTGTTGTAGGATATTACAGTTGAAATATATTTTCTCTTGTTTCTCTATATTTTCTCTTTACTGAAATCCTGTATAAAATATAGAAAGTTAAGATTAAAAAGCTTTTATGTCATAAGTAATTTTTATGTTAATATGTTAATGCTCGTATGGTTGAAGTCCCATTTATCAAATATATCTAAATTATAGATGACTCTGGCTCTCCAAAGGTGAATTTGTCATAGGAAAATTTTTAGTTTTGGAAATCAGTCTTTTGCTTCTCAGAAAGCACAGTGGTTACCGAAAGACAGTATTTGGTGTCTTTTAAATCAACACTGATTAAAGTATAAGACTTCTTTCTCTGTTGTTTTCTGCTTTTATATCACATTAGGTTTTATACCTTAATGGATGAAGATGTACTCATGCAATTCACTGCCTAAAATTAAAATCCACTTGTAACAGTGTAGGTATTTTAAAACAAAGCTCGATGAGACTAAAGCTTGAAATTCAGCTTGTTTGTAAGGCTTTTGATGAGATCGCCTGCAGCGTCGTATAGTTGGTTAGTTGGTGGGGGGTTGGTTTCGCTTGTTCTGAGGTTGGGGGGATTCTGGGTGGAACTCTGCAGCCCCGCGGTGTGAGGTGCTCTATGTGGAGGAGGGCCAGGGGCCCCCCGTGTGGCTTCCAGAGGTCAGGCTCCCTCAGGGCTTTCACTCGGGGAGGGGCCTGGGAGCTGGGGGGTTAATGTGACTTTTGCAAGTGCTCTATTTAATGTTCAAAAAGAACTCAGGCGGGCAAAATTGGGGTCGTATTTTAGTTTGAAATTTGTAATTCCTTACGTTCTCCCCCTGATAAAACTGCGTAGCAAACAGGTGAGGGTGGTTGGTTTAATCTCCTGATCCAGGCCCTTAAAGGAGGATGGGGTGCTTGACGTTCCCCCAGGCGCCAGTTCACGTGCTGGTGTCCAGGAAGTGAGTCGTAACCCCAGGCAGAGCCGTGGCCGCCGTGTTGGTAACAGCGCTGCGGGGAGAAGCTGTCCCCGCAGGAGGGGAAGAAGGGTTTGCGGGTGAAGTCGGGTCCACAGTTCAAGCTTGAGAAGAACTAAAACCTGGGAGCCTCTTGCTTGTTCAGCGTGGTTGGTACCAGATCCTTGCCGCCAGGTTCCCAGCCTGGTTGGTACCAGATCGTTGCTGCTTGTTCAGTTCCGTGAGGACCTGTGAGTAGTAAAGTAACAGGAATGGAGGAAGTGGGTTCCTGAAATGGTTAAACACTGGTGGAAAGAAGCTGTTTATAAATATCGCTGTCGTTCAGATGAGAAGCCTCCTTATGACTCTCTTTGAAAGCAAACCATTATGATCATTTAAGAAAAAAATCTGAGTTGCATCATGCTTGAAAATTTTTAATTCAGACTATTTCATTTTCTTTATGAGAAGGCCTCCGGTCACGTTATGCAGATGATTTACTTACAAAATGGACTTCCTGTTCCTTGCACTGTGCCATGGTAGCAATATTCAGACCCTACTTAACAGAATAAAAGCGTTGGAGCTTCTTTAATTAAAATAAAACCTAAGCGTCATCTGGTGTAGCTCATGGCCCTCCGTTCTGAGATGTGCTTTTCCCAGGTAACTTGGAATCTACTGGTCACAGGCACCTCACTTCAAAGAAAGCACCAGTGGCCACTGCAGAGTGGTATTGTATGTCAAAGTTAGGGATTTGCAGACAGTAAAAAGTGATTTATTTTCCTGATTATTGAGCTTATCGTGGAAGCCTGTGTTTAAGCGTTCCGTAGGCGCTATGGCTTTGATTGAGCAGAGCTTTTCTCGGGGCTCTAGCACCGCGCAGCCCAGCACATTCTGAACGTTAAGTGTGTGCCTCCGTGCCACAGACCCACGGCCTCCCAGGGATGCTGAGCCCGGAGCCTTGCCAGGGCAGCTCGGCAGCGGCGGCAGCACAGCGAGGCCTTTATCGGGCAGCCTCCACCACGAACAGATTTGACTCCTGGAGCCCTTTTGAGGGAAAGCCCGGCAAAATGTCAAGGTGTCTGACTGACCTCAGCTTTGTAATCGTTACTTAAATCTTAGGAAAGCTCTGGAAACAAACATCACAACCGTTGTATAAGCTGAAAAGCAGTTGTGTCAGAGGAGCCCCAGGGCCGAGGCGCGTTCCTCCCGGAGCAGGTCATTCCATGGCTGCGGTGTTTTTCGGGAGCGACTCAGCGCCCCCCGTGACACGGGGTGGGATGCGATACAAGCTGACCTTTGCAACAGCGGCGTGCGTTGTTGGGGGTTTTACTGTGACCTAAAATGATTCCGTGTAGAACTTCTTTAGATGACAAAATCAAAACCTCTTCTGTATATCGTTTTTTGAGTGGGTTGTCATAGAAACAACGGAAAGAAATTCCCCCCCCCAGATTTCTGCTTATTTCAGGTCTCCCCAAAACAGTAATTTCACTGAATGGACAAAAAACTAAAATAAGAGTCCTAAACCCATCGTTAAAGGGCCGTCCGTTAGGACCGTGACCCCGTGGGTGAGGGTCTCGAGTTGGAGTTCTGCGTGCTGCTGTCTGGGGCACGGTTGCCGTGTGTGGGTCACGGCACTGCACGAATGGAATAGTCCTCTTCCAGGCACAGGAAAGGGAAGAAAAAGTATTAGACATCTCATAAACACATGGTTTAGCCAGAACTTTCATGGGAACGGCACAGTCTGAATCGGATTGAAGGTTCAGGCTTCCTGCCAGTGGGCCTGCAGGCTGTTCCTCATGCTGAGAGGCCATAAGATGAGTGCAAACAAGAGAGGTTTCCAGGGGGTCCTCGAACTTCATCACGTGTCAGTTTCTTCCTCTTGCCAGTGTTCAGAACAAGTGGAAACAGCTCACTTGGACCTTGTTGCCTTTGCTTACCTAATTTTGACAGCAATACCAGTGAGCTGAACGTGTTTTAGGGAGACCAGATGGGCAAAGGCAAGAGAAAGGAAGAGCAGCAGCGGGCCTGCGTCCGCCAGGAACTGCAGGGACCCAGTGGGCGGGAGCTGGCTCCTGCTGGCTGTCCGCACCAGCAGCCCACGGCTCCAGCCTCAGCATGAGTTGGGCCCCACTTAGAAGCTTAGCATTGGTGTGATGAGCGTTCTGCCTCTGAGCCTGGATCCAGTTCCGGGTCAGCAGAGTAGGGAGGCTGGGGGCGGGCCTTGAAAGGACAGGCAGGGACCCACCATGCCCAACGGGCTCAGGCCAGGGCTGGCCTCCGTCTCAGCAGTGGAGGTGCTTCCCTGCCCACCCCACACAGGACTGAAATGCCTGCTTTCCTCTGCCAGGTCCCGGTCCCGGTCCCCCCGGAGACGAGCACACTCCCCCGAGAGACGGCGGGAGGACAGGAGTGTCCCCACTGCCTACCGAATGAGTAACAGCCCTGGAGTCAGCAGGAAGCGGACCCGGTCCAGGTAGGCGGCGGAGCTTTCGCAGACACGGGACCTGCGCTGGAAGGTGGGGCTCCCACGTCTCCGGCACAGAGCTGTCCGGAGCCGGGGAACAGCTGCTTTGGCCGATCCCGAGTCATCCTGGCAGCGTTCTCACTGCTCTGGAGCTCAGAAGCAGAGGGTGCTTGCCTGTGCTGGAACACATCTGTCTTTGCAGGTGGTTGGCCCTGCTGGGAGCTCTTGGGGTCACATTTCCCCCAAGCCTAGCTGCCCCTAGACCCCCCACACGCAGCTCCTTACCCTTCACGTGTTGAGCAGGGAAAGGAGTGGAGGGGCGACCGACAAGGAGAGTCTGAAGTTCAGATTTCAGGTGGATCCCTCCTGCTGCCCAGGCGGCCACGCCTCGGCTGCAGCTCCCAGGAGAGTGCCGCAGGGTCCTCGTGGGGTCTGAGAGCAGGGAGAGGGCCCGTCCTCTGGCCCCTTGACCGCTAGGAGAGACCTGTCTAGTTGAGGAGAGTGAGGGAGGCTGGTTCCCATGTCGCCGTCACCCCCAGTCTGGGCCTTGGACCCTCGGCAAGCCAGGGCCCCTGCCCCCGCTCCCAGGAAGAGCGCTCCGGGGCTGACCTCTGCCACCAGAGGCCCTGGCACCACCGCTGCCTTGAGGAGACACAGGGCCCAAGCCAGGAGCGTGGCCGGTGGGCCAGTGGGCGTGTCCCTCTCGGCTGAGGGGCGCCACCTGGGGATCGCCCCGTCCAGCCTGGGTGATGCCACCTGAATGCTTTTTGTCACTTGGCTTCTGTATTTCCATCCTCTCTGAAAATGAGGGCTTCCCATTTTTTGTGTCCCTGCACTGGAGTTAAGGCAGGCCCCGGCTCTGGTAGGTAGACAAGGAGCATTGCTGGCCCGGTGACCAAGGCACCCAGAAAAGGGCAAGACGCCATTGTTGCCCATCGTAGTCTCAGACTTCATGATGCCGTGCTGCTGAGTGTCAGGACACCCGGGGTTCCAGAACCTTCCAGGGTCTTCCAGAGGACAAATCTGCATTTCAGGTGTCCACCATTCTTGGACAAATGAAGCCAGCCGTCACCCAAACCTGCCTCAGAGACGCCCCTCCATCAGCAGACATCCTCAACAGGAGCAGTTATTTTTTTTTTTTAACATCTTTATTGGAGTGTAGTTGCTTTACAATGTTGTGTTAGTTTCTGCTGTATAGCAAAGTGAATCAGCTACATGTATACATGCAGGAGCAGTTCTGAAAGGCATTTCTAACTGAAAAACGTTCCTGCAGTCTGGCTAGTTATGCAATAGTTCCATTAAATGATAAAATGTCATCTCTTTCTTAAAACAGAAAAATCAGGAAAGGAGCTGTAAAACTGATACATTTCAGTGAAGGCTTCACGCACAGACTCACTCCGTCTGTTTATAAGTTTCACTTTGTGCCTTGGAACTCCCACGCTAAGCATACGTGACTGTTGCAGGATAAAATGATGAAAATTGAAGTCCATTTTAAATTTTATTCCTTATGCAAGTAATTGACATTTGAAATTTATCGTCACCCTTGGTATATGTAAAGGGCATGGTCTAAAATTAATTCCTTGGAGCCGAAGATCTCTCCTAACAGAAGAGTTCTTGCTTTGCCCTCAAATTAACCTTTGCATTAAGAGAGCTATCACTAGAGAAGATGGTGATTATATTAGGATTCATCAGAGCTTGTGCTATCATCAGAACTTCAGTAAGTCAGATAAAAGAAGTTAAGATTCAACTTACTGCAGGGCCTAGCTACCCTGCCCTGATAGATGGGATCAAGCCTGTGACCTGACTCAGGGGTCGTGGACAGTGGGGGACTCAGGAGGAACCCAGTAGAGGTGAACATGTGCACGATTATTGGTCGATTTCCTGGGCTTGGTTATAAACCCAGAGTTTCTGTAGGCCAGGAATACGTTCTGTTAGCAGGCGCGTTTTGTTACCCAGCAGTCAGGCTGTCCCCTCATCCTTCTCCTCGGAGTAGCTTCGGGGTCTCTGCTCCAGTGTGGCAGCAGGTGACTAATCCGTCCACCAAGTCAGGGTCACTTTAATCCCGTCAGGTCACCCCAACTGAGGGGAAGTGCCTCCTGCCAGATTTGAAGGATTATTTCTACAGGCTGATCACCGAGTGCTTCTTTCACTGACTTTTTTTCTATTTTATTTTTTTTTTTAACTTAACATTTTTTTAAATTAATTAATTTATTATTTTTGGCTGCGTTGGTTCTTCATTGCTGCGCACGGGCTTTCTCTAGTTGCAGCGAGTGGGGGCTGCTCTTCGTTGCGGTGTGTGGGCTTCTCACTGCGGTGGCCTCTCTTTTTGTGGACCATGGGCTCTAGAGTGCAGGCTCAGTAGCTGTGGCTCGCAGGCTCTAGAGCGCAGGCTCAGTAGTTGGGGCGCACGGGCTTAGTTGCTCCACAGCACGTGGGACCTTCCTGGACCAGGGCTCAAACCCACGTCCCCTGCATTGGCAGGCGGATTCTTAACCACTGTGCCACCAGGGAAGCCCCTGGCTTCTATTTTTGAAAAACTTTTAACTTACTAGAAAGTTTTTAACCTACTACTTAAAAACACCCATCTGCGTGTAACTTGTAGCGTGATTCAGTGTTAACGTTTTGCCACATTTGCTTTCCTTTCTCTCTCCTCCTCTTCCTCCCTCCCTCATGCCCTCCTGTGAGGGCATGTCATGACTTTGACAAGCCCAGGTCACCTGTATCATTGAAGATCCCACACTCTGGATTTGTCTTACTGTGTCCTTTTGGCTGTGTTCATGTTAAGTATTTTTAGCAAGAATACTCTATAGTGATGTTGTGTAACTTCCCATTGCATCACACCAGGAGGCACACAAGTGTCCCTTTGTCCCATTGCCAGTGACACTGAGTTTGATCACTTGGTTAAGGTTGTGTCTGCTGTGTAATCATACCCCTTTGAACTAACAAGTCATCTGTGGGGTGGCACTGGAACAATGTGAGTGTCCTGTGGCCAGCAGCTTTCTCCTCATTTCTTCTCTAAACACCCCCCTTTGTTTTAGTATCACTGTGGACTTTGGGTTTGGGGATTTGTTTTTTATTTGTTGTGCAACAATCCGTTGCCATTATATTCTATTTGATGGTGACATTGTCTCACATTTGGCCCCATTGTTCTTTGAGTACTTTGTCACTTTTGGCCCAAGATATTCCAGGCTTAGCTTGTGCTTTCCCTGCCCCAGACCTGGGGTCAGCTGTTTCTCCTAGGAATCCTGGTTCCTTTTAGTGTTTGGAGATCCAGATCTGGGCAGAGTGAATATTTTTAAAAGTAAAATTCATGAAAATGTTTAGCCAAATCATATTACAGTACACTCCAACAGGAAGTCCCGGTTACTTTATGACAGTAAATAGTATGTGATTGGTTAGGATGGGGGGCAGGGTTTAGCATTGAATCCCTACAGCTCAGTGTTCACCGAGCACATCAGCAAACGCTTGTTGAGTGAGTGAATGGGAATATGCTGCTGTTCTGTGGTTCTTGTATCATACATGAAGTGTTATTAATTCAGTGTAGATTATGACAATTGAAAGATGCATATCATAATTCTCTAGAGCAACCACTAAAAATAAAAAGGTTAAAAATCCAATACTGTTAAAGAGAACCATAAAAATGCTTTATTAATGCAAAAGAAAGCAGAAAAGTGGGGAAGAGGAGGAAAAAGAACAAATGGACAGCTAGAAAACAAGAAGATTGTTAACACCATCCATACAAATAATTACATTAAATGTAAGCAGACTAAAAACTCTAGTTAAAAAGCAGAGATTTTAGACTGCATTAAAAAACAAAACTTAATACTAAGCTGCTTATAAGAGATACTTTAAATATACAAATAGGTTAAGATCTAAAAGATACACCGTACAGTGCTAATAAGAAGAAAGGTGGTGTGGCCGTATTAACAGGAGACCATGCAGACTTGAAAAAGTAGTGCTAGAGATAAAGAAGGCAGTTTCATAATGATGAAGGGGCCAGCTCTTCATGAGGACATAATGTTTTAAATGTGTGCATTGAATAAAAGAGCTTTAAAATACTTGAAACAAAACTGACAGAACTAAAGGGAAAGGCAGGCAGTAGAACACTACAGATGCAGCAAATATGAACAGCACTGTTGACCAGCTAAACACTACCACCTGCAGTGAAGCATGCACACTCTCGTGACATGCACGTGGGTCAGTCACCAGGCTAAATCGTTCCCTGTAACACTGAATTAGTCCCAGCACATTCCAAAAGACTCAGATGATACAGAGTATGTCTTCTTACACATAAAAATCTGTAGAAAGGTATCTGGAAAGTCCCCAAATACTTGGAAGTTAACACATTTTAAATTACCCATAGGTCAAAGAAGAAATCACAAGAGAGAGTAGAAAATATGTTGAAATGAATGATAATGAAAATGTAACATACTCCTTCTGCAGCTGTACTCAGAAGGAAGTTAGTAGCTTTAAGTGTTTCTATTAGAAAAAAAAAGAAAGGTCTAAAAACCAATCTTCTGTCTAAAGCTAGAAAAAGAAGAACAAATTAATCTCAAAGTAAATAGAGGCAAGGAAATAATAAAAGTAAGATCAGAAATCAACAAAATAGAAAACAGACTCACAGAGGGAAACAGTAAAAGCAAATGATGGTTCTTAGAAAATAATTTTAAAAATGATAAATCTTTTTTTAGATTGATCAAGAATGAAAGACCTTATAGACATTAAAAGGATAATAAGAAAATAAATCTCATTCCGGTTAATTTAACAGCATAGGTGAAATGGACAAATTCCTTGAAAGAAACAAACTACCAAATGGACAGCAGAAGAAATGGAAAATCTAAGTAGCTCCACATCTGCTAAATAAACTGAATTTATAATTTAAAACCTTTCCCCAAAACTCCAGGCCCAGATGACTTTTACCAGTAGAGTCTAACAGACATTCAAGAAAAGGGGGTAACCAATTTTATAGACACTTCAAAGGAAACAGAGAGAACACTTCCCAGTTCACCGCATGAGACCATCCTAAAGCAGATGGACAGTGTGTGCACATCTGTGTGGTGTGGAGTGCTTTGTTGGGGGGGGGGGTGGATGTGTGTGTACACGCATGTGTTTATTCATAAACTAATACTCTCAGGAAAATAAGTGCAAAAATCCTTAACAAAGTGTTAGCTGATTTGAGTCTAGCAATTAATTAAAAGGATAAAATACATCAGGACCAAATGGGGTTTGTCTCAGAAATGCAAGGTTCTTTAACATTCAAAAACCAGTCATTGTAATTCACAGTATTGACAGAATAAGTGAAGAAAATCATATGACATCTCAATAGATGCAGAAAAAATATTTGACACAATTCATCACCTGTTCATTAAAAAGAGAAAAGGGGGGAAAAAAAAACTTGGCAAAGCAGGAATAGAAGGAAATTTTCTCCATCTGGTAAAGGGCATCTATTTTTTTTTCTGGCCACACCCTGTGGCTTGTGGGATCTTAGTTCCCCAACCAGGGATTGAACCCGGGCCCTCAGCAGTGGAAGTGTGGAGTCCTAATCACTGGACCACCAGAGAATTTCCAAAGGACATCTTTGCAAAGCCTACAGCTAGCATCACACCTGCTGGTGCCTTCCCCCTGAGATCAGAGACAAGGCCAAGGTGTCTGCTCTGTAATAGAATTCATAGCCTCAACAGCAAGGCAAGAAAAAAGAAATAGAAGGCCTAAAGATTGCAAAGGAGAGCGTAAAGCTGTGTCTTCTTATTAAGGAGCCTCTAAGTTTACTTCTGTATACTAGCCTAGAACAACCGAAAAATGAAGTTAAAAACAATACTAATTGGAACAGTATCAAAAAAACAAACTACTTACGGGTAAATGTAAGGAAATGTGTATAAGATCTCTCTACACTGAAAATCACAAAACATTTCAGAGAAAATGTTTAGGAGAAACCTAAATAAATGGAGAGAAAGTCCATATTCATGGACTGGAAGGCTCAGTGTCGTTCAGATGGCTCTTCTCCACAAAAGGATCTGTAGGTCCAATACGGTCCCAATCAGAACCGCCCTCGGCTTCTTGTGCCCTCGGCACGCTGACTGGCAGTCAGAACAACCTTGAAAACTAAGTTGGAGACTCTTACTACCAATTCAGGACTTTAGAGAGCCACAGGAGTCAGACGGCGTGCGCTGCACACCTTAAAAAGGTGAAGAGCCGAAACAGTGCAGGGAGGAAAAGTCGTCTTTCAGCAAAACTTGATTGAACAACTGGACATCAGAATGGAAGAAAAGTGACCTGTACCCCGAATACCAAGCTTAACTCAAGATGGATCACAGACCTAAACATGAAAACTAGAACCATTCTGTTTTTGAAGAAAACAAGGAGAATACATTTATGAGGTGGCAGAGATTCCTGAGGATGTAGAAAACGCCACCATAAGAGAAAAAAATTATAAATTTGACTTCATTGAAATTAAAAACTTCATTCAAAAGGGACAGTTAAGAAAGTGCATCGGCAGGCCCCAGACGGGGAGAGAGATTTGCAATGTGTATCTTTGACAGAGGCCTATGTCAGTTCCAAAAAGGCAACCCAATTACAAAAGGGGCAGAGGGCTTGAAAGACATTTCATAACAGAATGTATTTCAGGTCCATTTCTCCATCGGCCTGGAAGGCTGTTGTCACTGAGCTGTGAAAGAGAGGAGCTTCGCGTCCCGTAAGGAGGCCTCAGCGGGGCAGCCTCCTGGCCAAGCGCCTGCACTTTCCTACTGCTGGAGCGTTCGTTGTGTCCCCGGGTGTCGCAGCTGTCTGTAAGCTTGCTGTGGTTGAACCAAGAAAGAAGGCACATGCAGATGTCTACAGAAGTTACGGTTCCATAAGAGATTTTGAGGAGATGCGGAAGGCCGGTATCTCTTAGAGTGCAAAGTTATTTTGGAATGGAAAGGATTTCTTTGGGTTGAGTTCCACAGGAGTTTGTCACATGCTTGTGTTTCGAAACTATGAACTATGCATATCTGGGCTAAGGAATAGTTTTCTCTTGATAAATAAACCACAAATACCTTGGTGGAAAAACAGAATATATTTAAATAGCCAGTGAAGGTAGCATATGAAAATGTGCTCAGCTTCCTTAGTCACCTGTCAGGGAAGATGCAGGTTAAAACCACAGTGAGGCGCTCTTTACACTGACAGGAATGGCTGGGAACAAGCAGACGGACATTACTAAGTGTTGAAACGCTTGGGAAACAGTTCGGCGGGTTCCTACAGTGTTACACATACACTGCTCCATGGCCTGACCATGCCAGTCCCAGGTGTTTACTCGCCATAAACATCTGACCACAGACGCAACTTGACTTGTAATTGCTAGAAACCGGAAACAGCCCAAATGCCTGTTAACAGAGGAGAGCCTCAACCAGTGATGGCAGATTCATACGGTGCAACGCTACCCGGCCGCGAAAAGAACCCCCTCGTGACGAATCTCAGAGTCATCCTGCTTGAGCGAAAGAAGCCAGTCACAGAGGACTAGCACTGTGTGATCCGGTTTATCTGAGTTTCCATTTATGTGATAGAAATCAGAGCAGTGGGTATCTGGGATGGTGGGGCAGGGGATGCAGATGCCTGAGAGCATCAGTGGAAGAACCTTCTGGATGGTAGAGTGTTCCTGGTCGTGACGGGTCTGGGTTTCACCATGTCTGCCAAAACTCAGCAAATAGCACTTCAGACCTTTGCATTTCGCTGGATATAAAGCACACCTCAATTTAAAAAGCAAAAAGATGAGTTAATTCCTTAAGCGAACGCTTAAAAAGTTTTGTCATGAGATCAAGTTGCAGTGAAATTGAACGTGATCTACAGTTCAGGATTGCTCACCTACCTTTAATTAATTCACGTAGGCAGCCGTAGGAACTTAGCCGGATTTGGGGCTGAAATCATTTGGGACGTATGTCACGTGCTACTAAATATTTATTGTTTTCTTTGCTGCTGCTTTTGAAATCCTAGCCACGTGACAAAAAGTCACAAAACATCTGCAGTGTAGGAAGTAGGCCTGTGGTGTGCACTTCCCGCTTCTGTGTACCCTGCACCGGGAACAGCCTCTTCTTTGTGGACCACTTCTCTTGCTCCTGTCCTGCACGTAGGCCAGCGCACCAGGGACACTTCCCACAGCTGAACTGAAGTTGCCCAGCTGCCACCACCCAGGGCCAGGTCCTTGTTGTTGAGACAGAGCCAGAAAGCCACGCCCTGCCCGGCCGGACGGTCAGCTTGCTTCGCTGGCCAGCAGCCTCCTGCACCAGGGGTCCGCGGGAGCCGCCCCAGGGAGGTGCCCCGACGAGTGGGGTGGGTGGGCATGTAGACAGGCCCCGGGGTGTCTCCAGGTTGGGAAGGGCCTTTGAGCCACCTGAGTCCCGAGGAACCAGGAGGAGTGTGAGCTGTGCAGGCAGTGACCCAGGACGTCCGTGTTTAGAGCAGTGACGGCACGCAGGGAAGTGACAGCACCAGAAGCCCGTCGCCCACCCTCCGGCCGCGCTCTGAGGACGAGGGCGTGGGCATCGGGCAATGTCTCCCGAGGTCCAGTTCCCGTCCTGTCGCCCAGCTGCCCACGGCCAGGGATCCACCCTCTAGTGCTTTGCAGCAAGTCGCAGCCCGGGAGGAAGCGGGGAGCGACAAACTGAGACGGGGGCTGATGAAACCAGCGGTGACCTGTGCTTGCAGAGACTTCCCAGGAGACGTCCCAGCAGGAGGGCGGCCTGCAGCCCAGGCGCCGCGGGTTCTGAAGGGCGGGCAACCGTGGTCTCAGGAGAAGCGGGCAGGGGCCTGCACCGCAGCGCTTCCACCACCTACACATACCCTCTTTCTTGCTGTGTTTCAGGGCCGTGGGGAGGTGGGGTCACAGGGCAGGGCGTGGAGTGGAGTGAGAGCTGCCTCTGGACGGGAGGCGCTGGGCCCAGGCAGAGTGCGGGCTGCGGGGCTGGAGGGGGGAGGGGCTGGGGGTCGTTTCTGACGTGGAGTGGGAGAGCGGGTGGCCCCGGGGGCCGTCAGCCTCAGGCCACAAGGACACGCCGAGCTTCTGTGCTCGAAGTGCTGGGTTTTGATGATTTTCCACTTCTGGTTGGAAATTCCCATGAAGTCAGCGTAAATGAACAAGCAGTACAAACAGCGCTTGGTTACTTATCTTGGGTTATTTTAAATGCAGATAAAGTGCTGATGGTGTTTTAAACCCACAGGCATCTGACTGCAGGACTTCTGGCGAGAAGGTGGTCCACGTTTTACTTCTGCACGACTTTTATTTTGTTATATCCATCCGTTTCAAGTTAATTAAATGTGTATGGTTTTGAAAAGGAGCCAATGTGTATAGAAGGGTGGGTGAAATTGCTGAATTGTCCCGTGGAGAGCACCCAGAGCTCCTTCAGAGCCCGCGCTGTGCCTTTGTCTAAAACTGCTTTCCTTCCAGAAGCCCCCACGAGAAGAAGAAGAAGCGGCGCTCGCGGTCGCGGACCAAGTCCAAGGCTGGCTCGCAGCCAGCCTCCCCGAGCAAGCAGGCCGCGCGCCGGCACTCGGCCAGCATCTCTCCTGTGGAGAGTCGGGGCTCCAGCCAGGAGCGCTCCAGGTAACCCCGCCCTGACCTCTGGGCCACGGGGGCGGGGAGGGGCACCGAGAAGGGGCAGGCTGGCAGACCCCCGGCCCCAGGCCCTGCGCCCCACCCCCTCCGGGTGTCCCTCGGGCTCCAGATGAGTAGAGGGCGCACACGGAGGGGTGGGTCCAGAGGCCGCCCCGGGCCGCCCGCCCCGCGCTTGGGCAGGGGGCGCCCTACGAGCGGGTGTGGGGCGGCCGCGTAGTGTACCAGCGTCTCTCCAGGCTCCCTGCCGGTAGCGCCTTGTGCTCACGTGGGCCGTATGGCGTGGGAGCTGGGGAGCCCGGTGTGACCAAAGGAGGGGGTCGGGCACTGGACTCCGCGGTGACAGGGGCCCAGGACCCCCACCCACCCATCGCTCCCTCTCAGCCCGAGCGGGCAGGGGTGAACCCATCAGTCCCTGACCACACAGGCTGTGGGGATGTCGGCGTCCACGCTGGTCGCCCCGCGGTCTCCCCGTGCCGGCGCGGGTGACCCCCGTGGCCTGGCTGCCCGTGGTTGTCGGGGGACATTTGCCAGACCTAGTCCTGTTTTGAAAAGCCGCCCGCCCACACCCCCCCACCCAGAGCCTGGGCGGGGGTCGGGGGCAGGGGATCAGGTCCTCCGTCGCGCCTGTAGACCCCCTGCTTCCGCAAGTGTGCGTTACGGTGCTCCGATGCTGGTGGGGGAGTAGCAGAGGCCACAGCTCACTTGAGGTGGGTCAGAATCTAAGGTGCGGCTTCTTCAAAGGTAAAACGTGCCTCAGTACAGGCCCCGACCACCACTTGTGTGTCGTGTCCACGGCCCCGAAAGTCCTCACGATGCACCAGAGGCGCCCACTCGGGTTGTGGTCAGGCTCTGGGAGTGTGGCGCCCGCTTTCTGTGCTTTTGTCCTTTTCTTCATCTTTTTTTTTTTTTTTTTTTTTTTTTTGCGGTACGCGGGCCTCTCACTGCTGTGGCCTCTCCCGTTGCGGAGCACAGGCTCCGGACGCGCAGGCTCAGTGGCCATGGCTCACGGGCCCAGCCGCTCCGCAGCATGTGGGATCTTCCTGGACCGGGGCATGAACCCGCGTCCCCTGCATCGGCAGGCCGACTCTCAACCACTGCGCCACCAGGGAAGCCCTATATCTTTAAGTAATGTTGCATTTTATGAAATATTTCAAACGTGTTATGTAAAATATAAAAGTGAAATATATAATGTTGATTTCTTTTTTAAGGATACTGGAAACAAGTAAAACAAAATGGCTTCTTAAAGTATTTTTTAAGCCTCTGACCTCTCTGTTTACTTGCGTTAGGGGAGTTTCTCAGGAAAAAGACGGTCAGATCTCCTCAGCAATTGTTTCTTCCGTGCAGAGCAAAATCACTCAGGTAAGGCGGGAGGGTCTCTTTCTTCCCATCTTCTTCTAAGGGGGCTGGTTTCCACTCCCTGTCCCCTTATCTTGTGGGTCCTGACGGGGGTCCCGGCTGGTCCTCTGGAGGCGGTGGTGTCAGCGTTGCCCAGGGCAGCTGGTCCCTGGGCCCCCCTTTCCGGTCAGCCCCGTCTCCTCCTTCCCGGCCAGGCCTGAGCGTCTCCTCCTGGGCCCTGAGCCTGCCTGGGTGTGTCCCCAGCCACCCAGCACGTTGCCCTCAGTTTCCTCGGTCTTCACCCGTTAACACGTTCACGAGCTACTTCCCTGTGTGGAGCGTCCCCTTCCTGAGACTTAGCGGGAGCCCTCAGGGATGCCCTCTTCTCCTCGCACAGGACCTCATGGCCAAAGTAAGAGCGATGCTCGCAGCTTCCAAAAACATGCAGACCAGTGCCTCCTGAGATCCGGCCGTGGGCGACTGGGCCTGGGGCCCCAGGAGCTGGCAGAGCAGAGAGCCCCGTCCTGCACAGACCATCCCGCTGGGGCTCCTGGACGGTTGGCGGGTTTTGTAAATTAATTTTTGATGACATTTTAGGTTTAAGATTTTTGACCAGCAGTCTCTTACCTGTATATTTGTAAATAATATCCTGTTTCTGTGAAAATGTATTATCAAATAAAATGGGAAGAAAACACCTTTTCTAGCTAGTCACCGTGGGCAGTTTCTTCCTTGTTTGGCTTGTGAGTTCATTACTGTTTGTCGTCTGTCACTGGCCTCTAACACTTGCCGCGTGGGTGTCGCGCGGCATGGGGACGGCTGTAGGGGTCGCCTGTCCCGCTCCCCCAGCCCTGCACCGGGGCGCGAGGCCACAGCCATTTCAGCCCCCGCAAAGCAGGAGAGGCAGGTGGCAGGTTAAGAATCTGCCTTCCAAGGCAGGGGACGAGGGTTCGATCCCTGGTTGGGGAACTAAGATCCCACGTGCCGCGGGGCAGCTAAACCCGTGCGGGACAACTGAGCCCGTGCGCCGCAACGAAGACAGGATGCAGCCAAAAATAAATAAATATTTTTTTAAAAACCACATTCCCACCAGCTTTCAGTGAGGTTTTGCCTGGATGTCCCCGCTCGCCCGGGTGAGACCTGCGTCCAGATCAGCTTGCTGTCCGTGACCCACATTCCCGGAGAGATGAGAAGACGGGCAGCGGGAGCGAGCCACCCAGAGCGCGCAGGGGGCCGGGCTGCTGCCAGGAGGGGCTGGAAGCTCAATCCGACAGCCACACCGACAGGCGGCTTTCAGCAGTTTGGGGTTCCATTTGTGTTGAATAAGTGATTCCTCCACCTAGTTAAATATGACTTCCTCGTGTGTCCTTCCAAGTTGCTTTTTACAACTACAAGGAAGTGGGAAATTATGGTCTCCTCCGCCCGGCCCACATCTGCATCCGCGTCTCCTACACACAGAAAAGCAAACCACGTGCCTGCTTCCCCTGCACTTGCAGTTACTCTACGTCTTGGAGCTGCTTCTGTACCTGTACAGAAAGCTCCTTTATCTTCTCTGTAAGAAGCTTTAGAACACGTTTAGATTTATTGAAAAAACATGAAGAGAAAGTTCTCACAGGCCGGCCAGCAGCCCTCACCCTGCACTGTCCGCTGCACCGTCAGGAGGGACATCTGTCGCTCTCCGGGGCCAATGTTGATATATTTCCGTCACCCACTGCCCACACGCTTCAGATCGTCCTGCCTTTGACCGGTGCCCCTCCCTCAGCCGCCTTCAGCTCCTCGGGGGACCCTCACAGCCCGTCCCTGACGACGGTCGGGGGTCGGGGGGGCAGCGGCAGAGAGCGTCTCCAGTGACCTGGCCGAGGGTGGAGTCGGGCAGGGCAGTAGGAGCGGCCCTTCCACCTCCCAGCAAGGGCGCAGGCGAGCGGCTGCCCTGCTCCGTCTTCCTCCAGCTCTGTCCGGGCTCAGCGCCGGCAGGGGCTTCGGCGGGCATGGCGTGGCCATAGGTCCCCGGGCGAGAGAGGGACGCAGGCCAAGCCCCAGGGAAATCGGGCTCCGCTGCCCACAGAAGGTGCGAAGGACGCCGGGCCCTCCGAGAGCCAGCCGTCCACCCTGCTCCGTGCCTGCGGGTCGGGGGCTGCCCACCTGGCGTCTGGGGCCGGTGCCGAGTCCCCCTGACAGGCCAGGCCACAGCCGTCCACGCAGCCAGCGCACGGGGCCTCCCATCTCAACTCGGCACGCAAAACCCACTCCAGGGGCCAGCGCCCTCCAGCCTGGCGTGGGCCCGGGCTCAGCACGCGAGCCAGGCGAGGACAAAGCCCTGGGGGCGGGAGGCCCGACAACAGGGTCTGGTCCACGGCAGCGGTCGGTGGGCCTGGGGGAGAGGGGACGCCGAGCAGAGGGCGCGAATGGGGCAGGGCCAGGCGTTCCGGGCTCAGGGGCCGATGAGGGAGACAGACAGAGACACAGAGAAAGAGAAAGAGGAGTCCCAAGTGACTCCCAGGGTCCCAGGTCGGCAAGGGGAGGGGCTGGGTGATCCCTGTGGTGACGGACTAGACGCGGGGACCGCAGCGGGAGCGCACGTTTAGCTGAACGCAGCTCCGGAAGGTTGCACGTAGAAGCAACCTGCATATGTGCGCGCACACAGGTTACTACACGCACGGGTTACTACACGCATGTACTTCTTTCAGCACCGGCGCTGGGGACACACGGGTTTGCCTGGCGTGGCTCATCCGTGGGACTGTCCAGGGAGGAGGCTGTTGGCCAAAGGTCTCCAACAGGCCAGAGCTCGGGTGGCAGGGGCCTCGTGCCCGCAGCACGTGGCTGGTAACCGGAGCCTCCAGAGTCAGCAGGACGGGCATCAGAGCAGGGAGACAGCAGCGCGGGACCAGCCCCTGGGGAGCCCTGCACCGAAGGGCTGGGCGGGGCGGGCTGAGGGCCCAGGAGACCCGGGGACACCAGGCCTCTGGAGCCCCGGCAGGGGCTGGTCCCCTCAGTCCCTCGCCGCCTTGGCAGTGGGCTGGGGCAGCCTCCCCTCAAAGGTGGAGGATCCCTCCTGAGGCCCTCGTGCTGCTGCTGAGAGCCACTGAGGGCAGGACAGCAAAGCCCCCCGACCTTGAGGGGGGCCCGGAATGAACAGACGAGAAGGTACCAGACGGCGGGTGGTGGAGACTGCACAGCGGGGAGTGGGGCGAGGGCAGAGGCTGCTTTGCAGAGGCTTCAGCAAGGAGGCATCTCTCAGGAAGAGGCACGGGCGAGACCTGCAGGAAGTAGAGGGTTGGGGGAGCTCTGGGGCTGGGGGGCCACAAAGAGCATGAGCAAAGGCCCTGAGGCAGGACCAGGCCTGGGGTGGGGGGGGCGGGGCGGGCTGGGCCCACGGGCTGGGGTACGAGCCGGGACTTGCCCCCCGAGCACAGCGGAAGCCCCTGACGCTGAGGCAGGTGGCACCATCCCTCCACATGTGGGGAAGGTCGCCCTGGGCCTAGTTTAGGGAACAGCAGGAAGGCAGGATGGGCACAGAGGACAGCTGGGAGGTGTGTCAGGGTCCTGGGCAGCCGCCCAAACCACCACTAAGCAGGGTTTGAAAACTCAGGAGTTTGTCCGCTCAGTTCTGGGGGCCAGAAGCCCGAGGCCCGGCTGCCGCAGGGCTGGGGCTCTGAGGGCAGATGTGCTGCTGCCCGTCTGCTCCTGGTGCTGCCGGCGTCCTGGGCGCTGCTGTGTCCTCGGCTCGTGGCCGCACGGCTTCCGGCTCTGCCGCCACCTGCCCGTGTGTTTCCCCGCTTCTCACCTCCTCTCCAAGGGCTCTGTCACTGGGTTCGGGCCCCACCCGGACAATCCAGGATGGGCTCATCTCCAGCCTGAGCTTTGATTCCATCTGCAACAACCTCTTTCCAAATAAGCTCATATTCTCAGGTTCTGGGTGGACGTGAATTTGCGGGGACACCACTTGCCCTGATACAGGGCCTTGGAAGGAAACCCCAGCTGCTGTGCAGGAGCAGGCCTGAGCTCCGAGGAGCACATGGCTATAGGCTGAGGGCAGTGGGAGCGTCAGACCCTGTTCGTTCGTTCCCAGCCGGCTAGGCTCCTCCCCGCACTATTTAAGAAGCAGCATCCCTCCCCCTCCCTCCCCCTCCCTCCCTCCCCCTCCCTCCCCCTCCCTCCCTCCCCCTCCCTCCCCCTCCCTCCCTCCCCCTCCCTCCCCCTCCCTCCCCGCCCCCTCCCTCCCCCTCCCCGCCCCCTCCCTCCCCCTCCCTCCCTCCCCCTCCCTCCCCTCCCTCCCTCCCCCTCCCTCCCCCTCCCTCCCTCCCCCTCCCTCCCCCTCCCTCCCCGCCCCCTCCCTCCGCCCACCCCTCCCCCCCACACGGACAGAGCACAGACCTGACAGCGCTTCCAACACCTCACCAGCCTGCTTAACTTTCCTCGCTCTTTAATGTGTGTTTAATAGGGATGCACGGTGAAGGGCTGTGTGTTGCTGAGTCTAGAAACCTCTTCCTATAAGTCGGGAACCAACTGCACGTGACAAAGCAGCCCGTCACCGTGTGCGTGGCGGCCCTTCCCCTTCTTCGCGCTCTCTGAGATCGTGGTACCGCTGATTCAGTGACGCACAGTAACTTGGCTTCTTCTCAGTTTCACAACCTGCTGACCCCTGCGAGCAGCTGTCCCCTGTGCAGCCGGGGCCGGAAGAGCAGCGGCTGCACAGCACAGACGGGGCAGGCGGGTCCGACCTGCCGACCCTTCACCAGCGCGCCTGGAGCAGAGCCCCCAACCCGTCATCCCCGCGTTTCCTTCTCTCCTTTTAAGCAGAGACTCACACACATGCCATTCACCCCTTTAAAGTGGCTTTTGGTACACTCATAGCACCGTACAAACATCAACCACTATCCAATTCCAGAACATTCCCACCTCCCCAAAATAAACCAACCACCTACTCACTACCGGTCGCCCCCTTCCCCTCCCCCAGCCCCTAGCAGCCACCGCGTTGCTTCCCGCCTCTCTGGATTTGCTGGTTCTGGACATTTCCTATAAATGGAATCGTACAGCTCGTGGCCTTGTCTTCCTGTTTCTTTCCACTTACAGTGTGTTTTCCAGGCTCTTCCACACTGCAACACGCCTCACAACTGCATAGCTTTTCAGGGCCGAATAATACTCCATTGTGTGGACACCACATCTGTGTGTCCCTTCTTCACGGGTCAGTGGCTCTTTGGGCAGCTTCCATGTTGGGGCCATTGAGTAATGCTGCAACGGACACTCATGCACAAGTTTGTCTGTGGACACAGGTTTTCAGCTTTGGTTCTTTTTAAAGTGGGAGTAGCTACATGGCCTCCAAGTAGGGCAGCCGGAATTCACTGAGTTGGGTCTGTTCATCCTTAGATCAGCTCCCAGAGCACAGCGACCGGACGACAAGCCTGGAAAGGGTGCGGGAACATGCACTGCCGGCCTCTTTCCTGCCAACACCCCTTTCTGGCACCTGCACCCCAATTTTCCTCCGGAAAGCCGCCCCTCCCCGACTTGGCCCACGTGGTAAGGGTGGGGCTGACAGGCCCGCAGCCCAAGACCCAGGCCAGCCAATCAGAACTCACGTCTGCTTGGCCCAGTGATGGGCTCAGGGAAGGGCACAAGACCCAGGTGAGACAATCCAGGACCTTCCCTGAAACGTCAGGAAGGGCCTCCTCGGGACTTCCCTGGCGGTCCAGTGGTCAAGGCGCCAAGCTGCCAGCACAGGGTGTACAGGTTTGAGCCCTGTTTGGGGAGCTAAGATTCTGCGTGCCGCATGGCATGGCCCAGAAAAAGGGGGGCCTCCTCTTCTGGGCAGGGTGGGGAAGCACGCGAGGTCAGCCAAAGGGAGGAAGCAGAGTCTGGGCTCAGAGACCCTGGAACCAGCCATGCCTGAAACTAACCTCTAATTTTCCCTCTTAAGCTGGGTTTCTTGGAGGCGCCTGAAATTGTTCCTCCTGCACAGAGACCAATGGGGCCAAGGGGGCCAGAGGCTCGTCCTGGATGGAAGACAACAGAGTACGAGACAGCCTGAGCGCCGGAAAGCCTCTCCCACAGACAATCCCAGCAGTTAGAGCATCTTCTCTTCAAATACCAAGAGGTGAATACAAGTATTCTGAACCAGAACTGATTTCTCTTGTAACGCCCTCTCCGGAGGCCGTGGCATGGGGACCCGCCTCCCTTTCAGGCAGGTGCCCCAGAGAGGGAGGGGTGGGGTGCTCCCCGGGGGCACGGGCTGGGCAGAGGGTCCGGCTCCAGGACCAAGAGTTGCACCTGGCAGCTGAGTGGGGCGGGGCCCAGGGGCGCCAGCGACACCCCACCCCGGCCCCCATGGCCACTCGGCCCGCACAACCCCCAGCGCACGTGGTCCCCGCCCTGACGACCTCTCACCTCTGGCTACGACCCCCTCTCCCTCCATCTGGGCGTCTGCTCTGGGCTGAACTGTGTTCCTCCAAAATCTGGGTGTTGCGGTCCTCAAGATGTGACTGTACTTGGAGATGGGGTCTTAAAGGTGATTAAGGTGAAATGAGTCCATAGGGTGAGCCCCGATCCAGCGTGACTGGTGTCCTTATAGGAGGAGGAGATCAGGGCACAGACACGCACAGGGACGGCCACATGAGGACACGGGAGGACACGGCCGTCTACACGCCCAGGAGAGAGGCCTCGGGGGGACCAGCCCTGCGACACCTCCATCTCGGACTTCCCGCCTCCAGGACACAGGACCATAAATGTCCGGGTGCTTGTTACGGCGGCCCTAGCAGACTCACACGGCATCTAGATACCAGCAAAGACATCCCAAATGTGGCAGGACTAAGCACCTCTCAGCCATCCTGACTATCTCCCACGGCTGCGGCTGTCCGGGCTCGGCCGGGCAGCGCTCCTCAAGGCCTCCCTGCAGCCACCCCCAGACCATCCGAAGCTTCTTCACCCACAAGCTGGCCCCTGAGCTGGGAAGACGCAAACCGCCGGCTAGAGCCCTGGGGCTTCTGTGCATCCTCTCTCTCTCCCCCTCTCTCCGCCCCCACTGAGATGGCAAGTGTCTTGCACTGAGTGCCGGAGGGTCCAGGGGAGCCCGTGGCCTTTGCTAAGGCAGGCTCAGAAGTGAGCCTGCTGGCCCATCTGTCGATGGAGGTGGACACAAAGGCCAGGGGTGTAGCCCCCGCTGGGAAGCGTAGCCAGGAGTTCAAGGACAAGTTTTCTGTTGTTGTTGTTTTTGGCCACGTTGGGTCTTTGTTGCTGCGCGCAGGCTTTCTCTAGTTGTGGCAAGCAGGGGCTTCTCCTGTTGCGGAGCACAGGCTCTAGGCACGCAGGCTTCAGTAGTTGCAGCATGCGGGCTCAGTAGTTGCAGCACGCAGGCGCTAGAGCACGCGGGCTTCAGTAATTGCGGCACATAGGCTCAGTAGTTGCAGCACACGGGCTCTAAAGCACAGGCTCAGTAGTTGCGGCGCACATGCTTAGTTGCTCCGCGGCATGTGGGATCTTCCCGGACCAGGGCTGGAACCCGTGTCCCCTGCATTGGCAGGCGGATTCTCAACCACTGTGACACCAGGGAAGTCCCAAGGACAAGTTTTAAAACCACCTCCCCCTGTTGGCACTCCAGCCCCATGGCTGAATCTCCAACACACAGAGACTGCCCCGGGGCCTTTGCACGGGCTGGCCCCCTGGCTGACTGCTCTTCCCTCAGGCCTTTGCGAAGCTGACATCTCATCCTCCTGACCCCGCCCGTGAGATGCACAGGAGTTTCCTGTGGCTGCAGTTAACTGTGACCACAAACCTAGTGGTGCGAAGTGAGGCACCTTTGTTCTCCCACAGTTCTGGAGTCCGGAGGTCTAGAGACAGTTTTGCTGGGCTGAAAGCAAGGTGTGAGCAGGGCTGGCTCCTTCTGGGGCTCCCGGGGAGGCTCTGCTCCTTGCCTCGTCCAGCTGCTAGAAGCACCTGCATCCCTCAGCGCCTGGCTGCATCGCTCCGACCTCTGCTTTCATCACCACCTGGCCTCCTCACCTGACTCTGAGCCTCCCCCTCCTCCCTCTTTCAAGGGCCCTTGTGAGGACACTGCGACCACCCCCATCTCAAGATCTCTAACTTAATCACATCTGCAAGGCTCCCCTTACCACATAAGGGGACACATCGTGGATTCCAGGGATGGGGCCTGGAACCTCTGGGAGCCACTGTTCCACTTTGCACCCGATTCATCCATGCCCACCCCGCCAGGTGTCAGCCCCACAAGGGCAGGGATTCAGGCATGTGGCCAGTGCCCCATCGCTCTGCTGGACTGAAGGCCTGGGGCCTGGTCTAAGGGCACCACATCCCCTTGGGGCCCCATCTTGGAGCAGGGACCTCCTTGAGCAAGCTGACCTTTCCCATCCAACACACACATGCACCCTGCTCTTCCCACTGACCTTGAGCTACACAAGTAAACCAGGAATAGCTGCTCCTGGTAAGAATGTAAAACTGTGCTGAGACCCTGAAGGCCTTGGTCCCTTCACATCCTGGTATCTACCTGTTGGTCCTCATCTGGTCCCCTGAGCAGACCAAGCTCAGAAGAGATGACACGTGTGTTTGTACATGGTACACATGGTAAATGTAACTATGTAGTTGTTTTGTGGGGTTTTTCTGCTCTCTGCTTTTTTTCTTGTAATTTTTTTTCACTCAACAATAGGTCTGAGTAGCGTCATTGGCACACCTGGATCTAGTTCACCCTTTCTCACTCAATGCAGTGTTCCATCTTTGGGGTACGTCCCAGGGCGGTCATCCCAGGGCAGCCACCAGCTTACACAGCACCTGCGGGTCTTAGAAAAGTGCCCATTTCTGCAGTGGGACATGACCCCACTGCAGCAAACACAGGCCGGCAAAGGGGCGCAGCGGGACTCTGCCCGTCACCCTCGTCCTTGACCACAGCCAGCACCAGAGCACACAGTTAGGCAGTTTCTGGGTTTTTTTTTTTTTTTTTTTTTTTGGTTAACTATTACATCTCGCATCAGCCGTCTTGTACAAAGATGGGCGTGTTTTTCCAGGGCGGACACCAAGAATGCTGGGCCGTAGAAAGTGTACATTTCAAACTTTAATAGCTGCTCCCTGATGGCCTCCCAGCGAGGCTGCACCAGTGGCACCCCCTCCAGCAGCACCAAAGTCCCCACTTCCCTCCGCGGTGAGTGATGATAGATGACTTTCTCAACGTCGCCCATCTGATGGGTGAAAAGTGGCCTCTCGTCAGCGCTTGTATTTGGGCCACATTCAAATGCCAGCATTCAGGGGCAGGCTCGAGGAGAAAACAGCAGCCGTGGTGCCACACAGCCCCCGCCACGAAGTGACACGTCCCCCGACACCAAGCATCCTTGGTTCCCGCACCGTCCACCAGGCACCATCTGGACCTCCCTAGCGAGAACCATGTCTGTCTGTCCACAGCTTCTGATGCTTGTAGCCCTGCCACGGCCACTGCCATGGCTCTTCACCGCCTTCAGGGCCTCCTACAGCTCCTCAGCCAGCGTCCCCTCTCAGGTGCAGGAAGAACTGTTACACCATGCGGTCGACTGCTCCGGTATCGCTTCCGAGCCCCTTGCGCCAGCCCTGGCTGCCACCCACCCTCCTTCACTCTGACGTCAGCATCTCAAAGTTCCTTTAGAAAACACCTTCCTTCCCATCGTCAGCGCAGCTGGTCCCGCTCGTCCTCCAGCCACGTGCTTGGTTAGGGATGGGCACACGGCCCACAGCGTCCAATGAGAGATGGCCCTGGGACTGCGGCCTGAGAGTCGGTCGGCCGGGTTTGCTAATCTGGAAGAATGTCGGGGGCGGCTGCCCACTCCGTCTTTGCTGCCATTTGGAGAGATCTCGCCTGAGGATGAAGCCAACACAGAGATGGAGAGACAAACCGTATTCTGATCATGTCCTGGTGCAACTTGATCCAGCTTTGCCTGACGTCAGCCTGCTCTGAGATGGCCTAGTTTAATGAGCCCATAAATTTCCTTTCCCTGACCAGAGCCAGGCTGAGCTAGGCTTTTGCCAGTAGCACTTGAGCAAAGTTGGGGGATGTGCCTGTGAACGGCCATCGTATGCAGGGTCTTCACTGCAAGTGATCTCAGCGGGTCAATATAACGGTCTTCTGAGCAGGCTTGGAGA
This sequence comes from Lagenorhynchus albirostris, assembly GCF_949774975.1. NCBI lineage: Eukaryota > Metazoa > Chordata > Mammalia > Artiodactyla > Delphinidae > Lagenorhynchus > Lagenorhynchus albirostris. Next base: position 87,392,009 of record NC_083108.1, read on the forward strand.
GTAACAGCAGGGAAGGATGCGCAAGACCCCAGCCACGGGAGGACAGTGGAGAGGAGGCTCTGCCCGAAAACCCAGCCCTCAAACCCACAGCGACCACAGACCCACGGCCCTCGCTGACTCCCAGCTGCGCCCAGACCCCACCAGAGTCAGGGCCGCCGCCCGCGCCCCTCCCAGTCTCTCACCCCACCCCCTCCCGCAGTCCCTCCCGAGCTCCCACCCCCAGCCCCGCTGCAGCCCGGCTCCTCTCACGCCCCCAGCCCCTCCCTGCTCCCACCCCTACCCCGACCCCTCCCACTCTCCCTCCTCAACCGCCATCCGACCCCACCTCCCTTCTACCACGGTGCAAAGGCTCCCCCAGGCGTCCGCCGGGCGCGCTGCGGCTGCCGCTCCGGGTCCCCAGCCCTGACCGTGAAACAGTGCTTGGCGCGCGGGGTCCACGTACGAGCTGTCGGGCGGGAGGCGGGATCCGTTCCCCGGAGGCCGGCACAGAGCCCCGGACTGTGCCCCCGTCTGCATGCCTCCGCCGCCCCGGGGCCGTCTGGGGACACTCAGGAAGTGTCTTCCTTCGGGCCGCCGCAGCCAAGGTCCCCGTGTGGACTCGCCGGGCGGGGCGTGGGTGAGCTCTGAGCATCCTCCAGGGGGCGCGGGACTCTGGCGGGAGCGGGGCGCGGGCCCTTTAAGGCGGAGGGAGGGAGCGCCGGCGGCGTTCATTAACATATATTAGCATGCCCCGCCCCGCCGCTGGGAGGCGGCGCAGGGCTCGGTCGGGCAGGCAGCCTGGCGCGGGCTCGGGGCGCGCGGGCGCGGGGCGCACGGGCGCGGGGACTGCCACCGCCGCGCCGTCCGCCCTGTGAGCGCGATGCGGCGCCGCGCCACCCGGGGGCCCGGCCCGCCACCTCCCTTGGCCCGGGTCCCGCCGCTGCCGCTGCTTCTGCTCGCGCTGGCCGCCCGTGGGGGCTGCGCTGCACCCGCGCCCCGAGCCGAGGACCTCAGCCTGGGAGTGGTGAGTGCGCGGCCGGGATGCAGGGCTCCCGCGGGCCGGGGAGACCCCATCGGGGCGCCTCGGTGCCTGCGGGAACTTGGACGCCCTGCACCCATTTCCTGGGCAGGAAGGCTGAGGCTGGGTCACAGTCTGAGTGTCTTACGCGCGCGCACCCGGGTCTGGGAAAGAGCCCGCCGCAGTCGCCGGAGCCCGCGGAGGTTGGGGGCTTACTGGCCCCAGCCCCGTTACCGGCTCCGTGTAGCCCCAAAGGGGCCCCTGAGGCGGGTGGGACAGCAGTCGCAGCCGCCCAGAGCAGGGCGGTCCCGAGTGCGTTCCCCGTGGGAGTGGCGGGGGGAGGGGTGCGCGCCCCCAACCGAGAAAAAGACAGGGCTGCTGAGTGTGGGCGCCCCGGAAAGTCGGTGGTTTCGAGTTTGCTCCGTTGAGGATGTTGAAGACGTTGGGGAGCAAGGGAGCCGGCCTCCCAGCCCCCTGCTGGGCATGGATCTTGGCCCAAGTCCCTGTCTCCTTCCACCCCCAGGGTGGCCAGCCCTGCCTTGCCACCCTTGTCCCTGTCCTGAGCCTGCTGGAGTCCCCCTCCCATTCCCGGGCTCGGATGTAGCCGTCCCGCCTTCTCCTGCGCCCCTCCCTCAGTATCAGCTGTCCCACTGGCTTGGAAACCATACTGGGGGACTGCGCAGTGTCTTCTTCCCACAGCCCCTCCCCCTTTCAGCCCGCCAGGCTTGGAGCCTCCGCTTCGGGACCTGGAAGATTTAGATCAGACTTTATGGGTCTCGCCACCCCCGGGCCCCGGGAGGCCAGGCGAGGGCGAGAGCAGGGCGGTGGATTAAGCAGATTCCTTCTGAGGCTTCCGCCCCTGCAGTTGCCCTCACTTGCACAGATGAAGGGACAGGGCCGGGGACCTTGCTCCCTGCCTCCGCCCCCGGCCCACGGCAGTCTCCTAAAGGGCTGCCGATAAGGCTCCTCTCCCAGGCCAGTGGCATTCTCGAGCTCCGGGTGGCTTTCAGGCCAGTGCAGGCGTTTGGGCGGCATCCGCAGCCCCGTGGTTGGCAGGACTCGGCCACCCCCGCCCAGCTGCCGCAACCCCTGCAGCCGCCTGCGGGGGAACGACCACGGTCCCTGCTGTCTGCATCCAGACGCCAGAGGGTCCCTAGCGCCGCTTCCTCCCAGCCAAACTGCTCTGAAATCGGGGTGCCTTTGCCCACCTCCTCCGGGCCCTGGGGTGTCTGAGGGCATCAAGTCTCTAGGTCTGGGCTGGGTGGTAGTAGAACCAGGCTCCCACCTTCCAGCTGTGAGGGGCCCCACGGGAGGGTTCCTGGGGGTCGGGCCCGCACGCTCAGGGCGTGGAGCTCCTGGCCCAGCCAAGTGCGTGTGTCTCGCCCAGGGCTGTTCTGAAGTTTCTCGCCGCCCACCCAGAGGAAGCGGGTCAGGTGCACACTCCGGCTCCTGGCTTGCACCGCCATGCCTCCGCCTCTCCCTGCTCCCCTGGGTTCCCCGGCAACGGGGCACTGGGCAGGGGACGTGGCTCCCCAGCCTGGAGCCCCAGAGACAGCAGGGCCCTGGTATACGACCCGGCGCATAAAGAGCAGAGGATGCTGCCCTTGCCCAGAGAGACCCCCGCCCCACCCGGGGAAGGCCAGGACCCCTCCAGCCTGAGTGAGAGAAACCTTCCTGCCTCCTGCCCCCGACTTGCGGGCCGAGGGCGGTCTCTGGTGGCCTTCGGGGGAATGACACCTCAGCGCATCAGACCCGGAGGTGCCGGAAGGCTGGGAGACCAGCAGGGATTTGCGGGGAGGAGGGAGGACTCCCCTCCACCCCGCTCTGCACGCTGCCCCCAGGGGCCCACTGACTGGATATTCAGATCTAGGGCTGCCAGTGAGGAGAAGGGCCCCTTTGTAAGTGTGACCCAGCTTCTGCCAGACAGAGCTGTGCCCAGCGGGTCTCTTGTGCGCTGGCTGTCCCCGGGAGGGGGCTGCCCAGCCCAGCCCGCCCGAGCCTCAGAGGAGAACAAAGCACTGGATTGAGGCCTGACGCTCCGGTCTAACGGTGGGCTTTCAGGCCTCGGCGAGCGGGACAAAAGAGCCCCGTGCCCTCCTGGGGTTGTCGACTGAGCCGCAAGTCCTTCTGGGCCCGTTTTCATTATTTTATTTCTGAGTAGGTAATACCCACAGCAGAATATTCAGGCCATGCAGAAGGGTCTGCAGGGGCCGTTGTCTCCCTCATTTCCTGAGGATCCTTCCAGAGGTTATCTGGGCACGTAAAAGGGCATGGGGACCTCGGTCCCTTATTTCTACGGATGACGACCTGCTGCCCACTGCCGCGCGCCCTGCGGTTTTCACTTCCCAGTCTATCCTGGAGAACGGTCCGTGTTGGAATGTCTCCGTCCTCCTGGTTCTTTCTTTCCACCCGTCGCATTTCACTGCACGGATGTCACGTCCATTAGCCAGACCCCCGCACGGACGGGCAGGCTGTTCCTAATAGTTCGCCGTAGCCAGGAGCTGCCAGGACGCCCGCTTACTGCGACGTGAGTATGTGAGGGACCCATACTGGGGGAGCCCAGGTGACAGGTATGCACGTAACGTATCGTATGTTGGCAGATTCGCCACCGTCCTCTAAAGCTTGTTCTCAGGTTTCTATCCCAGCAGCAAAGTCTGTGAGCTCTTGTGCCTTGTACCACGCGTGTTGGCAGGTCTTTTGATGTCTGACACCCAGACGGTGACAGTGGCTTGTGGCTGAGAGTATGTGAGGGTGGCCGGGAATAGCGGCCCAGGGGGCTGGGCAGGGGCTGGAGCTCCTGTGAGCACGTATCCCCCTCCAGGGGGTAGGGAGGGGGGTGGCGGGGGTGACCGTCACCCTGGCCTCAGCCAGTCGCCTCTGGGTCCCCAGCAAGCGTCTGGCGCATCGGTGCACTCAGGACCCGTATCAGACCTGGCTTGGGGCCGGGAACACCCTCTCAGCTGCAGTCAGGGAACCCAACCGAGGGGACCAGGGATGGTGTCACTGAGCCGCCCAGAGGGGAGCCTCGCCTCCAGGTTCCCCTCCCAGAGCTTAGGACCCAACTGGGCCCTTCCCCGACCCTGGAGGCACGTTGTCAACAAGTGAGTCATTTCCCAGACACTCATGGCCTAGGGCGTCTGGATGACTGAGAAGTCTTTGTGGTGCTTTCGGGGGCCTGTGGCGTGGGCGGGACCGCACTGGCCGCCTGTGGTCTGAGCCCCGGGACTGTGGAAGCTGACTAAACGGGCTGGCGAGCAGCCTGGCAGCTGAGGAAATGTCGCTGCTCTTTCAAGGGGCTCTGGGGCCAGCCTCTGCTCACAGCCTGCGATCTGAGCGTTGGGCCTCAGTCTCCTCGTCTGTAAAGTGGGGCCATGAGAGCGGGGCAGTGGGGACGTTCCCTGGGTGATGCCCCTGAATCTCTCACCACAGCGTCTGCAGGCAGTAAGCTGCCTTCGTGTTCTGAGGAGGGGGTGTGGGAACAGGGACAAGGGCTTGAGGGCTCACCAGGGTCCTCCCTGATGCAGTGCCTTCCTGGGGGTTTCCGAGGGTGCTTTGCGTGCATGTGGTTTTTGCCTCTCGGTTAATGGTGGCTCGGAGCTTCCAGTGAGATGCTCTGGGTGCAGGGCCTCTGCTGAGCACGGGAGGGGTGACGGGTGCGTCTGTCACACGCTAGCCGACAGCCTGCTGTGTCCCTCCCAGGCACTGTCCAGCTCTCAGGAGGGATGGATAGTGGCCTGGGCAGGATGCGGGACCCACTTCCCCCCTTTCCCTGGCCCGCCTGCCCACTCCTCCATCCTCTCTTCCCTCTGCACCCCAGTCCTACCAGTTCCTTTCTGCTCCCTGAACTTCCAAGGCTGGTTCCTGCCCCAGGGCCTTTGCACGAGCTGTTCCCACTGCCATGAATTCTCACCTCGGCTCATCATCTGGCCAGCTCCTTCTCATCCTTCAGGTGCCACCCCCCCGAGCACCCATTTAAGGAGCCCCTCCACCCTGTCTCACTTCCCCTCATAGCACAGCGGTCCTGGGAATAGGCCCTGAAGCCAGATAGCCTGGGTTCCCCTCCCAGCTCTGCACTGTCTGGCTGTGTGACCATGGGCAAGTGTCCTGACCTCTCTGCACCTGTTTCCTCATCTGTAAAATGGTCATAATAATAGCGCCCACCTATAAGATCATTTCAGTAGTTCTCTGTTGAGCGCCTACTGTGTGCCAAGCGTGAACTGAACCCCACAGACCCCTGTTCTCACAGCTTTCCCCTGTGGGTGCTGTGAGTAATTGAGCAGCGCTCAATAATCGTTGGCCATTAGGATCACTAATCATTTATCATCTGTGACACTTATCACGTGTTTATCTTTGGCTTTCCGTGCAAGACTGTCCCTTCTGGGTAGACAGCAGGACGGTGTCTCCCCAGACCTTCCCTGTCCCCCCGGCACCTGGCACAGGGATCCCTCGGGGAGGGTGTCGGATGGACGGGTGGACCGTCAGAGGAGGTTCTGGGAGCATCCCCCTGGGGAAGATGCTGGGGCAAGGGGTCATCCCAACCGCCAGCAGCCCCTGGAGGAAGACGCACCCTGCCGGGGGCCACCAACCCCTTTAGCTCTGGGTCTTTAGCGCCCGGACGGCCAAGCGGGTCAGACACAGACTTGAGCCAGAGCTGCGCCCTGGGACCGTGAGCCATTTCCGCAGCTGCACGTGGAGGTGATGGTGACACCGCCCCGTGGGTGCTGAGCAGTGAGTGGGTGAAGGTGCAGAGCCGGCGGCACGCGGTGGGTGCCGAAGGGTCTGTTACTGTTTGGGGGTGGGGGTGGGCGCTCTAAAGCCACCGCCCGCCCGCCTCCGCTCCCCCAGCGCTGTGACGCTGTCTGCACTGCCCTGGGCCTCCGTTTCCTCAACTGTGCCGTGGGGCTAATGACACCGCTCTCCATACCCGCTCCAGACGAGGCTGGTGGAATCCAGTTAGAGACGGAGGGCGAAGGGGGCGCCGACAGTTCAGCCGCCGTCCCCACTGTCCCGGCCAGACACAGGCCCCTCACGGGGCATCGGCGAGCCGACAGGCGTCCCGGGGTCCCGGTGGCTTCGCTCCGGTCCTGCTCCCACGGCCAGCGCGTGCGGCGAGCCCTCATTCCCCCCCGTAAGTGGGGACAGCAGTGGCCAGGCCTGGGGCTGTGGGAGGGACCTGCAGGGGCACTGCACACAGTAAGCACTTCTTGTTTACCGGCACCGGCGCTGTACAGCACGTCGCAGCGCGGCCTTCCCTCGCCCACTGGTCCACCCGTCTGTGGAAGGTTGGTTTGCTGCGCCCCCTGGGAGCCAGCCGCGAGGCCGCAGGTGCCTGCACTTGACGGCTGACCTGCTGGGCCGAGGGCCGCTCCAGACGTGAACGCGGGGCCGCTCCGTGGCGGCGATGGCCCACTGGCCTGTGACTGCTGAGGTCAGGAGGGGCTTTTGTGGTGTGTGCGTTAAACATCGTTAAACATCGTTAACGCTGTGAACGAATGCACGTTGTGTCAACCAGCGATATAGAGAAAAACAAGACCAGGCGGGGGCTGGGCAGGGCGAATGGGAAAGCCACGGGAGGGATGGTAGGTGACTGCATTTGCGGGAGGGGCCGGCGCCCCACTTCCTGCCAGTGCCTTGGGCAGGACACCCACCTCTCTGGGCCTCAGTTTCCCCATCTGCAGTAATGGCTCAGCTCACGGGGGTCCTTGCGGGGAGGAGGGTGAGAGCATGTCCTTGGCTGTTAGCGATTCTCCAAGGCGGGGCAGCCCCTGCGGGTTTGGGGCTCCCCTCGCTCCCACCCCTCCCCCCTCCCCTCAGCCTTCTGGAAAGTTCACCCTCTGCCCACACAGCCTCGTTGCCCTGGAGACACGGTAGCCGTGGTGACAGTGAAGGGAGGACCAGTGGATGAGCACAGGAGGGGGCTGGCCCCCGCGACCCACAGGCTCTGCAGGGTATTGGGGGGAAAGGGGCAGGGCCCCCACCCCAGGGGCCGTCCTCATGCGGGCACCACTGCGGTGGGTGCAGGGATCGGGGCTGCGCGGGCTCCAGGGGCAGCCGAGGCGGGGCTTTTGTCAGCCTTCGCCCCATGCAAGGACCCGGCCCTGAGGACGGGCTCTCAGCCTGGTTCCTCTGTGATGTTCCAGCGTGTACCAGGAAAAAAAGTGAAACCCCGGCCCTTCGGGAATTTGCTTGTCTCCCCTGAAGAGGGGAACGAGCTGGCAGGGCAAGAGGGAGAGAGAAAGAGAGAGAGAAAGGGGCTGTCCGAGACGCCCCCTCCCTCCCAGGGCTCTAGGGTGACTGTTCCTTCCCAGCAGGGATGGGGGCTTCTTGTCGGGGACACTTGTGTTTCCACCGAAGGCAGAACAGGATGGCTCAGGCTGGGCTAGGGTCCCCGTGGGTTCTTCAGGCCCCCCGATCCATGCATCACCTGAGGGCCGGTGGCTGCCAGGGGCTCGTCCTGTCGTCAGACACCTCCTGAGGATTTCCCCCAGCGAGCTGTCCAGGAATCGACACAGAAGCCCACCGCCACTGGTGGGGCCACGGGGAGGAGGTGGGCCTGGGTGTGAAGAGAAGGGACGGGCTTTGCGATGGGGGAGGGAGCTGCGCTGGGGGCAGGTGGGATGTCTGAGCCCAAGCCTGCGGGGAAAGGGGGAGGGAGCCCCTGCCTCCCGCCAGCCCCTCAGGTCTGGTCCCTTCTTGTGCTCCTGCGTGCAGCAGGGGCTGCAGGCTGCAGTGGCTGCCGGCCGCGGTCGGAGCAGAGCTTGTCCCAGGCCGGCACAGGCCCTCGGCTCTGCCCTTGTTCTGACCTGTAGCTGAAACCTCCTGCTTTTCAGTGTTAGCAGACGTTCCCAAACCACCTGAGGTGCTCTTGAGGCCTGAAGCCCAAAGGTGCGCTTGGCCTTCGGGCCAGGCTGCCCAGCAGCAGAGGGCGCAGCTCCTCTGTGAGCCCCATGGAGCCCCGCGAGGCCTCGGAGCAGGGCTCTGCTACGATCAGACGCCCAGCTGCTATCCCAGCCTGGAAGGGGACAGCCGGGAGACGGGTGGTCCCCCCAGGCTGTCTCAGCCCCTGCCCACCCAAAGCAACTGGCCTGGGTGGGGAAAGGCGCTTGCCTGGGTGGGCCATTACCTGGTAAGGAGAGTGGGGACAGCATCCTCACCCAGCATCGTGTCCGGTCTGAGGACACCCCGGAGGGATTCCTCGTGGCGCTGGGCGCCTCCAGGCTCTGTAGCTCAGTCCTGCAGTCTTAACAAAGAGCTGCAGAGTGTGTGTGTTTTCTGACTTTCAGAAAGAAAACGGCAGCATTAAAACCTTAAAGCACATGTAAAACTTTCCCCCAAGATGCGTGGCCACAAGCACACATTTTTTAAATAATTTTTATTGGAGTATAGTTGACTTACAATGTCGCGTTAGTTTCTGTTAGTACAGCAAAGTGGATACAAATACGCATCTGTAACCTGGAATGCTCTCAGACACTGATTAGCCGGGGGACTCAGTAAATCCTGTTGACGGCTGACGGGACGCATTTAAATGTGTTTGAAGTGATGTGAAGGGTGGTCCTCCCGAAAGAAGGGTGCTCGGGGTGGCAGAGGCCTCAACAGCACAGAGGGCAGAGCCCGGGTCGGGGTGAGCCTGCCCGGCCCTCGTGCTCCCCTCGTCTGGGCACAGGATGTCACCTGGGTGTCCACCGGGAGCGCCCCTTGGTTGCTGTGCACTGTGCTGCCTGGGTCTAAGAGGGACCCCCAGACCTGAGGGGGGTCTCCCGGTCCCCCAGTTCTGTGCATTCTGGGGGTTCCTTCAGGAGTTGGGGAGGAGGTAACGGAACAGAGAGAACCCCAGCAAGGACTCAGTGTTTCCTGGAAAGGAGGGAATCCAGCTAGTCTGCTGCAGGTGTATGCAAATTATATGCAAATCATTGAGGACCCTCCTGGTCAGTTACATTACCTGGGAATTCCAGGAGGATAGACCCCCTCCCACTGAGTACCCTCTGGGCCCCCTGTGGGGTCAGATCCCCGGGGCGGGGAGTCCTCAGGCAGGGGCTGCAAACTCGCAAGCTTCTGGGGGCCCTGCAGGTAGCATAAATGAATCGAGGATTTTTTAAGTGTCCACCAAAAAAAAAAACAATAGACCTGCAAGTCGGTGCATTTCTTGAAGCCTGGTCTGGGAGGGGGTGGAGCTCAGAGAATCTCCCAAACCCTGCCTTCCACCCACCTGTGGGTCATCTGAAGCTGGCTGATGAGCCCACCCCTGGCATTGCGTCCATATGGCTGAATGCTTTTTTTTTTTATCCTTTAGGACATTTATTTATTTATTTATTTTGGCTGCGTTGGGTCTTTGTTGCTGCATGCGGGCTTCCTCTAGTTGTAGCGAGGGGGGCTACTCTTCGCTGCAGTGCGCGGGCCTCTCACTGCAGTGGCCTCTCACTGCAGTGGCCTCTCTTGTTGCAGAGCATGGACGGGCTCTAGGTGTGCGGGCTTCAGTAGTTGTGGCTCACAGGCTCTAGAGCGCAGGCTCAGTAGTTGTGGCGCACGGGCTTAGTTGCTCCGCGGCATGTGGGATCTTCCCGGACCGGGGCTCGAACCCATGTCCCCTGCATCGGCAGGCGGATTCTCAACCACTGCCGCCAGGGAAGCCCGGCTGAGTGCTTTTTATGGGATTGTCACATGGCTTGGGAAGTGGGCATGAGCGCCGTGTGGCAGCTGAAGAAACAGAAGCCCCCCAGGAGGTCCCCACGGATGGCATCAGTGCCTCCCTGTCCCCTGGCCCCCCACAGATGGTAAAGGGGTTCTATGTGTGTCCGTGGTATAAAGGGTTGCCCCCCATTCCTGCTCAGAGGACCCCCACTGGGGCACTTTGCATCGGAGCTGTCCGCTGACAACACACACCTTATATGGAGGGTACCTGTGTCAGGGCTGATGTGAGCATTTCCACGTTCTAACTCTTTATATCCTCACATCCATAGGCGAGGAAACAGCCCAGAGCGGGTGTGACTTGCCTCAGTTGCACAGTGAGGAGGGGTCTGGGTGGGATTTGCACCCAGGCAGCCTCGCTCCAGAGCCTGGGCTCTTAACTACTGTGCACATGCAGCTCATAACCAGATTCCTAAAACCAGATTCTGAGCCCATTGCCCTTCTCAGCACGGGTTTCAGACCTTGGGTCCTAAACTGCTGCCTCACAAGCCAGCTCCGGGCCTGAATTGGGCGCTCACGATGTTAAATAACCTTTTAAAAATCTCACTTCCGGAAGTGTCCCCTGGGCATTTTGCTGCCTCAGGAGGAGTGAGGTGGGGCAGGCTGCCATGAGCAGTCGCACAGGTTGTGCACTGCTCAAACCCACCCATCTAAGGGGCATCAAGTTTATTAAGACACTTAGGCAAGGAAGGAGCATGAGACGCCCTGTGGGCTACTGGGCAGGGGCTGGAGTGTTGATCAGGGCTAGGAGAGGCCTGCCCCTCCCCGCAGTGATGGCCCCAGGCAGGTGGCTCTTCTGTGGGGCTGAGCTCCCCCTCCACCCCTCACTGTACTCTCTGCCCGCAGGAGTGGCTGAGCAGGTTCGGCTACCTGCCCCCAGCAGACCCCGACACAGGGCAGCTGCAGACGCCAGAGGAGCTGTCCAAGGCCATCGTGGCCATGCAGCAGTTCGGAGGCCTGGAGGCCACTGGCGTCCTGGGTCAGTTCTCAGGGTGCAGTGGGAGATGGGTGAGCTGAGCCCAGTTCCTCCTAACTGCCCCCTCCAGCCTGCCCTGCTCTCCTGGGATGGAGGGAGGATTCCCGCCGCATGGGATCCCTCCGTCATCCCCTCCCCGTCCCCGGCCGTGGGCACAGCAGGGGGTGAGTGTGTACCAGCCGCACCCAGACCCCCTTTCCACACTTTCAGTGGGGTCTCAAACTCCATGCCACGGGCCAGGCAGGCCAGCTGTCGGAGTGGGGTCTGGCCACCCATGCCCCAGCTGAGTCGCCCCATTGGCGTGCTAGGCCTGTGCTGTTGAAACTGCCCGCTTTCCAGGAGAAACCAGAGATCTGGGGGGTTTATGTGAGCACCCCACTTTTTACATTTTGGCCACAAATTCCAATTTTGTAAAGACTTTTCGAAGGGCCAGCTGATCAAAACATGGCTGTCCCCGGGCCTCTCGGGAGTAGACACGTGTGTCACACACAGACCCGGTCGGGTGTGTGTCCCGTGAGATGCAGCGAACGTTGGCCGACGGTCCGAGTTGGGGCCGTGCCCCCTCCGACTGCTCAGATCCCTGCCATACGTCAGTGAATGCTTTGAAAGCCCCCACTCCTGGCCTGTGGACGCACCCCTGGCAGGGGGGCCCGACATAGCTGGAGGCCTGGGCCTCGTCCCCCCAGACCTGGTGCAGAGCGAGGGGCCGGGACTGGAGCTTGGGGCCAGCTCTCGGGGAGCTGCTGGGAATCCCTGGTTGGGGGTGCGCGTGCGCTGGGCCTGGCTCCTGACCCCCGCCCGCCCGCCCGCCCTGCAGATGAGGCCACCCTGGCGCTGATGAGAACCCCGCGCTGTTCCCTCCCTGACCTCCCAGCCGCAGCCCCGGCTCGAAGGACGCGCCAGGCTCCGGCCCCGACCAAGTGGAGGAAGAGGAACCTGTCATGGAGGTGGGCAGGCGGGGCTCCACTGGGCCTGGCCTTTCCGGGGGTCTGGGCGTCGACCAAAATGGGCACCCACAGACCTGGGCTTAAGAGACAGGAATTTATCCTCTCGGTTCTGGAGGCCAGAAACCCGAGGTCCAGGGCCCACAGGTCCCTTGGAGGCTGTGAGGGAGAATCCGGCCCAGCCCCTGTCCGGGTGCTGCCAGCAGCCCTGGGCCCGTGGCTCTGATCCTTGCTTCCGTCTTCACGTGTCCTCCTTCCGCGTCTGTGGCCCCTTCTGTCTGTTGTGAGGACACTCACTGGATTTAGGGGCCACCCTATTCCAGGATGAGCTCATCTCCATCCCCGCCCCAGTTACGTCTGCAAACCCCATTTCCAAATAAGGGCCCCGGTGCCCCCCCACCGCCCCGGGGCAAGTTGTTCCAGGGAGCGCACTCCAGCCTGGGGTGGGGGCACTGGGCCTGTCCCTGTGACCGACCCGGCTCTGACCCCGCCTGCCCCAGGGTCCGCACGTTCCCGCGGGACTCGCCCCTGGGCCGCGACACGGTGCGCGCGCTCATGCACTACGCGCTCAAAGTCTGGAGCGACCTCACGCCCCTGAACTTCCACGAGGTGGCCGGCAGCGCCGCCGACATCCAGATCGACTTCTCCACAGCTGACCACAACGACCGCTACCCCTTCGACGGCCCCGGCGGCGCGGTGGCCCACGCCTTCCTCCCGGGCGACCACCACACCGCAGGGGACACCCACTTTGACGATGACGAGGCCTGGACGTTCCGCTCCTCAGGTGCGTCCGGGTTGGGGTGGCCCCGGGGACCCCGCATGACCCCCAGCCCCTGACAGAGCCCACGATGGTGTAGGGAGCCACACCAGCCCCCCAGGAAGAGGAAACCGCCACGGGTCCCCTGCCTAAAGCCGTGGGCACCTGTCCAGCTCAGGACAGCTCTGCCTCCAGCCGTCTCTGCACGGGCAACCCACCTGGCGGGCCCGGGCTGGGCTCGCAGGCCTGGGACGTGACTCCGTGAGCCAGGCTTATCCTCCCCCTGGTCCAGCTCCCAAGCGGGAGTGCAAGCTTGGAAGGCCTCTGAGGCCTCGGCACGCCATCACTTCTGCTAAGTCCCATTGGCCAAAGGAGTCACGGGCCCCTAGCTTCAAGGCGGGACGAGGGGCAGAGCCGCGGGGCACAGGCTGCAGGTGCGGGCGGGGGAGACGGGGGCCTCGTGGGGTGAGTCTATATCCCAGGCTGGGGAGCGCATCCCAGCTGGAGGAGCCAGAAGTGGCCCCGTAGAACCTGTGGGTTTTATGCCTTGATGGGAGCCCAGGCCCGTCCTGTGGGGCCTGGAACATCTATTCAGTGCTGTGGGGTTGAGGGAGCTTACAGTGACCCCTGTAACTTGGGATCCTGACGGCCAGCAAGGCCTGAAATATTTACCACGTGGCCCGTACAGAATAGTTTGCCAACTTTACTGTGAGGGGCACGTGGGAGGTGAGGGGGCCCAAGAGACCCCCGGGGCCCGAGAGGCCCCTGTGAACTCCACAGGGCCTCCTGGGAAGCAGACAAGCCCTGAGTGACTCCATAGGACCCGTCTGTCAGACCGGGGCCTCCTCTGTAACCAGCTTGGCGGACTCATCTCACCTCACCCCACGGGTCCCGTCCCCGTGGCCCAGCAGGAGCTGGCGGTGCCTCCCTGGGCTCACTGGCTCCTGTGTCCCCAGATGCCCACGGCATGGACCTGTTCGCAGTGGCTGTCCACGAGTTTGGCCACGCCATCGGGCTGAGCCACGTGGCGGCCACACGCTCCATCATGCAGCCGTACTACCAGGGCCCGGTGGGTGACCCGCTGCGCTACGGGCTCCCCTATGAGGACAGGGTACGCGTCTGGCAGCTGTACGGTGAGTCCCCCCCAGAGCCGTCACGGGTCACCCGGGGATGGGGACAGCGATGCTGGGGACCCCAGAGCACAGAGCCCCACGGCAGAAATGCCGGGGACCCCAGAGCACAGAGCCCCACGGCAGAAATGCCGGGGACCCCAGAGCACAGAGCCCCACGAGAGGGCTGGTTCTGTCTTGTCTGCTGCGCGCTCGGCACCTGGGGCCGCCTGGCACACGCTGGCTGCCCCGCGGTGTGTGTGGAATGAATAAGCAGGTGAGTTGTGTCGCCAGGGGTCCCTAGGACCTGGGGCCCCCGCTGCCCTCTCCACGGAGCTCATCTCAGAGCCCCGGGCAAGATCCCACGTCCAATCCCCAGACGGTTTCAGGTTGTGACAGCTGACGTTGATGGTGACCCAGGGCCCATGCAAAGCACTTACATGTATTAAGTCATCCAGTCTTTACAACCTGTGAAGTAGGTACCACATCCCCACTGAGAGACGGGAGCGCTGAGCCAGGACTGACCCAGGCCAGCTCCGGGCCCCCTTCTGCTGGGGACACATCAGGCAAGGGGCAGAAGGAGGTCTGTCCTGGGAGCTGCGAGAGCAAGGTGGGGGTGATGAACCTCCCCCAGTCACCCCCCTTCTCCATGCTGGTCTCCCTAACCCCACGCCAGCCTGCCCCTACCCACAGTGGCCAGAGCAGTCCTCTTAAAGCCTGGGATGGGGTGCCTCACCTCGGAGGCCAGCCTCCCCTCATTCCGCGTCGCAGCCTCTCCTCCCGCCTGGACCGCCCCACCCCCGCGTCGCTGTTGCCCCAGCGCTTCCCACCTTCTGACATCTGTGGACGTCCTTTATTGAAGCACAGTTTACGATTTTTACCCTTTGAAAGCATTTGGTACATTCACAATGTTGTTCAACCGCCGTTTCTCTCCACTTCCAGAACGTTCTCATCTCGCCCCCCTTTCCCCCGCCATCCCACCTCACCCATTAGCAGTCACGTCCCATCCACTCCCCAGCCCCCGGCAAACACTCGTCCCTTTTCTGTGTCTCTGGACTTGCCTCTTCTGGACGTTTCACATAAATGGAATCGTACAATGCGTGGCCTTTTGTGTCCGGCTGCTTTCACGCAGCGTGTGTTTTCCAGGGTCCTCCCTGGCGTAGCGTGCGTCAGTAATTCATTCCTTTTGACAGCCGATCATTTTATTTATCCATTCTTCCGCTGGTGGACATTTGGGTTGTTTCCACCTTTTGGCCATTATGAATAACACTGCTGTGCACATCCATGTACAGCTTTTTGTCTGAACACCGGTTTTCTGTTATTTGGGGTCTGTGCCCAGGAGTGGAGTTGGGGGACGGGGGTTGTAAACCCGCCCTTAAGTCAGTGGGGCACCTGCGCCTTCCGCTCACGCATCCCGAGGCTCCGGCTCCAGGGACGGAGTCTCCCCTGCCCTGCTCACCGCCGCAGCCCGGCGCTCGGCCCGGTCAAGACGCGGTGCCACCCACCCGATGGCCCCGGCTCCGTCCTGGCGGCTCCAGGAAGGGTGGTGGGGTCTGCAGGGCCCAATGCAGCCTCCTTGTCTCCACAGGCGTGCGGGAGTCCGTGTCCCCAACGGCACAGCCAGACGCCCCAGAGCCCGAGGAGCCGCCCCTCCTGCCAGAGCCCCCTGATGATCGCGCGAGCACCCCGTAAGCCGTGGGCCCCTTGTCTCCACTCTGCGGCCAGCACGGCCCCCAGCAGCGGCTCCGGGTCCTGAGCTCGTGGGGCTTCTGGGCCAGCTGAGCCCTGAGTGACAGTTAGTTTCTTTTCTTATGGACAGACAGTGGAGGGGACCCCCCGCTCACCCCAGCCCAGAACCGTGCAGAGGCCTTGACTTTCAAATGTGCGATTTCCTCTCACCCTTCATCCCAGTCAGTCATCAACGGCTGCGTAACAAGCAGCCCTGCCTCATGGCATGAAACCCCCACTACATCGTGAGGCTCGTGGGTTCTGTGGGTCAGGAACTCGGACAGGGCACGGCCGGGGGTCGGGGGTCGGCTCCGCGGTGTTGGGAACACCTGCTGGGGGCTGGGATCGTCTGGGGGCATCTTGCCTCAGGTCTGGTGCCGGGGCTGGGCTGACTCGAAGGCTGGGCTCAGCTGGGCACCATCTGTGTCCCGTGCCGGAGGCTGGATTCCTGGAGTGGCTGTCCCAAGGGAGCATCCGGAGGGCTGGCAGTGCTGGAGGCTGCGCGGCAGCTGTCCGCCTTTTAAGGCCCAGCTTGGATTCGTCTAGCCCCGTGGTGAAAGCAGTCAGAGCCTGCCTACTCTCACCCCCCCACCCCCCAGTGGAACAAGTGCCGCAGAATCTGCAGGGAGGCGTCCCCGTCCACCCCTCCCACCTTTGCCCTCACAGCCTGGCATGCCTCCGTGCCACCTTCACGCTCACACAAAACACTAAACACAAAAATACAAACAGAAATCTATGTATTTAGGCTTCCGTGGTTTGGTTTGTTTCGAGGTTTGGTTTTCCAGAGTGGGATGTTTTCATGCTTTTCTCACTCCGCTGTATGTGGTGAATTGCCACTGAGGTCACAGATGTTGCTGTAACTTGTGTTACTGTTGGTCTTCATTGCACTTATTTATTGAATAAGTAACACCTGCCAGCAGTGCGCGATTCCAGGGGCACAAAAAGCAACTCACAGCGAAGTCAGTCCTCGCCGCTGACCTACCAGCCCCTCCCTGGGGCAGACATTTGTGCGTGTGCGTGTCCTTCCAGAGAGATTCCACACGTGTGTAGAGAGCCCAGCGTGTAGATGTACATGCGTGAGCCCAGGGGATGTCTCCTGTGCTGCTCTGTGCCCTAGCTCTGGCCCCAGGGCCCGTGGAGGCCTCTGTGTCTGTGAAGATGCCTGGGTCTCGGGGCTGAGCTGCACTGCGGTACGCGTGTGCCCTGCCCTGTTTCTAAGTCCTGGATCGGCGGGCATTTAAGTTCCTGACCTTTTGTCGTCACACATGACGTTGCTGTGAGTACTGTCCGTGGACAGGGCTCCAGACTCAGAATCGGGGTCCCGGCACGCGCGCTCCGCGCTTCTGTGGAAAGTGCCCAGCTGGCTTCCCGACGCTTCGCTGGCAGCGTGGAGAGCGCCTGCTCGTCCAGTGCGCTCGCTCAGCGATCCGTCTCGCAGCCTGCACGGCGAGCGTGGGGCTGTTTCACCCGCTTTTCTCTCTTGACTAAACTGCTGTGGTCGCTGGGCCTGCAGGCGGTGATGCGGGCGTGCAGGGTCCTTCGGGGGTGCTTGTCCCCATGGCCTTGCCCAGCCCAGCTCCCCGGGCAGCTCCCAGCCCGGCCCTCTCTCTGCCCCCAGGCCCGGGAAGGACGTGCCCCACAGATGCAGTGGCCACTTCGACGCGGTAGCCCAGATCCGAGGCGAGGCCTTCTTCTTCAAAGGTAACCCCCTTGGGGCCCAGCGGCTGGCGGACAGAGGAGCAGAGCCCACCCGGGCCCCAGGCCGGCCACCTGCAGCCCCACCCCCTGTGTCCCCCCAGGCAAGTACTTCTGGCGGCTGACCCGGGACCGGCACCTGGTGTCGCTGCAGCCGGCACGGGTGCACCGCTTCTGGCGGGGCCTGCCGCTGCGCCTGGACAGCGTGGATGCCGTGTACGAGCGCACCAGTGACCACAAGATCGTCTTCTTCAAAGGTGGGTGCCCCCCCATCTGGGTGCCTGCCGGGCATCGCTGACCGGGGGCCGCAGCCCGCGCTCCCCAGGACCCCCAAAGCTCGCGTCCACGCAGGAGGCCAGTCCTGTGCTTTGCTCTGTGGGTCCAGAGCTCAGAGCAGAGAGGCTCACGTTCACGTGTGCACTCAACCAGTTTGTAGTTATTGAGCACCTGCTGTGTGCTCTGCACTGTGGCAGGCCTTGCAAGCACACAGTGGGCAAGACACGAAAATCCCTGCCCTCATTCTGGGCCGGGTGACACACGATAAGCGCCTGCAGGTAATGAGGGAGTTAACTTCAGGTAGACCTGTGGGACCAGCATACCAGGCCGAGGGAGCTGCCAGTGCAAAGGTCCTGAGGCAGGAACAAGCTTGCTGATTGAAAGAACCTGGAAGAGGGTGATGAGGCTGGATCAGAGTGAAGGGCGAGGAGGCGGGGGTGGGAAGTGCAGGTCCTCGCCAGGGGCCGCGGGAAGGAGCTGGATTTAGCCTAAGAGCAGGGGGAGACTGCTCTCCCATCTCAGTCCAGGGTGACAGGTCCACTGGAGGAGGGGTGTCACTTCACCCTCAACAGCCCCGCTCCCGGGCGGGGCTGGGGTGGTGGTTCCTGCCCTTGGGGAGCGTGCTGTCTCTTTGGGGAAAAGGCAAGGTGCCCCGCCTGCAGCAGGAGACTGAGCCCTGCCAGTTCTGTGGGCGCCTTGGGGGCCGTGAGCCTTCCTCAGTCTCACGCACTGCTGTATGTACGTGCAGCTGTGTTTTGGGGGTGCAGGGTCTGTAGCTCCCCAGAGTGAAGCCACCCTGCTGCCCTAACCCAGGCTCTCCAACCTGGCCTCGAGCCCTTGTGTGGTGCCTGGGCTCGACCCCTCCACACTCACCCTGACGCGCCCCCTGACAGTGGAATCACCGTCTCCCAGGCTGGATGTCAAGGGCCGGCCACAGTCATGGTGGGGGGACCTGTCTGGCATCTTCTAAGTAACTTGGATTATTTCTTAACATTTAAAAATTGGGAGATCCCCACGAGAAACCACAGCTCCAGACTTGAAATGTGAGACAGTGTGGGCACTTGGGGCCTCTGCACTCGCCTGGCAGCGTCCGCTGGAGCAGGTCGGGCTGCCCTGTCGACGTCACCCCACGTGTGCCCCACTCAGAGGAAGTCCTCACGGCCCTTCTCGTTGTGATTGACGGGGCCCTGTCTGCAGCTGTGCCGTCGTTTCCTTCAGTTGTTGCCAGTCTCTGACAGATGATCTTTTAGAAAGTATTGTTAATTGTGGTAAAACACACACACACACACACACACACAATGTAAAAGTTACCGTCTTAACCATTTATAAGTGTAGAGTTCAGGGGCATTAAGTACTTTCACGCTGTGTGCACCCGTCACCACCGTCCATCTCTAAAGCTTTTTCATCTTGTAAAGTTGAAACTGTCCCCATGAAACACTAACTCCCCATCCCCCCCCCAGCCCCCGGCACCCACCAGCCTGCTCTCTGTCTCCATGGACTTGTCTGCTCTGGGGGCCTCATATCGTGGAAGCACGCAGGATTTGTCCTTTTGCGACTGGCTTATTTCACTGAGCATCACGTCCTCAAGGTCATCCACGGTGTGGCAGGGGTCAGAATTGCCTTCCTTTTTCAAGGCTGAGTCGTGTTCCATTGCGTGGATGGAGCACATTTTATCATCTGTCGATGGACACTTGGCTTGCTTCCACGTCTTAGCCGTTGTGAATAAGGCTGCCGTGGACATGGGTGTACGGATAGCTCTTTGAGAACTTGCTTTCAGTTCCTTTGTGTATATACCCAGGGGTGGGGTTGCTGGGTCCTGGACTATTTCTTTCTCCCACAGCAGCCGCTCCCAGTTTACATTCCCACCAGCGGTGCCCGATTCCCCCCATCCTCACCTACGCTTGCTGTTTTCGGGGGGCAGGTTTGATCGTGCCCGTCCTACTGGGTGTGAGGCGGTGTCTCGTTAGGGTTTCGACATGCATTTCCCTGATGATCAGTGATGTTGAGCATCTTCTCGTATGCTTACTGACCACTTGAATATCTTCCTTGGAGAAATGTCTATTCCAGTCCTTTGTCCAGCCAAAGATCTTTTTAATGTTTTGCTTCTTTTTCATTTGTATCTTCTGTTTTCATTTGTTTCTTTTTTCATTTGTTGTTTTGTTTGTTTCTTTGGCCGCACCTTGCAGCTTGCAGGGTGAAAGCACAGAGTCCTAACCGCTGGACCGCCAGGGAATTCCCTCATTTGTTTTCGAAATAACAGGGTCGATTTGTTGCTAAACCGGGCGGGAGTGGGGGACATGACAACACACACCCAAATTTGATCCCCACCCTCCTGCGGCGGAGCAGCTGAGGATGTGTTTCCAGAGCACAGAGTCAAGGACACCCAACAAGGGTCTTAATGACACCATTTCCAAAAGCTTTACGTGCGGATTTGAGGTTCTTGGTGATTTCTAAAGCTCTGCTTCTGTGTAATCTGACAAGGCTGCACACACGCAGGTCCGGTGGGCCTTCACCCAGCGCCCTTCCTGCTTTGCCCGTGAACGTGCTCAGCCCGCCTCACAGCAGAAGTGGACAAGGCCCCGCTGACCGAAGTGGCTTCTCGGGGTGGGAGCGGGTAGTCTTGCCCCCTGGCTGTGACGCGGCCGCCTCATCTGGCCCCGCCTCCCCAGGCTGGTGGCACGTGTGGGACCCCTGCCGGGAGCACAGCAGGCGCTCGGTGAACCCTCCTGGGACTTCCGCCATGGGCACTGCGCATCGGGTGCCCGTCTGTGGGAGGAGCAAGGGCTGGGGCCCTCGCCCGGCGGGCTGGGCGAACCCCGGCCCACGGCTCTTTCTCTCGCCCCCAGGAGACAGATACTGGGTGTTTAAGGACAATAACGTAGAGGAAGGATACCCGCGGCCCATCTCGGACTTCGGCCTCCCGCCGGGCGGCGTCGATGCTGCCTTCTCCTGGGCCCACAATGACAAGACTTATTTCTTTAAGGACCAGCTGTACTGGCGCTACGATGAGCACACACGGCGCATGGACCCTGGCCACCCCGCCCAGAGCCCCCCGTGGAGGGGCATCCCCAGCACGCTCGACGATGCCATGCGCTGGTCCGATGGTGAGCCGGACGCGGGGGGAAGGGCGACTCCGGGGCAGCCTCAGCCCCCACACCTGGGGAGCTGGGATCCAGCGGCAGATGCGTGCGTCTGCTCCGCCCCCCCCCCCCCCCCCGGCTGCAGACACCACCCGCCCCCAGAGGGGCCCCTGGGTCGCCCCTTCTGGCTCTTGTTCACCTCTCGGGGTCCCTTCCTCGCCCCCGTCACCCCTCCAGCCATAGCAGCCTTGCCTCCTGCTCTCACACACACACCTCAGGGCCTTTGCACCTGCCGTGCGTCCCCCCCCCCAACACTTTACCCACCGGCTTCAGGCCTCCGCCCAAACGTCATTGCAGCGCCTCCTGGCTGCAGTGAGAAGTACAGCACCCTCCCACAGGGGCAGCTCCACCCGTACGGGAAGTTTCATTTGTTCTATTTGCAAAGCCATGTCCCCAGTACCTAGAACAGCCTGGCACATAGTAGGCCCTCACTAAATAAATAGTAGGGAAAAAGCAGAGGTCATCTCATCCATCCCCCTGCCTCCAGGCGGCTCCTTGAGCTTTCCCAGGCCTGGAATGCTCTGAGTGCCCACAGATGGGCTCCCCGTAGGCTGAGACCAAGACTCTGACTCTCACCTGAGACATTCTACGTCCGTCCTTCCTACTGGCCCCGCAGCTCTCTCTATCCCGTCCTCCTGCCGTCTACACCGAATCCCGCGTGCTGCAGCGGCCGGAGCTCAGCTGCCTGCCCTCTTCTCCCCCAGGTGCCGCCTACTTCTTCCGCGGCAAGGAGTACTGGAAGGTGCTGGATGGCGAGCTGGAGGTGGCGCCCGGGTACCCGCAGCCCACGGCCCGGGACTGGCTGGTCTGCAGAGACCCGCCCGCTGACCCCGAGGGCGCAGACGGAGAGGCAGGGGCCCACGCCCGGCCGGGGCAGCGCGACCACAGCCGCTCAGAGGACGCCTACGAGGTCTGTTCCTGCACCTCCATCGCCGCCGCAGCACCGCGGGCCGCGGGCCCACTGCTGGCCGCGCTGCTGAGCCTCCTGTGGACAGCGGCCCGGGCCCTGGCGCTGTGACATTCGGCGCTGGCCTGCGACAGGACAGAAGGGGCTGCGGTCCAGAGCCACAAAGTGCAAGGACTGATGCCCGCCCCTCCAGCGCCTGAGCCAAGCGCCCCTGCAGAGCGGACCCCGCCTTGCAGATGGGGACGGCGCCGCCAGCCCCCCAGGCCGAGGCCGCCGGGTGCAGCCCCCCCCCCCCCGACTCGGCAGAGGCCAGCAGAGGGCGCTGCTCCCCGGGCGCGGATGCAG
The DNA here is from genome assembly GCF_949774975.1 of Lagenorhynchus albirostris. NCBI lineage: Eukaryota > Metazoa > Chordata > Mammalia > Artiodactyla > Delphinidae > Lagenorhynchus > Lagenorhynchus albirostris. The sequence continues at coordinate 87,413,568 of NC_083108.1, forward strand.
GGGGAGCTCCCGCCTGGCCTGCCTGCCCTCTGCCAGCTGGGGAGATTGCGTCACGGCCCGGCCGGGCTGGGGCCGGAAGCCGTCCTTTCAGCGAGCGACTGACTGAATCCCACGGAGATTGACCGAGGAGCCAGGGGTAGGCTGGGCTGGGGGCGTTACATCAGGTCCGCAGACCCTGGCAAGAGCAGCCCGGAGGCCCACGGGCACCCCCTCCCCATCCCCTGCCGCAGAGCCGCCCCTGGTGCTTCCGCCCGCCCGTGGGGCTTCCTCTCCTGGTCCCAGTGGGCCTGCCGGCTGCCTTGCCCAGGGCAGCCGTCTCCACGGGCGAGCCCCCAAGCTGGGGCCGTGGTGGGCTTCCCTTGTGACGCGTTTCAGACAAACACGATCTCTTCCTGCTTTGTAACGGCTCAGGCTCGGCTCCCTGACGCGCTCGGGCGGTCCGAGCGTGGGCGTCCTCCGGGGCCTGTGCAGCCCTGGCCCCGGACCACCTGCACTCTGGGGTGGGGGGCCTCCAGGGAGGCCTGTGCTGTGGTCACCAACACCTTCCTGCCCAGCGCTTACTTGACAACTCCATGACCCCTGGGTCATTACACCCGTTTCACAGATGGACAAGCTGAGGCCCAGCTCAGGGAAACGAGCCTCCTGCCCGCAGGCAGGGGTCGGGCCGGGTCAGACCTTAGGGCCTGGGCTTCTGGCACGTTCGCCCAACCCGCCCTGATGGACGGAGTGCCCACCTGCACGTGCAGGTACGGCTCTCAGTGCGGGACGTGCAGAACGAGACAAGGTTTTGGGTGGGGCACCCGGGACACTGTCTGCCACCCCGAATGCCCCTGAGGGCCTCCCAACAGGAAGTGCAGGGAGGCGGCTCCGTCCCATTGCTCCTTCTGCTTCCGGCTCCAAGGCCAGGATGGCAGCCACCGCTCTCCCACCCGGAGGGGCAAAGAGTGGGAGCTGTACCCCCTTCACCCGGGAGGGCGACCTTTCCCAGAAGCCCTGGCTGCCTGCCCGCTCTCACTGGCAGGGAGCGATTCATCAGTGCTTCTCCTGGGGGTGCGTGGACATGGGGGTGGGACGGTCCTTGCCCATCCCTGTCGCAGCCATAGGTAACCCCAGAGGTAGGGTCACCTGGGTTGAGAACCTCTGGTCTAGAGGAATCAGCACCCCTCCCTGGGGCTGGGGCAGGTGAACACCTGCAGCAAAAATGGTGTCGGTTAGAAAGAGGAGGGTAGGTGATGTGAGCATCAGGCCACAAGGGGGTGCGAAGAGCCCCTGCAGGGGCCGCTTTAGAGCAGGGGTTCTCCAGGCGGGGTGCCCAGCCAGCAGCATCGACATCACCCAGAGCCGGTAGAAATGCAGATTCTCGGGCCTGGCCCTGCCTGCTGATCAGAAGGCTGGGGGTGGGGCCTGGTGTTACCCTCCCCCCTTTCTGCGAGTGTGATACACGGGGAAGTTTGTGAACAGCTGCTTTCCAGGGGGCTCCGGAAAGCCGCCTGAGCCGGGGAATGAGCTGAAACAGAGAGGAGGAGTTGCTTGTGCAGCGATCTGAGGGAAGAGGCCGGCCGGGGGCGCGGGGGGGCCGGGGCAGGGCAGGCGCACACGTCCTGGGGTGCAATGGGCCCGCCCAGCAGAAGCCCCTGCATCCTGGAGGTTTTCCAGGAGGAGAGCGGGAAGCGCGGGGCCAGCCCACGTGGGGCGTGGGAGGCTGCTTGAAGGCACTGGCACTGGTTCCCTGCATCGTGGGAGTTACCACCGCCCCCGCTCTAGGGTGAGGCACAGACGTTCGCATATTCGGGAGAGAGCTCAGGCTCCCGCAGCTGCACACCTCCACCCCTACCTGATGCCCAGGTAGCAGAGGCAGGCTCAGGGCCCATCCTGGGATGCGTGGATGCCATGGCCAGGCAGGCAGTCTCCAGGCCAGGCCACATCCCACATCCATCTGTCCACCATCTGGTCCCTGGGCCCAGGAAGGGTCTCCGCCCGTCCTACCACACCAGATGGACTAAAGGTCCCTCCTGGGGGAACAGGCTACCTCTGCTCATCAAGGACGCCCCCCCGGGGTCCCACTTCATTCTCCAGCAGCCTGCGGGGGGGCAGGGGGCAATCCTAGGCCCTCGTGTATTTGGGGAAACAGCTCAGATAGGGTCCCCAGGTCCCCTGGGCACACAGCCCGTGGGTCAGAGCCGGCAGTGGACCGGGTCTACAAGAACCCAGACTCTCTCGTGGTGGGTGATGGTCTTACTCTCGTGTTAAAACCAAAGACCATTTTATAAAACGTTCCCGCTAATTCTGTCTCACATGAAGTAAACAGTAGACACAGAAGTGGCGCCTCTCTGTGTTCAGTCCTAAAGGACAAATTAGCAGTAAAAGTAGTGGCAGCAGGAGCTGCTCCCACCAGGGGCTGCGAACCAGGGGTCTGGGCACTGAACAAACCCATGGAAACACTCGGCTTGAGCCCATCTTTTTATAAATACACGTGCTTTCACATTCTGAAATAGTCTCATATATACAGAGAAGATGCAGGTCGAGTACAAGACTTTTTTTTTTTCTTACCTAAATTATTTGGGAGCACACTGATGACCCCGGACGCTTTTCTATATATTTCCTACGAACTAGGACTTTCTCTCAAGTCTCTGTAAAATCAAGAACTAATAGGACACATCAGACCCCACTTGGTTTCTGCATTTGTCCCAGCAACATCGTTTATTGACAGGACACAACCCAGCATCACACTCAGCTGTCCTGAGGTTTTATACTCCCCGAGCCTTGGATTTCCCTTGACCTCCATGACCTTGGGCCTCGTGAAGGTCACAGGCTGGCTGTCCTGTAGACTGTCCCTCAATGCCAGCGGCCTCAAGTGTCCCCATGGTTCCATTCCGGTTCTGCATCTCTGGTAGTAATGTCGCAGAATGATGTTATGCTCACATACAATTTTCAATTTCAAACACCTGGAGCTTTCATGTAAAATTTTGGGTCTCTATTTTCACCCCAAGCTGTGCTGGCTCTACTTGGAGAAGCTGTGGATCCCCCAGGGAGCCTGCAGCCATGGTGACAGACCCAGAGAGATCCCTCAGGAGGAGGTCAGAGGGTTCACACCACACCGGTGAGGGCACAGACCCCGGGCGAGGTCAGCCGTGGAGGCCCAGGTGCTGGCTGACCTCAGCATGACTGGGCCTTGCAGGGAAACACTCATGCCTGTGTGCATGGGTGTCAAGTATACAAAACGCATCTACACAGGGGACCCCTGGACCAGAAGGGCTCTGTTCTAGCTCCCATTTTACAGGTGGGAAAACTGAGGCTCTGGTCTTGGCTCAGGCTGTCATAACAAAAGCCACAGTGCGGGCTTGAACAGCAGTTATTTATTTCTCACAGTCCTGGAGGCTGGACGTCCAAGACCACGGTGATGGCAGATTGGGTTCCTGGTGAGAGCCTGCTCCGGGCTTGCAGACAGCACCCTCTGGCCATGTGTTCACATGGCAGAGAGGGCAAGTCTGGTCTCTTCTTCTTATAGGGACACTAAGCCCACCATGAGGGCCCCGTCCTCGTGACCTCCTCTCAGCTTATCACCTCCCAAGGTCTCATTTCCAAGTACCATCACGTCGGGGGTTAGAGCTTCAACATACGACCTTTGGGGGGACACAGACATTCAGCCCGTAACACACAGGGAGAGGGGCCCCCAGCACCGCAGCTGCCCCTCGCATGGGACCGAGGCCAGACCCAGATTCCAGCCACACCTCATCCCCTCCTGCCACCTTTCCTAGGAGCAAATTATGGGAGGTTAGGAGGCTCTGGGTGACTCACCCTAAAGAATAATCATGATGGTACAGTTACTGGTACTGTTCTGCACTTCACAGACACGAGGGACGGAATGTGCTTAGTTTCATTTTCCAGATGAGAAAACTGCGGCTCGGAGAGGAGCAGTGATTTGCTGAAGCTCGGGCACTTGGTGGGCGGGGGAGCTGGGAGTGAACCCGTGACGGTCCTGCTCTGGGGGTCCTCCTCACAGGCTGCCGTGGCCCTCCCTGGGTGGGGAGGGGGTGTGATTATGGGACAGCAGCGCGGGTGCCCCTCGTTGGAATCCCAAGGATGGTGAGCGGGTTTTCCTCCAGGGCTCTGGGGCCAGGCCAGCGCTGGGCCGGTGTCCCTCGCGACTGTGTGCCCGTGGGCCTCCCACCCCAGCTGGGCATTGGGCCCCTGCTGGCTCTGCAGCCCCTGCCCTCTCTGAGTGGACAAAGGGTGACAGGACCCCAGTGCGTCCAGAGAAACGAGAGGAAACCAGAGCAGATGGACCCCAGCACAGCCGCCTGCTCCCCTGCCTCCCCGGGCACTGGGCAGCTCGAGGCTGCGACAAGCATTCCCACCTGCCCTCCCCCGTTTCTGGGTTCTCACCCGGGCTGTCGTGGGCTGGCAGCCAGGTGGTGACCAGGGCCGCGTCTTCCTCACCCGCATGGCTGTGACGCTGGCTGTCTCTGGAGCCCCCGCCTGGCCTGGGCTTCCTTACCTGGCGGCGGCCAGTGCCAAGGGCAGGAGTCCCAGGAGGCTGAGCGGAAGCCACAGGTCACTTCTGCTGGCCTCATGCCCGCCGGCCCCCAGGGAACGGGACAGACTCCACCTCTCAGTGGGTGCCAAGTGTCAGTCCACAGTCTGAGAAACCACGTGAGATCCAAGGATTTTGCTCCTCTTGGAAAACTCAGCTGGCCACACTGCTCCCGTTCGCATGGGAGAACCAAGGGCCTGAGCCCCCCAGACTTGCTCCCCCGCAGGCGGACAGCAGGCCACCGCGTGCCTCAGGCAGAGACCTCAGCACCCTGCTGTCACCTCCCGCCCGGCTCATCAGCCCCTCTGACCCCCAGGCAAGCCACCATCCGCTCTGCCTCTTAACTGTCCTCGGCATCCGCACTGGCCACTCTCCCATCTCTTCTCCACACGGCAACCACAGACCAGATCCCTCTGGTCTCCAAACCCTCCCGTGGATCCCCTGGCCTTGGGAGTGAGTGTGAGGGCACAAAGCCAGTCCTTACCACGGCCTAGATCTGGCCCCTCGTCCCTGGCCTCCATCTCCCCTCCCGCCTTCGCTCCAGCCACCCTGACCCAGCCCCTCCCAGACCACAGCTCCTGCCTCAGGGCCTTTGCACACGCAGGCGCCTCCAGTATCACCTTTGCGGTAGCGCCTCTCTGACCACCTCCCTGGAGCCGCAAACGTCCCTCCTTCCCCGTAAACGCACCCACACCCCTTCCCTCCTTTATTCTCCATGGTACCCACTACCATCTGACCCGCTCTATAGTCAGTTTAGATACTCAGCTTGTATTTTGTCGGCTGTCTTTCCTCTCCACTAGAGTGTAAAGATTTGGCCTATTTTGTTCAACGCCGTGGTTCTGGCTTACTAAATGTTTGCTGAGTGAACAAACGAATGACAGAAATGCCGCAGGTGGACCCAGGCCCCGTGCTGGCGGCTGGGCCAGGCCTTCTTCTCCCTGAGCCATCTCAGGACTCCCTCTTCCTCCTGGCCCAGGAAGCGGCCTTTGGGAGGGCGGCCGCTCAATTTGGGTGAAAACCAGGACTGTCCGGGATGGACCTGGATGACTGGCCCCTCGTTCTAGGCCAGACCAGGAGTGCAGCGCCTGACTCGGGGGTAGACTCCCTGGGACCGAAACAAGCCCCAGTCCCAGAGCCTCTCAGTCACGACTCCCTCCTGGGGCCCGTAGTGTTTGAACCTCTCTCCGTTCAGTGTTGGTTTCAGAGGCGAGAGGTAAGCCTCTTGCGGTCAGCTATCGGGAGGCCCGGGGCTGGTGCAGCAGAGGCCGCCTGGCCGACCGCGGAGAACACCGCGAGGACCTCGAATCAGCACCAGGTGAAGACGCGAGAAGCAGCGTGACGCAGAGCAGACTCAGCAGACAGACGCCGCTCCGCAGCCTCAGGTCTCCCGGCCCTTTGTTTAGTGATAACACATGAGACATGAGTGAGTGATTCCTAAACAATGCGGCCACTCCCTGCCCGGCAGAGCCCTTGTCACAGAGACACAGGGCACAGGACGCAAAGTGCTGACCGAGCCCACAGAGGACACGGGCGGGCCCCCGAGACAGACGGCACTGCGGCATTTACTGTCAGACCCATTTCGCAGTCGCGCCCAGGACCCAACGGGTAAATGTAAGTCGGACACTCTGCAGGGGCGGGAGTCCAGGTGGGTGCAGGCTGTGGGGAAGGTGAGTAAACAGCAAGGAAAATGGGTGGTGACCGCACGCCGTGAACGAGGGGCGAGAGTTCTGGCAAGGACGGAGCCCCCAGGGGTCTGCGCGGAGCAGCCTGGGCTGAGAGCTGTCTGGGGACCGTCAGAGGGTCATGGAATGTGGAGCTCCCAGGGCCCACCCTCATCACAGTCACCGCCCAGGGAGGTGGCCACCGGCCAGGGTTGCATCACCCCAGTGAGGCCCCAGGTAGCCCCGGGCCACAGCAGTGTGGACCCTGATGCAATCCTCTGCCTGGACTCGTGTGGCCTCGCTGGCCTGCCGGCCTGGACTCTGCCCTTCCGGGGGCCCTGGCCCCCAGCGCAGCCTCCAGCTGCCCCCTGCTCCCAGGCTCCATCTAGAAGCACTTGGAGTTATTGCCTTGCGGTGCCAAGCAAGTCACTAGCGGCCTCCGAGGCTTCCTTTCCCACCTCCCAAGTGGCCCGGGGGCTGGGGAGCCAGGTGCGCGCCTGTCGGGAGCGTGGGTCCCCCAGCCAGACGCCCGTTCACGCCTGCTCTTCTCCTTGACGGTGTGACTCTGACTAATTACTCAGCTGCTTCGTATGTGAATTGGGGATAAGCGCACCTGCCCGGTGGGCCGGATTAAACGAACAACGACACCCGGAGGAGAGGAACCGGCCGGGGCACAGGTGCAATGCCAGAGCCTGCTAGTGTTACGACCGAATTTCACTGAGTCCTCGATGAACAGTTTTTCACGTGAAATCAGGATGTGTCTTAAAACTGATGGAGGATCAAAGTACAGCACAGGGACTTCCCTGGCGGTGCAGTGGTTAAGACTCCGCACTTCCACTGCAGGGGCACGGGTTCGATCCCTGGTCAGGGAACTAAGAGCCCAGGTGCCGCGCGGCGCAGCCCAAAAAAACAAAGGTACAACCCACAACATTGTGTTCTTTCTAGCAGCTCGTAAAGGAATGGGGGTCTTACTATCAGTGGCATTTAGATTTGACTGAACACAGAAGTATTACTAAGCCGGAGAGACAGGGGGTCACAGACTCCACGGAGGGGAAGCGGAGGAAGAGATCTGCGAACCGGGAGTGGGGTTAACAGTGCCTGGGCTCGGGGACCCCAGGAAGGTCCCAGGCTGCACCAGGGCACCGTAGCCCCTGGACCCCTGGCCCCTGGGGTCTCGGGGACTCCAAGATGCCAGCAGACGTCATGAGCTCTCATTCCAGAGGCAGAAGAGAGAAGTCAGTGCCGCCATCAGTAAGAGGAGGGCTGTAAGTGGGGATCACAGCGGCCGGGGTGAAGGTGGGCCTGGGGTGCTTTAGACCAGGCGGTCCCGGAGGGCCTCTTGGAGTAGGCGACATTTGAGTGAGACCTCCGTGATGAGAGGGCATGGGGGCGGTGTTCCAGGCAGAGGGAGCAGCCAAAGGCCTCAGGCGGGAGCCAGCTTGAGAGGCGGGGGAGACAGAAAGAGGCCAAAGGTCAGGGTAGCTGACCCAGGTCACCCGGCTCCAGTAGGTGGGTTTGAAGCCAGGGCCCAGGCGCGTCCAGCTGCGCTCACCACGTTGTTGGTTATAACGAAGGACAAAGAGGAGGAGGGGGGCAGCTCTGGGCGTGGGCATTTGGCAGGCAGGGGGCGGCAGGTGGCTGGGAGGGGCAGAGGGTGGCCGGCAGAGGCGCATCTCACATTCAGTCCCGTGCACCTCTGACCGTCCCCGAGGAAGGCAACGCTCAGAGCCAGGTGTCCCAAGGCCAGGTGGCCCTCCAGGCGGAAACAGGCAGCCGGGCATTGGGGGAGGAGCTGGGCGGAAATTCAAGGGTCTGTTTCTTTCTGAGCCCAGGCCCCTCCCTGTAGGATGAGATGCCCAACTGTAGGGGCGCTGGCCACACCGCAGCTCACACCTCAGGTTATTTCGCCTCCCTACTGAAACTGTTGTATTGTTTCTGACAATGTAGATTTTTTTTTTTTTTTTTTTTGCGGTACACGGGCCTCCCACTGCCGCGGCCTCTCCCGTTGCGGAGCACAGGCTCCGGACGCGCAGGCCCAGCGGCCATGGCTCACGGGCCCAGCCGCTCCGCGGCACGTGGGATCTTCCCGGACCGGGGCACGAACCCGTGTCCCCTGCATCGGCAGGTGGACTCTCAACCACTGCGCCACCAGGGAAGCCCTCTGACAATGTAGATTTGACGTTCTTTTTCACTTATCCGTACTTTATTTCAGCTCATACCTTTCTCAACAACTGTATGCTAAAATACACATGACACAAAATTTATCATTAGTGACACTGAGTACACTGCCGGTGCCCACCCTGCCCTGCACCCAGCCCCCGACCATTTTTATCCACCAGAGGGAATCTCCGTGCCCCCCAGCGGTCACCCCCAGCTCCTCACCAGCCCTCAGCCAACACGAATCGCCTTTAAGTCTCTGCATTTGCTTATTCCGGGAAGCTCATCTGGGAGGAATCCATCCGTGGATGGACATCAGGGTTGGCAACTGTGAATAACGCTGCTATGAACGTGGGTGTGTGTGTTCGCTGAGCCCTGGTTTTAGTCCTCCGGGGAGTAGACACAGAAGTCTAACACAGGCTTTACTGGGGAACCCGAGTGGGCTTCTGAGAGCACAGCAGGGTGCAGATGCTCTGTCACCCAGCCTGGGTCAGGTCTGGAAGAGTAAAACTCCCCATCCTTTCCCACTCCCCTCCACCCAGCTGTTAGGGGAACCACTGACCGAAACCACCCCCCCACCCCCGCCCTGGCCAGACCCAATAGTAACCACTTGCATGAGTTACCTTACAACGGGAGGTCCTGGTAAGGAACGTGGAACTAACAAGCTACCACCAACCGGAAGAATTCGGGAAAGGCCCAAAGGAGAGAGGAAACGCCAGTCCGTATGTCCTACCAACCTCCCAGAATCCTTCTCCCTGGAATCCATCCAGGCTGAGCGATGTGTGCGTCACCAGCAAGGACCCTGAGTCAGAGTGATTGGCCAGAGACAACCCGGAAACTAACCCCATCCCCATAAAACCCGAGACTGCGAGCCACGTGGCAGAGCCGTTCTCCTGGGGTCCATTACCCTGCTGCTCTCCGCCCGGGCGCCCCTGCCCAACAAAGTCTCCTGCTTCGTCAGCACGCGTGTCTCCTCGGACAATTCACGTTCGCGTGTCTGACAAGAGCCCACTCTCGGGCCCTGGAAGGGGTCCCCCTTCCTGCAACACAACCGCGACCCGGAAGCTGTGCCCGGGGAAGGGGTGCTGACCGGGTCTGAGCTCTAGGCTGGATCTCAGGAGTTCCAATCCACCAGCTTCCCAGACAGTCCGCTGCTCAAGAGCATAAATGCCTGTGACGGCTTTGCCCGGCGCGTGTGCAAATGTCCTGCACCCTCCATCTCCTGCAGAGGCTCTGCCGTGTCCCTGAGGGCATCTGGATTTGAGGCCCGGGGCCTGTCTTGGTCTGGGGAGGGGAAAGGGGTTCCTGCAGAAGCCCATCAGGTAGGTCCTGGAGGCTGAGCACCACCTGTTCCAGGTGAGTCCAGGGATGCCCAGGTGTGGACTCTGCAGTGTGGCTGGGCTGGACTGTTTCCTTGGGGTCACCAGCTGTGGCGGCTAGGGGTTGAGGAGTGGGAGAGTCGCCAGGAGCACAGAGCCAAGCAGATACCTGCGGGGACCCTGAGCTAATTACCTACAAAAGCCATGGAGTAGGCAAATTGATTTGGAGCCTATACCAAAGTTTATCATTTATCAAGAAGGGGAACTAGCAGGAGATAAGAGAGTGCCCTTCTGAGAGGGTTTGGGGAACCTGGTTTAGGTATTTGGTACACATGCCTGTTTGATTTCTTGCGGTCCTAAAACCCCCATCAGTCTGCGGACAGTCTGCACCCCCATCAGTCTGCGGACAAAGAATGTCGCCTGCCTTTTCAGTAAACAAGGATGTTGCGGCCACAAAGCCAACAGCCGCTGCAGCTGCACCTATGGTGCACCCTGAGGGGAATTCAGGATGCAGAAAGACAAGATACTGGCCCTAGACTGTTAAGATGCACATCAAAAAAAAAAGAGAGAGAGAGAGCACGCTTGCGAGAAGGCGAGAAGGAAGAAAAAAGAGGCACATCAAAGGAATGCTAAAGAGGAGATGTGATTTCCAACTCCTAACCCAAAGCACACACGAAGGGGCCATTGAACAGCTGTGGGCTCTCGCCCTGGGCAAGCAGAAGAATGGGGAGGGGGTAGGACTGACTTCCGCCCCTACCCCAAGCTAGAGATGCCTGGTGGCCCAGGCCCCTCAGCTTTGCTCTCCTACCTGGGCAGCGCAGAGCAGAGGTGCCTGAGGTCTCGGGAAGCGTTGCCTGCACGCATATGCATTCAGTAGGCGCTCACCCCCGCGTTCATTCACCGCAGAACTATTTGTGGAGCACTTACTCCGTTCCACATTCTGTTCCAGGCACAGGGGATGGGAGAGAACTTGAGCCCCAGGGGCAGCCCCTCCTCCACCCTGGGCCGACCTGCTGGGATATGAGCAGCCACTTCACAAAAGAGGCTGGAAGAGCGCAATTTGAGGCAGCAAAGAGATGCTCTCTGAACTGGACACTGTCCAGTAGTGAGTGCTGTCATGGGCTGGTGTTAGCAGGGAGGACCCATGGGTCAGGGGACTCTGGTGGGTGTGTAGCCCTCTGCAACCCCTCTGGAGCATAAATGGGCATATGATTTTGTAAAGTGGAAGCTCCGCATACTTTGTTACTCTGCAGTTCCACCCCTAGGTATGTTCCCCAGAGAAACTCTGGCAGGGGACAGTAGGAGACATGAATGAAAGTGTTTGTAGCAGTCTGTTCCTAACAGCAAAGATCTGGAAACAACCTACGTGTCCATCATCAGAACGGATCATGGTTCTGGGACAGATCTTACAGGGCAGTGTAAGGCGGCCGTGAGGAGAATGGGCTGCTGCTGAACAGCACAGAACGGATCTCACTGACAAAATGTTTAGTGAGAACAGCAAGGTGCAAAGGACTACAAATGCTATTGTTGAAGATGATGATTCAGAGCTATAAAATCATGATTCAGAGCTATAAAAATGAAGAGGTGTTAAAGATTTTGCTCAAGGAGGGACCCAGGCAGATGTTAGAAACTTCAAAAGAAAATAAAGAGGGGCTTCCCTGGAGTCCAGTGGTTAAGACACCTCGAGCTTCCACTGCAGGGGGCACGGGTTCCGTCTGCCCCTGGTGGCCGGGTGGGGGGGTGGGGAGCTAAGATCCCGCAGGCCCAAAGTTGCGGCCAAAAAGAAAACAAAGAAAAGAAAAAGACACCTTTATAGATAAGGAGTATTGAAGTGCATATGTAAATGGAGGAAAATCTGTATTTTTCCCCCTGGGGTGGAGGGAAGATAACTGAACCTCTGTGGATAAGAAAGAATTCCCATGTCTGTCAGTTACCTGCCATTTACAATGAGTTGTAAAACAGCTGGGAGACAACGGAAGCCCAAGTCCCCGTAGCCCTGAAGCACTGAAGCAACACGGTGTGTGGCTGACCCTTGGAATATTCTTCCATTCCTTTGCTTTCAGCCTGCCTGTGTCCTTAAACCTAAAGAGAGCAGCACACAGCGGGCAGCACACAGTTGGCTCTGGGTTTTTTATGGACTCAGCCATTCAGTGACTTTCAGTTAGTTTAATGCATTTGCATTTATGGAGTTACATTTATCCATTTACATAATGACTGATAGGGAAGGATTTGCTCTTGGCATTTTGTTTATGGCTTTCAGTTCATCTTGTGACCTCTTTTCCTTTATTGGGTTTGTTGATTTTTAAAATATTGATATGCTTTGATTCCTTTCTCTTTTGTGTAACTCTATAGGTAATTTTTTGTGTATGGTTACTTTGAGACTTACATAAAATATCATAGTTATAAAAGCCAATTTTAAGCTGATAACAACGTATGTTCAGTTGCATACAAAAGCCCTGTAGTTACCTCCCCCCTACACATATTTCTTTTTAATTGAAGTATAGTTGATTTACAATATTATATTAGTTTCAGGTGTACAACATAGTGATTCAATATTTTTATAGATTATACTCTGTTTAAAGTTATAAAATATTGAGTATATTCCCTGTGCTGTACAGTATATCCATGTAGTGTCTTTATTGCATTTGTAGTAGTTTGTACTTCTCAATCCCCCATCCCAACCTTGCCCCTCCCTACTTCCCTCTCCTCACTGGTAGCCATTAGTCTGTTCTCTGTAACTGTGTTCCTGTTTTGTTATATTCACTGGTTGGTTTTATCTTTTCGATTCCACGTATAAATGATAACATACAGTATTTGTCTTTATCTATTTCACTAAGTATAATACCTTCCAGGTCCATCCATGTGTGGCAAATAGCAAAATTTCATTCTTTTTTATGGCTGAGTAATATTGCATTTTATATGTGTATATTACATGTTCTTTATCCATTTATTTTAGATCAGCATTTAGGTGGCTTCTGTATCTTGGCTACTGTAGATAATGCTGCTATGAACATTGGGGTGCATGTATCTTTTCAAATTTATGTTTACGTTTTCTTTGGGTATACATCTGGGAGTGGAATTGCTGGATCATACAGTAGTTTTATTTTTAGTTGTTTAAGGAACCACCATAACGTTTTCAGTAGTGGCTGCACTAATTTGCATTCCCACCACACACACACACTTTATGGTATCGTCACAATTTATATCTATTCATACTGTGTACTTTTTAACACATTTATTAGTTATAGTTTAACACTTTTGTCTTGCAACTTTTAAACTAGAATTAAAAGTGATTTACCGCCACCATTACAGTGATATTCTGTATTTGTCTATATATTTACCTTCACCAACAGTTTTCTTATGCTATTGTGTTTTTTGTACACTAAGATGTCAGTTTTATAAAGCTTAAAAACAAACAAAACACAATGTCTACATATATGAATATACAAATACATACATACACATATTATATATATATGCTAAGATTGTTTTGCAAAAGCAAGGGAAGGATGTGACCTCATAGGTGTATCTTATGGACATACCTCTTCCTGAATGAAGCCAGACACAGAGACTGAGCTCTGCATGATCCTTTTTTTTTTTTTTTCCGGCCACACCATGCGGCACCCAGGATCTTAATTCCCCGACCAGGGATTGAACCCGCGCCCCCTGCAGTGGAAGCTCAGGGTCTCAACCACTGGACCGCCAGGGAAGTCCCTGTATGATCCATTTTTATAATGTTCAAGAACAGGCAACACCAATCTATGGAGAAAGAGGCCAGGGTAGTGGTTCTATTGTCAGGGGTGAAGAAGAGTGCCTGAGAGCTTTCTGGGGCCGGGCAAGAGCTGCATCTCGAGCTGCGCAGTGATTACTCAAGTGCAGACATTTGTAAGATGAATCCATATCCTTAGGGTTAGTCCACTAACTGCGTGTAAGTTACACCTCAATTAAAAGTTAAAGCAAAGGAATAGCAAACACGCAACTCAGGCACCGGCAACCTCTGACTGAGGGGTCGAGTGGACAGGATGGGAAGGAACACGGACAGAAATGGAAATTATCAGGAATGTCGCCCCTCTTTGGCATGGTTTTCAAGGTTGTTCATTCTCTGGTTATGCCTTCCATGTGTGCTACAGATATTATTTTGTATGTATTGAATGGTAACAAAGATTTTCAAAGTAAACATATAGGGATGTCCAATAACAATAACTACTTTTTTATATCTCTTATGCAGTATTTCTTTCCATTTGTCGTGAAAAAATTCAAGCTTAGAAAAGAAAATAGTTCAATGGGCAGCACATACACAGCACCTAAATTTAATTATTGTTAGCATTTTGCCATATTGCTTCACTTATTTTGGGTCTTGCTGAAGTAATTTTAGAGTAAAGTAGACCTCCTTGTTTCATTCCTACTGCATTTTGTAAGAAGTAGACTTGCTTTTTCTGGATCAATTAAGGTGTTACATTTCTTGGAAAACATAATTTGGTTAATCAGGAGCCTTCATTGTCTTAATGCAAAAAAGTTCCAAGTGCAGTGATTTCCAAGGAGCTAAGTTTTGACGTTTGTTCGATAAATGTTTCCAGAGTATCTGGTAAGAGCAAGATACTGTGTATTAGGTGCTGTGAAAGAAATCCAGTTGAGAAAACCATAACCCGAAAAGATGCGTGCACCTCAATGTTCACTGCAGCACTATTTACAATAGCCAAGACATGGAAGCAACCTAAATGTCCATCAACAGATGAATGGATAAAGAAGATGTGCTACGTATATACAATGGAATATTACTCAGCCATACAAAAGAATGAAATAATGCCATTTGCAGCAACATGGATGGACCTAGAGATTATCATACTAAGTGAAATAAGTCAGACAAGGAAAAACAAATATCAAGTGATACTACCCATATGTGGAATCTAATTTAAAAAAAAAGAGAAAAGGAAAAAATGAACTTAGTTAAAAAACAGAAACGGAGTTACAGATCTCAAAAACAAACTTACGGTTACCAAAGGGGAAACATGGTTGGGGAGGGATGAATCAGAAGCCTGGGATGAACAGACACACACTACTATATATAAGATAGATAACCAACAAGGACCTACTGTATAGCACAGGGAACTTCAGAAGCCTGGGATGAACAGACACACACTACTATACATAAGATAGATAACCAACAAGGACCTACTGTAGAGCACAGAGAACTCTACTCAATATTCTGTGGTGACCTATGAGAAAAGAATCTAAAAAAGAATGAATATGTGTACATGTATAACTGAATCACTTTGCTGTACACCTGACACTAACACAACATTGTCAATCAACTAGACTCCAATAAAATAAAATTTTACAAAAGAAAGAAAGAAATCCAGTGGCATGAGACTTGGTCCTTGCTTTCACAATTTGGAAAGTAAAATAAAATATTTACACATATACCCCCCTCAATTTTTTAAAATAAAGTAACATAATGACATATTACTCCTAAGTACCTTGTATGAGAATACAGATATTTTAATATGTCAATTATACGTCAGTTAAAAAGAAAAGGATCATTTTCCTGCATGACAGCGACAGCACTGTCACACTCCCCAAATGAACAATAATGCCCTGATGTCATCTCCTACGTGACCATATTCAAAGTTGCCCCTTGTCTCCCCAAATATCTTTACAGTGGATTTGTCCAATCAGTCCTGGTCCAGAACCACGGTTGCATTTGTAAATCTCGTTTAATCTACAGCAGACCCCTATTTTCCCCATGCCCTTAACCTGATGAGCAACTGGGATTGATTGTCCCAAGACAGGTACTTTATTTTTTTTGTTTAATTTTTATTTTATATTGGATTATAGTTGATTTACAAAGTTGTGTTAGTTGCAGGTGTAACATATGTGGTTACTACAGAATGCTGAGTATAGTTCCCTGTGCTATTCAGCATGTCCTTGTTGGTTATCCATTTTATGTATAGTAGTGTGTATATGTCAATCCCAAACTCCTAATTTACCCCCACTTTTCCCCTTTGGTAACCACAAGATTTTTTTTTGGAAGTCTGTGAGTCTGTTTCTGTTTTGTAAATAAGTTCATTTGTGTCATTTTTTAGATTCCACATATGTGATGTCATATGATGTTTGTCCCAGACAGGTACTTTAGACAAGGCAGACCAGGTGAAGTGATGGAGACGGAGTGAGCAGGCGTGGCTTTGCTTTAAGTGGTCAGGGACGCTCTGGGAGGAGGGGCCACCTGGGCTGACCCAAGAGCCAGCCGCGCAAAGTTCTAGGGTGAGAGTGTGCCCAGCAGGGGCAAGGCACAGGCTCAGCATGTTTGAGGTGGAGCGTGGAGGCCAGAGTGGGCGGGCAGGCGAGCTGGAGGAAGGGCTGGAGGCGCAGTCAGAGGAGCCGGGGAAGCAGGTCACGAGGAGCAAGCGAGCCAGTGGACGAAGGCTGCCACAGACGTGCCAGCTAGATGACCGCCCGTGTCTGTGAATCACCGGCTGGGCATGTGCGACGTGCTGGGCACTGCACTGAGCGTTTGGTGCGGTCAACCCACCCGATCCCCACGACAGCCCCGTGAGTTCCCGACTATCCCTCAGGACCCGCCAGGCTCTGCAGCAGTAACAAACTGCTCCGAAAAGCTCCGCCACTCGAAACCCTGCAGGTTTATGTCTTGCTCCTGCTATGTGGTGATCCATCCCAGGGTTGGTGACGGGCTCCAGAATGAACGTGGGACCGTCTGGCGTTGCCATACCAGGGGGAGCTCAGGAGGGGCCGTTGGGAGCTCCACTCCGGAAGCTTCTACTGACAGCTCATCCGTCAGAACTGACCGCACGGCTCTAACCACAAGAAGGACAGGAAGTTTCTCCCCACCGGGCGCCCAGAAGCTGGGAACCCGGAAATATCCTAGTAGCATTGTGGCCCCATTTTACAGATGAGAAAACTAGTTTAAAAAAGATCAAAGTAAGTTGCCCCAGGCCTCACACCTGGTTACTGGCAAGGCAGGGAGAGCTGGCCTGGACTTGGGCTTTGATGGCAGAGGCCGGGGCACAAGGATGCCGATGGGCGTGGTGGCTGTGGCTGTTCCTCCTGCCCCGTGACACAGGGCACAACCGTTTTGCCCGTCTGCCTCCGAAGGCTGGAATCTGCCTCCGGACACTTGCTTCCTAGCCCGGAGGTGCCCCAAGTCCCCGGCGGGCTGTGCAGCTGGTGGTGAGGGCTGGGACCGGGACCCCGGGCCTCCAATTCCCCCCCGAGAGGCGTGTCCTGCACATGCTCGGTGCCCCACACCCAGACCAGGCTCTGGGCCCTGGAGGCTGCGTCGCCCAGGGGCCTCTGGCTTTTCCTGGGTTTGGCCCAGCAGAGGCCCTTAGTCCCCGATCCTCCACAGCGGTGAGTTCTATGACCACCTCCCACCCGGGCCCTCCACCCAGCTCCAGCAGCCCCTGCGGGCCTGGCGAAGCCCCAGGTTCCCACAGCCCTGTGACTCCCTTCATTAACGTCCAGTGAGACCCTGCGGAGTGGAATTCTGTCTCCGGTCAGGATATTGACTGATAATGGTCACTTCACCAGGGAGGTCTGGGAGGTTAGGCAGGGACCACTCACACAACAACTTCGACTGAGGGCTGCCTGAGGGCCAGGTACCATCTGAGTTTCTGGAAAATCCCTTCCGTCATGGAGTTCCCGTTCCACTGAGAGACAGACAAGAAACGCCATTAAATGAGGTCTGTTAGAAGGTGCTGGGTTTCCTAGACGGAACAAAAATAGGGAAGGGGCGCGAGTGTGCGGGAAGGGTCATAACTCTAAACAGGGAGGTCGGGATCCGGGGTGGGGGGCAGGCTGGGCGACACGGATCCCTCCCCACAGAGCAAACAGCACGTGCAAAGGCCCTGGGGCAGGGCGATGGGTGCCCTGTGTGTTCAGGGGGAGCACGGAGGCCAGAAGCGGGAGGCAAGCGTGTCCAGCCTGGAGCGTGAGGACCTGGGCGTCCTTGGAGAGGAGCTGCAGGCTCTGGCTTGGACTTTCCAGAGCTGTGAGCCTGCACAGGTGAGAAGAGACTGTGGTGGACCCCGGCTAGAGGCCGGGGATGCGGCCCAGGAGGGAGATTCTGGTGGCAGAGGCCAGCACCTCCCACCTGGATTAGGTGCTGTACTGGGCTGCATGGTGTCCCCACAATTCATGTCCACCGGGGACCTCAGAATGTGACCTTGGACTTCCCTGTTGGCACAGTGGTTGAGGGTCCACCTGCCGGTGCAAGGGGCGCGGGTTCGATCCCTGGTCCCAGAGGATCCCGCGTGCGGCGGAGCAGCTGGGCCCGTGCGCCAGGGCTGCCGGGCCTGCACTCTGGAGCCCGTGGGCTGCAGCTGGTGAGCCGCCTGCCGCAACTGCTGAGGCCTGTGTGCCTGGAGCCCGAGCTCCGGGGTGGGAGGGGCCCCGCGGTGGGGGGCATGCGCGCCCAGAGGGGATGGGCCCCACCCCCACCCCCGCCCCCCGTTCACCGCGGCTGCAGAGCGCCCCCGTGCAGCCAAAAATAAATAAATAAATTAAATAAGTTAGGGCTTCCTTGGTGGCGCAGTGGTTGAGAGTCCGCCTGCCGATGCAGGGGACACGGGTTCGTGCCCCGGTCTGGGAGGATCCCACATGCCGCGGAGCGCCTGGGCCCGTGAGCCATGGCCGCTGAGCCTGCGCGTCCGGAGCCTGTGCTCCGCAACGGAAGAGGCCACAACAGTGAGAGGCCCGCGTACTGCAAAAAAAAAAAAAAAAAAAGGTCCACTAACTGATGGATTAAAAAAATGTGGTCTAGGGACTTCCCTGGTGGTGCAGTGGTTAAGAATCCGGCTGCCAACGCAGGGGACATGGGTTCAACCCCTGGTCCAGGAAGATCCCACATGCCGCGGAGCAGCTAAGCCTGTGCGCCACAACTAGTGAGCCTGTGCGCCACAACTAGTGAGCCTGTGCACTAGAGCCCGCGAGCCACAACTACTGAGCCCACGTGCCACAACTACTGAAGCCCGCCTGCCTAGAGCCCGTGCTCCACAACAAGAGAAGCCACCGCAATGAGAACCCTACACACCACGACGAAGAGTAGCCCCCGCTCGCTGCAACTAGAGAAAGCCTGCGCCCAGCAAGGAAGACCCAACACAGACAAAAATCAATCAATCAACAAATATATATTTTTTAATAAATAAATAAAAATTTTAAAATGTGGTCTATCTGAGCAATGGAGTATCATTCAGCAAGAAGAAGAAATGAAGCGCCAATACATGTTACGGTGTAGATGAACCTTGAAAACAACATGCTGAGTGAAAGCAGCCAGACACAAACAAACCAGAAAGTAAATAAATAAAGAAGGAAAAAAAAGAAATAGAAATAAGTCAGACACAAGAGGCCACACATCGTATGATTCCACTCATACAAAATGTTCAGAACGGGCAAATCCAGAGAGACAGACTAGTGGTCACCCGGGGCTGGGGGAGAGGGAGCCTGTCAGTGGGTGTGGGGTTTCTTGCTGGGGTGCTGAAAATGTTCTGAGATGCGATAGTGGTGATGGTTGCACAACTCAGCATGCTAAAAATCCGCTGGAGTGTACGCTTTAACATCCTGAATGTTATGGTGTGTGAATTATAACGTAAATTTTTTTTAAATGAAGACAAATGCAATAAAGACATTAAAAAAAAAAGAAAAATGGAGTACTGCCTGACCCGCTTGCCTCCGGGTGCAGAGATTGGAAAAGCAGCCTGGGGTGGGTGGACGTCGAAGGCGCCACCGCTGTGCACTGTCCGCAAGACAGGCTGACCTGCGTGGATGCTGGTCCACAGCCGGGCTCCAGGACCTGCCAGGGTGTGGCTCTGGGCCAGCCAGGCCCCTCCTTCCTCACCTGTAGAATGGGGAAGGTAATGGTGCCCACCTGGGGCCGGGGGTGAGGAGGCAGTGGGTGGGTTTCCGAGGAGCCCTAAGAGCAGGGCCTGGACGGGGCGCTGTGTTACCCGTCCATCCACAGAGCCCTCGGAGCGCCTGTCCCCAAGCCAGAGCCCCTCGAGATATTTTTTTCTGAGGTGCGATTCACAAAACACAAAATTACCCACCTTAAAGTGAACAATTTAGGGGCGTTTAGCATGTCGACAATGCTGTGCGACCACCACCTCTGTCTAGTTCCAAAACATTGCATCACCCTGAAATAAGCCCCACCCCCATTAGCAGCCCCTCCCTCTCCCCTCCTCCTCCAGGCCCTGGCAACCATATCTGCAGCTTCATCTCTTCCAGGTGTTTCGTATAAATGGACCACTCGCGATACGGGACCTTAGACTTTCCCTCACTTGAGGCTGCTGGGAGATGAGAAAATAAAAGTATGTCTCCACATGGTTACATGAATTGTCCTTTTCAAAAAAATTCTAAACAAACCCCAGATGCACTGCTTGGATGAATCTTAGTTTGTGGTGCGCTGTCACCATCAGCTGGACTTATTTATAACATAAAAATGCGTGCGTTCACCAACCCACCAAAGAACTAGAGTATCAATGATAACTCCCACCCGCCTCTGTGCCCCACACCTTCTCGTCCCTCCCAGGGACCACTGAGTTTTGTGCTGTCACCTCACCTTTGTTGGATGGTAGTTTTAACACAAATGAACAATCACCCAGATGTTCATCCCACACGCATCACAATGTCACGTTGCGTTTTAACTGTTTTCAGCTTTGTTGAAAGGGTGTCACGTTATAGGTCATCTTCTGGGACTCATTTTTCCCCACTGCATATTATGTCGGTAAAAAGCATCTTTGTTGTTGCAGGAAGTTGGCATCTGTTCTTTTTTTTCCACTACGGGGCAATATTCCATTGCAGAAACAGATTATAGCAGAGGTTTGGGGAGGGGAGGGTTCAGTATTTTTCCTTTTATAGAGACTACTGCTGTCATAAAAACGAACGAAATTGGGTCATTTGTAGAGACATGGATGGATCTAGAGACTGTCATACAGAGTGAAGTTAAGTCAGAAAGAGAAAAACAAATATCGTATATTAATACACATATGTGGAACCTAGAAAAATGGTACAGATGAACCGGTTTGCAGGGCAGAAATACAGACACAGATGTAGAGAACAAACGTATGGACACCAAGCGGGGAAAGGGACAGGGGGTGGGGGAGTGGTGTGATGAATTGGGAGATGGGGATTGACATACATACACTAATATATATAAAATGGATAACTAATAAGAACCTGCTGTATAAAAAAATTAAATTTAAAAATTAAAAAAATTCAAAAAAAAGGCTACTGCTGTAAACATCATAGGTTGTCCTCTGTGAGCGTGTGTGTGTGTGTGTGTGTGTGTGTGTGTGTGTGTCTGTGTGTCTGTGTGTCTGTGTGTCCAGGGCACAGGCCTGGAGGGGGCTCAGCAGGGACAGAAACAAGAACAGGCTCCCACAGCAGAGAGGAGAGGAGGGTCTCCGGGGATGGATGGGAAGGTGGATGCCTGGACTCGCCCAGCCCCGGTGCCCCATTCATTTGCTCATTCATTCATTCTTTCAACAATAGCGAACTGGGGACTTTCCTGGTGGCGCAGTGGTTAAGACTCTGCGCTCCCAATGCAGGGGGGCTGGCGTTCCATCCCTGGTCGGGGAACTAGATCCCACATGCCACAACTAAGAGTTCTCAGGCCACAACTAAGGAGCCCTCGAGCCACAACTAAGACCCAGCACAACCAAATAAATAAATAACAATAACGAATTGAAGGTTTCCTAAGTCCCTTTTAGGCTAGTAACAAATTCAAGCTCCCTGTTTTGGAGCTTCCACAGAGGTGGAGGGAACTAGAAAAGAAATTCACAAGGAGAGTTCCCATAAGGATAAGTGAGGAAGGACATGAAGTGGGGCTGAGGAGTTCTTAATTTTTTTAATCTTAAGCACTTTGGAGAGGGTGAATGGTAAATTTCTGCTGGAGGTGAGAGAAATAAGGTTGTAAGTGTGTCTCCCATCCCCCTTCCCAGACCCCTGACTGTGCTCCTTGGCCCACAGTCCCCTTTGTTAGAATGCCAGAGGGGCCCGGCTTCTTTGGATGGAACGGCAGTCAGGGAAAGCCTCTGGAGGAGATGGCTGGCTGGAGCCAGCCTTTTGACCAGCTGGTCAGTGCAAAGGCCCTGCAGCTGGGGTAGGTCGAGTGGGGCTGGATGAGGGAGGCGAAGAGGGAAGAAGATAGCAATGCCCCGAGCACTGCGCCCACCAGGAGGCCCCAGGCCCCAGGCAGTGGCTTAGACCAGGGCGTGGCCAGGCCTGGAACTGGCAGAGGAGGACAGCAGGTTGTGGGGGGGGGGGGAGCATGCACGTCATCGGAAGACACACCTGGCTGCCCCTTGAGACGGGGACTAGAGGGAGGGCAGGACGCCGCGGGATTCTGGAGTTGCGGCCCAGGCGCTTAGAGGAAACCCCAAGTCCTGAGCCTTGCTCCAGGCCTGGCAGGGGCTTCTGCACACCTGACAGGGCTCCTAACTCTCCGTCGTCCATCAGCAGGGTGGCGGTGGTCCGTGTCAGGCTGAGTCACCCACCTGGCAGGATGCAAAGGCCTCGGGGCACTCTGCTTTGACTTCTGCAAGAAGCAGCAGCTGCAGGCTCTGGGCCAACTTGGTTCTCACTCAGGAGCTGCCGACTTCAAGGGCTGGAGCCCTCTGGGGCTGGGAAAATGCGGGCTAAAGCTCGGCGCCCTGGACCCAGCAGTCACTCACTCCTTCTCCCTCCAGGCCTTCGAGGAGGCTATTGGCACCCGATGTGCCTCCTAGGACCAGAGCCGCCAGCCCCCCGCACAGCCCCCCATGCCGTGGGCACCCTGGGAAGCCCCTCCCCCTCAGCAGTCCCTGCCCCTCCCCCTCCCCTCAGCCCCTGCCAGCCGCCAATCCTCTTTCGGTCTCTGGATTCGCCCGTCTGGATGCTTCATGTAAATGTCTTTGTACAAGATGTGGCCTTTTGCGTCGGGCTTCTTCCACTCGCAGGACGCGTCCTAGGTTCATCCACACTGCAGACTGTGTCAGTGCTTCCTTTTATTTTATTTTATTTTATTTTGGCCGTGCCCCGCGGCTTCAGGGATCTTAGTTCCCTGACCAAGGATCAACCCTGTACCCCCTACAGTGGGAGCGCAGAGTCCTAACGGCTGGACCGCCAGGGAATTCCCAGTGTCTCTTTTTAAAATTAACTTTGGGACTTTCCTGGTGGCGCAGTGGTTAAGAACCTGCCTGCCGATGCAGGGGACACAGGTTCGAGCCCTGGTTCGGGAAGACCCCACATGCCGCAGAGCAACTAAGCCTGTGAGCCACAACTACTGAGCGTGCGCTCTAGAGCCCGCGAGCCACAACTACTGAGCCCGTGAGCCACAACTACTGAGCCCGCGTGCCACAACTACTGAACCCGCACACCTAGAGCCTGTGCTCTGCAACAAGAGAAGCCACTGAAATGAGAAGCCCATGCACTGCAGCAAAGAATAGACCCCCGCTCGCCGCAACTAGAGAAAGTCCATGAGCAGCAATGAAGATCCAATGCAGCCAAAAATAAAAAATAAATTTATTAAAAAATTAAAAAATAAAATTAACTTTACTGAGGTATAATTCACACACAGTTAAATACTCGCATTTCAAGGGTTTTGACAACTGTATAAAGCCATGTATCCACCAGACCCCAATCACCATAGGACACTCGTCCCCTCCAAAGCCCTGCCTGTCCTTTCCCGATCCATCCCCCCAGCCCAGGCAACCAACAAGCGATCCGTCTCTGATGGGTGAATCCCACACAGGATGAATCCCTACAGCAGAGGTCTTCTGGGTCTGGCTTCTCTCGCTTTACGTACAGGGCGTCAAGGTTCGCCGCGCTGCTGCGTGGACAAGATGCTTATTCTCTCCACCCCAGAGCGCGGATATCCCCATTTGTTTCTGCTTTCCCCTGTGATGGACATTTGTTTCCAGCTCTGGGCTACTCTGAATAAAGCTGTAATGAACATTTCCCATCAGGCACCCTGAGTAAACAGCTAGGAGTGGGATTGCTGGGTTGTAGGTTTATGTTCAGCCATCCTTGCCTGGGGGACACAGGTACAGACCTTCCCTCTGGGCTTGAGGCTGGAAGGGGCTGGCTGCAAGGCCAAGGTGGGTGGCGCCCTGAGGTTACCCGGGACTGAAACCAGCCCGGAGCCCCCTTAGAACCCTGGCTGTCACGATCCCACCCTTCTGGGAGCCAGGAAGCAAATTCCCATCCTGCCCCAAAGTCTGAAGTCCTTGAGATGAGCCTAGGCCCGGAGCAGCTTTGCCTAAAGTCCCCTAGCGGAGGATAAAGACCTTTTCGGGATGAGACCACCAGCTCCCCCTTCAGCAGTGCTCCTCGATGGCTGGAGTTAGCTTGGGATGGGCCTGGGAGGTGCTGGTGTTCTAGGGAACTCTCCTTGAGGAAGCTGGCTGTCTCCATTGTTGTAGTTAATCCTCCTTATTATTCCAGGTGAGATGACCTAGGCACAGAGAAGCCAGGTGGCTACCCAGGCTTCCCCGCTGTGCCTAGAGGGGACCCACCCAGACACTCACCCACTCTGCCGTCCAGCCCATGGCTGGGGAGGAGTGTCCTCCCAACACACACACCAGTGGTGTTTCAGTGGCATTTGAGGAGTGGATTCACCTCTGGGCATCGTGGACTGGGGTGATAGAGACAGGAACGCCTAGGTTTTGCTGGTATCCACTACCACTGTTTGGAAGAATGATCCAGAACTTGTAAGTAATGACTTCAGCATGCTCTTCCGTGGTCCAGTTGGAGCATCATTGAAGGACTACTTAATACTTCAAGGCCAGGGTCACCAAACTCATTCTGTAAAGGGCCGCATGGCAAATATGGCTTTGCCGGTCGCACGGCCACCTTTGCAGCTACTTAGCTTTCCAGGTGCAGCTTGGAAGCAGCCAGAGACACTAAATAAGCAAGTGGGCGTGGCTGGGTTGCAATAAACTTTATTTACCGAAGTAGGCAGTTAATCTCTAGAATATATAAAGAACTGCAACTCAAACAATCCAGTTAGAAACTGGTCGAAGAACTTGAGCAGACATTTCTCCAAAGAAGTTAAACAAATGGACCAGTAAGCAAATAAGATGCTCCGCATCACTAATCATTAAGGAAATGCAAACCAAAGCCACAGTGAGAAACCACAACCACTAGGACGGCTATTTTTGTAAAGCAGAAAATAACAAGTGCTGGTGAAGATGTGGAGAAATTGGGATCGCTGACGGGAATGTCAAATGGTGCAGCTTCTGTGGAAAACAGTAAGGTGGCTCCTCAAAAGATTAAAAATAGAATTACTAGCAATTCCACTTCAGGATATATATCCAAAAGAATTGAAGACAGGATCTGGAAGAGGTACCTGTACACTCACGTTCATAGCCGCGTTATCCACAATAGCTAAAATGTGGAAGCAACCCAAGTGTCCTTCAGTGGATGAATGGCTAAACGAAATGTGGCGTATACGTACAATGGAATATTATTCAGACTTAAAAAGGAAGGAAATTCTGACGCATGCTACAACACGGATGAAACTTTGGGACATTATATGCTAAGGGAACTGAGGCAGACATTAAAAGACAAATACTGTAGGATTCCACTTTTATGAGGTACCTAGAGCTGTCAGATCCATAGAGACAGAAAGTGGGAGGGTGGGTGCCGGGGTGGAGGGAAGAGGGAGTAGGGTGTTAGAGTTTTTGCAGGGGGATGGCATTAGTGTTTAATGGGGGCAGAGTTTCAGTTTGGGAAAATGGAAAATTTCTGGAGATGATGGTGGTGATAGTTGCACAGCAATATGAATGTATCGTACACCCTGAGGTGTACACTTAAAAATGGTTAAGATGGTAATTTTTAAGTTATGTGTATTCTACAAATATTAAAAAAATAAAAAGAAAGAAAACACTGGGACTTCCCTGGTGGTTTGGTGGTTAAGACTCTGCACTTCCACTGCAGGGGGCACAGGTTCAACTGCTGCTTGGGGAACTAAGATCCCACGTGACGCAGGGCACGGCAAAAAAAAAACAAACAAACGAAAAACAACAAAAAAGGAAAAAACCAAGAGGAGGGCTGGATTTGCCCCCTTAGACCATAAGTTTGCTGATCCTTGATGCAGGGGTTCTTCACCCGTGTTTACCTTTCTGTTGACAATTGATTCAAAGCTCTGAGTCTGTGACATTATCTCCATGTTAACTTGTAGGTTTTTGTCAAACAGAAGACAGATGATTTCTCTGAGATAGAAAAGATAATCAAAGGTTAATGTTTTGCCCTGGGAAACAATAACCAGTTTTGAATCGGACTGACCAATCTTACTCTAACATTCTTCTTTTCAAATCCCTATAAATAAACAGTCCCTCAAATTCTACCCAGGAACCATCTTTACTGTCTGGCTGGTTCCCTTGTTACTGAGTTAGCTAAACCTCTAGCCCACTTTTTGCTCCATATTCATATGAGAGTTTATTTGTTTTTTAATTTTTCAGCCACACCATATGGCATGTGGAATCTAAGTTCCCTGACCAGAGATCGAACCCACACCCCCTAGATTGGAAACACAGAGTCTTAACCACTGGACTGCCAGGCAAGTCCCTGAGAGTTAGTTTTTAATTTCTTGAAAATTACACTGGTGAAGTCTCAATGACACAGGAATGCAGCCCCCTGTCTGTTTTAAGGCACACAAACCACCCCCCACTCCCAGCACCTGTGACAGACATTACTAATCCATCACAGAATTCTCAGAACTCTTAAGTTTAAGACTCTAGGTAGCTGCCACCAGTCCCTTTGAAACGACACCCATTCACCATTCCTTTCATAGAAGGTAGCAGCAGTGCTGGAGGCCTGTCTGGGTGGGCAGGTGGCACCTCCATGGAAGGTGGTGTGTTTTGGCTTGTTGAGTAAGCAAGTCAGGGGTGGTTTTCTTCACTCAACATCCTTTCCACAGGTTTCTTGACTGATTGCTGGGCACTGGGCTGAGCACCAGAGGTCAGAGGTCAGAGCTGAACAGGATTTTGTCCTTTCCTCGGGAGGTTTGGAGACCCAGGAGGACAAGGTGCAAGTGCTTGCAGTGGAGAGGTATCACTTCTTAGTTGTATGACCTTGGGCAAGTCACTTCTCTGGGCATCAGTTTCTTCCCCCATTAAATGGGAGTAACCACAGGAATCTACCTCCCAGGGTTGATGTGGGCATAAGAGTTACTTCCTGTAAAGAGAGTTGCCTGCACATAGCAAGGGCAGTCGATTCTCACTGTTCATGGTACTGTGAATGAAGAATGTTTGCTGCCATATCGGTAAACAAAGGGTGTTGCAGCCATCCAGCCATCACATTACAGCTGCCCCAACGGTGCATTCTGGGAAGACTCAGGATGAGAAGCAGAGGGTACTGGCCCCGGATAGCTGAGCTGCATATCAGAGGAATGATTTCAATGAGCCCAGACTTTGCATCTTCCCATACATAGCGAAGCGCTAAATTCCTTAACTTGTGATGTCTGGTTTTCCTTATTTAACAGTAATCTTTCAATGTTCCGACTACCTGGTCTTAGTTTCAAAAACTCCTATAGATCCTGGCTCCCCGCCCCTTGCCCATTTGGGACAGTCTCTCAGAGTTTCTGAGATGCTGTGTCCCAGCCTTAAGTCCTTAGTTTTGTCCATCGAATAAAGCATAACTCTGAACTTTTAGGTTGTGCATTTTTTTCAGTCGACAGTACTCATGCTCTATAACGTTGCCACCAGCACAGGATTAGCGGATTCTGAACCTGCTCTGGGAAAAATACATTTAGGTTCCTGCCACCCTCTGGTCACAACATTTTTGTCAACCGTTCAATACATCACTGTGTGTTTATGTGTGTTTCTGTTTAAAAGACATCTTATTTCATATATGCTGTTGATTCATTACCATTGTTTACTTTTGAACAGCGAAATCGCCAACAAAAAGCACAAAGATCCGAAGAATGTTGTGGGGCTCCAAGGACAAAGGACGGCCCTGCTTGAAAAGGTGTCAGCGTCACAGCCCCTACCGGACTCTTACTCACCCGCCCCACCCTGTTGCCATGGTTACAAAATTCCTGAGCCCACCTGGGCGACACTCATCTGAGCAACAGGGACCTGTCCCAAATAAGCAAAGGCATCTGCCCTGTCCCACTGCCACCCTACAGAAGGAAGGTGTATGTGCCTCGACCAATCAGTAAACGAGATTTTCACCTCAGACCATTCCTTTGTTTCGTGGCTATAAAAACTGATCCATAGCACATGCTCAGGCTCGACTCTCCCAGACTGCTAGGACGTTGGCCCGCTGTTCTGGCAGCGACCCTTCCCTCCAATAAATTCTATCTTCTTTACGTTCTGCCCTGTGTCTGGAAATTCTTTTCCGGCCCGCGTTCGGACCGCGACAGATGTGGCCCTAAATGGCCCACAGGACCCTTGTTTGCGGTACCGAGAGCTGCTGATGCGAGGCAGTGGCCTCCCTCACCCTCAGCTGGGAAAGGGGGCCTGGGGCAACAAACACTGCCCACAGAAGCATTTGAGTACTGATTTGGGGGTTACGTGAAACACTTAGCGAATAGGCAAATTCGCAGATATGGAATCTGAGTCACAAGGATGGAGTTGGCACAGACCATGGTGGGCGTGTCACACAGAGGAGGGTGGCAGCCTGAGCAACTGAGCTGGGCCCAAGGCCAGGGGAATCGAGCATACCTCGCCTCCCTTCCCTTCCACTGTCGAGGGCCCAGAAACCTTTTCCAAACGCACATCCCGTCTCATCTGCCCGCTTCCTAACTTCTGCCCTGTCACTTCCCAAGTTTAGGGCGAATATCTCCTTCCCAGGGTGCGCTGGGATCCTGGAGGCATGTCTCCGGGGGATCCCACTGTCTGCCCTGCCCGTTCTCTGCACTTTCCTGGGTTGAAAATTTACAACTGTCTGTGCAATCATTGCCCGTCTTGTCCCCCGACCCCAACCACTAGACAGGAAGGTCTTGAAGGAGGGGATTCTGTGCTTTTCTTCTGTGGCAACTCTGGGTGTTGAGAAAACAGTCATTGGATGAAGTGAGGGGATGGATGAGGACCTGAGGGCAGGCTACGACTGACCACATGGCACTGCAAGACCTTGTCTTTGGAAAACAAAGGTGTGGCCCAGGAGACCCATTGTCCCTTCCAGCTTTGATGGTCTCTGGCCCCAGTCCGGGGTGTGGAGTGCCTGGGAGCCTGTCCCTCAGAAGTGTGTTCCCACAGGCTGGTGCAACCTTCCAGGGCTATTACTGAAGACTGGGAGTGGCAGGGAGGGCTGTTTAGAATTCTGCATTTGCAAAAGCAATAATGGGAGGTTATGGGAGCAATTCACACTCAAGGTGTAAAGTGAAAAGGACCGGCTCTTCCCAAAGCAACCACTGTTAACAGTTTCTCCTGTGAGAGAATCCGGGCTCTTTCTCTTGCTGGCTGTGTGACTTTTTGGACGCGCAGGCCCAGCGGCCATGGCTCACGGGCCCAGCCACTCCGCGGCATGTGGGATCTTCCCGGACCGGGGCACAAACCCATGTCCCCTGCATCGGCAGGCAGACTCTCAACCACTGCGCCACCAGGGAAGCCCTGGCTGTGTGACTTTTTTACCTAACTT
This sequence comes from Lagenorhynchus albirostris, assembly GCF_949774975.1. Taxonomy (NCBI): domain Eukaryota; kingdom Metazoa; phylum Chordata; class Mammalia; order Artiodactyla; family Delphinidae; genus Lagenorhynchus; species Lagenorhynchus albirostris. Next base: position 87,442,811 of record NC_083108.1, read on the forward strand.
CTCTGGGCCTCAATTTTCTCATCTGTAAAATAGGGATATAATAGCAAGTACTTCATGGGATCATTGTGAGGAATAAATTAATATATGGAAAGACTACTGCCTGGTACATGGTAAGCAATGGGTTAGCTGTTATAGTTACCCAATGTACTATATATGCATACATAGTGTAGTATTAGGGACCCTATATCTGTATATACATACATAAAACTATATACACATGTAGGTATGGTATACACACATCTCTCTCCAGTGACTTTCTTTATTTTTTAATTAATTAATTAATTTATTTATTTTTGGCTGCACTGGATCTTCGTTGCTGTGCGCGGCCTTTCTCTAGTTGCGGCGAGTGGGGGCTACTCTTCGTTGCGGTGCGCAGGTTTCTCATTGTGGTGGCTTCTCTTGTTGCGGAGTATGGGCTCTAGGCGCGTGGGCTTCAGTAGTTGTGGCTCGTGGGCTCTAGAGTGCAGGCTCAGTACTTGTGGTGCATGGGCTTAGTTGCTCTGACGCATATGGGATCTTCCGGGACCAGGGTTTGAATCCGTGTTCCCTGCATTGGCAGGCGGATTCTCAACCACTGCACCACCAGGGAAGTCCCTTGGAGCACTTTTTATCTGAGCATCTCTGCCTCTAAGAATCTGCTGTGTATTATTCCATAGAAAGGATGCACCAGGATTTACCTAACCTTAGGACTTGTGGGCTATTTCTTAGGTTTGGTGCAGTTTGGGGGACAGTTTGTAACTATCGAGCGCAATTTTAAATGCATAACCTGCAACGCAGTCGTTCCCTTTCTAGGAATTTATTCTATCCAATCTCCAGCCCTGGGGTACACAGGCCACGTCCCAGGTATTAATGGCGGCTATGGCACATGTGCGCCCCCCAGATGCGCAGACAAGGGATGTAGTGTAAGGCTGCAGCAGAACTGGTTGGAGGGCGACCGTTGGCTCATGCCCAGGCTTGCAGCTCCCCTGTCATTCCCAAGGAGGCGGGCCTGCTACTGAGCCCGCCCCAACCATCTGGTCCCGCCCCAACAGGCCCCGCCCCACCGCCAGCGCCACCACCCACTGAGCGCGGCCGCCCGGCAGGCCCCGCCCCGCCCCAGCCAGGCTAGCCCCCCAGGCTCCGCCCCGCCCGGCACTCTGTGCGCTTGCGCCGGCGTCTCAGGCTCCCGGGCCCGGCGGCCGCGGCTCTTTTGTCTCCGGGCCGGAGCCCGAGCTGGATCCTGAGCTAGGGTCGGAGCCCAGGTCAAGAGTGGGTTGGAGTCGGATCGCGTCCGCAGCCCGGGCTACCCGATGGGGCGCGCCCCCTGCCCACCGCCCCCGGCCCGTGCCGTCGCCTGAGCCCCGGCCTGCCTGGCCCGGCCCGCGCCATGGAGTCCGGCCGCGGCGGCCTGGAGACCGTGGGCAAGTTCGAGTTCTCGCGCAAGGACCTGATTGGGCATGGCGCCTTCGCCGTGGTCTTCAAGGGGCGCCACCGCGAGGTGAGGGGCCGGCCGGCCCGGACAGAGCGCCGGCGAGGGCGGCCCCCCCGCCCCGGGGTCCCTCTCCCCATCCCCCGCTCCAGGGACCCCCCCGTTATCCCCACCGCCGGCCACCCCCATCCCCACCTCCACACCCCAGAGGCCCCCTCATCCTGCCGGGAACCCCACATGAACACAGCCGGGCGCCCCTCGTCTCACCCCACAGCCCCGGGACCCCACGTCCCCCTCACATGCACTCCTGACCCCCTCATCTCCAGGGACCTGCTGGGCGCTTGGCCTGGGCAAGGCCTTCAAGGCGTTCCCGGGTTCCCCGCCCCTGAGGGACACCCGCGCTTGGTTTTCAGAAACACGACCTGGAGGTCGCTGTCAAGTGCATTAACAAGAAGAACCTGGCCAAGTCGCAGACTCTCCTGGGGAAGGAGATCAAGATCCTCAAGGTGAGCTGGCCTCAGCAGCAGGGGGAGCGGGTGATGGGCGAGGGCGCTCCGCTCACAGGAAACCTGGCTTTCTGTCCTAGGAATTGAAACATGAAAACATCGTGGCGTTGTATGACTTCCAGGTAAGGCTGCCGGCGCCGTCTTGGTGGGGACGGGCTGTGCTCCCCTCCGCCCCCGCCCCCACCGGCCCCAGTACAGCCTCAGGCCCCGCTGACTTAAGTCCCAGTCCAGCCAAGTGCTGGAGACCCTGGCCAGGAGTGGACTCTTCCAGGCTAGCGTCTCGTACTGGGGGAAGGAGCTGGGCACCCCCATGTGTGGATGGGCGTCGGAGGCCTGCTGGGACCTTGGAGACCCCACCCTCAGCCCAGTTCTTGGGCCTGGGTTTCTTCTGGGCGTGTTGGGAGAGCTCCCACCTCCCCCCGCCACCTGAGTGCCCGGGGCGCCAGTGCAGCTCCACCGAGGGCGGGCTGGCTACAGCGTGGCCCTCGGGGGTGTCTGGCCCAGCGGCCGCGACGGTGAGTCCTGTCCCCAGCGCAGGCTCAGGGCAGCCCTGCCGGCCTGGACCACCTGTCTGGGCCAGCGGATTGTTTGTTGACATTACCCCAGCGGCCTGGCATTGGCCACTGTCTCCCTGTGTCAGACTGGGGGAGGGGCGGGGCTAAGGGAGATTCCTTCTTGCTGGCAGCTGGGGCCAGCCACCCGGGCAGGAGGGAGGCGGGTGCCCAGCTGATGAGGCCATCTCAGGCCTAGCTGGCCCAGAAGACCGCGGCCTGTTTCCCCCAGTGACCCCGGGCCCCCAGGCCTGGCGGTGGGGGGGGCCCGGCCTCGGCCCAGGTCTGGGACCCTGGAGACCCAGTTTGGGGACCAGGAACCTGAGGCAGCAGATCTGAGGGCCAAAGTGCTGACTAATGGTTTTGAAACCTGTTTACTGAGGCCACGGGACCAGCCCCTGGCTGAGGGGAAGTTCCCAGCCTGGCTGTCTGTGTTTTGGTGGCCTCCTCCCTCCTTCCCTGTCCTCTCCCTCCCCCTTCAGAGCGGGCTGCAGCCTTGGGGGCTGTGGCATGACATGAGGTGACTTGGGGAGGGCCCAGGTCCAATGTGACAGCGACAGGAAGTGCCTGGAAGCTGTGTTCTGGGGCCAAGAGGGCGGCCCCCTTCTCCCTCCTCCTCTCCCACCCTTCCCTGTCCCCTGCCCCCGCCTCTGCGCGCCCTCCTTCCCATCCTGGCTGGGCCACACACCTGGTTGTGGGCAGTGCCACTTCCTCCAGGGCTTGCAGTGCTGTGGCTTCCCTTGTGCAGAGGAAGTGCTTAAGGCCAGCCAGCCTCTCCCTTGCAGGCCCCCCCCGCGGGGGCCCTGTGCTCTCAGCCTTTGGGGTGTGGGGTGGCTCCCCAAGTCCTTAGACACTTGTCTGAGACACACATGGGACCCAGGAAATCATGGCTTTTAAAAACAGTTAATGATTTGGCTTAAAAAAAAAAATGAAGAAACAGTACAAAAGGGACGTGGGAAAAGGTGACCCTACCATCCCTGGCCCAGTGAGCCCCATCTCCCCCAGAGGGTCTCTCTGGGGACAGTGACACCTCCTCACGTACCTCTTTGCTGCCACACCATCTACAGTTCTACTGTGGCATTTTTCACTTAAGTGTGTGTCTTTGAGAAGGTCTGTGTCACTCCACATTAACTCAATCCATATGTGAGAAGTGACACCCCTCTCCTCCCAAGAAAATTATCCCCCATTCTTTCTGCAAGGTTCAGAGTCCAGACTCTGAAGCGAGGTGACCTAGTTCCAGTCCTGGCTCTGCCACTTAAACGAGCTGTGTGTCCTGGAACAAGTGTCTTAATCTGTCTGTGCGTCCATGTCTTTCTCTGTAAAACAGAGAGTCTGGAGTTGTTTGGTTGAAACTGGTCCTAGTAAGCACTGTGTGTGCTGGCGTCGCTACGACTGTGACTGTGGTGTTACTTGCAGCTGTGTGGTGTTCCGTGGCCCTATATTCCACAGTTGACCTCACCTGTCCCCCACTGGTGGGACATGGGGTTATTCTGGGATTCTGACATGTCAGCAGTGTGGCGGCGACTCTCCTGGGTTCACCTTTGCCATGACTGTGTGTCCACAGGGTGGATTCCTAGAAATAAGAGGATGTGTATTTTAGTTTGGAACAGTTGCCAGATCGTGGTCCATAGAGGATGGACCGTGCGCACAGCAGTGCTGCTGGCAGGAGCGCCTGTCTCCCCACATCCTTGCCAGGAGGTCGGTTATCAGACTTGCATCTTGGCCTGCCTGAGAGGTGGAAAATGACATCTCTTATGGTTCTGTTGTTCACTTTGGGGGGAGGCTCAGCATCGCTCTGTGTGCACGTGAACACCAGGAATGCCTCCTACCCAGGGATGTGCTCCTGTGGGTCTTGTGATTACCGAGGTTGGACGGCACTGTGGTTAACAGCATGGGCCCTGCGCCCTCCTGCCTTTCTGAGCCCAACTCACCCATTTACTTACCTGTGTGACCTTGGGCAGGTTACCTAGCCTCCTGGTGCCTCAGTGTTACCCAGAAAATGGGAGATGATAACAGTACATCTATGTCGTACGGTGGTTGTGATGACAGCTTGAGTCTATGTATGTTAAGTGTTTAGATCTGTACTTGTTAGTAAGTGCTATATAAATATTGGTTGGTGGGAACTCTTTATATATTAAGGAAAGCCCTTCCATGATAGGTTGCAAATATTCCTCCTCAGGTTGCTTCTTGTCTGTTGAGGTGGTTTGGTTTTGTGGCCATACGGAACAGTGACCGTTGTCAGGCTGCTGTGCGTGCGTGAGGGAGGCCTCTGGGGTGGTGCTCTGCTCTGTGGCCCACAGACATGTGGGCAGGCAGCGGGAGCCCCTGGCCTTTCCTTTCCTTGAGGGGCAGACGGCTGGCTCTGGGTCTTGCCCTCGCCTGCTGGGCCGTGGTTGGGTGTGCTCTTTCTGGGGAGAGTGGCCATCACAGGGGTCAGGGGACATCCCTGCCCAGCGTGCGCCCTGGGACGGGGGCCTTCCTGAGAGCAGCACGCCGTCCAGCTGGTTCCCACAGCTGGGTGACTCACTTCCCGGCCTGGCTGACAGAGCCACCCTTAGTGACTTTGGGTGGGTGGACACCTCAGTCAAGGGGAGAGGTCTGCCTTGCTGTGGGGTCATTCAGGACAGTGCCACCCTTTGGCCTTGCTTTTTCGTGACCCAGGCGGGCTTGGTGGGTCCGGGCAGGGACACGTCGATTCTGTGTTTTCCATTCTGGAAGTGTCCCCTGCTTCTCCCGAGTCAGGGGCAGGCCCGGAGTGTGGGAAAAAGGGGGCTGGGGAGGGCAGCTGGCCTCCCCCCGGCTCCCCGGCCCCCAGGAGCCACAGGCACACAATGGAAGCTGAAGGAGGCTCCCTGAGGAAGGGTGGGCTTCCTCCTCAGGGTGGGGCTGGGCATCCCTTCCCGTCTGGGCGCTGTCCAGGAGAGCCCAGCCTGGGGGCGGGGAGTGCCGCGGCTCCCCTGGGCGGGTGGCTGTGCTCCGGCCCTGGCTGTGGCTTTTGCCTCCTTCTGGAGCCAGGACGGCCCACTCCAAGGGGTTAACTAGGCCAGTGCCCGCCCGCCCACCTGCCCACCAGCCCACCAGGCCCAGCCCAGGATCACCAGACAGAGCAGGCTCGGCCAGCCCGGGAGCTGGGATCCTCTTAAGCAAAGCACCTTAGCACCCTGTGGAGGCAGGGCGGCCTCCTGCGTGCCCGGGCGCCCGTGCCAGGCTGCTTGGGACACCTGGCCCCGACACCCGGGCCGGCCCGGTCCCCAGGGCCTGTGGGCGTGCCACTGAGAGACGGAGAGGGTGCCGCTTCATCCCGCCTTCAGGGCCTCGCCTGTCCTCTCGAGGTGTGCGGGTCAGCGTTCACGGCCCCCGTCCTTGGGGGCCGCACGCACGGTGGAGCGGCCAGGACTCTGGTGCCCGGATGCCAGGCAGAATCACAGGGCCTGTCTGTGCCCGTTTCCTCCCCTTAAGTCGGCTGGGACGTCGATGGGACCTGCCCGCTCCTCAGGTTGCGCCGGGGGGACTGGTGGGATGGGGGTGGCCCCGCTGTGCTCCCTGCAGGCTGGAGGCCCGGTGGGCCGGCGCCTCGGCCATGTTGGTGGTTTTGCATTAAGAACGTGATGGACTCCTGGGGCCAAGAGCGCGGCCAGAAGCTCCCTCATCCGCCTCCCCCAGGAGGGGAGCCCTCTGGCTCGGCGGCTGCCACAGCCCCAGGAAGCAGTCCTGGTCCTTTCGAGTGTCCAGGCCGAGTCTGGACCGACCCCAAAGGAGGCGGCCTGCTGTCTGCAGTCCGCTTGGTCCCCCAGCCTGGGGGAGCTCGTGGAGACCAAATTTAGCTCAGGCGGAGGAGGGCCGAGGCGTGACCTCTCCAGGTCTCGGGTGGGCAGCAGGCTGCCAGGGGCAGACCAGCAGTGCCACCGAGGCCGTGCTGACGGCCCCCCCGGGGAGCCTGGAGAGCCGGCTTCCTCAGGGGGGCCCAGGCACGCAGCCGTCCCGGAGACCGCCACACTGGGGGCGCTGCAGGCGTGGCCGAGGCTCGTGCCGGCCCATGGGGTTGGCGCCTCACAAGCTGATGCTGCGGGCGGGGAAGGGGCCTTCCGAAGCCAGGGCAGTGGGGGACCCCGAATCCCACGTGGTGAGGGGAGGTGGGCACGACTCCCCCGGCCTAGCCCTGCTGTGCTCTCCCCCTCAGGCCCTGAACCTCTGGGCTCTGTGCACAGTAGGGCCTGCGGGCAACACGCTCGGTCTCTGCTGGGTGACCCACGGGGTGAAGGGACAGAGATCGGGGGAGAAGAGGGGCCCCAGAGCCCCTGGTCTTTGCTCACTGAGAGCTCGCCGAGGGCACCAGGAAGGCTTCAGGGAGGTCTCGGGGGTCCAGGGTGTCAGGCAGCGGGGAGGGCTAGGAGCCCCGAGCCAGTGGGCGGCGGGCCCCGTGGGGTGGCCCCGCGGGAAGGAGGGCGTCTGGCCTGGTGTTTGGAAGCGCCCCCAGCTGGAGCGGGTTTCGGGGTCCTGTGCGGGGGTCCCGTGGGTTCCTGGGCACAAAGGGCAGTGTGCTGTCACTGATGCACAGGCACCTCCTTTCTGGGGCAGGAGGTCGTGGGGTCCAGGCTGCGCAGGACTCACCTCCCAGCTGGCAGGCCCCTTGTCCCACCCAGCCACGGTTCTGCCAGCCCTGGGTGGCTGCCCGGGGACCCTCGGGGGCGTGGAGGCTGCACCTATCTCCTGTCCTTGTCATCCGGCCCTGCCCGTCCTGGCTCGGTCGGTCATCGGAGGCTTTCCTGGGGAGCAGGGGTCCCGTCGGGAGGACAGCCGAGAGCTGGGGGTGCCTGGGCCCCGCCCTGCGCTGCCCCTCTAGCGGTGTGGCACCTCTGGGCCACTCAAGACAAGGCTGCTCCCTGGCAGGTGAATTCGGGAGCCTGTTAAGCATGTCCCCAGAGGTGGCCGTGGTCAGGGTGACGGCAGGCGAGGGTACAGGTGGCCTGGGTGTCACGGGGAGTGGCTGTTCTATCTCCTGGGTTAGTTCTGGGTCCTCATCTCTGGCCCCTCGGCCCGGGAGCCTCCGGCTCTGCACCCGGCTCTCAGAGCCTCCCTCTGTTGGGATCTCCCTCCTCCTGGTACCCCTCTGTCCCCATTGCCAACCCCGCCGGGGTTGGTCGCAGTCGTGGGTGCGGCGTGACCGGGGACTTTCTCCCTGCATTATCTCTCCCCACAGCTGGCCTGGGAGGGCGGGGCCTGCGTGCTGGGCTGAGGCAGCTCCCACCTCTCTCCTGGGTGGGGGGGGGGGCGGGGGTGGGAGGGAGGGCCTGCTTTGGTGGGCGGAGCCCACCCCCTCCCAGAGGAGCCCGGCTGGGCACTTGGGAAGGCTTCTGCATCCCTGCGGACACGCCGCTGAGTGAGGAGGGCCTGGGGAAGCAGGGTGGGGCACGTGGCCCAGCCAGCCCCCGGAGCTGTCAGTGTCCACCTCTCAGCCCTGCTCCCCGGGGCGTCCCTGTCCCGGACGCACAGCCCCCCTGTTGGGGGAGCTCTGGAGGCATGGGGGCTTCTCTTTTGTTTTGGATATAAATGTGTCTTTTTTATTTACTTTTTTTGGCTGTGTTGGGTCTTCATTGCCGCACGCGGGCTTCTCACTGTGGTGGCTTCTCTTGTTGCGGAGCACGGGCTCTAGGCGTGCAGGCTTCGGAGGTAGCTGTGGCGCGTGGGCTCAGTAGTTGTGGCTCACGGGCTCAGTTGCTCTGTGGCATGTGGGATCTTCCCGGACCAGGGCTTGAACCCGTGTCCCCTGCATTGGCAGGTGGATTCTCAACCACTGCGCCACCAGGGCAGTCCCGTAGGGGTCTTCTCTTGTTTCAGGGGGCTGATATTTACACCTGGGGTGTCACCCAGTGGCTTTGTGTTCTACTGGTGTGGGTCTGAGCCCAGGCCCAACCTCCTGGGGGTAGGGTGACTGATCAGGGGTCCTCTGTCCTGCCAGGTCGGGGTGGTGGCCCGCTGCTGGGGATCAAGTCTGTCTGGGCCTCGGGTGCCCTCCCCCAAAGGCCGCTGAGAAATGACCCTCCTGCAGCCACCTCCCTCCTCCACCCAGGCTTCCCTCGGGGCTCCCCGCATGCCTTGAGAGCTCCGGGGCCAGCGCACGCACTTGCCCCCTTGCCCCCGGGGGTTAGAAGCTGGAGCTGCCCGTGAGCAGCGGGTGGGGAATGGGGACTCAGTGCGTTCTGGGCGGCGGGGAGGGGCTGTTCCCGGTCCGCAGGGCCCAGCAGTGTACTGGTGCTGAAGGGGCTTGGGGACTTGCTCCTGGCTGGCAGGGCCCCTCCGTTAGGGAAGACCCCGCCTGGGAAGGAGGGGAGGGGACTGTCTGCAGGAGAGCAGAGCGGTCAGGACCCCGCCTGCCTGGCTGACTTGGCTTCGCTGGGCTCAGTTTCCTCATCTGTGACCTGGGGATCTCAGGGGCCCCTCCTAGACGGACGCCAGGGCCGTGAGTGCGGGAAGGCGTCTGTGCGCTGGCCTGAGCAACGGGCTCCGCAGTCTTGCTGTCGTGGACCGAGCTGTGGATGCTGGTGGCAGCCCGAGGCCATGGGTGGCCAAGGGCTGAGCCGGAAGCTGGCCGGCAGTGGGCTGGCAGCGCCAACCTGTAATGCTGCCGGCATCTTTGGTTCTAGAGCCAGGAGCAGTTTCCACGGCCTGAGAGTCAGGCCCTCACACCCTCGCTGTGTCCCTTCTTGGGGGCCTGGGTCCCCCACTAAGTGCTTCTATGTGGCCAGGACTCAGCACTCATAGAAGAGCAAGCGGAGCCCTGTCAGAACCTCCGGGCCAGGGCTGACCCTGACCCTGATGGAGACCTGGGTTGCTGAGGGCTGCCCCTGGGAGGCGGGGTCCTTGCTCCACCCCTGACACCTCTCCTGGGTCCTCAGCCCCTTCCCCAGACTTGACAGATGGAGTGATCTGATTGGCTGCTTCTCTGGTCACTCAAGCCCACTTGGCTCTCAGACCTCCTCATCTCCTGGCCACTAACGAACTGGCTAAGCCCTGGCATGACAGGCCCCAGGGCTGCCCGGCCAGCCAGTGTCCACGCTCAGTGGCCTCTCCTGCCTGAGCCCAGGCAGTGTGTTGCGGGCAGCTGCGGGTGCCGGGTGCCTGGGTCACGCTGGGGCCAAGCCAGTCTTCCCAGACGGCTGCCAGACTGGGGGGCGGGGCGTGCCGCTGCCCACCTCTCACTGCCTCTTCTGTGTCCTGCAGGAAATGGCCAATTCCGTCTACCTGGTCATGGAGGTGAGTCCTGGAGGCCAGCTGTGAGGACGGGGAGGCTGGGCCCTCTCGGCTCTCAGGCCCCTTGTCACCTTGCGGTGAGAAGTTGTTTTCATGTCCGTGGGCTTCGGGCCGCCTCACCGGCGAGCACCCCCATTGACCTCCTCAAGCACGGATTGCGGGGGACGCCTGCCCAGGCTGGAGACGGCACCGAGTGCCCAGGGAGCAGCGCCCAGGGGTGGGGTGGTGGGAGACCCGGGCACGGTGGGCGGGGTGCCCTGGCCGCTGACCGAGGCGTGTGGCGGTCTCTTGCAGTACTGTAACGGCGGCGATCTGGCCGATTACCTGCACAGTGAGTGGACACCTGCGGCGGGACGGGCTGCCCGCGAGGCTCACCTGACCCGTTCTGAGAGGGGGCCTGGCCTGAACGAGCTCTCCTGGGCCTGATGGTGATGGCGGAGGCTCCCATCCCCCTGGCGCCTGCTGGGAAAGATGCAAGGGGGAGCGGAGCCCTGCTGGGGACACGTGCTGCGTCAGAGCCACGAGGGATGGCTTCTCAGGGCAGACGTGGTCTGCAAGGTCACGCTTGAGCGGGGCCCCGTGCGGCCCGCTGTGGATGTGGTGCCCGGCAGGGTCCCGGTCGCCGGTCGGCTGCTCTGCGGGGGCCAGACCTGTCCTGGGCCCCAGTGGGGTCCGGCTCTCCTCAGGGGGCGGGCCTTCGCAGGGTCCTGGCGCGGGTGGGGGACCACCGTTGAGGCCGAGCCTGGGGCTCATCGCACAGCCGCTGGCCGTGGTGCATGCCCTGGGCAGCGGGTAGAGGGAGCTGCTGAGAAGCGGCCCTCAGCTGAGAAGGGGCGGGGTGTGCTGGGCAGCACCGCGGGGCTCGCAGGCTGGGAGCGGACACGGGGCAGCTCAGGGTCAGACGGCGTGGCCGACGGGCCTGGAGGCCGCAGGGAGGGGCGCGGGAGCCATGCGGGGCGGGAGGCCGCTGGCCCGGGGCGCCCGGGCGAGCTGCGCCCCACGGAGCCCGTCTCCCCTCAGCCATGCGGACGCTGAGCGAGGACACCATCCGGCTCTTCCTGCAGCAGATCGCCGGTGCCGTGCGGCTACTGCACAGCAAGGGCATCATCCACCGGGACCTGAAGCCCCAGAACCTCCTGCTGTCCAACCCTGGTGGGCGCCGTGCCACCCCCAGCAACATCCGGGTCAAGATCGGTGAGGTGGCGGCCGGGGCCCGGGGAGACCGGCGGAGGCCCGGGGGCCGTGGCCACCCCTCTCACGCCTCTCCTTGCCTGCAGCCGACTTCGGCTTTGCCCGGTACCTGCAGAGCAACATGATGGCGGCCACGCTCTGCGGCTCCCCCATGTACATGGTAGGTGGCCTGTTGGAAGGGGGGTCCGCGGTGGGGTTCCCTCCCGTGCCCATCCTGTGGCCTCACTTTGGGAGGCAGCCGTCGTGGCTGTACCATTTCCCGCCACATCTGTGGCGTTCGGCTGGCGTGTGTTATGATTGGCTGGCACCTGGCTGGAGCCAGACTTTGCGCAGCGCGCGCTCAGCGTCCGTCCTTGCCGTCGCGCCGACGCGCTGTACCCTGCAGGCCCCCGAGGTCATCATGTCCCAGCACTACGACGGGAAGGCGGACCTGTGGAGCATCGGCACCATCGTGTACCAGTGCCTGACAGGGAAGGCGCCCTTCCAGGTGAGGCCCCGGCAGGGGGTGTGGCGCGCTCAGCCCTGCAGCCTCCCCTTGCCGGCATGCCGTGGCCGCCCAGCTCCCCCCTGTGCAGTCACTTCAGGGCCGAGGCCGGAGCCTCCACTGGCTCTGGGGCATACCTGTGCGTGTCCACATGTGTGTCTGAACCAAGTTTCGTGGCCTCCCTCCTGCCCATTCCAGGGCTGGCGTGACCCACCAGATTGGTACGAGGACCCCAAGCTCTGGGGTACACCCTGCATTTGGAAGGCAGTGGCCTGCCGTGTGTGGACCCCAAAGGGTCCAGGGCCCCGAGCCCGTGTCGCAGGCCCTTGCGTCCTGTGCTGGCCTCGTGGGCTGACCCGGCAGCTCTCCGCTGTCGCCAGCTTGCCCCAAAGCGCCCTCTGCCTGCCCGGTGACCTAGGCTGCCCCCATCCCCGCTCCCCGTACCTCCCTGCCTGCCGTTTCCTGCACATGAGCAAGCGACTAGCGGAGGGCCGTCCCCCGCTGGCATGTTGGCCTTGGGAAGGCAGGGGCTGTCTTGCTCTCGGCTGTACCCCCCGAGCCTTGAACAGTGCCTGGCACACAGCAGTGCTGAGCGCGTGACACGTGAACAGGCGTGTGGGCGGGGCCCACTTGGGGGGCGAGCTTGTTCTGGGGCCCTTTGCTGGGGTGGGGTGCACGGGCCACATTTTAATTTTAAGAAGCACATGACCGGTCACATCAGATACCCAGGATGCACCCGCACCAGGTGGGAAGGGGGCCCAGCCAGCATCCTTGCTCTGGGCCCCCCTGGCCCCCCTGTGTGGTCCCCGTGGTTCCACAGCCTGGCGGGGGGGAGGGGGCCCCCTTCCTTGGAAGCATGCGAGGGCGCTCAGTGTTTGGACAGACAGGCTGGCCGTGCTGGGCCAGGGGCCTCTCGGGAGACAGAGGCTCTGAGCGGCTAGTGGCTGAGAGCAGCAGGGATACTCACGCCTGGCCCCCTGGCCCTCACTTCCAGGCCAGCAGCCCCCAGGACCTCCGCCTCTTCTATGAGAAGAACAAGACGCTGGTCCCCCCGTGAGTGCCCCTCCCGCCAGACACAGACACCCCGCCCCCCCGCCCCCGGGCAGGCTGCCCTGTCAACGTCGTGCCCTGTGCCCCCAGCATCCCCCGGGAGACCTCGGCCCCGCTGAGACAGCTGCTCCTGTCTCTGCTTCAGCGCAACCACAGAGACCGCATGGACTTCGGTGAGCACCCCCTGGCTGGCCCGCCACCTCGCCCGACAGGCCTGGGGGGTCAGGGCCCTCGGGCTTGCGCCCCTGCCCCCCACGTCCTGCACACCCCACTCCCAGGGGCCCTGTGGCGGCAGTGAGTGGCTTTTCCCGGGGCCCACAGCTCCTTTCCCAGCAGCGGAGATAAATCCCCGGTTTTGCAATGGGCAGCACTGCTGGGAAAACCGTGGGCAGGGTGGCTGGATCCGGGCCTGGGCCACGCTGGGGGCACCAGCTGGGACTCTGCCTCCCTCCGTTGCTGGAGTGCGGCAGCGGGGACAGGGCCCCGGGGACGGTGGGGCCTGGCCTCACCCCTCCTGAGCCCGGGCCCATCCCTCTCCTGCAGATGAGTTTTTCCATCACCCCTTCCTTGACTCCAGTGCCGCTGTGAAGAAGTGTGAGTCCCCTGAGGGTCTCGGCACTCCCGTGCCCCCCCCCCTTCTCCCTGTGGGCTGCCAGCCCCACCCCGGGAGGTTGGGGGCTACCAGCTCCTCAGCCCTCCTCCAGCCTGTGGTCCCCAGGGGCCCCAGAGGCCAGGGGGTGGGCTCGAGCTCAGCTGACTTGGTGCGGTGGGATTGGAGAGGTGAGGGCAGGCCCTCGCACAGGTCCCCTCCCGGTCCCTGGGTTCCTCTGGGGCGGGGCGGATCCCGAGCCGGCAGCTGTGCTCGGCGTGGGGTTGACATGGGCAGGGTGGGAGCGGAGCATCCCATGCTGACGGGTGCTGATCCGCGCCCTCTGCCAGCCCCGCCCGTGCCCGTGCCCTCGTACCCAAGCTCGGGGTCCGGCAGCAGCTCCAGCAGCAGCTCCACCTCACACCTGGCCTCCCCACCGGTGAGTCACGCGCAGGGCGGCGGGCGGCGGGCTCCTGTCGCCTCGGCTTCGGGGCGTGCGGGCGTCCGCGGGAACCTCGTCGGGCTCCCGCCCCGCCCCAGCTCGCGCCTTCTGCTGTGTCGTCTGGTCTCATCACACCAGACTCAGAAACGTTCTGCTTGTGAATGTGGCGGAGTTAGAAGCGGGTGGAGGCCTGTTTCAGGGTCCCTGTGTCCCGTCGGTCTCTTCAGCACCGTGTCAGCTCCGCGCCTGCATGTGCACGGACGCGCGGGTGGCCACGGGTGGGGGCCCCGTGTCCTGGGAGCCCACCCGCCCCGCAGCCCACGTCCCCAGCACAGGGCTGGGGTGAGGTCTGCCGAGGTTGTGCTCGGGGGCGGGGGCACTGGGGCTTGAACCTCCCTTGGGCCGTCTGTCTGTCCATCCGTCTTGCCAGGCGGGGGCCAGGGCCAGGCTCGCTCACGCCCGAAGGTGGACCTTCCAGACGCCCCACCTCCCGAGCGCTGTGCAGGGCCACGGGGGGCAGGGGGGGAGTCGCTTGACATGGGGCCTCTGGAGCCTTTGGGGGCCAAGCGGTTCCTCGTGCTGGGCAGCAGGGGGCTCCGTGAGGTGACCGCTCCTGTGGGGAGGTCACCGGAGAAGCAGCGGCCTGGGGGAGGAGAACGTGCAGAGCCTCTGCCTCGTCCCCATGGTCCCCTTCACCCAGGCCCTGGGGCCGGGTCTCAGCGGCCTCCCCTCTGACCCCCAGTCCCTGGGGGAGATGCAGCAGCAGCTCCAGAAGACCCTGACCTCCCCGGCCGAGGCCGCCGGCTTCCTGCAGGGCTCCCGGGACTCGGGCGGCAGCAGCAAGGACTCGTCCTGTGACACTGATGACTTCGTCATGGTCCCGGCCCAGTTTCCAGGTCAGGGGGCCACCAGGCAGGGGTGGGCAGGGAGATCGCTGCAGACATGCCAGACGGAACCTCTAAGAAGGGGCTTCTGGAAGTTTCTACCCCAGATCAGCCTGGCCAGAGAGTCAGAGCTGAGTCCTGCCCGCCGCGGAGCGTCCGGGGCGCCTGCTCCGAGGGGGGAGCTGCTGCCCCCGCCCACCCCGCAGAGCCCTGTTCTCGGGCCCTCAGTTCCCCTCGCGACCCCGGCTGCTGGTACTTCCCTCACGGCCTTGGCCGCCCTGAGACTCCCGGGCCGGGGCCGCGTGGGAGCGGGCCCAGGTGTCCGACGGGCCACCCTGAGCCTGTCGGCTTGGCTCCGCAGGGGAGGAGAGGCCCTGTACCCAGCCACCGGCAGCTCAAGGAGGGCAGCGGGAAGGTGGGGACCCAGCAGTCCTGGAGGAGGAGTGAGGCCCAGATTGGGAGGTGTGGACACCCAGCCTGGGGTTCTCTGAAGGCTGGTGTGTGGGGAGGGTACCAGCGTCTCCGAGTGCCGTGAGGTCCAGACAGGCAAAGGGGGGTGTCAGCGCGAGCGACAGGAGCGGGGACGGGAGAGTGCTGGGCTCGCCGTGGCCTGGGCCCGCCCAGGAAGAGGTGCCTGGGCCCAGCCTCACCCGTGTCCCATCCACAGGTGACCTGGTGGCCGAGGCGGTCGGTGCCAAGCCGCCACCGGACAGCCTGATGTGCAGCGGGTAAGCCCCCAGCCCCAGGCTCTGCGGGGAGGGCGACGCCTGCTCTCAGGCTGCCCCCTGACCTGCCTGGGCCAGACAGTTTGGGAAGTGCCGAGTCTGCTGTGCCCAGTGCAGGACGGAGTCCCAAGGAGGGGCCAGGGTCTGCGCTGGTTTGGCCTGAATGTGAGGCCCTGCCGTCCGCCCTGTCCCCGCCAGGAGCTCGCTGGCGGCCTCTGCTGGCCTGGAGAGCCGCGGCCGGACCCCGTCTCCTTCCCCGCCCTGCAGCAGCTCCCTCAGCCCCTCAGGGTAAGCGGGGCCCGGGGCACAGGCAGCATCACAGCGCCCCAGCCCCAGTCCTATCCTGCAGGAAGCGGTTGTGTCCAGAGGCCCTGCCTTCATTCAGCCCCGGCAGGGTGCCAGGGCCCTGTGGGTGGTCCGGCAGAAGGAGGGGATTGTGGTGGAAGGGATGCAGGGCGGGCTTGGGGCCCAGGGGTGGTTACCGGAACCACCAGAGACCAGTGTCGTCGCTCCCTCCGCCCCTCCCGAGCTTGTGGGGCGAAGCGGGCAGTGACTCCCAGTGCCAGCAGGAGCTGGCCCAGCCTCGCTACTGGCCGCTCCCAGCCAGAAGCCACCTGGGTGCAGAGAGTGGGGGCATGGGGTACCAGGGGAGCAGTGCTGGCCGGGTGCAGAAACAAGGAGGCAGGTGGCCCGGAGTGGCCTCTGCCCCGGGATGTTAGGGCCTGGGGTTCAGCCCAGCGCCCCAGCCGCGGTGACCCCAACCTCTCTCCCCACACAGCCGGGCCGGGGCATCCTCCAGCAGCAGGTGCGGGGCCTCGGCCCCCATCCCAGTCCCCACTCAGGTGCATAACTACCAGCGCATTGAGCAGAGCCTTCAGTCGCCCACCCAGTACCAGGCGGCGCGGTGAGTGCACGGGCCCCCCGTGGCCAGGCACATCCTAGAGGACTGTAGTGAGGGCCCCACGCAGCCCACTTGGATGGTGCGGGGCCATCTCACACGCACGGCTGTGCAGACCGCACACTGCGCGACCGTCAGCGCCACCGCCCTGCGGACATACGGGCACTCAAGCTGTACCGTGACGGCTTTCTGGTAGATGTCAGTGGAGTGTCTTGTGTCCCCAAAACTGACTTCGATGTTTGTAAGTTTCGGAAGAGGAGAGGGCACCTTTTTTGTAATTCACAGAAGCCCCTGTGGGTTGGGGGCTGCCCTGGCAGGGACTGGCGGCTCCCACCGGGTTGCGGCTGCTGGTGAGGCCCGTTACTTGAGCAGAGGGGGACAGACGCATGGCATGCTGGTGGCCCTGGCCGGGCGTGGCTGGGGCCCTCACACCCTGTGCCTGCTTGCGTCCGCAGGTCCTCTGCCATCCGCAGGTCAGGCAGCACCAGCCCGCTGGGCTTTGCACGGGCCAGCCTGTCACCCCCGTCTCACGCCGAGCACGGAGCTGCCCTGTCCAGGAAGTTCTCCCTGGGTGGGGGCCGGCCCTACACGCCGTCTCCCCAGGGTAAGCCTGCACGCCACTGGTGGACCCAGCCTCGGAGCTGGGACTGGGAGTCTCCACGCGGGGGGCGGGGGAGGGACTCACTCTCTGTCCCACATTGACCTTGGCAACCCCTCTTGCCCCCAAGTCGGAACCATCCCCGAGCGGCCAGGCTGGAGCGGGGCACCCTCCCCCCAAGCAGCCGAGATGCGGGGTGGCAGGTCCCCTCGTCCAGGTAGGTGCAGCTCCGGCCCAGTGGGTGTGCAGGTGGAGCTGGGGAGGGGCGGAGGAGCTGGGCTGACCTCCCTGGGCTGGTCTGTCGCTCCTTGGGATAGTGGCCGTTTTCCTGGTTCACAACCGTCATTTCTTACGCGTTAAAAGAAGGCAGGAAACTCTGTGAGACTATTTAAACAAGCTTAAGCCTTCAGCTTATGGAGGCCCACTGTGGGGCTCAGATCCCACCCTGACCCCGCCATGCTGTGTGACCTCACGCAGGTGTCTCAGCTCCTCTGTGCCTGTTTCCTCAGGTGCGCAGTGGAGCGTAGGGAATCCTGAGCAGGCGTGGGGGTCTCTGTACACTGTCCTGGTTGGTCGTGTGGGCAGGTCCAGGCAGTCCTCGGGACAGCTGTGATTGGGCCCGTCCTGTCCCGCCCTAGGCTCCTCCGCACCTGAGCACTCTCCCCACAGCGCCGGGCTGGGCTGCCGCCTGCACAGTGCCCCGAACCTGTCCGACCTGCGTGTGGTGCGTCCCAAGCTGCCCAAGCCCCCCACGGACCCGCTGGGCGTGGCGTTCGGCCACCCGCAAGCCAGCCCCCCGCAGCCCTCCCATGGGCTGCAGTCCTGCCGGCCCCTGCGCGGCTCGCCCAAGCTGCCCGACTTCCTGCAGCGGAACCCCCTGCCCCCTATTCTGGGCTCCCCGACCAAGGTAACAGGGCCGCGGGCCTCCAGGGGGGTGGGTGGGAGTGGCTCTGTATGTGCTCGGGCCGCCGGGCTTTGTGTCTGGCGGGATTCCCACAGGACCTGAGGGGCCCCGGAAGCCAGAGGCAGGGCTGGTGTGCTCCAGCATAGCAGCGCCTGCCCTCTGTGCTGAGACCTCTTGCACTGGCTGGTGGCTGGATCCGTGTCTCCCCGTTCACGTGTGGGGTGGCCACGTCCCCGTGACGAAGACTGGCTCCCAAAGCCAAAACACCTGCTCTCTGGCCCTTGACCGGAAGCGTCCCGACCCTGGCCCAGCATCCAGAGCCCCAGAGAACCCAGGCTGCCACCATGGGCACATTACTTAGCTCATCGCTTGCCTCAGTCTTCCTGTCTGTGAAATGGGGCCAGAACCTGCAGCTACCTCGTGGTGTCTCTGTGCGGGCATAGGTGCACACGTGCATGGCCTGTGTTGGACGCGTGCGTCTGCGTGTGTCACTGTCCTCCAGCACAGGGTGGAGTCAGCCTTCACACCTTTGCTGTGAAGACCTGGATCGTGGAAGTTTGGGGTTTTGCGGCATGGGGCCCTGCAGGCTCAGACCAGCGCTGCTGACCCCGTTGAGATGTTAATGTCACCGTGGCGGGTCGTTCTCAGCACTTAACCTGCCCCTCCTAGGCCGTGCCCGCGTTCGACTTCACCAAGACCCCCAGCTCCCAGAACTTGCTGACTCTCCTGGCCCGGCAGGGCGTGGTGATGACGCCGCCTCGGAACCGGACGCTGCCCGACCTCTCCGAGGCGGGGCCCTTCCAGGGGCAGCAGCTGGGCCCCGGCCTGCGGCCCACCGAGGACGCCAAGGGCTCCTTTGGCAGGTGAGTGGGTGGGGACTCCCCCGACGTGGCCTGCGGGAGGAGAGGCCCAGCCCTGCCTGCTGTCTGCGGGCACCTCACTCCCTCTTCAACCCCTTCTGAGCCTCAGTTTGTGCGTCTGTTCAATGGGTGACAGTAACTGCCCGGGGTGGGTGGGAGGACCGGGTGGCCAGCACAGTCGGGACGGGCTGGGCATGCTGACCAGGCTGCGGGGCCCCCAGACCCTGCCTGGGGGGGCCGGGGGGCCGGCCCTGGGCAGCGGGTGGCCTGGTGCCTGGGTCTCTGGATCCCCTGGGTGGCGCAGGGCACGTGTTCACCACCCTTCACCCTGCAGGTCCCTCAGCGCCGGCCGCCTCACGGATCTGCTCCTTAAGGCTGCCTTTGGGACGCAGGCCCCTGACTCAGGCAGCGTGGACAGCCTGCAGGAAAAGCCCATGGAGACCGGTGCGTGGGGGGCCGCCGGAGAGCATTCTGGGGAGTGGGGACGCCCGCGGCGGGAAGACCCTGAGCCCCTCCTCTTGCTCTCTCAGGGCCGTCTGCTGGCTTCGGAGGGAACCTGCACCCGGGAGCCCGTGCGGGGGGCGCCGGCAGCCCTTCCCCCGTGGTGTTCACAGTGGGCTCGCCCCCCGGCGGGACCACGCCGCCCCAGGGCCCCCGTGCCACCGTGTTCTCAGGTGAGGGCCGTTGCTGGCCTCGCGGCTGCGGCGAATCAGCGGCCCACACCGTCCGTCGGGAAGCGGGAGGGGCCCTCGCTGTAGAGTCAGGAGCTGAGCCAGGCGCTACTCTCACGCGAGGCCCTGGGAGGGTCCTCCTTGGAGGCTCGGGGGCACGGCTCCCACAGCCAGGCCCCTGAAGCCCCGGCCCTGGACTCCGGGGTGCCCCTGCAGTGGGCGGGGGCCCGGGAGGGGTGAGGCCTCTGCTGGGGCGCCTGCTCGCAGAGGGGCAGGAGTGGAACGGGTGGGGACCGGCTCTGTGTCAGAGTGGCGGAGGCCTGATGGGGAGGGCGGCCGGCCCTCTCCCCACAGGGGGCCCCTCCAGCCCCCTCGGCTCGGCAGGCTCCTCCTCCGCCCGTCACCTGGCGCCCGGGGCCTACGGCGAGGCGCCCCTCGAGGTACCCGCCCCCGGCCACTGCCGCAGCTTTGCCGACCCCGTTGCCGCCAACCTGGAGGGGGCTGTGACCTTCGAGGCCCCCGACCTGCCCGAGGAGACCCTCATGGAGGTGAGGGCCGGGCGGGGGCAGGCGCCTGGCCCAGCGTGGCGTCCGGGCAGGGCTGGTGGCGGTGCCGAGGAGCGTCCCTCAGTGGCCCCGTCTCCCCAGCAAGAGCACACGGAGATCCTGCACAGCCTGCGCTTCACGCTCGACTTTGTCCAGCACGTCCTGGAGATCGCGGCCCTGAAGGGCAGTGCCAGCGAGGCGGCCGGGGGGCCCGAGTACCAGCTGCAGGAGAGCGTGGTGGCCGACCAGATCAGCCTGCTGAGCCGCGAGTGGAGGTGCGTGTGCCCAGCGGGGCCCCGCGGGGAGGCAGCGGGGGTGCGGCCTCCGCCCCTGACGCGTCCTTGCCGCCCTCCAGCTTCGCGGAGCAGCTGGTGCTCTACCTGAAGGCGGCCGAGCTCCTCTCCTCGGGCCTGCAGACCGCCATCGACCAGATCCGGGCCGGCAAGCTCTGCCTGTCGTCCACCGTGAAGCAGGGTGAGGGCAGCCTTGGCCGGTGGCGGCGGCGGCAGCGGCAGCAGCAGCAGCGTTCGGGGCATGAGACCCTGAGGGAGTCGGGGAGGGAGGGATAGCTATCTCTGGGAGAAGGTCAGCGAGGAAGAGGTGACGAGGGAGGCCTTCCTGAGGAGGTTCCCTGGTGCAGGCCCAGCCCGGGGAGGGATAGTGGGGGTGGGGGGCAGGTGCAAAGGCCCTGCGGCAGGGCCCCCATGGGCCTGGGGCAGGAAGGCGCAGCGTGAGTTGCTGAGCAGAGCACCTAGGAGGTGGGGTCGGACAGTGCCCCGGGGACGGAGTGAGGGGCTTTTGCCCGCTGGTCGCGTGGGTTCCCTTGCTGGGGGCCGGCCTGAGCTGCCGGGGCGCCTCCCACAGTGGTGCGGAAGCTGAACGAGCTGTACAAGACGAGTGTGGTGTCCTGCCAAGGCCTGAGCCTGCGGCTGCAGCGCTTCTTCCTAGACAAGCAGCGGCTCCTAGACCGCATCCAGAGCGTCGCCGCCGAGAAGCTCATCTTTAGCCACGCGGTGCAGACGGTACGCCGGGCGGGGCCACGTGGGGCCGGGCGGGGAGAGCGGGCTGAGGGGCTGGCAGGGGCGGGTTGATGGCCACAGCTCCGCCGGATTTCAGGGGCATCACTCCCGGGGTGGGAAGTTCCACTACGCTGTCCCCTCAGCCAGCAAATGTCACCCGGGCCCCTCCAGCCCTGGTGGGGAGCCGGGAGCTCACCTGGGCTTCCGCCTCGCTGTGAGGCTCCACGGCCCAGACGTGTCCCTCCCTGAAACTCAGGTTCCTTACCTGGAAAATGGGGAACCTGGTTTTCAAGGCTCTTAGCAGGTGAGTTGGTTCCTTCTTCTCTAGAGGGAACCAACGCAGGCAGCCCAGCTGGGAGCTGTGGCGTGAAGGCAGGAGGGGCTGGGAGGGGCCCTGCCCAGTGCTCTGCGTCTGTCGCTTTGGGGTCCTCGTGCCCAAAAAGCGCTGCTTCTGAGGCAGTGCCTGTTTTCGAGAAAATTCACTCGTGCAGTAAAAACACAGCCCGAAGAGACGTTCGGGAACAGTCAGCCTCCTCGTCCCCGAGCTCCCCTCCCCCAGGGGCGACCATCACTGACATGACCGGGACCGAGGGAGTGCTCTGCCCGGTGCGGGTGGCCGGTCGCCTGCCCTGTAACCCCGGCTGCCTGCGCGTGACCCGGCGGTGCCCACAGCGTGCTGCCCCGTGGCTCGTGCGGCCGTCAGCCCTGGGTCCCCCGTCTCTGTGGAAGGCAGCTGGGCCCAGCCTCCGCCTTCACCCGGCAGGTGCAGTCGGCCGCCCTGGACGAGATGTTCCACCGCCGGGAGGACTGTGTCCAGCGCTACCACAAGGCCCTGCTGCTCATGGAGGGACTGCAGCAGATCCTCTCGGACCAGGCAGACGTGGAGAACATCGCCAAGTGTCAGTGTCCGCTGGGCCCCTGGGAGCGGGGGCGGGAGGGGGCAGCCGCTGCCCGCTCACCGTGGTGCCCGCCCCCCCTCCCTCCCTCGCTCCAGGCAAGCTGTGCATCGAGCGGAGACTCTCGGCCCTGCTGACCGGCATCTGTGCCTGACCTCCTGGAGGCCCGGCCCACGGTGCCCAAGGGGCCTGGACCTTCACTGCCGATCCATGGGGTGGGGAGCAGCTGGCCGGACTCGAAGGGACAAGCCCACGGCCGTGATACCACTCGCTGGTGCTGGGGAAAGGACCGTGGCTCCCCACCCAGCGTCCGGAGCCAGGCCTCAGGCTGCGTCTCTGTCTCCTGGGCTCCGCGGCCGTGGACTTCAGGGCGCTGGAGGCCCCGCACAGAACCTCGACGTAGGCCAGTCCCCTGGCCTGGCTGACGGGCAGAACTCCCCGCCCAGCCGGCGATCTGAACTGCTCTCCCGGCTGCCTCGATGGCAGGTGGGGATGCGTGGGCAGCCCCCGCCCCGCCCAGACCCCAGGGCTGTCTCGCTGAGGACAAGCAGAGGCCCTGAGACCGTGATGCCCACTCAAGCCAAAGCCGCCAGGCCTGCCCAGCGGATCCACCCAGCAAAAGGTGTGTCCTCCTGGCTCCCACCCCTCCCTCCCCCGAGACCACCACCCAGCTTTGTGATCACCCAGCACTTTATGCAGGCGGACTGGACCCGGCTGTTGCACCACCAGGCACGTGTGCACACCCGTAATCACACGTCCGTGTGCAGACAGCTCCGCGAGCGCGTGTGCTGTGCCTGCGCCCGGGTTGCTCTCGAGGCGAAGCAGCCGTCTTATCTAAATGTTCTTTTAGGGACGGACAGTACGAAGCACCGAGCTTCCAAAACCCAGCACAGACGCTGTTGCCGTCTTTCACACTTAACTCCTAAGATGTGTCTTATCTTCTGCAGCTCTTTTTCATTTTTCTTTTTTTTTAAAAGAAGAAAACTCGTATGAGTTGACGTTTTGTTCCGAAAGGACGGGGGCAGGATCGGGGCAGCCTCGGCAGCGATGCTGAGACCCCGGGGGCCGGTGGCGCTGGGCGCGTGTGGTCTGCGCGTGGCCGTCCGCCCTCCCGCCTGTAGGGCGGCCCTACCCCTGCCCTTGCTCCCTGCCTGAAGACCGCGGGCAGCTGAGGACTGCTTTTGTGCGTAAACCTACCTGTCCAGCTCTCACAGGAGGTTTTGATGTCAAGCCCTCTGTCCCCTCACCAGGTCCTGGCTGCCATGGGGGGCCGGCGGGGAGGCCACCTTCCAGGCTCGGGGGGGTCCCTTTTCTGGTCTGCCCGGCTCTGCCTAGCTCCTCTCGAACGTGTCCTCAAGGATGCAGAGGGAGCCGCCCCAGCCCAGCACCCCCGGCGCTGAGGTTTCACCACAGGCCCAGGCAAGGACCCCACGCGTTTCTCTCTTGCGATACTTGAAATCTTGCCTCTGTGCTTGGACCCAGAAGAAGAGCAGCCCTGGGACTCGTTTCTGTCTCCTCACCGGTGGCTTGAGCTTCTCCTCCTGCGCAGAAAATGTCCGTATTTATTGCTTTACGGTTGGCTGGAACCGGGGCCTCTGGGGGGCCGGCACCGTGGGAGGGGCCCCTTGGGCTCTGTCCGCGGGCGACCTCCGGGCTGTGGGGTGAGCGCCGCCCACCCAGCCTGTCCTCCACAGCACGGCTCTCCGCCCTTGGTCTACCTTACAAGACGTTTGTGTCACCCGCCCCCACCCCCACCCCTTGCGTTAAGTTGTGTAACATCAATTTAAGGAAATAAACCTCTGGAGTTGTTGGGCTGCTGTTACTGATGGTTTGTCACGGCCTACCCTTCTCCCGTCACCTCCTTTCTCGGACTACATGCCCCGCCCCCCCATGTCCTGCAGCAGCAGCTGGAGTTTGGAGGTCGGGTTCGGGGCAAGGCTGGGAGCTCAGTCCTCCAGGGGTTCACCGGGTGCCAGCCAGACCTTGACAGCAGCCGCGCCACTTCCGTCCCCACCCACGCGCAGGAGGGCCCCCCGCTCCGCCTCTGGGTGGGTGTGAGAGGCTGTGGTTTTGGTGTGCGCGCCCCCGACGGTTAGTGACCTCAAGTATCTCTCCATGTGTCTGTCAGCAATTTCTAGGTCATTTTTGGAGAAATACCCATTCATGTCCTTTGCCCGTTTTTGAATCGGATGCTTTCTCTTTTTGTTGTTGAGTGGTAAGGTTTCCATTTTTTAGACTACGTGTTGTTTTTTATTTATTTGTTTTTAAGGTTTTTTTTAATAAATTTATTTATTTTTATTTTTTTGGCTGCATCGGGTCTTCGTTGCTGCGTGCGGGCTTTCTCTAGTTGCGGCGAGCAGGGGCTACTCTTCATTGCGGTGCGCGGGCTTCTCATTGCGGTGGCTTCTCTTGTGGAGCACAGGCTCTAGGCTCGCAGGGTCAGTAGTTGTGGCACGCGTGCTCAGTACTTGTGGCTTGCGGGCTCTAGAGTGCACGCTCAGTAGTTGTGGCACACGGGCTTAGTTGCTACGTGGCGTGCGGACCAGGGCTCAAACCTGTGTCCCCTGCATTGGCAGGCGGATTCTCAACCACTGCGCCACCAGGGAAGCCCTACATATTGTTTTAATAGGCTAAAAGGATCTCATTAAGTTACCAGAAAGGCTAACCGCAACGTGAAACGAAAGTTCGCGGAGGGGTAGTGGTAGAGGAAGTGGAAGGTGGGGCCTCAAAAGGCTAGGTCCCAGCAGGGCCGCTCCAGTCTGCCTTCCTGGAGTGCGTGCTCCGGGCTCTGCAGACAGGAAGGGCCGTGCCTGGTGGAGATGCAGCCCCTTCCGCTCTGTGGGGCTCCCGGTATGTTGCACAAAGAAATGCCGAAAGAGGATTAAGACAACCGTGGCATTTTGTTGTCAAATTAATAGACTTCATTTCTTACAGTAGTTTTAGGTTTACAGAAAAATTGTGCAGGAAGTACAGAGAGTTCCCAAATACTCCCTCTCCCCCTGCCACCCACTTTACTTCTCCTGTTAACACCTTGCATGGGTGGGATTCATCTGTTACAACTGATAAACCTACACTGACACGTCAGCATCACCCAGAGTCCATGTTTACGTTGTGATTCGCTCTTGGTGCCCGTGCTGTGGGTTTGGACGCACACGTGATGACCTGT
The DNA here is from genome assembly GCF_949774975.1 of Lagenorhynchus albirostris. NCBI lineage: Eukaryota > Metazoa > Chordata > Mammalia > Artiodactyla > Delphinidae > Lagenorhynchus > Lagenorhynchus albirostris. Next base: position 87,467,449 of record NC_083108.1, read on the forward strand.
ACCATTTCAGTGTCATGCAGAGTCGTTTCACTGCCCTGAATATCCTCTGTGCTCTGTGTTCCCTCCCCTGACTTTAACCCCGTCCCTTTACTGTCTCCATAGCTTCGCCTCTTCCACGATGCTGGAATCACACAGTGTAGCCTTTCCAGGTTGACTTCTTCTGGGTCTTTCCATGGCTCGATGGCTCATTTCTTTTCAATGCTCAATGATACCCCCCTGTCTGTGGGTACTGAGTTTATGTATCCATTTTCCTACTGAAGGATATCCTCTTGCTCCCCAGTCTTGGTATTCATGGGTAGCGCTGCTGTAAACACCCTGTGTAGGAGCCTGACAGTAAGGAGGGCCCAGGAGGGCTGGCTGGGCCGGGGGTGCAGTGGGCACACGGGAGGGACCGGCTCCCCACTTCCTGCGGGGCTCACGTTGCCCTGCGCGCTCCTGGCATGCTCACAGGGGGCCTTCGGCCAGGAGGTCCGGCCCAGGTGCCTGCCCCACTTCTAACTGCCCCCTGGGCACCTGTCCCAGCCTCACAGGCCTCAGTTTGTTCTCCGTAGATCAGAGTCCGGCTCGGTGCCACCATGGCCAGTTTGCAGGGAGGCCCCTCGGTGGTCTTTTCCTCTCATTCTCTCACCTGACACAGGACCTCAGAGCACGGCCCCAAGCTTCCACCCTCCCCACCTGCTGGCCCGCGGCACAGCCTGGGGTCTTGGGCCTGCCCCGGAGACTGCCCTCACCTGGCCTGGGTTTCTGTTCAAGCACCGGGAGCTTCCTGGTTCACACGGGCAGGGGGAGATGGACTGCTTCCCGGGGCACAACCTGAAGTCCCATCACCCAGTCTCAACTGCCTTCCTGGGCGGCTCTAGTTCCAGCCTCACAGTTGCCCAGGTCGTGCGCGTACACGGATGGTTCAGCCTGGGCCCCGCGTCCACCTCCATGTCCCAGAGCTGCGGAGGCCGGGGGCGGGGAAGGAGCGCCCCCGGCAAAGGCGTCCCTATGGTGAGGGGTGCTCTGTGATGGTAGCTACTGTGTGGCGGGGTGCTCTGCGTGAAGGTGGGTGCTCTGCGTGAAGGTGCCCCGATGCTTCCTGAGACTGCTCAGCCACCTGAGTTCCCCAGACCACATGTGACCTGGACCTTTCCTCATGCCTGGAGCCCTGGGGCAGCTCTTTCTTCCCTTCCTCAGAGGGGTGGGCTGTCCTGGGGGATCGTTTAGCACGGGTGAGCTGTGCCCTTCCGCCTGCCTGAGCTCTTTTCCAACTAGCCCTGACTTCTCCGACTAGGAGTCCGAGTAGAATTTGGTCCAGGAGAGGATCCACGTCAGCAGCCACTGCTCCACTTTGTTTCTCGTGGATTCACGCGTTCTGCACATTTCACGTACAGGTGACCTGTGAGCAACGTGGTGGTTCGGGGCCCAGACCCCCCCACACACGCAGTCGAAAATCCACAGATAACTTGACAGCTGGCTCTCCATGTCCGTGGTTACGCATCCGTGGATTCAGCCACTGGCAGACCTACTAGTCCTGCACTTCGTATTTAGTGAAACAAGTTCTGTATAGGTGGAGCCGCGCGTTCAGCCCTGCGCTGCTCAAGGGTCAGCTGTGCATGGAATCATACACGCACGACGTGGCCTTCTGCGCCTGGCTTCTCCACTGAATGTGTTTTCAAGGTTCACCCCCAGCCGTAGCATGCGTCAGTACTTCTGAGTCGTTTTCACATAGTGTTTAACACTTGATCACACACACTCTTGCTGTTGGTCTGTCATTGTCTGTCCCCACTAGAGTGGAAGCTTCCCGAGGGCACGGGTTCTGCTCCTAGTCTGTTCGCAGCCTCTGCAGGCGCTGGGAACCTAGTAGGTGCTCGGAAAATAGCTACTTACCGAGTGGCCGTCTCAGGGAGGTCTGAGTCCCGTGCCGCCAGCCGCACTTCCTTCCACCTTCTGCGGGCTGTCGCTCGCTCCCGCCAGCCGTGGTGACATCTGTGCCGCCTCCCAAACCCCATGTGTGGACGAGTTTCCCATCTGTCTTCTACCAGCTTCCAGGAGGTCCTCACTCCCTGGAGCTCTCACACGGGCGGCTCCAGCATGACCCAGTCTCTCCCTGGCATTTGGGCCCCTCTCCGTGCCTCAGCTTCCTCATCTGTAAGATGGGGACAAGAGAGCCTCCCTCGAGGCTTCATGAGGATTGAATGCGCTAACAGGCTTCGAGCCACTAGGGCAGCACCTGGCACTGGCACATGGCAAGTGGTTTCTTACGGGAGGTTAGTGGGAGGGCGCTGGTCTGCACACTGCGGAGAGACAGGCTGTCATTCCAGAAGCCGGGACTGCTGCTGTGTGGCCTCCGGCCATGGGCTCAGCCTCTCTGTCCCTCGGGTTCCTCTTCAGTAACGCGCTTGCTCTTACGGTGCTTGCTCCCTAAGGCGGGCGAAAGGCCTGAATGAGCTGACACTTGTAACACGGAACAGAGCCTGGAAGCGTAGTTGTTCGGACGATTTGTTCGCCCTAAGAGGGCGCATCCACATCGGCCTCAAACCACCCCCGAGTTGGCAGCGGGGAACCGGGCTCCCGGCGCCAGGCCCCGCCCTCCCCGCCCCGAAGCCCCGCTCAGTCCCGCCCCTGACACCAAGCTCCGCCCCAAGCCGCCTCGGCCCGCCTCGCCCAGAAGTACTTTTGTCCACGTCCGGCTGCCGTCCGGCCGCGCGCTCCGCTTCCGCCTTCGCCCACGTGGTTCGGCTCCGGCTCAGTCCGCCGCTCCGTGAGTGGGGCCGGGTCGGGGCGCGCCCCACTAGTCCCGGCGTGGGTGGCCGGGGTCTCCCCGATTCCCGAGGGAGAGCCGGCTGGGCGAGGCGAGAGGACGAGGGGGGAGCAGGAGGGACTGGGGAGGTCAGAGGTCAGCCTGGGGGTCAGGGACGACTTAGGTTATCCGCGGGCGGGGCTGGAGCGTGAGAGGGTCCCGGGAAGGTTAGAGTTCTCAAGGGGTGGGGCTGGAGCGTGGCCGTGGTCGGAGTTAAGGAGGGGCGGGCTGGCGTGTAGGGGCCCCGGGGAGGTTAGGGGTCTAGAGGACCCGGGTGGGTGCGTACCGGGGGAGGTCAGGGGTCGGGCGCGTGCCCCCCCGCCCCTCCCGGGCCTGCATGGGGCTCCCCAGCCTGCGGGCGGCGGCCTGGGCCCTGAGGAGAGCCTGCGGACCGTGGACCCCGCGCCTGGGACCGCGCCTCCTCTGGTAATGACAGTGCACTTGTCCGTGACCCCAGGGTAGCACGCTGACCCCCACTGAGCCCGACTGCATGCCCGGCGAGCACCAGCCCTCATCGCATAAAGTGCTGTCACTGCTCCATTTCTTGGACAGTGAAACCGAGGCCAAGTTGGTGGTTGGGCAAGATCTACAGTTAGCGCCCAGCTGGGATTTGGACTCGGTGGTCAGCCCAGGGTGTTTACTGGACCATGCTGCCACCGTCAGTCTTTCACTGGGCCGCTTCCTTCTGTGTTTTGCTCACACCCCACCCCCCCTCGCCACCGTGTCTTTTCAGTTTGCCCCCCATGGCAGGGAATGGGGAGGCCCCCGTGCCCGTGGGGACCAAGCAGGAGCAGGACAGGAAGGTCCGGCGTGGCTGGCAGGGCGCGGCCAGGATCTGGGAGGAGACAGAGCAGCAGGCGAAAAGGCTCAGGAGCAGCGAGGGTGGAGGGCAGCACAGGAAGCCGCCCAAGCGCAAGGTCGTGCTGCTCGTGGCCTATTCCGGGAAGGGCTACCACGGCATGCAGGTGAGGGCGCCCGCGGGCTGGGCCGGTGTGCTTGGGGCAGGGACCTCGGAGCGACGGTTACCCAGTGAGCCATCTTGGAAAGTGGCAGAAAGAGGGGTCTCATTCTTCACCTCCTTTATCGTGTGGGTCCCGTCAGGCAAGATTTAGATTCAGATCGAAGCAGCTTTGAGCCCTGTTTCATCCATGCATTGCTTGGGTGCTTGCGGGGGGCGGGGGGGGGGGAGGTGTGCATGGGTCTCCCAGGGTAGTTAAAGGCCCAGGCCTGCCGATGACCAGAGGCGGCAAGTGACGAGAACTCTCAGTCCGTCGTTTCCTCATCTCTCTGATCACAGTGCTGACTTTTCAGGGCAGGAAGAGTCATTAGGCTGACCGATACCGCACACTAGAACTGGGACAGCGCCAGGGATGCTCAGAAGAGGCAGCTGTTACTCTTTGTTAGACACGTGAAGGTGACGGTTGTGGGTACGCAGGCACGTGAGAGCTCCCTGCCCAGCCCAGCCCAGCCCCGTGACCCTTTCCTGAAAGGCACAAGAGCCCCGGCAGATACACGTAGAGCTTCTTCTCGTCCCTTGTGGTCAGCGGTGTGGCTCTTACACTTCGGTGCCTCGTTCTTTAAACTTCTTGGAGGAATTCACTGCTGTGTAGAGTATCTCACTGAAGCGGAAGTTTAGGAAAACAGTGCCCAACCTTACCAGGTGCTGTGGTCACCTTTACTGTAAATAATAGTAGTAATGAGATACTTTGTATCCTATTTTAGTATTTTTCATTAAGTATGGGGTTGCACCCGTGAAACCAATTTGATGACCTTTGATGACCACGGGTGGATTGTGAAATGGTGGAAGCAGGGCTTCGGTCTCACGTAGTGGAACAAATAAACCACCTGCGCTGCTCTTCGCCGATGTTTAAATGCTTTTTTGTTTGAGGGTGACTGATTACGTGTGTTGTTGCCTTATGCGCTGTCTTGAGAATTTTGCCTGTGTCTCATCATCTTCCGTTTGCCTCAGTGTCCCCATTAGGGGAATGGAGGGGGGGTAGAGAGTGACGGTAGCTCACAGGGTGACAGAAGGACACAGCGGGATGTGGGGAAGGGTGGTTATCCCCGTTTCTTAATATCCATTCCGATCGCTGGAGGAGCATTTATAGCTTCTTGCTGAGTAAAGGGATTGGACTTAAGCTGCAGTGGGGACCGTGAGGTAGACTTTGGGAAGGACCTGCCCACTGTGGTGCGTCTTGGCGACGTGCTTGTCGCCCTGTGTCCCTTGCTTTGCAAAGATTTTCTTTGACGTCAGGGTGGTGATCTCACTGATGTCGCAGGGTCCTGCAGGCCCTGGACTGTGATTACGCTACATCTGCACCCACTAGGTGCTGGCAGCACCCTGGGGTGGCGTCCTCCTCCAGCGGGGGCGCCTGCCTCCCTGTAGTGATGCAGGAGGGCCTGCTCCCTGCTGTGGTGAGGGAGGGGAGGCCCTGGGGTGATGAGGGAGGGGAGTCCCTCTTGGCCGGGTGCAACAGACAGATGGGTCTCCAGCAGGAGGGTGCTGGTCTCACATCTGACAGGTAGGGGGAAATGATGTCTTAGGTGATGCCCAGTGTCAGCTGCCCAGGGTGGGAAGTTTCTAGACTGTGGGTACCCACAGGTGGCTTTCCTGCTTCCCGTGGGTCGGGGGACGAGCTGCAGGGTCTCTCCACGCCCACAGGTGCGGTCCCCACCTGCCGGGTGCGGGCACAACGCACATGCCCCTACCTGGATCAGCCACGGCCCAGGGCCCCTACTGTGGTAGTGATTGAGTGAAAAACAAGTTTTCTTCTTCTCTTTTCCTCAGAGGAATGTTGGGTCCTCGAAATTCAAGACCATCGAAGATGACCTGGTGTCTGCCCTGGTCCGGTCGGGTTGTATTCCGGAGAATCACGGGGAGGACATGCGGAAGATGTCCTTCCAGCGCTGCGCCCGGACGGACAAGGTAGGTGCTGTCCCCACATCCCCTGCGGGTGCAGGCAGCACCGAAGCCGCCGGTCTGTGGCTTGTGTTTGCCCTCATCCCACTTTCCATCTTAGCGCCTTTATCTCTCAAGATTCTCTTGGCTACAATTGACAGATGCACAGCTCAGACTAGTGTAAGTGGAAAGAAAGTTGTTGCCTCGTGTGGCCAAGAAACTGCGGCATTTCTGGCCCAGGTGTGGCTGGACCTAGGTGCTCAGGGCCACAAGGTCTGGCATCCTCTCTGTCTGTGCTTTCTCCTCTGTCGCTCCTGTGGGTGGCGTGGTGGCCACAACATCTGCCTTAGATCCATCCATCTCAGGCTCGCGATACAAGTAGGACCGCGTGGCCGCAGAGGCCCACCATGCGTGTGATGTTAAACTTCCTAGGAGCCACAGCCAAAAGGGAAAAGGAAACAGGTGACGCTGGGTTTTGTTACCAATTTTATTTAACTTAGTGTGTCCAAGGTAGTCGCCTTTCAACGTGTAATCAACATAAAAAGCGATGAACGGGAAATAGTTTCCATTGTGCGTGTGTGAGCGCCAAGTCTTTGGAACCCCGCGGGAGTCGCACGCTCAGGAGGCTCGGGTGGCCGTGACCCAGCACTGTCCATTCATGCTCAAGAGATTGAGTCCTGCTGTCTGCTTGGCTCTCCCACCGTCCCAGGCCAGTCGCTGGCTGGTCCCACCCTGGCACGTTGCCAGGTGTGGGGCTGGTGCGAGCAGGGGCTCCCCACAAAGGAGTGGAGGGTGTCGCCGAGGCAGGTGGGACAACCAGCCACGGAGAACGTGAAGCTCTCCCCCAGGAGAGAGAAAACCCAAAGTGCCCGTGCACCTGTGAGCCTGCTCTCTCAGACCCGGGCCCCGAATCATCTCTCTGGCCACCTAAGGTCACTGGGAGTCTGTGGTACACGTAGCTCTTTGCAGGTCAGGGTCCTGGGAATCTGAATAACGTTGAGTTTCAAAGGTGCAGCGTCCCCTGGGATCCACAGGCCCAGGCCAGAACCCCGGAGCCAGAGCTACCGCACAGACAGCTAAGAACAAAAACAGGCGCCTGGCAGTCTCGTGGGTGATCCAGTCACATGTTAGCTGGTCCAGGTAAAGAGTACCGGGGCTCTCCGTGGTGTTTGTTTTCTGTTTAACTTTCCCACTTACAGCTCTCTGGTTGTTTCCAAGGCAGAAGAAAAGTAAACATTTGCCTGAGCTAATGAAGACAGCATTTCCAAATATAGGGCTAGCATTTATTTCAGTTTTCACTGTTATTAGAGATGGTTTTATTCGAATATGTTTTCCTTCTTACATTTTGGGAAATCTAGAAAACCTTTGATACTAACATCCCCCTGGATGAACAAATGATGATATTTTGTTAGTTTTTGTTTCATATTAAAAAAAAAAGTTTCAAGGAGCTGTCATTCACTCCCACACATTTTGCCCATTTAAAGGGTACATTCATTGATTCTAGTCCTTTCTCACAGTTGTGCAGCCATCACCACAGCCCAGCTTAGAACATTTTCATCGTCCCCAGAACTTCCCTGCACCCTTTAGTCATCACCCACTCTCCACTGGCATATCCAGAAAATTCTCACTTCAGTGTGTAATCAGGGCTTTCCTGGTGGCACAGTGGTTAGGGATCCACCTGCCAGTGTAGGGGCCACGGGTTCGAGCCCTGGTCCGGGAGGATCCCGCATGACGCGGAGCAGCTAGGCCCGTGAGCCACAACTACTGAACCCCGCGCGCCTAGAGAGCCCATGTTCTGCAACAGGAGAAGCCACTGCAATGAGAAGCCCGCGCACCGCAACAAAGAGTAGCCCCCGCTCGCTGCAACTCGAGAAAGCCCGTGCACAGCAACAAAGACCCAATGCAGCCAAAAATTTTTAAAAAACCAGAAAAACGTGTAATCAATATAAAAAGATTAGCAATGAGATGTATTTCCATTCCTTTTTCGTGTACTGAGACTTTGAGACCTCATTTCAGAACAGCCATTTTATGCCCTCAGTAGCCACTCGTGGCCAGATGCCTCTGTGTTGGAGGGTGTCTGCCTGGTGAACAGTGGATTCGGCCTGTGTTCCATCTCGCCAGTTTATTTTTTGTCTTTCTTCTTTTTTACAAAAATCTCTCCAACTTTTTATTTGGAAAAACTTCAGACCTCCGAAAGTCCCAGGAACAATGCATGAACACCCTTGGTCTTCCCCTAAACTCGGCAGTGTTAAACTTTTGCCGTATTTGTTTTCCTTTTTGTGCCTTTGAATGGAACCATTTGAGAGGAAGTTGCAGACGTCATCACCCTTCACCCCAAAATATGTCGCGTGAGCAGTGGCATCCTCTGGCAACTGCTTGGTGTCGCTGTCACCCTTGGGAAATTTAACACTGGTACACCGTTTCTTGTTGATCCTGTGTCTAACCCAGGGTTGATGGTTCATTCAGTTGTCATGTCTTTTGAGTTTCCTTCTTTTTTTTTTTCAAATTAAAAAAATGTTTTTTCTATTTCTTTTATTATTTCTTTTATTTATTTATTTTTTTGGTTGTGTTGGGTCTTCGTTGCTGCGCGCAGGCTTTCTTTAGTTGTGGTGCACGGGCTTCTCATTGCGGTGGCTTCTCTAGTTGCAGAGCACGGGCTTTAGGTGCACAGGCTTCAGTAGTTGTGGCACGCAGGCTCAGTAGTTGTGGCACGCGGGCTCAGTAGTTGTGGCTCACAGGCTCTAGAGAGCAGGCTCAGTAGTTGTGGTGCACGGGCTTAGTTGCTCCGCGGCATGTGGGATCTTCCCGGACCAGGGCTCGAACCTGTGTCCCCTGCATTGGCAGGCGGGCTCTCAACCACTGCGCCACCAGGGAAGCCCTTGAGTTTCCTTTAAAATGGTCTCGTCACCTCCTTTCTGTCCTTCCTGATGTGATGTTTTGGATGGTCCAGGCCAGTTATTTTGACGAATGTCCTCAATCTGTATTTGTCTGATTGTTCTCATGACTCGATACAGAGTAAAGAAATTTTTTGGCAGGAGTGTTACACGGTACTCTGTCTTCTTTGCTTACATTTAAAAAAATCTTTTTAGAAAGTATGATTGTAGCAAACAGAAAGGTGCATACAGTGTCAGTATAAAGTGAAACGGGTGATTCTTTGGTGAGCGCCCGGATAATCTCCACTCAGGTCCACACGTGGGTCTCTGCCCGCGTCCCAGGAGCCCCCTCCTCGTCCACCTTCCGAATCACACCGCTCCCCTCCCCCAGACCTTACTGCCGTATTGCCTTTTATGAAAACTTGCTTTTAGGAAAAAGGTGTAACATACAAATGGTGAACTGTGCTCTTCTTGAGTGCGGCGCTTGCTCAGTTTACCTGTGTCACTAGCACCCCATCCCCACAGGATACCTGCTGCTGTGACTTAGATGGTGACCTTGCTCAGCTCCAGTGTTCTGTCATCTAAGTTGCACTTTCTTTTTCCCTAAGTCCTTGAGAGTCACATCCAGGGTGGAACTTTATCTCCTATCTGCAGGATTTCATGTATTTGTTCCCGTGTTTCGTTGGGCTCTGAAGTTCACTTGTAATATTTTGTAAGTTATGTGGCACTCACTCCCTTGGTATATAGAGCACTGTTCTTGTATCTGGTTATTCCCTTCAGATGCACTTCTAAAAGCAGAATTCCTCCACGGACAGATGTAGCGTGCATGTGGTCCTTCTGCTGAAGAGACCAGCTTGCAGTGTCGGTGCTCCAAGTGCAAGGCCCAGCTGGCCCTCCCATGTCTGCTTCCTTTGCAGGGTGTGTCTGCGGCCGGCCAGGTTGTGTCCCTGAAGGTGTGGCTGATTGACGACCTTTTAGAAAAGATTAACAGCCACCTTCCGTCTCACATTCGGATACTGGGTAAGCCTTGCAGCGCTGGGCTGCACACTGGGTGGTGGCCGGTCTCACAGGGACACGAAATTTCTTCTTTCACCGAATTTCTCCGTTGTGGAGCTAAGATAACAAAGTGGTCGCTTAGCAGTTGGAAGGAGTGGTTGTGAGTCAGCTGTAAGGAAGGGTTCAGTATTCCCACCTCCTTCAGAAAGGGACACAGCCAGACAGACAGACTTGGAAAGGCCCTCAGTGCAGCATCTTGGTGGTACATGTGCCTTGTTTTAACCAAATGCTTGGATATGAAAGTCCAGATTTGATAAAATTAAAACAGGGGCTATGACTCCCTATGGTAACAGGCCTGATAACGGGATTTGCAGTCTGACCCCCTCTGCCTTTTAAGTGGCATATATGTGCCATTGATAATTAATGTGGTACTGGGGTGGCTGGGGGTAGCTCTGCTTGCCTTCTGTTTCTCTCTGTCCCATTTGTTTCCCTCTTCTTTTTCTCCCTTCTTTTGGATTAATTGATGTTTCTTATCATTGCATTTCATTATCACCTTGGTTAGCTAATGCGATGACTCGCTATGGTTTTTTTTTAGTGATCGCTTTGCCGGCCCTTAAAGCAAGGGCTGGCAGAGGCTTTCTGTAGAGGGCCAGGTAGTAAACTGTCTGAGGCTTTGTGGCCACACAGATCACTGTCTCTGTTGCATATTCTTCTCCTTTGTTTCTTCTTTTAACCACCCTTTCAGCCTTAGCTCAGAAGTTGTACAGGAACGGCCATGGTTTTAGCCACTGTTTGCCAGCCCCGGGGTCAAAGCATCCATGGGCCAGTTACCACAGCTGCCTTCACGTGAAGCCAGGCCACCTTGCACGCACCTCACACCTGCAGCCACGCACTTGCACCTGTCCTGCTGTCGTGACGTGTATTTCAGGTCTGCCTGTGTCATCACCCGCACACTACAGTGTCAGTTTTTCTTTAACCAGAGAATTAAAAACACTTTTAAATGCTTTTTAAAGTTGAAGTATAATCAGCGTATGGTAAACTGCGTAGTTCATTATACAGTTAAAACGTTGTGATATGTGTGCATACCTGTGAAACCAGCCCACTTGAGAGAGTCACCCTCTGTCACCCCCAGAAGATTGTGACCCTCCCCACGCCCCTCCCACCCCATGCCTCACCAGGCGACCACTGATCTGCTCTCTCTCATTATAGACTGCTTCGTAGTTCTAGAGTTTTATGTCGATAGCATCGTAGGGAATGGCTTCTTGCACGGAGCCTCTGGTTAAAGATTCCTGCACGTTGTCAGGTGCATCCGGTTTGTTCCTTTCCATTGCTGCGTGGTCTCCAGTTGTTTATCCAGTTACCTGGGGGGGAGCACTGCGGGTGTCTCCAGTTTGGGGCTGTTACAGAAAGACACTGCCGTGAACGTCGGGCACAAGTATAAATAGGGATCTCAGCACAAAGTCACAACCCTTGTTTTTGGTTACTTTGCCCACTATTGAATTTAGTTTCTAAATTTTTATTTGTTTATTTATTTGCTGCACCGCACGGCACGCGGGATCTCATTCCCCGACCAGGGATGGGACCCGCGCCTCCTGCAGTGGCAGCACGGAGTCCTAACCGCTGCACCGCCGGGGAAGGCTCTGCATTTATTATTGGCATGACATGGTTTTATTTTTATTGTCCTGTGGTCTTTCTCTGCCTGGTGAGGATAATTCCCTCCTGAAGACCTTCTCTGGGAGCCAGTCCTCTTAAAGCCCCATGTGATGCCTCTTAACATTCATTCCACGGGAACGTTCTCATGTATGCCACAGGTTGTTCCCCACTTTCGCTAAAATAATACCAGACCCTACACAATTCGCAGCCGTTAGCACTGCTTACGTAACATGACACAGCAAGGCTGTGTTTCCCTCGTTAGCAGCCCAGCCACGTGGTCGGCTGCCAGCCCCTTTCAGCCTTTTCTTGGCACTTATGTTCCGCACGACAGAAATTAGGTGCACAGAGCATACCTGCGATGCTGTGTCGATGAAATTGGATTCTTAAAGCAAGACAAAACACAACAATAAGATTACCCCAAATCAGACACGACAGCAGAGACAGAAGACGGGAAGGGCGGTGCAGACGCAGCCTTGAACTGGCAGCCCCGGGGCGGGGTCATCAGTCCTTGTAACATGAAGCCAACGTTGGCCTTTAAGTCACAGCCTCCTTGTGAGGCTGAGTCCTCGCCACCCGGTCTGGGCTTAGCGTGAGGACAGCCGCGCAGCACGGAGCACCGAGGGCCACAAAGCGCTTCGTGCTCCCCAGTTCCCAGAAGCCGCCCCCCGCCACGGTTGTGATTCTTCCAGAAGTTTTCTCTACAAATACAGACATAATCCGTGTGCTTGTATTTTTCTCACAAAGAAATGCACACGTAGTGCTTCGCTTTGCTCTTTTCTCCCTGAGCGGTTAAGAAGCCTGTTGGGAGCCCTGGCCGGGCACAGCGAGTGTTCAGCGCGGCAGCCCCCGGTCCTGGGCACGGGCGCCGGCTCCGGGGCTGCTTTCGGCTCGTTCTGCAAATGTCTAAGAGCCGCTGATCGTTCCCCTGTTGCTGGACTTTTTAAGTTGTTTCCCGTTTCTTTTGCTGTCTGAACACATTGCTGTCCCTGGCCTCACCTGCAGGATGGCGTGTGATCCAAGGCTTCTGGGTCGGGGTCACCGGCTGGTGCTTTAGTCCGCGTGGGTCCCCCGGGATCCGTGAGGCGAGAGCAGGGTGTCCCGCACCTTGGCCGACCCCGGGGTTTGTTTGATAGGGTTTAGCTGAGGGTTTAGCGCACGGAGCCGGGGCCCCCTCGGGCTCGTCCGGGTTCGGCAGGTAAGGTGCTGGCGCTCAGACCTGCTCAGGGTGTCGTCAGTCTGTCCTCATCGCCTCCTCTGCCCCCAGGACTGAAGAGGGTCACGGGCGGCTTCAACTCCAAGAACAAGTGCGACGCCAGGACCTACTTCTACATGCTGCCCACGTTCGCCTTTGCCCACAAGGACCACGATGCGCAGGACGAGACGTACCGGCTGCACGCAGAGACGCTGGGGCATGTGAACCGGCTCCTGGCCTGCTACAGGGGCACCCACAACTTCCACAACTTCACCTCGCAGAAGGGGCCCCGCGAGCCCAGCGCCCGGCGCTACATCCTCGACATGTTCTGCGAGGAGCCCTTCGTGCGCGAAGGCATGGAGTTTGCGGTGATCAAGGTCAAGGGCCAGAGCTTCATGACGCACCAGATCAGGAAGATGGTGGGGCTGGTGGTGGCCATCGTCAAGGGCTACGCGCCCGAGAGCGTGCTGGAGCGCTGCTGGGGGGAGGCCAAGGTGGACGTGCCCAAGGCACCGGGGCTCGGCCTGGTCCTGGAGCGGGTGCACTTCGAGAAGTACAACCAGCGCTTCGGCCACGACGGGCTGCACGAGCCGCTGGACTGGGCGCGGGAGGAGGCTGAGGTCACGGCCTTCAAGGAGCAGCACATCTACCCCACGATCATCGGCACCGAGCGCCACGAGAGGTCCATGGCCCAGTGGCTGAGCACCCTGCCCATGCATGACTTCAGCGCCACTGCCCACGCAGCCGCCGGCCCGGGCGCCAAGGTGGGGCTGGGGCCACGGGGGCTGGGGCTCAGGGGAACCGTGGGGCTGGCGCTGGCCCTTCCAGGAGCTCAGCCAAGCACTTGTCCACATCTGTCGCTGTCCGTGGCTAAGCTGCAACCCACTCTGCCCCCTGTCATTGTACCCATCGTACAGATGAGCAAGCTGAGGCACCGAGAGGCCTGTCGCTGCCCCGGGGCCACAACAGTGGGAGGAGCAGGGCCAGGGCATAGGACCCGGTGGCCAGCCGCCCTGCTCCGCGCCTAGTGACGCTGGGGAGGGACATGCTCGGTGGCCGTCGTCCCGTGTGTGGGACGGAGGTGCCGCTGGGACGTCCTCTGGCTCATGCTGCTGGTCAGTTGGCACGTACCTGGCTCCAGAACATGGGCTCGCTTGGCAGGCGCCAGGGACGCTGAGCGGCCAAGCGTCGTTCTCCTCGCCCTCTGGGCGGCGTTCCTGTCCGGGCCCGGGTGCTCTCCTCCGCCTGGGAGGGGACGCAGGCTGTGCTTTCGGCCGCGCTGTCCCGGAGCCCTGCTGTCCGATACCGCCCAGGGACCTGGCTCAAAGTGTGATTCATCTGTGAGTTAACTGCCAACCTTATGTTAGAAGGAGAGCATCCACGGTTGGAGGTGCTGGAGCTAAAAGTGAACATTTTACTCTAGTTCTCGAATCTCTACCCTGGGGCGAGGGAGGTCCCCAAAGCCCATGTTCGCTCATGGTGTCCCAGCAGGCTGTCAAAGGGTGAGATTCCCACCTGGAGCTCTGGGAGATTTCTTCCCATTGTCTAGATATCTAGAAAAACACTGTCTTCCCTCCCCAGCTGGGCTTGTAAACCCATGTGCATACAGGTAAGGGGGCCAGGTGTAAGAAAGGCAGGGGTTGCAGGTCAGATGGTGAATTCCAAGCAGCGTCGGGGAGGAGACGGGACTTGGTGGAGACTGTGGGAAACGGCAGAGCTCTCATTCCACCGGAAGGGCCCCTGCAGCTCAGCGCCAGCCAGGGGAGGGTGGCCCTGAGTGTTGTCGGAGCTTGCCTTTTCTCAGGAGAAACGGGGATTGCAGACGTGTATGTGAAATAGTCCACTCTTTAAATGTTGGTGGTTATCAATTTTCCCAGCACTGTGAGGCCAGATGGAGCACGTGTACAGATGGGACCTGGGGGCCAGGCTTGCTCTCTGCTTGATTCCCACAGACAGAGAGAGGCCTCTGACCGTCTGCTGTCTCTATATAGCGCCGAGGGGCTTGTACTTGACCAGCTTTGCAGTAGATCAGTCTTATGTCCCCAAGGTCACTGAAGCCTCTGGGAGCTGGAGGAGCCCAATGAAGACCCCCTCTGGTCCCCAGCCCTTGGCTTTGCCCGTTCAAGACAGGTTCTTGAATCAGTGAAGAGGAAGACGGGTGAGGCTGAGCCTCGCCCTGGGCAGCCCCTGTGCAGGAGAGGGCCCCCGCCGGGCGGAGCGCTCCCCACAGTCATTCCCTGTCTGCTCTCGCTCTGCAGGTCCCCCGCCCCCTGGAAGGCAGTGATGGGGACAGTGACTGAGCTGGCCCACGACACCGCACGCCGGGACCCGCCAGCCTGCTGCTGGCGGCATGCCTCGCCCAGACGGGACGGCCCGCGCGCGGCCTCCCCAGCTCAGGATCCTGAGAGCTGCGTCATTCTGAGTTTCCGTCACAGGGAGAACCTGCCGCGAGTCTATTTTCAGCTCACGCGTTGACTACACACAACTCAGCACGTAAAGACACTATTTTTTTAAAGAAGCGATTTTCTTATTAAATAAGTACAAACCTTGCTTAGTCACTTCTTTTACCTTTTTCTCGGTCTTTTCCACGGGTCTTTCACCGAGAGAGGTGCAAGGAGCACCGTGCGCTGTGTCAACAGCAGACCGGAGCGGTGGGAACGGGTGACCTGGTGGGGGCGCGTGGCTGGGCGAAGGCTGGAGCCGGCGGGACAGCGGGCGGCTCCTGGCAGGACTGGCTGCCCGGGTGTCAGGGTGGGGCTCGGCGGCCCGGCGAGCGGCGCAGACCAGAACAGGACCGGGGGGCCGTCGGGCCAGGGGTAGCAGTCCCCAGCGCTGGAGGACACGGGCTCCTTCTGGGTGTCCACCTGGCCCCCTGCGGCACGCAGCTTTCATCCTGGTCCGTGCATCCCTGGCGCCGCCTGTATTCCGGGCGGGAGGGAGGAGGGAGGGCAGAAGGAAGGGGCACATCGTTGACTGTCCCGTAGCGAGCCCTCCTGGACGTCCCGCCAGCGACTTCATCCCCTCGCTGGCCAGAGGTGTGTCACGTGGTCACGTCCAGCTGCAAGGGGGGCAGGGAAATGCTTTTATTAAGTGGCGCCCTGCGGAGAAGGGGACGCTCTGTTACCAAGGAAGTCGGCAAGTCTGCTGCAGGAGACGCGTGGTGTGTGTGCACGTGGGACGCACGCGTGCACGTGCTGTGTGCCCACGTGGACGCACGTGTGGTGTGTGAGCAGTTTGTGCACGTGTATTTGTGATGTGATCGTAGGTGATGTGTCTGCATGGGTACGTGTGCACGTGTGATGTGCAAATGCCGTGTGGTGGGTTGCACACGTGTGTACAACGTGGCTGGGCAAATCCCCTCGAGGGAGCACTGTCTTTCCGAGAACAGGGCGGGTGGGGCGAGTAGAATCGGCAAGACTGGCAGTGCCGTGGGGGAGAGACCAAGTGAGGTGTGCCTTTGGGTCCGAGAAACCTTGCCGAGCGGCTGCCGCTGCCGGGTGGCCTGCGGCTGGGACAGGAGGCAGGGTTCGAGGCCGACCTGGGCTTTGGGTTTCAGGAATTGAGGAGCTAGCTGGGCCATTAACAGGTGGCGTGATTGGGAACAGGATGGGCTTGCAGGAGAAATCCTGGGGCTTGACTTTAAGCATGTTAATTTTACCTGTGATAGGGCTTTTAAAGTCACTTCCCAGGGCAGAAAGTAACCTAAGCACTGCTGGGATCGTGGGGCTCTCCCCATGGAAGGTTATGTGGTCTTGGTTTCAGGGTCAAATTGTAGACAATTCCCAAGTGTGACTCCAGGCAATTAGTGAGTGAGTCTTGTTTTGTTTTTTAGCAAAGAACAAACTCCTTTCTTTAAAAAAAAAAAATTAATTTTGTTTGTTTATTTTTTTGGCTGCATCGGGTCTTAGTTGCGGCACACGGGATCTTCGTTGAGGCATGTGGGATCTTTCCTTGCAGAGCGCTGGCTTCTCTCTAGTTGCGGGGCGCGGGTTTTCTCTCTAGTTGAGGCGCGTGAGCTCGGTAGTTGTGGTGTGAGGGCTTAGTTGCCCCGCAGCCTGTGGGATCTTAGTTCCCCGACCAGGGATCGAACCCACGACCCCTGCATTGGAAGGCAGATTCTTTACCACTGGACCACCAGGGAAGTCCCTGGGTGACTCATTTAAATCACCTTGGAGGATCCATGGGTATGTGATATTTTCAAATATGTACTTGGAGGGAATTCCCTGGTGGTCCAGTGGTTAGGACTGCACAGTTCCACTGCAGGGGGCGTGGGTTGGATCCCTGGTCGGGGAACTAAGATCCTGCATGCTGCACGGCACGGCCAAAAAAATAAATAAAATAAAATGTGTACTTGGAAAAACAGAGTACAGAAAAACAGAAGTTGCCCTCCCTCCCTAATTCCCAGTATCTCTCCATAGGCCCCTACTCGTTTTTCTTGTGACTTCCAGAGGTCTCTGTGCATATATGAGCGTGTTTGACCCTTGTCTTCACACAGACGGTGGCGGTCTTTGCCATCACAGAAGTCTGTGTCGTTCTTGCTGGTGGCCCACAGTGTACGCAGTCCATACCACTCAGCCTGCTGGTGGACATGTGTCCAGCCTGTGATTTTGCACGCAACGACCAGCCCTATACATCCTTGTCCACGTGTGAGCATCCCGAGATGCTGACTCGGTGGTCTGGCGGGTTTCTAATGCCTACCTAATTCTGACAGCCCCTGTCCGCCGTAGAAGCGTTTCCTTGCATCCCTGCCAGTATCATATGACTATGCCTAGTCCCCCACTCTCCACAACATCAGGGAGCAAACCTGATCTTGGGGCCGGCCTTCTTCTGGGTCTCGTGCCCCTTCCCTGAGTGGGGAAGCACACTCAGGAAAAAGTTAGAGTCAGGGGCCTGCATAGTCGGGGTCTCAGTTGTCAGCAACTGAGACTCAGTCTGGCTGATTTAAACAGAAAAGCAGGGCTCCCCTGGTGGCGCAGCGGTTAAGAATCCACCTGCCAATGCAGGGCACACGAGTTCGAGCCCTGGTCTGGGAAGATCTCACATGCTGCGGAGCAACTAAGCCCGTGCGCCGCAACTACTGAAGCCTGTGCTCTAGAGCCCGTGCTGCGCAACAAGAGAAGCCACCATAATGAGAAGCCCACACACCTCAACGAAGAGTAGCCCCTGCTCAAACGAAGACCCAACACAGCCACAAATAAATAAATAAAATAAAAAACAAAAACAGAAAAGCTCTGTATCCCCCCCGATGCCGGAGGGCAAGCAGACACAGCCAAAAATAAATAAATAAAATAAATTAAAAAACAAAAACAGAAAAGCTCTGTATCCCCCCGATGCTGGAGGGCAAGCAGAGCCTGAGTTGGTACCTCCTTCCCCGGCCCCAGCCCTCCTGGCTGAGGGACGAGCTTGGCGGCCCATCATGCCAGCCTTCCCCGGCTGCCCCGCAGATTCCCACATCGGCCAGCATGTAAGATGTGCACAGGAATCAACCATCCAAGAAAACAGTGGGAAAATCATTTAAGCGTTTTGTTTTTTAATTGAAGTGTAGTTGGTTTACAATATTCTATAAGTCGCAGGTATACAATATAGCGGTTCGCAGTTTTTAAAGCTTACATCTAAGCAGTTTTGATCTGTGTGTATTGAAGCTGCAGTTTGAGAGGGTCTAAGAGGGAAAACGTTACAGGCTGCTTCTGGAAACGGAAGCCACTCTGCAGATTGAGTTGGGCAGACGTTTTCCACAGGACATGGGGGGCTTGTGCATTGTTGGAGGGGCCTAATAACCTGGTTTGGACTGGGTCTCCTGGAATGACTCCCAAAACAAGACAGAACTGACCCCCCCCCCCAGGCACCTCCAGTTGCTGATGCTGCCTCTGGAGCCGAGAGGGATGGGAGGCCCCAGGACCCCCAATAGCCCCACACTTGGAGATGCGTTCTGGCAGGCCCAGAGCTGCGTCCAGGGTCACGGATTCCGGTCAAGAAGCCACCCACCACCGGACCTCCCTTACAGGAGAGACTCAAATTTGTCAACTCATATCCGTCAGCAAGTGCAGCCAGGAGCAGCAGGAAGGAGGGCACCTCCCCGCCGCCCCCAGTCACGCAGAGGCAGCAAGCGGGAGGGGCCCACGTCTTGGCTGGGGCTCGGGCCTCCAAGGAGTCTGGCAGGTGTAGTTTTTAACTTTCCAACGTTGCTAAGTAGGAGGGTGGAGTGAAGATTGAAAGGGCCTCCCTACCAGTACTTAGAAACATGAAATCACTCCCCTCTTTCATCCAACTAATTTGATCCCTTTCATGTCCCTCTCCTGTCTCCCTTTTATAGTCAAATTTTACTTTCTCTTTAGAATTTTTTGTGTGTTTAATATCAGAGAGGATACTTGCATCTGCATTTTGCTGAGCAGTTGATCACTTTAGCCTGCATTTCCTTTTTTAAGATGGATTTCTGATTGAGATATAATTCACGTACCACGAAACTCATCCTTGCAAAGTGCACAATGCAGCGGTGTTTAGTAAATTCACAAAGTTGTGCAACCACCAGCACTACCTAATTTCACCTTTTTCATCAACCTTGAAAGGAAACCCTGCATCCAGCTGCTGTCCCAGTCCCCTCCCTCCAGCCCCTGGAAACCAGCATCGACTTTCCATCTCTGTGGATTTGCCTGTTCTGTACATTTGATATAAATGGGATCATGAGATACGTGGCCTTCTGCGGCTGGCTTCTTTCACTTAGTGTAGTGTTTTTTTCAAGGTTCATCTATGCTGTAGCCTGTGTCAATATTTCACCCTCCTTTTTTCTGCTGAATAATACTCCATTCTATGGCTAGGCCACATTTTGTTTATTCATCAGTTGATGGACGTTTGGGTTGTTTACATTTCTTGGGAATTATGAGTAATGCTGCTAAGAACATTTTCATACACACTTCCATGTGGCTGTGTGTTTTTAATTCTCTTGGGTATATACTTAGGAGTGGAATTCCCGGGTCGTATGTTAACTCCTAACAAGTCTTTTGTGGAACTGCCAAACCATTTTTTTCAAGAGGCTGCATGACTTTAAATTCCCACCAGCAGTGTATGAGGTTTCCGATTTCGCCATAGGCTTGTGCACTTCTTGTTACCTTTTTTTTTTTTTTGGCTTGAAACAACGCAGATTTATTATCTTAGAGTCATGCAGGCCAGAAGTCCAAAATGGGTCTCATGCGGCTAAAATCATGGTGCTGGCAGGAGGCTCCAGGGGAGAATTCATCTCCTTGTCCTTTTCAGCTTCTGCGCACATTCCTTGCCTCACAGCCCACAGCCAGCAGTCGTACCTGTCCAGCCTCTTGCTTCTCTCATCTCCTCTCCTACTTCTTCCGGAGTCAAATCTCCCTCTACCTCCCACTTGTGATTACATTCGGGGCTCACACGGGCTCATTCAGAGCTATCCAAGATAAAGATGCAGTTACCTTTTTTTTTTAAACAATGTCTTTTTAAAATTTAATTAATTTATTTTTGGCTGCCTCGGATCTGCGTTGCTGCACGCGGGCTTTCTCTAGTTTTGGCGAGCTGGGGCTACTCTTTTTTTATTTTTTTTTGCGGTTCGCGGGCCTCTCACTGCTGTGTCCTCTCCCGTTGCGGAGCATAGGCTCCAGACGCGCAGGCTCAGCGGCCATGGCTCACGGGCCCAGCCGCTCCGCAGCATGTGGTATCTTACCAGACCGGGGCACGAACCCATGTCCCCTGCATTGGCAGGCGGATTCTTAACCACTGCGCCACCAGGGAAGCCCGGGGCTACTCTTCATTGCACTGCGCGGTCTTCTCATTGCAGTGGCTTCTCTTGTTGCGGAGCATGGGCTCTAGGCACGTGGGCTTCAGTAGTTGCAGCATGTGGGCTCAGTAGTTGTGGCTCACGGGCTCTAGAGAGCAGGCTCAGTAGTTGTGGTGCAGGGGCTCAACCACTCCGCGGCATGTGGGATCTTCCCGGACCAGGGCTCGAACCCGTGTCCCCTGCATTGGCAGGCGGATTCTTAACCATTGCGCCACGAGGGAAGCCCTACCTAACTTTTTGATTCAAGCCATCCTAGTGGTTTTGGTTTATATTTCCCCGATCCCTAATGACGTTGAATATCTTTTCATGGGCCTATTTGTACATCCTCTTTTGAGGCATATATGCAAGTCCTTTGCCCATTAAAAAAATTTTTTTTAACTGAAGTATAGTTGATTTACAATGTTGTGTTAATTTCTTCTGTACAGCAAAGTGACTCAGTTATACACATATACATATATATATACTTTTGCATATTCTTTTCCATGATGGTTTGTCACAGGATACTGAACATAGTTCCCTGTGCTATATATACAGTAGGACCTTGTTGTTAATCCATCCGTTTGCCCTTTTTTTTTTTTTTTTTTTTTTTTTTGCGGTACGCGGGCCTCTCACTGTTGTGGCCTCTCCCGTTGCGGAGCACAGGCTCCGGACGCGCAGGCTCACGGGCCCAGCCGCTCTGGGGCATGTGGGATCTTCCCGGACCGGGGCACAAACCCGTGTCCCCTGCGTCGGCAGGCGAACTCTCAACCACTGCGCCACCAGGGAAGCCCCCCTTTGCCCATTTTAAAATTATCAGCCTTTTAACTCTTCAGTTGCAAGTTCTTTATTCTGGATACAAGTCCCTTATCAGATATATGATTTGCAGCTATTTTCTCTCATTCTCTGGGTTGTCTTTTCTTAATGGTGTCATCTGAAGCACAAGTTTTTAATTTTGATGATGTCCAACCTATTTTTTATGTTGTTACTTCTGCTTTTGGTGTCATAAGAAACCACTGCCTAATCCGAGAACCTGAAGATTTGCATGTTTCCTTCTGCGAGTTCTGTAATTTTAGCACTTACATTTAGGCCTTTGATCCATTTTGAGTTCACTTTTGCATATAGTGTGAGGCTGTGGTCCAACTCCATTCTTTATGAAAGCAGCTCCTTTGCCCCTTTCTTGTTTGCCCATTTCTGTTCCCCTCTAACCTTAAAAGAACCTAATTATAGGAATGATACCACTAGGCAATTTAACCTAATTCCTGACTGATGCTCTCCTGAATGCACACATGCCTTGCCTAACCTGTTGATTCTTTCCCTAGATTAAAAGAAGTCAGAATGAAGAATTAAGCAGTTAAAAACTGACCAGCTCTCTGCCCCCAGCAGCCCCCTTAGCAATCCTGCAGGCAGATCACTGAGGCAAGATAACATCTGAAGAGTCAGGCAGTGTGCACGCAATGGAGAAGGACGCAGAACCCACCCTCCTGCCTCGATGACTGCCTGAGATTCTCCCCCCTTCTTCCCTTTAAAAACTGTCATGGCTGAGCAGAATCCTCGGAGTTGATCTCTGGACGCGAGTCCACCTCCTCCCCAGACGGCCGTCTTTTCTGATTAAAGCACCTTTCCTTCTCCTGACTCTTGCTTCCCGTTTATTGGCTTTGAGCAGCGAGCAGCCGAAGCTGAGCTGGGGAACAGTTACCAGTGGACACCCCGTCTCCCCGCACGGTTTGTCTGGTTCTGAGGGGTGACTTCCTCGGCTCCCGCCCCCTTTCTGCACCGCCTCCTCACTCCGCCCTCCGGCTGACCCTTCCTCCGGCTCGGCCAGCCCGCCTGCCCGCCCCTCGCCCCGCCCACAGCGCCGGCAGCCGACCCTGCCCCCCCGGGATGGGCGGCCCCGGGGGCTTCCGAGACCTCCTCCGGAGGCCAGCAGCCGGCGGGCAATAGGCGCTGCGGCGGGAGGAGCGAGCGCACACCCGCTCCCTCGTCCTCGCAGCGCCCCCAGGGCAACCTCCGCTCTCCACAAACCCGGCGCCCGCTCCGCCGCCGGCCCATCGGCCCGCGCCCTCGCCTTGCCGGTCTAGCCTTCACCGCCGTCTCCACTCCTCCCGCTCCGCCGACGTCACGCCGGGCGCCAACGCGCAGCTGCGAGCGCGGGGCGCGCGTCCCTTCCGGCTCGCCGTAGCAGGCGCGCCGCCGCTTCCTCCGGCCGGGCCCCGGATGTGTCGAGCGGAACGGTGCCGTCTGGGCCCGGTCCCCAGCCCCAGCCCGACGTGGAGGAGCGCGGCCCAGACCCGGGGTAGGTGTGGGCGCGGCGGGGACAACGGGCCGGGGGTCTTATGGCCTGCGCCCCGGCCTCGGTTCCCCCTGGAGCCGCGGGGGCCCGGGGCTCCGGGGAGGGAGGCCCCGCGCGGCGCTGGCTGTGGGACGGGACGGGCTCGGCGCCGGGACCGGTCGGCCGTGAGGCGGGCCGGCGGCGGCCGGGGACGCTGCGGGCCCGCTGCGGGCCGGCCCGTTCCTCCCGGTGAGTGGGCCGTGGGGCCGCGGGGCGCCTCGCATTGTTTTTTGTGCGTGGGATTCAAGTCAGGTCTGTTGCTTTCTTTTGGTCTCGTGGTCTGGGTTCGATGCCCGACCTTCTCCGCAGCATGGGGATGGCGCGGCTTTGCTGCTTCGCGCGAGGTGTCCCGCGCAGGTGTGGGCAAAGGTGCCGAGGGAGAGTGACTTGTCAGACGCGTCGGCCAGGGAGCCCTGCGGCGCCGCGGCGTGCGGCCGCCTCCAGCCCCCCTCCCTCGCCCGCTTGCAGCTCTCAGCTGGCTAAGGCTGTCGCCCCCGGTGTCTTCGCGTTGCCCGCGCCCTCCGCCCGGAACACCTTCCCGCAGAGATCTGCCGCCCACATCTCTGCTCAGACGCCACCTCCTCAGTCGGAGAAGAATAACCTAGCGGCGGGCTAGTAGTGATTATCCCGGGCGTTACAGATGAGTTTTATTCTCTTAGCTTATTTGTATTTTCTGGTGAATTTTTATTTTTTTACCTGATATGTGCAATAAAATGGTTTTTGTAATTTTTTTTTAGTGGAACCAATGAAATATAAATATGCTTTCTGAATGGTTGGAAGAAAATGTAAAAATACATCTTAAAACTCTAAATCATTCTACCACCCAAAGATAAGCACACTTAGCAGTTTCTTTGTGGCCCCTTGTTCTATTCGTGTAATTTTTTTTTAATAATGGGGTTTGTACAGTGTAATTCTATGTGCTTTTAAAAACATGTAGTCAGCATGATCAGGTGCCATGAAATCCTCTACAGCAGTTGCTGTTAGTGGAGTAGTATTAGTGAACCGTCATCTACTTAATTTCTTGTGTTGGATCCCCTCTTTCTTGCCTATCCCAGGCCGTGGCTTTAATATCCTTGTGTTGCCTTAAGTTTATCTTCTCTTCAGAGTATTCTCATCAACGTACAGCCCCTCCAGCTACCGTTACCCTTTCTAGGGCTTAGCTTCCTTTTATACCAGAATTAGGAAGAATCGCGAGCTCCCTATCACTACTTCCTCTTCTCATTTCTCTTGAACGTTGGCTCAAGCTAAGCTTTTGGTCCCGCCTCGCCTCTGAAACAGCTCCTCTTGGGGTTAGGTGACACCATATTGCCAAGTCCCCCTGTTGGCCACCTTTGACTGGGCCTCCCATGGCTTCCTTGAATCGCTGTGCCCTGGTGGCACTGGGACACAACTCTGTTGATTGTCCTTTTACCTTGATGGTTGCTCTCCTCAGCCTCCTTCCTGGTTCCTTCTCATCTCCCTAACTTACACAAATTATAAGGCCTCGAGGTGGTCCTCTCACCTCCTCTCTGGTCTGTACACTGGGTGATCTCATCCCGTGTCACGACTGGGTCACTTGTCAACACATCCTGAATGTGTTTCTCCTGGCAGGATCTTCCAAACAGCCACTTTTACATGTGTGAAACCTGCTTATACACTGCTGCATCTCAGTCAGAGGCAGCGCCATTCTTCCTGTTGCTCAGGACAGAGCTCCTTGTGTGGTCTCTGCGTTCCTTCCACGTTCCAAATTTGATTGGTCGGCACTTTAAAAATTGATCTCAAACCTGACTGCTTCTCACTGCCTTCTTGGCTACAGCTGTCATTTAAGCCCCCCGGGTCATCTCGCCTGGGTTATTCCAGTGACCTCCTTCCTGCTCACCTGAGCTGAGCTGCTCTGCAGTTGACTCTGAGCACAGATTCGGGTGATGCACTGCTTGTTCAGAGCCCTCCATCGTTTCTCATCTCCCTCAGAAAAAAAGCCAAAGTCCTTAAGACAGTTTATGAGGCCCCTTGTGCCCAGGTCCCTGCTGCCCCTGTGACTTCATGTCCTGACCCCACTCGTTGTCACCTGGCTCCTGCCACACCCAGCTCAGGCCTGGGCACACTTCGGCTCTGCCTGAAACATCAGGTCCCCACGTGCCACGGGTCTGCCTCTCACTGAGTTCTCTTTTCAGCAGTTCCCTCCTCAGAGGGGCTGCCGGATAACCCAGCGCCTTGCCCACTCGCCCACGTGCTCCATCCCTTACCCTGAGCTGCGCCACTGCACTCATGGTCTGGCACTCACTGCTTGTGCGTTGGGGCAGGAGCTATGCTTTGCTCGCTGTCGTACACACCGTGCTTCAAATCGTGTCTGATGGCGCACGCGCTTAATAAACATTTGTTGAGTAAATAAGTTAATGAACACATTCCTTTCTAAAGCAGGTGGATTTGGTAGGGACCTAGGCATGCAAGCGTAATTAGAAATTGGAGGGGTTGCTGAGGAATAGACTTCGCATGCTCTCAGTTAGAGGAGGGAAATTGGCTTTTCTAGTAGAGACTTAATGCACGAGGTGAGGTTTGGATTTCGTAGGTAGAAATGAAGAGAATTGAATTTGACTCCTGCAGTTGGAGATGGGAGCTCCGGAGGCCAGTGAAGGAAGGGTTCAGCTGCTGGATCTTGCATTCAGGGGGCCCTGGGTGAAGTTAGACGTCCTGCACAGGCAGCGTGGTGTCCTTCACGTGGACCATTCACCGGGCCCGTCCGTCTTATGTCTTGAATTCTCTCGTTGGCATTCTCTCTGCACTGCTACCCGCACCCCCAGGGTCCCGCGTTCCCCGCGTGGCGGCAGTGAGCGCCTGCAGGGCGAGCAGCTGACTGCGGCTGCGGCTGCGGCCTCACATCTTGCTCTGGGGCTGCCTCTGCTCCTCAGCCCCCTGTACAGGGACTACGCACCGCTGCCTTTCAGAGTCAAGACCCCGGCCCTTAGACTTTTCTTCTGCGTAGAGCATCCTTCGGGCCTGTTATCTCAGCCCCGCCCCTTCTGTGGTTTTTTTTGCTTTGTTCTAACCAACAGAAATTTTTATCCTGTTTAGGTGCACTATTATATTGTAGAAATAAATTTAAAAAATCATTTATGTTCTGAGTGGAAGGGAAGGTCTTTGTATATCCTCACTTTGCTGTTTTACTTAGCTTTTTTTTTTTTTAAATGTACGTTTAATAGTATTCACTTTTTGGAGTAGAATTCAGAGCATTTTGACCGATGTGTAATTTCCATGACAATTGGGATACAAAACAATTCCTTCCCTCCCAGCAGTTGCCTTGTGCTGCCACTCTGTAGTGAACTCTTTCCCCAGCCCTCGGCAGCCTCTGACCCCTGAGCGTGTGTTTTCTGTGTTTTTCAGGATGTCAGCTACAGGAACTCACACAGCGTGGAGGCTTTTGAGTCTGGCTTCTTCCACTGAGCGTAATGCCTTTGAGATTCATCCAGGTTGCTGCGTGTACCAAGAATGTCCCTTTTTGTGGAGTAGTAGGTCCACAGTGTGGATGGACCGCGGTTATCCATTCACTCGTTGAAGGACATTTGGATTCTTGCCAGCCTTTTAATACAAGTAATGAATGAACAGTTTACATTGCATTACAGTCAGACAGTACAGAAGCACCCCAAGCATGACGAGGTTCCTCTTTGCTCTTTCTCCTCATTCTTGACTTCCCCAGACTGACTGATTTGGTATCCATTTCTTTATTTACTTTTAAATTTAAAAAAAAATTTTTTTTTTTTTTTTGGCCATGCCACGTGGCTTGCAGGATGTTAAGTTTCCTGACCAGGGATTGAACCCAGACCCTCAGCAGTGAAAGCACCGAATCCTAACCTGTGGACCACCGGGGAATTCCCCGGTATCCATTTCTTTTCAAAGTGTATTCTTGTAAACAGCATATAGTTGAGTCTTATTTTCTTAATCTAGACTGTGACTTTAAGATTTTTATTTGATATTTGGTCTATTTAGTTTTTTTAATATAAATTTATTTTACTTATTTTTGGCCGCGTTGGGTCTTCATTGCTGCACGCGGGCTTTCTCTAGTTGCGGCGAGCGGGGGCTACTCTTGGATGTGATGCGAGGGCTTCTCATTGCGGTGGCTTCTCTTGTTGTGGAGCACGGGCTCTAGGTGCGCAGGCTTCGGTAGTTGTGGCTCACGGGCTCTAGAGTGCAGGCTTAGTAGTTGTGGCGCACGGGCTTAATTGCTACACGGCATGTGGGATCTTCGTTCCCAGACCAGGGCTCGAACCCGGGTCCCCTGCATTGGCAGGCGGATTCTTAACCACTGTGCCACCAGGGAAGCCTCTGTTTAACTTTTAAATAAACACTTTGGAATAACTTTAGATGTACAGAAAATTTGCAAAAATAGGTTTCTTTCTATACATTAGAAGCTACATTCTCTGTGAGGGTGATATCTCCCACAAGAGGATCAGAATTGGTTCTTGAGAGGAAGGTGAGAAAAAATTAGGTATGACAGTGGTTTGTGGCATCCCAAAGAGTCATAGTACTTCCCAGATATACAGCATAGCTATGGTTTACAACTTCACGGGGGACGGTCGGGAGAGAAATGCCTAAATAGGCTTCCTAGGGGGACAATGGGGAAAAAAAGGTTGAGAAATAGCAGCAGAATAATGAATTGGGCGTTTGTAGCTTTATTAGCTGGTGTTTAAGGAAGCACTTCTTCAGTTTGTCTTGAATGTTCCTCTCAAGCTGAGATAGATCCCACCTGGCGTAGTACAGGGGGCGCTAGCCCATCGGGTTAAGGACCCACCACCAACACCATGATTTTAATCAGAAGGGACGCTGGGGACATGAAGTCTGGGCTTCCGTTTGCACTGCAGCCCCAGAGAGGTCAGGCCTGTGTAGTAGCACATGGTGTAGTGCACCCTTAAAACCGAGTTTTAAAACTCAGTTTAGTCCATCTTATATCTTTTGGAACTCACGTATTTTAGGAACTACTATGGAACCTTCGTAACCTGCTCTGAGGTGGGAGAAGAATGAGTGTTTTGTTAGCCAATAGAACTTTTGTTAAGTGGCATCTGGTGTTACCATCTTAATAGATGCTAACATTTTACTATGAAAAATTTCAAAGATACACAAAGATTGAAAGAATTTTATAGTAAACACCTAGATACCCACCACCTAGTTTTCTATTATTAACATTTTACTGACCTGCTTTATCACACATCCATCTATCCATCCATCTTTTAAAAATTTGGGGGAGCAATTCAAGATGAGTGAAAGCATTGTTTTTAATATGTTTAATTTAAGCCTCTTTTTTACTCCCTCTCGCAGAGGTAGTTGGTCCATTTTGGGGGTGTCTATCAAGTTACTTAGGGCCGCACAAAGACAACTTATATAAAAAGCCCTTGAATACAGGTTACCAGGGAGTGGAGGGCAGAGAGCATTCTCCACAGAGGGGAGTTCTGGAGGGCGGCGGTGCTTTTTCAGGGAGAGAGGGAGGGTTCACGTGGCTGCACGTGGGGTGTCTGGGGGTGAAGGTCCTCGTGGTGTAGCTGCCACCGCTCTGCTGATGGGGGTCAGTCTCCATCCCCGCCTGGGCTCCCCCTGGATCGCTTTCTCACAAAACTGGGATGTGGTGGTGGTGCCTGGAGCCCGCGGACCTCAGACTCCCCCGGCCGACGCTGCCTGCGTTTCAGCCCCGCAGAGGCCTGCTCCGTGTGGTGACGCGGCCCCCACGGTGCCCTGAGTGGCGTCCTTCACCCTGGCCTTTCTTAACCCGCCTGTGCCTGTTACTAGGCCTCCAGTCTTAACTCTGCTGGTTTCCTAGAGTGTGAGTGTGTGTGCAGCAGCGTCTCTGTTTGAGGAGAGCCCCAGGTTGAAAGGAGAAGCTTTACTTAGTCTTGGATTTGTTTGTAGTCCCATCGCTGACTTGACTTTGAGATACAAATGGTGTTAAACGATGGCATGAGTTTATTTATTTCAAAGATGGAGATGAAACTGCTGAGAACCACTGTCCTAAAATCTCCTAACCTTTCTCTCTGTCTTCCGTCACCACCCCGGGCAAGGCTGTGTACATTGCTGCTTGTTCTGCAGAGCTCTCTGCCCCTAGTTTTCCTCCATTCTGCCAGGATGTCATTGTTTTTAGGCCATTTCAGGAGACAGGAAATGTGTTTTAAGGAAAAACCATGAGTTGATACTGACTCCCTCTTCTTATCCAGCATCATGGAGTTGATCCGTGCCTTCCTTCCCCGTTCCATTGGTGATTATTTTGTCCTTTCCAGAGTTAGATTTGCTTCTGTTTGCGTTCAGTTTTAGGGAGCTCTTCATCCCTATTGATTTAATTTTGCTTTTTGAACGTGTAACACTTTAACATGATTCTAGAAGTCAAAATGATACGAGATGGTGTACTCAGAAGCGCCCCTTCCTCCACTGTCCTGCCAGTCTGCTTGCACCCACCCCCTTCATTTCTGGCTTATTCTTCCTGAGTTCCTTTTTTGCAAAAGTAAGCAGGTATTTATGGGGTGTTATTGCTTCCAGACTCTTTAGTGGACATAACTAGGAAATATATTTTTTAAGAAAGAAATATATATATAGATATGTATGTATCTGCTTATTTTTATTGGAATATAATTAACATACAACATTATATTAGTTTTAGGTGTCCGTCATAATGATTTGACATTTGTGTACATTGCAAAATGGTCACCACATTAAGTCTAGTTACCGTCTGTCGTCATACAGAGTTACAATTTTTTTTTTCTTGTGATGAGAATTTTCAAGATTTACTCTCTCGGGGCTTCCCTGGTGGCACAGTGGTTAAGAAACCGCCTGCCAGTTCAGGGGACATGGGTTTGAGCCTTGGTCCGGGAAGATCCCACATGCCGCGGAGCAGCTGAGCCCGTGCGCCACAGCTACTGAGCCTGCGCTCTAGAGCCCGTGAGCCACAACTACTGAAGCCCACGTGCCTAGAGCCTGTGCTCCGCAACAAGAGAGGCCACCGCAACGAGAAGCCCGCGCACCGCAACGAAGAGCAGCCTCCGCTCGCCGCAACTAGAGCAAAGCCCACGCGCAGCAGCAAAGACCCAACGCAGCCAAAAATAAATAAATAAAATTAAAGAAAATAAAGATTTACTCTCAGCAATTTTTGAACATGCAGCACAATATTACTGACTACAGTTCCCAAGCT
The DNA here is from genome assembly GCF_949774975.1 of Lagenorhynchus albirostris. Taxonomy (NCBI): domain Eukaryota; kingdom Metazoa; phylum Chordata; class Mammalia; order Artiodactyla; family Delphinidae; genus Lagenorhynchus; species Lagenorhynchus albirostris. The sequence goes on from NC_083108.1 coordinate 87,497,094, forward strand.
CTACCTCCCCAGGACTTATTTATCTTATAGCTGGAAGTTTGTACCTTTTGATCCCCTTTAACCCACTTCGCCTACCACCCAACCCCCACTGCAACCACCAACTTGTTCTCTGTATCTGTGAGTTTTGTTTAGATTTCACATACAAGTGAAATCATACAGTATTTATCTTTCTTTGTCTGACTTATTTCACTTAACATAATACCCTCAGATTCCATCCATGTTGTTGCAAATGGCAGGATTTCATTCTTTTTTACGGCTGAGTAATATTCCATTGTATATCTCTCCATATCTATCTCTCTATATAGCTCACATCTTCTTTATCCATTCATTTATTGATGGGCACTTAGGTTGCTTCTCTGTCTTGGCTATTGTAAATAATGGTGCATATGAACATAGGGGTACCTATAACTTTTCAAATTAGTGTTTTTGTTTTCTTCAGATACAGTGGAATGGCTGGTAATAGAATTGTCATATGGTAGTTCTGTTTTTAATTTTTTTTGAGGAAGCTCCATGCTGTTTTCCATAGTGGCTGCACCAGTTTACAGTCCCACTAACAGTGCCTGAGGGTTCCCTTTTCTCCGCCATCTTTGCCAACATTTGTCATTTGTGGTCTTTTTGATAATAGGTGTGAGGTGATACCTCGTGGTTTCGATTTGCCTTTCCGGTGTGAAGTGGTATCTGGTGGTTTTGATTTGCATTTGCCTGATGATTAGTGATGTTGAGCATGTTTTCATGTATCTGTTGGCCATCTGTTTCTTCTTTGGAAAAATGTCTATTCGGATCCTCTGTCCATTTTTCAATTGGATTTTTTTTTTTTTTGTTATTGAGCTGCATGAGTTCTTTATATATTTTGGATGTTAACCCCTTATCAGATATATGATTTGCAAATATCTTCTTCTATTCTTCCTATAAAAAGATTGCCTATTTATTTTGTTGACGGTTTTCTTTGTTGCACAGAGCTTTTAAGTTTGATGTCTCCCATTTGTTTATTTTTGCTTTTGTTGCCATTGCCTTTGGAATCAGATCCAAAAAAAAAAAAAAAAAAAAAGTCTCCAAGAGAGATGTCAAGAAGCTTAACCACCTGTGTTTTCTTCTAGGAGTTTTATGGTCTCTGGTCATACATTCAAGTCGTTAATCCATTTTGAGTTAATTTTTGTGTATGGTGTAAGATAGTGGTCCAGTTTTATTTTTTTGCATGTGGCTGTTCAGTTTTCCCAACACCATTTATTGAAGAGACTGTTTCTTTCCCATTGTATTTTCTTACCTCCTTTGGCATAAATTAATTGACCATATATGTGTGGGTTTATTTTTGGACCTTCTGTTCCATTGATCTGTGGGTTTGTTTTTATGCCAATACCATACTGTTGTGACTACTAAAACTCTGTAATATGGTTTGAAATCAGGGAGCTTGATGCCTCTAGTGTTGTTCTTCTTTCTCAAGATTACTTTGGCTTTTCATGATCTTTTGTGGTTCCATACAAATTTTTAGATTGTTTGTTCTATTTCTGTGAAAAATACCTTTGGGAGTTTGATAGGGATTGCGTTGAATCTGTAGATTGCTTTAGGTAGTATGGACATTTTAACAATGTTAATCCTAATCTGAGAGCACAGGATATCTTTCCATTTACTTGTGTCATCTTCAGTTTCTTCATCAGTGTCTTACAGTTCTTAGTGTACCTCCTTTTACCTCCTTGGCCAGAAAATTCCTAAGTATTTTATTCTTTTTTTTTTTATTTTATTCTTTTTGATGCAATTGTAAATGGGTGTTTTTCTTAACTTCTCTAATAATTCTTAGTATATGAAAATGTAACAGATTTTTGCTTACTGATTTTGTATCCTGCAACTTCACTGAATTCATTTATTAACTGTAACAGGTTTTTGGTGGAGTCTTGAGGGTTTTCTGTACATCATATCGTGTCATCTGCAGATGGTGACAGTTTTACTTCTTTCTGATCTTGGATGCCCTTTTATTCCTTTTCCCTGTCTAATTGTTCTGGCTAGGGCTTCCAAAAGTGTGTCGAATAAAAATGGCAAGAGGGGGCACCCTTGTCTTGTCCTGATATGAGAGGAAGTGCTTTCAGCTTCTCACTGTCAAGTATGATGTAGCTATGGGCTTGTCATATGTGGTCTTTATTGCATTGAGGTATGTTCCCTCTGTACCCACTTTGTTAAGAGTTTTTATTCTAAATGGATGTTGAGTTTTGTCAAATGCTTTCTCTGCTCTATTGAGATGATCATGTGATTTTTATCCTTCCTTTTGTTAACGTGGTGCAACACGTTGATTGATTTGCTCATGTTGAACCATCCTGCATCTCTGGAATAAGTCCCAGTTGATCACGGTGTATTATCCTTTCAATGTATTGTTGAATTCAGTTTGCTGATATTTTGTTGAGGATTTTTGCATCTGTGTTCATCAGGGATGTTAACCTGTAATTTCTCTTTTGGTGGTGTCCTCGTCTGGTTTTCGTATCGGTAATGCTGGCCTCATAAAATGAATTTGGGAGCGTTGCCTCCTTTTCATTTTTTGGAAGAGTTTGAGAAGGATAGGCATTAAATCGTTTTTGAATGTTTGGTAGAATTCATCAGTGATGCCATCTGGTCCTGGACTTTTGTTTGTTGGAATGTATCTGTTTATTTAGTTTTGGCTATGTTGGGTCTTCGTTGCTGCATGCGGGCTTTCTCTAGTTGCAGTGAGTGGGAGCTACTCTTCGTTGCAGTGCGCGGGCTTCTCATTGTGGTGGCTTCTCTTGTTGTGGAGCACGGGCTCTGGGCGCATGGGCTTCAAGTAGTTGTGGCTCGCGGGCTGTAGAGCGCAGGCTCAGTAGTTGTGGTGCACGGGCTTAGTTGCTCTGTGGCATGTGGGATCTTCCCGGAGCAGGGCTCGAACCCGTGTCCCTGCATTCTTTTTTTTACAAAAATAAACAGGGCTTCCTTGGTGCAGTGGTTAAGAATCCGCCTGCCAATGCAGGGGATGTGGGTTCGATTCCTGGTCCAGGAAGGTCCCACATGCCATGGAGCAACTAAGCCCGTGCACCACAACTACTAAGCCTGTGCTCTAGAGCCTGCGAGCCACAGCTTCTGAGCCTGTGTACCACAACTACTGAAGCCCACATGCTCTAGGGCCCCCATGCTGCAGCTACTGAGCCCGCGTGCTGCAAATATTGAAGCCCGCACGCCTAGAGCCCATGCTCTACAACAAGAGAAGCCACTGCAGTGAGAAACCTGTGCACCGCAATGAAGAGTAGCCCCCGCTCACTGCAACTAGAGAAAGCCTGGGTGCAGCAATGAAGACCCAACACAGCCAAATAAAAATAAAAATAAATGAATGAATGAGTGCAGGAAAGGTATGTCTCTGTCCTTCCATTAATTAGTCCATCTGTCTGTCTTTCTTTTCCCCTTTCTTATACAAAGTTATTTCCCCATATATATAGTCTTTTACACTTTGTTTATTTGATTTAGCAGTATGCGTTCTGGAAATTGCTTTATACCAGTTCATGGAAATCTTCCTCATTCTTTTGTACAGCTACGTAGTACTCCATTAAGTGAATGTACTGTAATATAGTCAACCAGTCTCTGAAATATTATGGATGTGCGGTTTATTTCCGGTATTTTGCGTTTACAAATAATGCTGTAGTGAATAAATATTGTGCTTGTGTGTTTTCATTTTGGAGGTGGATATTCATGGTGAGTGTGTAGTGGGATGCTGGGTTGAAGAGTAAGAGCATGTGTAGTTTCTTCTTCTTTTTGGCTGTGCTGGGTCTTTGTTGCGGTGTACAGGCTCTTCGTTGTGGTGCGTGGGCGTCTCTAGTTGTGGCGTGTGGGCTCAGTAGTTGTGGCCTGAGGGCTTAGTTGCTCCGCGGCATGTGGGATCTTAATTCCCCGACCAGGAATCAAACTCGCGTCCCCTGCATTGGAAGGCGGATTCTTAACCAATGGACCACGAGGGAAGTCCTGAGCATGTGTAGTTTTGGGTAAATGGTGCCAGGTCCCCTTGTAGGGTTGTACAGCTTAACATCCCACAGCAGAGTTGAGAGGGCCTGGTTCCCACAGTCTCACCAACAGTGTGTTGTCTGGCTTTTGAATTTTGTTAGGCTCAGAGATGAGAAATGATATTTCAGCTTAGTTTTAGTTCATATTTCTTTCATTATGAGTGATGGATTTACAAGTGAATGTGCTTGAAAAATTCAGCCTCAAGTCTTACCTTGGAGTTTTACTTTGTTTTACTGATTTTTGCAATAGAAAATCCCATTTCATAAATACAGGCTAGGCGTGAGTGAAATGAATCAGGCGTTTGGTTCGTTACATGTGAGCAACCTTGTAGAGAGAGTCATAGTGTTTTGGTGGGTTTTGATGTTAGTCAAGAAGGCCAAGCCTGGGTTCTGGTTGATGCTGGTAATTGTGTTAGGAAGTTGTGGAGCTGGCTTTATTTCTGGCAGGCCAGGTCTTCTCTGGTTTCTGCCTCTGCATATCTTCATGGCCTGTGAGGGGCTCTTTGATGCAGACGCTGCGCATTGGATGTGGGCTTCCTCCCGTTCAGAAATGGCCCCCTTGATGGTGCAGTATAGAAATGCTTCCCCACTCTAACAGCAGTGCTCCCTGGGTGGTGAGCGGTGCCTGGCCCTTGGCTGTGGTGTGGGAGGCGCATCGACTGTGGCGATGAGCGCAGTGAGCCTGGCAGCCTGGGGCTTCTGCTCAGCTCCCGCTTCTTGTTGCCGGCTGGGATGTGGCCCAGTGTGGCCAGTACTTGGATGTTTCTCATGAATGAAGCTGACAACTTGCGTTTTTTATGTGAAATCTCCTGGTATAAAAATATCAATTGAAATGAATCCAAACAGCAGATGACATCATACAGACTAAAACCGTGTCTTCCGTCTGCATAGAGCCAGGGCGGCCATGATTGCCAGCATCTCCTGCCGAGCGACTTGGGGACTCCCCACCCAGTGTGGCGTAATGGCCCTCTGAGCCCTGGCTCTGTCTGTCTCCTTGGCCTTGGTCTTCAGCACGCTAGTATTCTAGCACTTTCCCCTCCTCTGCTTTTCCCATGCTCGCTCGTTTACTCACCAAGCACCTACCGGGTGTCTCTCATATGCCAGGCTCTGTTCTGGGTGCTGGTGGTTCATCAGTGAGCCCAGTCAGACAGCCTCCCTCCCACGACACGCTGTTATGCTTGGCCAAAGACGTTTCTTTTAACGTGTACAGAGAGAGCTAGAAATATGTACACGCCCATATATGTGTTGTCATGTCGAGAGTTTAAAAACGTGTATACGTATAATATATATGCTACACGTATGTTTGGCTTTACTCAAGTTATATAATTTAAGTACGTACAAGCGTTTCCTCATTCTTTTAGTGGCTGCCTCTAAAGGGTGGTTATACCAGATTTTGTTAAAAGTTCCCTATAGGGGAGCATTTACATTGTTTGAAATTTGACATTATAAATAATATTATAATGAACACCTTTGGACAACTGTATATTTGTGTGAATAGATCCCTAGAGCTGGAGTTCCTTGATCAGTGTACATTAAAATTGTGATAGGTAATGCCGCGTTACCCTCCAGAAAGCTATAGCTGTGCTTTACTTCCCTCATTTGTGTATGGCGGGTTCGCCATTTCCTAGCAGCCTTACTAAACCTGAATATTATCAGTCTTTTGATCTTCACTAACCTGTCAAACAACAGTCTCACTTTATTTCATATTTTGTTATTAATGAGGTTAAGCATTTTTGATGTTTATGTGTCATCTGAATTTCTTGTAGAATTTCTGGTTTAGCCTCTTTTCTTGGGTTGTTTCGCTCTTCTTGATTTGTGGGAATTTTTAAGGATGGATAACCTTTTGTCATATAGGCTTCAAATTTTTTTTTTTTTTTGCGGTACGCGGGCCTCTCACTGTTGTGACCTTTCCCGCTGCGGAGCACAGGCTCCGGACGCGCAGGCTCAGCGGTCATGGCTCACAGGCCCAGCCGCTCCGTGGTACGTGGGATCTTCCCGGACCGGGGCACGAACCCGCGTCCCCTGCATCGGCAGGCAGACTCTCAACCACTGCGCCACCAGGGAAGCCCATAGGCTTCAAATATTTTTTATCAATCTCACTTTTTTATTGTAATGTTCTTCTTTAGTAAGGTTGTCAGTTGTTAATGCTTTTTAAAAATAAATATTGTGGGCTTCCCTGGTGGCGCAGTGGTTGAGAGTCCGCCTGCCGATGCAGGGGACACGGGTTCGTGCCCCGGTCCGGGAGGATCCCACATGCCGCGGAGCGGCTGGGCCCGTGAGCCATGGCCGCTGAGCCCGCGCGTCCGGAGCCTGTGCTCCGCAACAGGAGAGGCCACAACAGTGAGAGGTCCGCGTACCGCCAAAAAAAAAAAAAAAAAAAAAAAAAAAAAAAAAAAATAAATATTGTTTCTAGGTTTCACGCCATGTTTAGGAAACTCTTCATTACTGCAGGATTATAAAGATATTGTCATATGTTTCAAAATATTTTTATGGTTTGATTTTACCCCCTTGAGTAATTTTTGTGAATGGTGTGAGGTGCAGGGGTGGGCGGGGCTCAGGGGGTGGATCTGACTTTTATTTTTCTAAATGGATCGATCTAAGAAAGTTTGGATTTTAATTCTCTAGCTTCAGGACTTCTCTGGCTGTCCAGTGATTGAGACTCCACGCTTCCACTGCAGGGTATGCAGGTTCGATCCCTGGTCAGGGAACTAAGATCCCACGTGCCGCAAAGAGCAGCCAAAATATAAATAAAAAAATAAATAAGTGATAAAAAAATAATTCTTTAGCCTTCCAGAAAGCTGTTGTGAACTTTAGTAATGCTCTAAAAAGACTTCTTATTTTAAACATCTCGACAACAGTCAGAGAGGTTTAAAAATAGCATCTGTCTGTGAGAGGCCTTTTTCTCTGTGGTCTGCAGCTCTTGGTGAGGCACGGATTTGTGGGCACCACGAAACCCTGAGAGGCTTACCGGGTGGACCATTGCTGGAGGTGGCAGGGAGGCAGGGACAGATATGTCAGCGGGGTCTTGTGTCTTAAGGCAGAGAACTGCGGGGGTTTGTGCGATAGGCTGGAGTGGAGGGTGTGGCGTCTCTTCTATTGCAAAGTGTTTTCTTTTTTTTTTTAAATTGAAGTATAGTTGGTTACAATATTGTGTTAGTTCCAGGTGTACTAATGATTTGACATGTGCGCACATTATGAAACGGTCACCGTGATGAGTCTAGTAGCCATCTGTCCCCGTACAAAGTGTTATTACAGTGTCACTGACCATATTCCTTATGCTGCAGCTTACATCACGTGACTGACTTCTATAACTGGAGGCTTGTACCACTTAATACCCTTCACCCATTTCACCCACCTCTCATCCCCTCCCTTCTGGCAGCCACCTGTTTGCTCTCTGTATCTGTGAGTCTGCTTTCATGTGTTGTTTTCTTTATGTGCTGGATCAGCCAAGATGTGCCTGGCTCTTGCAGCCGGCAGGTGCGCCCCGGGCGCTGCTGGCATCCAGCACAGGGCGGAGTGCCCGCCACGTGTTCCCTGCAGTTAGCTTGTTGTTGTGCTCCCTCGGGGCCTCATCCCTGTGCTCCTGTGAACTGCCAAGCAGGACCGAGTCAGTGTGGCAAACAGCATGCCCCTGTCTTTGCCAAAGCGTGTCACGTGACCACCCAGTCCAGGGCTGGGAAATGCACACCCGTGTTGTGACTGGCGGGAGAATCGGAGTGTTTGGTGAAGAGCACTGATGACTGTGGCACAAGCCAGTTAAGGACAAACTTGGAAAGCATAGAAAGGCAGCAGGGAAAAATCAAAGTGTACTCTGTCACATAGTCAGTATTAATACTGTTTTGCATAGATGTATCAAAGTTTATTGATGTTTATGGTTGGGCATGCCACCTTTCTGCTACAAATAACATTTCAGTCAGCATCCTTGTATATTGAACACAGCTCTGATCTTTTTTCTTAGGCTGATCTAGGAGTCGGATTATTGGGTCAGAAGACGTGAATGTGCTGTAAGACTCTTGTACCTACTGCCAAATTGCTCTCTGGAGTTTCCACTTGAAAATATTCCCAGACACTATTTGTGGCTTCTGTCCTCCCTTCACTCCCATCGTGTTCTGTCTGTTCCTTCTGCCCTGAGTTCATGCTCGTGTGTTCAAGCCCTGATCCACCCTCCTCCTCGTTCCCTTCTCCTCACTCTCCGTCCAGCCCGGGAGCTGTTGTTGACGTAGCAGAACTACCCAAAGCGGGAGCCTGGCCTGAGGGCCGGATCCGTCTGGTGGGATGACAGGGCTGAGAGGGAGACGGGTTTGGGAAGGGAGCAGGGCTCATGACCTGAGCTCCCTGCTCGTTGAAGGGGAAGAAGAGGCTTCCCAATCCCTAGCTGCCTGGGCTCTGGGAGCCCCGAAAGAGAAGCTGGGGAGGGAGGCCCTGGGGGGCTGGGAGCATGTCCAGGCCTCAGCGGGGGGTGAGGGGGGTGGGAGCAGCTGCTATGGGGACCCAGTTTCCTGAGCCCTTCCCCCCTCACTCTTTCCAGTTCTGACCTGGGGACCCCTGCCTACACCAAGGATGGGGCCCAGGTAGGTGTTTCTTAGGGTGGCCTCTTCCCGGCACCAGATGTGCCCCTTGTGTGATGTCAGCATTGCCCTGAGTGAGCAGCCGCCGCACAGACGGCGCCAGCCCCGCGTGGCCCCAGTGGGCGCTGTGCGCAGTGGTCTGAGGGCTTGTCCCCACTCCTCGCAGGTTGCGGCGGTGCGCTGACGCGGCCCGCTGATCTTGGCCTGGTCCTGGGCAGTGTCCTCCTCAAATCGTGAGCCAAACAGCCCGCTGCGGCTGCTGGCGGGCCTTACAGTTAGGGACATCGCCGCCCCCAATTCAGGAGATGGTGGCTTTGCTTTCCACCGGGGTACCTGTATCATGTTCCGGGGGATGCTGTTTTAGATAAGTGGTTTCTTTACATCATAGTTGATTGGGTTTGTTTCTCCAACCTGACCGTAAGCTCACTGAAGTCAGGAACCTTTTTAAAAAGTCAAGGTGTAGTTTACAGTTCTTTGAATTTGAACGAACACACTCATTCTTGTAACCATCGTCCCAAATCAAGTGTAGAACCAGTTCCACACCCCCAAGTTCCCACCTGCAGCCTGGCAGTGTCTGTCTAATCTGTCTCTGTGGTTTTGCCTGTTCCAGAATGTCTTGTGTCAGTGGCCTGCAGTCCGTGGTCCTTGCGTCTGGCTGTGCTCCTTGGCGTCCTCGTGGTGTGGGTGTGTCTGTAGCTCGGCCTTTACGTTGCTGAGGCAGCCGCGTTGTGTGGCTCTTCCAGGTGTTGTATTCCTTCTCCAGGCGAAGGTCAGTATTTATGTCTCCATATGTCTCAGTAGATAGTTTTTTAATTTATATCTTTAACAGAGTCGTGGTTAAGTTGTACAATTAGTATGCTACTTTTTTCACTTAATAATATATCTGAAAAACTTTTCCATGTTTATAACATAGTCTCCATCTAGAACTTGAACATTGGATATTTCTGGTTACACTTCTTTTTACTTCTACTGTATTATTCTGTAATAAATATTTTATGCATAATTTTAAAAAATTGGTAGGTGAATTTCCTTAGCAATTCCCAGAGGTTGGATTAGTAGGTCAAAGGTAATGGGGCCTGCTTCCCCACCGTTGTCGGCCACCCTGTTAGGCACGTTCTGAGCTCTGAGCCCTCAGAGATCTGCGCTGTCTCCCTCCACATTTTTTCAAGAGGTCAGTCATCACAACGTATTCCCCCCCCCATTCTTTACCTTCCCCCTGGTTTTGTAAATTATTATATGTGAGTTTCTTTCTGGCCTTTGTTCTCTCTTATCATCTTTGGTATTCTGGGAATGTATTTTAAGGAAATAATCTGAAATATGTCCTAATGTGTTTGTTTATTCTTTTTATTCTATTTTTGTGTTTGTTCTACACTAATCTTCCTCATAATGCTTGTTTAAAAAGATCAGGAACAAAAGCTCTTTTTTAAAACTTGATTGATTGATTGATTGATTGGGCTGTGCCGGGTCTTAGTTGCGGCATGCATGCGGGATCCAGTTCCCTGACCAGAGATCGAACCCAGGCCCCCTGCATTGGGAGCACAGAGTCTTAACCACTGGACCACGATGGAAGTCCCAAAAGCTCGTCTTGAAAGCAATAAGCATGCCCCAGAGTCCCCCACCCTTGAGTGTCCCACAGCTCACGGTTCCCGCCCACGTTGCTGGGCTCTCTGCTGGGGGCGAGGGTGGGAGAGGGCTCCTGGGATGATAATTAAGGCTGTGGTCCCGATTTCCCGTTTGGATGTGTTGGCTGCAGCCTGCCCATGGTCTTTAGACTCCATCTTCAGAGACGGTCATCAGAGCAGAGAGTGCCTTCTCCTGCTAGTCTAAGCAGGCACTGGTCTTTATGTTTCCCAGCCTTCACTTGTGCACCCGTGAGTTCTGTAGCTCTTGATTTCATACATATGTGTGTTTCAGCCAGGGGCCTGGGACTGTGGCAGCATTCATACAAATGTGTATTTTCACTTTTTAAGTCTTGTAACTTTCGGTTTATAATGTTTTTCATCCCTTGTCCGTTTTCTCCGTGAAATAACAGTGATGCCCTGAAGACGAAAGGATGCTCCTGCTTGTCTTGCGGGGAGGGCTGGAGGGAACACCAAGAAATGGGGAGCTAGGTGTGTCAGTGAAGACTTGAGAATTGTAATCGGGGGGAGGGTATTTCTGACCCAGCCAGTGGGGAGCAGACAGGCTGCGGCTGTTGTCCTGTTCCCAGCGGGGTCGCCCCCTTGCAGACAGCGAGGTCGCCCCCTTGCAGACAGCGAGGCTCCAGCCCAGTGTGACTTGTGGGCGGCCTCCCTGCCTCACCTCGGAATTAGCCTCCTCCCGCTAGTCCTCTGCTTCCTCCCGTCCTTTCTCAGCGTCCTGTCCCCTCTCCCGCCCCCTTCCCTAGTCCGCAGCCTTCAGCACTCTTGGGGCCATGAGCCCCTTTAAAGCCATGTCCCAGCTCCCAGAGAGTTGGCGGACCCCTGACGGGGACTCTCCCGTCCTGGCTGCTCCCTTCTCTCCCGAGGTTTTCTTCTGGAAACACCCACCACCCCCAGCTGAGCTCGTAGAGAGGGCTGAGGTGCGAGGCTGGCACCAGGCCTGGGCCTCTCCCCCAGGAGCGCAGAGGGGCTCTGTGTGTTCACACTCAAGTAACCCGGGGGTGTTTGCAGGGGCGTTGCACAGATGCTCATGAGAACTGCCAGCTGGTGAGGGGCGGTTCTCTTCTGATGACATGCGATGGTGGCATGTGTGGGAGCCACTGGCAGCCTCCTGGGCACCGTTCCTCCACTGGGAGAGATGGGCAGACTGCCCCAGCACGTGGCGGCACGGAGCAGGGCCACCGGACGAGGAATAGCCTCCCAGGAAGAAACATGCCTGTCACGAGCGCCAGCACCAGGTTCATATCCCGCTGGCCTTGAGCAAGTGATTGCCAGTTAGCTTCCTCGGAGCTGGTTGGGACCACCCACCTGCTTCTGCCAGGCCATGTCCTGGCCCCAGGCACAGCAGTGACCCAGAAGGCCCTGTCCCTCCTCTGTGCTGAAGGAGATGGTCTCCAGTGCCATCTCGTCAGGGCTCGATGACAGTAAGACAGTGGTTTGTATCAGATGCTGGTGGGAACATCCCTCCAGAGCATCTGTCCAGTGCTGCTAAATGGTACTCAGAATAAGTAGTGATCAGATGGTTATATTTGCCTCTAAGTAACTTGATTTTAACTTTGTTTTTTCAGCAGAGCATTAAGTTGGATAAAAAAGGAGGGCGATCATGCACCATGGCAGCGGCCCTCAGAACGTCCAGCACCAGCTGCAGAGGTCCAGGGCCTTCGCTGGCAGCGAAGGAGAAGAGCAGCAGGCCCGTCCCAACCCCCCGCAGTCCCCCGCCACGCCCTTTGCGCCGGCGGCGAGCCCGTCCGCGCCCCAGTCCCCCGGTTACCAAGTTCAGCAGCTGATGAACCGCAGCCCCGTGGCCGGGCAGAGCGTGAACATCGCCCTTCAGAATGTGGGGCCGGTGGTGGGAGGGAACCCCCAGATCACGCTGGCCCCCCTGCCGCTGCCCAGCCCCACTTCTCCAGGATTCCAGTTCAGTGCGCAGCAGAGGCGATTTGAGCACGGGTCTCCATCGTACATCCAGGTCACCTCGCCGCTGTCCCAGCAGGTGCAGACTCAGAGCCCCACCCAGCCCAGCCCTGGGCCGGGACCGGGCCTGCAGAGCGTGCGGGCGGGAGCCCCTGGCCCCGGCCTGGGCCTATGCAGCAGCAGTCCCACCGGGGGCTTCGTGGACGCCAGTGTGCTGGTGAGACAGATCAGCCTGAGCCCGTCCAGTGGCGGCCACTTCGTGTTCCAGGAGGGCTCGGGCCTGGCGCAGATGGCCCCGGGCGCCCAGGTTCAGCTGCAGCACACGGGGGCGCCCATCACGGTCAGAGAACGCAGACTCTCGCAGCCCCACGCGCAGTCGGGGGGCACCGTCCACCACCTGGGACCTCAGAGCCCCGCGGCCGCAGGCGGGGCCGGCCTGCAGCCCCTGGCCAGCCCTGGCCACATCACCACGACGAGCCTGCCGCCCCAGATCAGCAGCATCATCCAGGGGCAGCTGATCCAGCAGCAGCAGGTGCTGCAGGGGCCTCCGCTGACCAGGCCTCTGCTCCCTGGGGTCGGGGGGACTTCGGCGTTTGGGATGACGTCCCCACCGCCCCCCACCAGCCCTTCCAGGACCGCAGCGCCCCCGGGCCTCTCCAGCCTTCCTGTCCCGTCTGCGGGGAGCGCGGGGATAAGAAAGGCTCCCCGGAAATTGGAAGAGATCCCCGCGGCCTCCCAGGAGCTGGCCCAGATGCGGAAGCAGTGCCTGGACTACCACTTCAGGGAGATGGAGGCTCTGAAGGCGGCCTTCAAGGAGTACTTGGTCGAGCTGTTCTTCTTGCAGCACCTTCAGGGAAACATGATGGATTTCCTAGCTTTCAAGAAGAAGCATTATGCCCCGTTACAAGCTTACCTTAGGCAGAACGATTTGGACCTGGAGGAGGAGGACGAGGACGAGGACGAGGAGAAGTCTGAGGTCATCAACGACGAGGTGAGGGGCGGCGCCCAGTCACCAGCAGGCCAGGCTGCTTGGCTGTGCGTGCAGGCAGCCGTGAATTGCACGTGATCTGTGAGCCTGGGGTGTTCATGAGATGCAGTTCATAAGGATTTGATCCAGGAGCAAATGGAAGATGCATTTGCTTTTTCCTTCATGGAAGGAAAGAGCTGCTCTAGTTAGGAGGACGGTGCAGAGTGGTGATGTGAGTATTGCCGGTGCGTTTAGAACAGGGATGCTTCCCCGGTTTGGGGAGCCAACCTGGCCTGACCCAGCGTTCCCCTGTGCTCTGCTGGGTGTGTGGAGGTTGGCCAGCCCCGAAGGGCCTGCAGAAGCCAGGGGTGTGGACACCTTCCCGCTGGTTCCCCAGGTTTCACATTATACTTACACAGGTTCACCCATTGGGATTCTCAACACCATGAATGTCATTTTTAAGGAAGGGATTTGAATCACTAGGTTGTTACAGTATATCAGTTATGATTTAAATCACTAGATACATTTATAAGGTATCTTCATGATTAAAATATGGTTATTATGGCAAAGCAACTGAGAATTTTTTCAATTTTTAGATGTAGTCTTAGATTTGAAATCACATATTTAACTCACGCTGTTGCACATAGCTACTGAGTGGTATTTAAGATAGAATCTTTTTTAGATAGTGAACTTTTTGGGTACCTGGAATGGGTGCTTAATAAATAACCCCAATTGGGATTCTCAGTACCTTAGTGATTCCTAAGGTCCCTTTATTGGTACTTCCTAGAGAAGGAAGCTGAGCAGACAGGGCGACAGTGAGGTGCAGCGTGATGCACTGGATTTGTGCCTCTGTGTTGTGACTGTACACTATGTTGGTGGAGCTCATTTTGTTTTTTGATACAGCTAAAACAGTGTAAATCTCTGTCAGTTCTTCTGCAAAGAAATCAGCCTTTGATGAACAAAAGCTGGCCTCTTTGCTCATCTCCTCGTTGATATTTATTATGTGTGGCTTTGCCATTTGGTGTTTTCTTTAACACCCTTTCCAGGATGAACCATTTTTATTTTCTAAAAGGTTTATATGATTTTTTTTTTTTTGAGGATTTCACCTCTGTTGCCATGAAATAGTGAAATTCAGTTCTCTTTTATGTTTGTACACCAATGTTGTCTGTAGGCTCAATCCCCCTTATCTGTCATTGCCATTCTGACCTGCACGTAGTAGGCCAGGGTGTAAACTGCCTATGAGGTTGTCAGGGCTTTGCTACTTGAAGACTGTCCGCCATTACCATTTTTAAAGTTTGAAGTTGCAGAATCTAAGGACATTGCACTTGTGACTTAAATTGGAGTTTCTGCAAGATTTGCAGTTGAGTTAGGGTACTACACATCTGTCACAAATCAGTTCAGTGTCCTTTTACAGGATTTGATGCAAAAAAATTCCATTTTTAAACACCAGACATCAGTGAGCTATCAGCAATAAAATTCTAACAAAATTTTGAGCAGTCTTAAAAATTATGTTGCCTTTTTTTCTCAAAATATTTCCTCTCAGGTAAAGGTTGTGACAGGAAAGGATGGGCAGACTGGTACTCCTGTTGCTATAGCAACCCAGCTTCCTCCAAATGTTTCTGCTGCTTTTTCATCCCAGCAGCAACCATTTCAGGTACTTTTCGATGGTTCTAAAATGTAGTCTCATCCGAAACTTTTCCTTCATCCAGATATTTTAACCTTCAATTTACTATTTGCTCTTCAGCATTTTTTTCCAGAGCCCATTCCTTATTTTAAAAAAGTAAAAAAGCCTTCCTGCATATAAAATTATACAACTAAATTGCATGAGTAAATGACAACACAGACCTTAATGCATTATTTTTTGTGTGTATTGACCTGTAACGCAGTAGTAGCTTCAGCATGCATGTCATCTAATACCTACAGTCCTGTTGAATGTATGCTCAGGATTCCTTGTGTGCTGTGTTTTAAATGTTCGTTCTTTCTTGTGTCTTCTATCTGTATTTTTGAGAACAGTGCAAACAGAAGAAAAAAAGAAAGATTACACAGATGATAACTTGATATTTTCTGTAGCTAGAGGAAACACTGAAATGAAACACACTTCTAAAATACCAGGACCTTAGGCTTCTAAATGGATGTTAATTGAATGCAAACTGATTATTTTTAATTTTTTGAAAATTAAATCACTCTGTTACATTAATAAATGCCAAGAACCTAAAAGTACAGGTCAGATTCTAGTCATTTTGGAATAGATTGTGCTAGGTTCTGAAGGCAGTTGAATCTTGTGGTGATGATGTTTTTAAAATTTTCTTAATTTTTAATTTTGGTATAATTTCAAACATATATAAAAGTTGCAATAACAGTACAAAGACCTCCTGTTATATCCTCTACCCAAATTCACCAGTTGTTAACTTTTTGCCCCATTTGCATTATTTTTATTCTCTCTCTTTTATATGTACACACATACACATTTCCCCCAAACTATTTGAGAGTAAATTGCAGACATCATATCACACTTGCATCCCTAAGTCCTTCTTCATATGGTATCAGGTACGAGTGTTACCTGACCTAACCGTGGTATAACAATCAATTCTGGAAATTTTACAGTAACTTTTACTATGACTGAGCCACAGCTCATGTGCAAATTTTGTCTCTTGTTCCGGTGACATCCTTTGTATAGTTTTTCTCCCAGTCTGGGATCACCCGTTGTGTTTAGTTGCCATGCCTCTCTGGTCTTCTTTAATCTGGGCAAGCCCCTCGCTCTTTCATGCCTTCACATTTTTGAGAAGTGTAGGTCAGTTATTTTGTAGAATGTCGTTTGACATGGGCCACTAATTCTGTTATCTATTGGCGAGTCCTGCTGGAGTCAGCTGTCACGTTAAAGACTGCAAAGTGGATTTTCTAACTCCATTATTCCTTCTGCATTCATTAGCTGGCATTCTGCTGTAATGATGAACTTTCTTTTTTCTTCCATTACGTATATTCACATACAGATTCTTATTTCATTTTCATATGTCATTAACGGTATTTATTTATTTAAATTTATTTAATTCAGTAAAGTTTATTCTTTTTGGTCTATAGTTCTGTGAATTTTGTTAAATGCCTAGAGTTGTGTAACCACCACCACCCAAGAAACAGAGGAGTTCTGTCATCCCCCCAGATGTTCCTCATGCCACATCTCTGTCGTCAAATTTTCTCCCTCCCTTAACCTTTGTTCTCTGTCTATGATTTTGCCTTTTCCAGAATAAAATATAAATGGAATTATACAGTATAGTATATGCATGCTGCCTTTTCAGTCTGGCTTCTTTCAGTTAGCATAATAATTAATGCATTTGAGATTCATCCACGTTGTTGAATTTGCCGATTGTTTCCTTTTTTTGCTGAGCGGTATTCCACTATATGAGTGTTCCCCAGTTTGTTGAGCCATTCACCCTTTGAAGGATGTTGGGTTGTTTCCAGTTGTTGGCATACCTAGGAGACAGGTTTCTGGGCTGTTATTAAGAGTACATTCAGTTTCACATGCGACTGCCAAACTTTCCACAGTGGCTGTTCGTTTCACATTCCTCCCCACTACTTGTTCTTGTCAGTTTTCTTCTGTAGTTATTCTAATACGTATGCGGTGGTTTTAACTTGTATATCTCTAAAGACTAATGATGTTGAAAAACTTTTCTTTTTCATGCGTTCATTTCCATTTGTATATCTTCTTCGGTGAAGTATCTGTTCATTTCCTTCACCATTTTTTTCCCATTGAGTCATTTGCTTTATTGTTGCATTTGAGAATTCTTTATATAATTTGGATATAAGCTTTTTGTCAGATATAAATTTGCAAATATTTTTCTGTCATTCTGTGCCGTATCTTTTTCTTCTTTTAGATCATTTTTTACAGAGCAGAAGTTCTGAATTTTGATGTGGTCTCTTTTATCATTTTTTTTCTTTTATGGATTGTGATTTTGTTAAATAAGAACTCTTCACTCAACCCAAGGTCACAAAAATTTCCTCTAGTTTTTTTTTTTAGAAGTTGTATAGTTTTATGTTTTACATTTAGGTCTGTGATCCTTTTTTTTTTTTTTTTTTCCCCCCGATACGCGGCCCTCTCACTGTTGTGGCCCCTCCCATTGCAGAGCACAGGCTCCAGACACGCAGGCCCAACGGCCATGGCTCACGGGCCCAGCCGCTCTGCGGCATGTGGGATCTTCCCGGACCGGGGCATGAACCCGTATCCCCTGCATCGGCAGGCAGACTCTCAACCACTGCACCACCAGGGAAGCCCGTGTGATCCATTTTGAGTAAAGTATTGTATAACATGCAAGCATCGGTAGAAGTTTATTTCTTTGTATATTGACAGCCAGTTAGTTGAGCAGTGTTTCTTAAAAAGACTGTCTTGTATCTGCTGAATTGATTTTGCATCTTTGCCAGAAATCAGTTGATCCTGTCCGTATGGGTGTGTTTCTAGGCTCTCTTCTCTTCCATTGATCTCTGTGTCTATCTTTTTGCTTAATGCCACACTGTCTTTACTACTGTATCTTTGTAGTAAGTCCTGAAATCAGTTAGTGTGAGTTCTTCAACTCTGTTCTTTTTCAGAATTGTTTTGGTCATTCTGGTTCCTTTCACTTTTCATATACATTTTAGAATCAGCTTGTCGATATCCATAGAACATCCTGCTAGGATTTTTTTTTTTTTTTTTTTTTTTTGCGGTACATGGGCCTCTCACTGTTGTGGCCTCTCCCGTTGCGGAGCACAGGCTCCGGATGCGCAGGCTCAGTGGCCATGGCTCACGGGCCTAGCCGCTCCGTGGCATGTAGGATCCTCCCGGACCGGGGCACGAACCTGCGTCCCCTGCATCGGCAGGCGGACTCTCAACCAATGCGCCACCAGGGAAGCCCCCTGCTAGGATTTTGATTGAGATTGGATTGACTCTATTGACCTGTTTGGGGTGAAGTAATATCTTGACAACGTTGAGTCTTCCAGGCCAGGAATATGGTATGTTCTCCATTTATTTTTGTCTTCTTTGATTTCTTTCATCAGTATTTTGTAGTTTTCAGCATGCAAATTCTATGTATGTTTTGTTAGACTTATACCCAGCTATTCCAATTTTTCTGTGGTGCTATAGATGGTACTTAAATTTTAAAATTTTTTTCTAGTTGTTCATTGCAAGTATATAGGAATACAGTTGATTATGCAACCTTGCTAAACTCACTTATTAGTTTTAGGAGCTTTTTTGTAGATTCCATGGGATTTTCTACCTAGAGAATCATGTCTGCAAAGAAAGCAAATTTTGTATTTTCTTCTATCTGTATGCCTTTTATTTCTTTTTCTTGCCTTATTTGCACTGGCAATGGCATGGACTGGCATGGACTTGCACTGTGATGCTGAATAGGAGTGATAAGAACAGACAATTCTTACCTTCTGGATCTTAGGGGGAAGCATTTAGTCTTTCACCATATGGAGTATGATGTTAGCTGTAGACTTTGTAGCTGTCCTTTATCAGGTTAAGGAAATTCCTTTATTCCTAGTATTTATCATGAATGGATGTTGGATTTTGTCAAATACTATTTGCTGCATCTATTCACATAATCATGTGATTTTTCTTTTTTGGTCTGTAAAAGTGGTGAATTATATCATATTAAGGTATAATTTGTAGGCAGGGACTGCACAGATCTTAAATGTTAGAATTTGTTGAGTTTGACAAGTGCCCGTGTAACCCATACACGTGTCAGGGTGTCCACTTCCACCAAGTCTCCTTGTGCCCTGCCAGCCATCCGCTACCCAGCCCCCCCGCCCCAGTTTATTACTATTTATTCTATTACTGTTTATTTTGATGTTCAAATTATCTGTAATTTGACGAGTGGGAGCCCTTTCAGGCGGGCTCTAGTATGCTTTTGGCACATCCCTGGCGCTGTCCAAGTACTTCCTTACATTCTGCCACAAAATGTTTAAAGTTTATCTCGCACATGCCTTGATTCAGCCCAGGAATCAGTCATTTCTCCAAGGAACTGTGTTCTTTTTGGTGGGGAATAATAATTTGAACCCAATATTTAGGTGTTCTTGTAATGAATTTGATACAACTGAAGATAAAATTTCTTGAATTGGAAATTGTCAGAAAGTTTATTAGTGGGACAAATTTCCTGTTAGTGCTTAGAGGAATGTAATACATCAGTGCGTTTATAGACCCCATTGATAAACATTTGCATAAGAACCGTGGGACAGCGGTTGGCAGGGAGTGCCTGTAAACTTAGGTTGCATGGTCTCCACAGTGACACAAATTAAACCCTCTGATTTACTGTCATACTCACCAGATTGCCAGAAATTAAATTGGACAGAAGCTGTTGATTTAGGTCTATGAGATTCTCACCCACTGCTGATTGGGAGTGTAGCATGGAAACATTTCACATGGTCTGGAAAAGGTGAGTGTGGCAGGCCCTCTTGATCCAAACAGCGTGCTCTAGAGGTGTTCTTGTGTGCGCCAGAAAACACAGCCGCTAATGCTCCCAGCGGCATCGTTTCCGCTAATAGCCCCACCCCGGAAAGATACATAATGTCCGTCAGCAGTAGAACAGATCAGCGGGTCATGCACATTCATATAGCGGAACGCTAATAGTAACCAGTAGTGAAAAGGAGTGAGTCGGTGTGGGCGGGTCTCAGCAGCGCCCTGTGGAACAGAAGGAGTTACGGGAGAGCCCAGCTGCAGCGTTCCTTCAGGTAAAGTTCACTAGGAAGCAAAACCAAACACAGCGTAGTGTGGAGCTAAGCCTGTAGGTGGTGGCACCAGGGGAGAATGTTCACGTACAGTTCAGGTGGGGAGGGGGATGCCTTCATAGTGCGTGGGGTCTCCAGGGCGTGCGTAACAGCTTATTCTTAAGCCTCGGGATGAGTACACGGGTGATTGCTTTATCATTACTTTTTAAACTTATAAGTTTTTCTAATTCTCAGCATTTTATTATGAAAAATTTCAAACAGGAAAGCTAAACAGTGTTCAGTGAACACTCACATCCCCCTGTTTAAATTCTGTGATTATGCACAAATAAGTGAAATTCACATAACCATTTTTATATTAACCACATAATATTCAGTTGCATTTAGTACATTCACAGTGTTAAGCAACCACTGTTATGTATGTCAATTTCTAAAATATCTTTATTGTCTTAAAAGAAAACCCCGTACCCAAAAAGCAGTCACTCCCCAGTACCTGCTCCTCCAGCCACTGGCAGCCACCAGTCGGCATCGTCTCCATAGATTGACCTAGTGTGGAGTCGTGCAATATTTTGTGTCTGGTTTCTTTCACTTAACGTGATGTTTTCAAGGTTCACCCACATTGTAGCATGCCTCGGCACTCCAGAACTTTTTGTGGTAGAGTGTGTATCCATTGTACGGGTGTGCTACATTTTGCTTATCCACTCTTGATAAATACTCGGACTGTCTGCAGCTCTTGGCTGTTGCGAACAGTCCACTATGAATACTTAGTAGCTACCCCATTTTACATCCCGTCAGCAATATACAGAGCTTCCGATATTTGTATATCCTTGCCAACTCTTTTTTTCCTGTTAAAAGAAATTCTAGCCATCCTGGTGAGTGTGAAGTGGTGTCTCATTGTGTTTTCTTTTGCATTTCTCTTATGACGAATGATGTTGGGCATCTTAATGTGCTTGTTGGTCATTTGTATATCTTCTCTGGAGAAAAACCTATTCAAGTTTGGAAAAAATTTTTTAAAAAAAATTCTATGATTAATTTTACTGTGCTTTTAAAAATCACATTATTTAATGTTATAAATATTTAAGAGACCTAAAAGAGGAAAACCAAGGAATCTCCATTTTGAATTATAGATCTTTGTCGCAAATACTAGTGGATGTCTAAGGAGACAAGAAAATGGAGAGTCTGTCAGGAAAGAATTGAAATGAAAAAACATACCTTTTGTTTTCTTCGGAAAAAAGAAAATCTCAGTATGAGTTTTATTATTTACAACCAGTTGTAGAATTTTTATATTGACCAATGAAACTCTAGAAATAAATTCAGAATTCCTTGTATTACATACACAGTATATTAATTTCTGTCTGCTTCCAAAAGACTTTGAGGTAGTATTTTTTTCTTTCTTCTTTTTTTTTTTTTTGGCCGCGCTTGTGGGATCTTAGTTCCCCGACCAGGGATTGAACCCCGGGCCCATGGCTGAGTCCTAGCCACTGGACTGCCAGGGAATTCCCCAAAATAGTTTTTATTACAGTTATTTAGATCTTAAAAAATCCTAAGTGGAGATTATTTTTCAGTGATTATAGCATTAAAGGGAATGAATAATTATAGTTCTGTAACCCTACCCCAACTATTGATTTTTTTTTTTTTTTTGCCATTTAAAAAAATATATTGAAATTTAGTTGATTTACAATGCTGTGTTAGTTTCAGGTGTACAGTAAAGTGGTTCAGTTATACACACATGTATATAAATATATGTATATTTTTTTAACATTTTCTTCCATTATAGGTTATTACAAGATATTGAGTATAGTTTCCAGTGCTATGCAGTAGGTCCTTGTTGGTTATCTATTTTATATATAGTAGTGTGTATATTTTAACCTTAAGCTCCTGATTTATCCCCCAACTACTGATTTTTTTATTCTTTTAAAATTTTATTTATTTATTTTTAGCTGCATTGGGTCTTCGTTGCCATGCGCAGGGGCTGCTCTTCGTTGTGGCGCGCGGGCTTCTCATTGTGGTGGCTTCTCTTGTTGCGGAGCACGGGCTCTAGGCACACAGGCTTCAGTAGTTGTGGCACGCAGGCTCAGTAGTTGTGGCTTGTGGGCTCTATAGAGTGCAGGCTCAGTAGTTGTGGCGCATGGGCTTAGTTGCTCCTCAACATGTGGGATCTTCCTGGACCAGGGTTCAAACCCGTGTCCCCTGCATTGGCAGGCGGATTCTTAACCACTGTGCCACCAGGGAAGCCCCTTAGTTTTTTATTTTAATGAAGTTCAATTTATCAGTTTTTTTACATGGATATCCAGTCTTCTAGCATCATTTGGTTGAAAAGACTTTTCATTCCATTTGGGTTGCTTTGGTGTCTTTAGGAACTGGCAAGGTTGTGTGAGTCTGAGTCTCCCTCTGGGCTCTCTGCTCAGCTGTTTTTATCTGTTATCCATCCTTAAGCAGCACTGTGCCATCTGCTGAGTCTTGAAGTCCAGGCTTCCTCTTGTTCTTCCCTCAAGAATCTGTTTTCAATTCACCAACCTCTGTGTCCCCACCCTACTCATCAGCCTATCCAATGAATTTTTTAACTTTCAGACACTTTTTCTGTTCTAGGTGTTTATTTGGTTCTTTTTCTTTTTAAAAAAAATTTATTTTTTTTACTGAAGTATAGTTGATTTACAGTGTTTCTGGTGTACAGCGAAGTGATATATATATTCTTTTTCAGATTGGTTCTGTTTTTTAATCGTTTCTTTTTTTCTGTCAGGATTTCCTCTCGTCTTTCATTACAACATACCTTTATGTCCTTGGGCGTCCTTATTAAACCTACCGTAAAATCCCTGCTGCTACTTCCAGAATGTGAGGCGTCTGGGGGTTGGTGTCCATTGATTGTTTTGAGTATGGCTTGTGTTTTCTTGTCTCTGTGCTTTGGAGTAATTTTTAAAAATATATATATATTTTTAACATCTTTATTGGAGTATAATTGCTTTACAATGTTGTGTTAGTTTCTGCTGTATAACAAAGTGAATCAGCTATATGTATACATATATCCCCATATCCCCTCCCTCTTGCGTCTCCCTCCCACCCTTCCCATCCCACCCCTCTAGGTGGTCACAAAGCCCCGAGCTGATCTCCCTGTGCTATGCGGCTGCTTCCCACTAGCTATCTATTTTACGTTTGGTAGTGTATATATGTCCATGCCACTCTCTCACTTCGTCCCAGCTTACCCTTCCCCCTCCCCGTGTCCTCAAGTCCATTTTCTATGTCTGCGTCTTTATTCCTGTCCTGCCCCTAGGTTCTTCAGAACCATTTTTTTAGATTCCATATATATGTATTAGCATACTGTATTTGTTTTTCTCTTTCTGACTTACTTTGCTCTGTATGATGGATTCTAGGTCCATCCACCTCACTACGAATAGTTCAATTTCATTTCTTTTTATGGCTGAGTAATATTCCATTGTATATATATGCCGCATCTTCTTTATCCATTCATCTGTCGATGGACACTTAGGTTGCTTCCATGTCCCAGCTATTGTAAATAGAGCTGCAGTGAACATTTTGGTACATGACTCTTTTTGAATTATGGTTTTCTCAGAGTATATGCCCAGGAGTGGGATTGCTGCTGGGTCGTATGGTAGTTCTATTTTTAGTTTTTTAAGGAACCTCCATACTGTTCTCCATAGTGGCTGTATCAATTTACATTCCCACCAACAGTGCAAGAGGGTTCCCTTTTCTCCACACCCTCTCCAGCATTTATTGTTTGTAGAGTTTTTGATGATGGCCATTCTGACCGGTGTGAGGTGATACCTCGTAGTTTTTTGCTTTTTTGTTTTATAAATTTATTTATTTGTTTTTATTTTTGGCTCCATTGGGTCTTCGTTGCTTTGTGCGGGCTTTGTCTAGTTGCTGCAAGTGGGGGCTGCTCTTTGTTGTGGTGCGTGGACTTCTCATTGCGGTGGTTTCTCTAGTAGCGAAGCATGGGCTCTAGGCACGCAGGCTTCAGTAGTTGTGGCACGTGGGCTCAGTAGTTGCGACTTGCGGGCTCTTGAGCGCAGGCTCAGTAGTTGTGACGCATGGGCTTAGTTGCTCCGCAGTATGTGGGATCTTCACGGGCCAGGGCTCGAACCCATGTCCCCTGCCTTAGCAGGCAGATTCTTCACCACTGCGCCACCAGGGAAGCCCCCTCATTGCAGTTTTGATTTGCATTTCTCTAATGATTAGTGATGTTGAGCATCCTTTCCTGTGTTTGTTGGCAATCTGTATATCTTCTTCGGAGAAATATCTGTTTAGGTCTTCTGCTCATTTTTGGATTGGGTTGTTTGTTTTTTTTGATATTGAGCTGCATGAGCTGCTTGTATATTTTGGAGATTAATCTTTTGTCAGTTGCTTCGTTTGCAAATATTTTCTCCCATTCTGAGGCTTGTCTTTTCGTCTTTTTTATGGTTTCCTTTGCTGTGCAAAAGCTTTCAAGTTTCATTAGGTCCCATTTGTTTATTTTTGTTTTTATTTCCATTTCTCTAGGAGGTGGGTCAAAAAGGATCTTGATGTGATTTATGTCATAGAGTGTTCTACCTATGTTTTCCTCTAAGAGTTTTATAGTGTCTGTCCTTACATTTGGGTCTTTAATCCATTTTGAGGTTTTTCTGTGTGTATGTTGTCAGGGAGTGTTCTAATTTCATTCTTTTACATGTAGCTGTCCAGTTTTCCCAGCACCACTTATTGAATAGGCTGTCCTTTCTCCACTGTACATTCCTGCCTCCTTTGTCAAAGATAAGGTGACCATATGTGCGTGGGTTTATCTCCGGGCTCTCTGTCCTCTTCTGTTGATCTATAGATTCTGTTTTTGTGCCAGTGCCATACTGTCTTTTTTTTTTTTTTTTTAATTATTTATTTTGGGCTGTGTTGGGTCTTCGTTTCTGTGCGAGGGCTTTCTCTAGTTGCGGCGAGTGGGGGCCACTCTTCATCGCGGTGCGCGGGCCTCTCACTACCTCGGCCTCTCTTGTTGCAGAGCACAGGCTCCAGACCCGCAGGCTCAGTAGTTGTGGCTCACGGGCCTAGTTGCTCCGCGGCATGTGGGATCTTCCCAGACCAGGGCTTGAACCTGTGTCCCCTGCATTGGCAGGCAGATTCTCAACCACTGTGCCACCAGGGAAGTCTTGATTGCTGTAGCTTTGTAGTATAGTCTGAGGTCAGGGAGCCTGATTCCTCCAGCTCCGTTTTTCTTTCTCAAGATTGCTTTGGGTATTCGGGGTCTTTTGTGTTTCCATACAAATTGTGAAATTTTTTGTTCTAGTTCTGTGAAAAATGCCATTGGTAGTTTGATAGGGATTACATTGAATCTGTAGATTGCTTTGGGTAGTAGAGTCATTTTCACAATGTCGATTCTTCCAATCCAGGAACGTGGTATATCTCTCCATCTGTTTGTATCATCTCCAGTTTCTTTCATCAGTGTCTTATAGTTTTCTTCATACAGGTCTTTTGTCTCCTTAGGTAGGTTTATTCCTTGGTATTTTATTCTTTTTGTTGCAGTGGTAAATGGGAGTATTTCCTTAATTTCTCTTTCAGATTTTTCATCATTAGTGTATAGGAATGCAAGAGATTTCTGTACATTAATTTTGTATCCTGCTACTTTACCAAATTCATTGATTAGCTCTAGTAGTTTTCTGGTAGCATCTTTAGGATTCTCTATGTATAGTATCATGTCATCTGCAAACAGTGACAGTTTTACTTCTTTTCCGATTTGGATTCCTTTTATTTCTTTTTCTTCTCTGATTGCTGTGGCTAAAACTTCCAAAACTATCTTGAATAATAGTGGTGAGAGTGGCCAACCTTGTCTTGTTCCTCATGTTAGAGGAAATGCTTTCAGTTTTTCACCACTGAGGACGATGTTGGCTGTGGATTTGTCACATATGGCCTTTATTATGTTGAGGTAAGTTCCCTCTGTGCCTGCCTTCTGGAGGGTTTTTATCAGAATTGGGTGTTGACTTTTGTCAAAAGCTTTTTCTATTGAGATGATCATATGGTTTTTATCCTTCAATTTGTTAATATGGTGTATCATGTTGATTGATTTTGAATTGGGTTTTGGGTATCGTGAATGATAGGTTGCAGAGACCCTGAGATCTGTTATATCCTTCTGAGGAGTTCTGCTGGTTTGCTTTCACATCTAGTTAATGTGATTGGATTGAAACTGTAGACTCTGCCTCCTGAGATCTCAGTGTGGTTATGCTGGCCTGTGCTTGGCGTCTCGGCATGTGGGTGGTCAGGAGGCAGCCAGAAAAAAGGGGAGCTTGGGGCCCATCTCCGCTGCCTCCTGTGGCGATTCTCCCTTACCTGTCTCCGCTCTGGTCTCCTACTCTCCATCCTAGTAGTCTTCAAGCCAGTGAGACCCTCCCTGTCTGGGTCTGAGACTGGGGCCTGTCCTTGTGCCAAATGCCGTAAACCCAGAAGCGTCTCCTAGTGTCATTCCCTCCTTGCAGGTATCGAGTCCCATGCTGTATCTGCCCACCTTTTCACATTTTTAATATTTCTTTTAGAGTTTGTATTTATCTTGAATGTGTTTAGTCCAGCAGGAAGTACTTGGCCATTACTGGACACAGAACCCTGTATCAATTTCTTTTATTTAAAAAAAACACAAAACCTTTTTTTGATTACAGAAGTAATACATGTTCATTGTAAAACATTTAGAAAATTTAGAAAAGTGCACACACACACAGATTATAAATTGATTGTAATCTTGTCCCCAGAGACAACCACTGTTCACATATTGTCTGTTTTTTAAATCATTCTTTTCTCTTCTCCCTCCTTCCCTCTCTTCCTTCCGCCCCCATCTTTGTTAAATGTAAACAGGGGGTGCTTACTTTCCCTTTTCCTTACTCTGGGGCCTTGCCCCATGTGAGGCAAAACCTGCAGCATGGCTGGTCCTGGCAGTGTAGTGTCCCTTCCTAGGGATGCTGGGGTCAGTAGCCACTCTCCTGGTCCTGGCAGTGTAGTGTCCCTTCCTAGGGATGCTGGGGTCAGTAGCCACTCTCATGGTCCTGGCAGTGCAGTGTCCCTTGCTAGGGATGCTGGGGTCAGTAGCCACTCTCACAGGCAGTTTCTTCGTTCGGACACCTGTAACTTTTGCATTTAAAATGCCTCACTGAGTAGAGTGGATATAATTGAATTATTAAAAAAGTTAGCAACTGTTAAACATCGTGCTTATTAGCCTTTAGTAGCCCTTCAGGGGTAGTGCAGAGGTGTCAAAGGTGTAGGGCGCCCAGAGTTAGCTAGTTTCTGTCTTTGCCGGTAGCTTTTCACTTAAACATTTAAAATAACCTGTATATATTTCACACAGTTATATATCAAGTAGGGTACTAACTGCAGTACCATTTTGAAGTCAATTAGATAGTGCTTAATTGGAGTTTTAGCGCCATTTTCCAGTAGGAAGACAATTTCAGTCTTCTTATCATTCAGCTTTTGTGATTTTGGCGGGCTGAGCGACGCCAGGCAGTGTGACTGGTCAGGAGGCTAAGTTGTAGTCCTTGCCGAGACTGAGGTTTCCTGCGTTAGCTTCTGCTGTCATTGTGTGTGCAAAGCCAGCTTGTTTCTGAAGGACTCTAGATTTGCATTGAACTGAAATTCCATTTAAAACCAGAATGCAAATCCTTTTTTATCCTCCAGAGGTAAGTTAGAACTTTAAATTATTTATTATAATACATCGGGTAGATGACATTTCTCTTCTTAAAAAGAAGGGAAGTCAGTGTTTGGGATAATTATGATAGTTTTAGTTTACATTCATTCTTGTAATGCATTTAAATTATGAAAATCTCAGTTTTTCCTTTTTTTTTTTTTTTCCAGCAGCAAGCCCTTGCAGGGACCCTTGTGGCAGGGGCTGGCAGTGTGATCGAAACGGACCCCTTTAAGAGGCAGCAGGCGGGACCTCCGGCAGGTATGTCACGGAGCACAGGCTGAAGGGCCCCCGGAGCCAGTTAGCGTCTTAGTTTGGGAGTTCCAGCGTAGTGGCCACCTGTTTCTAAAGCGTGGCCCCTAAGGAACTTAGTTTTGGTTAGTTTCTACTTTGAAAGTTAATTTTTCTTTTGGTGGTAATCAGCTAAACAAAATGTTTATGTGCATGTTTATGTGTGCTGAAGTGAGAAACTTGTCAGTTGAGTAGGTACATTCCAGTTTGATTTCTGTGTGCATTTGTAGGCTGTTTAGTCCTCATGACATGATGAAGTGTAAAGCCATCTGCCTTTTCAAATTGTCATTCATTTTACAAACTGAATTTTTTCTCCAAGTTAGGAACTTAATACACATTTTGTGTAAAAGATTCAAACAGTTTAGAAGGGTGTAGTTTAAGTCTGTCTCTGGTTTGGTATTCCTTCCCCATTCCCTAGCCACAGAGCTGACTATGTTTGTTCAGTTTCACAGACAAGCATTGCTACAGGTGTGTCATTCTGAAAAAGTTCAAATGTGATCCTATATATATCCACTGTTATGTCTTTAATATGAATTGAATAGGCCATCTTTCCCAGTCATGGACCTCATTCTTTTTGATAGCTGCAAAATACTGCGCCCACTGCATGGGTGCTTCCTTCTTTATGCATCAGACCCGTGTTAGCATTCATTTGTTAGCATCACCTTTTTTCTGTTGTAATCAAAACCTGATTGAACATTTAGTTTCACCGTTTTTTCTATACATGTCTGTCCATGTATCTAAAAGCAGCGCTCCAAGAGTGAAATTGCTAGATCAAAATGTGTGCATAGTTAAGTATTAGTGAGGCTAAGTTGCCCTCCAAAAGGGTAGGGTCAGCTTTTGCTCCCGTCAGCAATTTCTGGTTCTCTCAAATTTTGGCCATTTTATTAAGTATCTTTTAATCTTTGTCGATCCAATGGGTAAAAATAAAATCTTTGTTTTGATAATGGATTTCTTTAATTTTGATGCGGTTTCAGTTACCTCTTCATGTTTTTAACCATTTGTGAATGTGTTCCTCTGCTCGTTGTTTGTGTTCTTTGCCCATTCTGTCTTTCTGGTTGTTGATCCTTTTCATATTAATTTGTAAGAGCTTTATGAATGTTGCCCGTTGTGTATGTTGCAGATAATTGTCTCTTAGGTTGACGCTTGTCCTTTGCCTTTTTTATGATGCTTTTCCTTATATTTACAAATTTTTAACGGAAAGAAATTATATTTATCAACCCTATCTTTTATGGCTTCTGCATTTTGGTTCATGCGTAGAAAGGCCTCTCTGTTCAAAGATGATAAAAACACTTACACATGTTTTTTCTACTACTTTTGTGGTTTTATTTTTACATCAAACTGCACCTTTTCTGAAAATTATTCTAGAGCAGTCTAAGAGACCTCGACTCGAAGTGGGTCACCAAGGGGTAGTTTTCCAGCACCCAGGGGTGAATACAGGAGTTCCTCTCCAGCAGTTAATGCCGACAGTTCAAGGTAAGACCCAGCGCCAGAACTAGCTCTCTTAGCTCAGAAAGAGGGAGTGCAGAGAGGGCTTAAGGAAGCAGCAGCAGACTAAAACGTGTGCAGTCCAGGTAGCATATTTGAGGTGGTTTCTGCCATCGGGATGTTCCTCTGAGTCCCACTTCACACAGTATGAAGAAACCACCAGAGACCAGCTCTTGTCACTTTAGCGGAGCCGCACGTCCCACTGTCCTCAGCTTCTCTCCGGTTTTCCCTCCTGTGTTTTCTCTGACTTGCTGCTGTGGTAGGGACCCTGCGGTTATCCCGTGCCTGCTCTGCTTGATGCTAACGCGCAAAGGCCGAGGCCTTTCTTTCCTTTGTTGTGTGCTCATTTATCACGTTAGACCTAATACACAGAGATCTCCCACCAGGTAAACCTCCCGTTTGAGTGTGTGTGTTGCGAGCGCAGGGTCTGAGGCAGCCCTGGCCGGTGGAGTCCGAGCCCGGGAGTCAGGGCCGCTGGGTCTGCCCTCTGTTGCAGGGGGAATGCCACCCGCGCCGCAGGCTGCTCAGCTCGCCGGCCAGAAGCAGAGCCAGCAGCGGTACGACCCCTCCACGGGGCCCCCGGTGCAGAACGCCGCCAGCCTGCACACGCCGCCGCCGCAGCTGCCCGCCAGGCTGCCCCCGGCCGGCCTCCCCGCCGCGCCCCTGCTGCCGGCGCTGCAGTTCCCCCCGCAGCCGCAGACGGCGGAGCCGCAGACCCCGCTCCCGGTGCCGGTGAAGACGCAGCCGCCAAACGCCCCCGCCCCGGCGCCCCCGCCTGGACAGCTCCCCGCGGCCCTCCACGTCCCGGTGCCCGCGAAGGCGCAGATGCAAGCCCCTCCGCTCCCGTCCCAGCCGCAGGTACTCCGGGCCCCTGCCGTTCCCCGAGCTAGAGGTGGAAGAAGAGACAGGCTGTGTGCTGGACGGGATGGTGCCCAGCTGGGTAACTCCCTCTCTCCCAGCGCTTCGCTCTCCACCGTGCAAAAGTCAGTTCAGTAGCTGCAACGTAAATTTACTGTGCAGTTGTAGTTATTGTTGTTAAAATGTCAGAAAACGACACGATTCTGAGTGCTGCTCTCGGCACAGGGAGCCACGCACAGGGCACGGTGGCCCTGGTCCCACCTGATGTGCCGAGTAACGCGAGGTCATAGGAGCGAAGGCCTGGGGGCGGTGGGGCTCCTATGAGCCTGACCGTCTGCCAGGCTCTGTCCACGGTGCCTCCCCCGGACGCTCCACTCCACCAGCGTGGGTGAGGCTGCTTTCCAGGCTTGATACACGTTTCCGGGGTTTATAATGCCCCTCCTCGTCCACAAATTAACTTCACCCAGACGTCTTTTTGAACGTGTACAGTAGACCACGTGGGGCCCCTGAGGACCAGTGCGTTTGTGAAGCATGGGTCTGGGGCACCAAAGGGGCCAGAGGCAGTGTTTTCAGAGGCTTGTCTCAGCAGCGTGTGGTCAGCCGCTTAGGAAAACCTCCCCTTCCTCTCCCCTCTCCCTCGTTAACAAGGAGATTTCCTAGCTGGGCTCGGAGTTCGAGTTCTTCTGGTGATTGTAGAAGCTTGCTTTCATGTAAGGATGCTACCTTTCACTCACCGCCTGCCAGGTGCAAGGCGCGGTGATGGGCATTTCCGGGCCATTATTCGCTCTCCTCTACCGGGCAGCCCTCCGTGGTAGAATCTTCATCACGCCCGTTAGCTATGGAAAGACGGAGGCCAGAGAGGCCAGATAACTTGGCGCGGTTGGCCAGCCAGTGCCGGAGGGGCTGCGGCTGGCCCCCGGCTGATTCTGGAGCGCCTCGTGCGCCTTGGGAAGGAGTACCCGTCCCCCGCCAGGGCGCTGAGCTTCTTGGGCCTCCGCGGGCTTGGGGGTTCCATGGAAGTGAGGCTCTCTGTTTTGAATACTGTCATTGAGGCTGGTACCGACCTCACGCAGCACTGACGTTTTTCTTGGGTTTCTTTCCCGCCCTTGTTGTCAACGGTGTGAGCTGTGGGATGTGATTTTAGAAGAAGCTCCTTACAGAAGCCGTGGAATTCTGTTCCTTCCAGATTGGGCGGGGCCGGCAGTCTTCTTCTGTAAAGGGCCACAGAGAGGGAGTGTAATGGTATTTCAGGGTTTGCAGGCCGTGTGCTTCCTGTTGAGTTGCTCAGCTCCGCCGCTGAAGCTGAGAGCAGCGCCAGGGCCCACAGATGAGC
Source organism: Lagenorhynchus albirostris (assembly GCF_949774975.1). Classification (NCBI taxonomy): domain Eukaryota; kingdom Metazoa; phylum Chordata; class Mammalia; order Artiodactyla; family Delphinidae; genus Lagenorhynchus; species Lagenorhynchus albirostris. Next base: position 87,528,468 of record NC_083108.1, read on the forward strand.
GGCCGTGGCCTGTGGAACTCTCCCAAAGTGTGTGGCCGGCCACAGTTTACCGACCGCTGAGGTGGAGGAAATCTCCTTAGAGGTGGGCGGAGAAGCTGTGCGCCGTGAGGGGCCCGGCCTTGGCCGCGGTGTCTCGTCCGCACCGCGGGTTATAAACGTGCCGCGTGCGCGTCGCTCTGTCCTCAGGCCTCCTGGTGCGGCAGGGCCTTGGCTTCCCTGCTCTCTGTCCCCCCACTTCCTCGCGGCTGGAACTCCCGTGTGAATCTAAGCTCCCCTTGGCCCAGGGAGGGCTGGGCGGAGGGGCTCCTCAGCTTTACAAGCTCGGCTCTCGGGACGGCACGGAGGAGGGTTTCTAACCTTCCAGCTTGCCCACCGCGAGAGGGCCGCGTGGAATTTGTCTTTGCCCTTCAGAGAACAGGTGCACGGTGAGCATTTGGTACTTCTCAGTTAAGAAGTTTCTACAATTAAAAATTCTAAAAAATTACTTGAAAAAGCAAAAAAAAAAAAAACCAAACCCGACGTAAGACCATATGTGAAGGCACCGTTTACAGGGAGCTCTGATGTGGCTTTGTGGACTAACAGGGCTTCTTCTCTCCTGTAGACACGGTTAGTCTGCGTGGCCTTGTGGTCCGCAGTAGGCCCACTGGTCAGTCTGCGCTGCTGGGGAGAGGGAGGGGCATTGCACAGGGGCCTCCAGCCAGCCTGTGGGTTCCGGGCACGGCGCTGAGCCCTGTTTTCCCTGCCAGACGGTGGCGCCACCCAGACCGCCCATGGACCCCGCCCAGCCCTGCCCGCGGCCGCTGCCCTCCGCCTCCTCTGCCTCGACCGTTGTCCCCGCCAGTGGCTCAGGCCCGGGGCCTTCGCCTGCCCGGGCCTCCCCGGTGAACAGACCCTCCCCGGCAGCCAAGTCGCTGTCTCCGGTCATCGCCCGGTCCCCAGGGGCAGCCGTGTCAGCGCCCCCGAAACCACAGAGCCCTGCTCAGAATGCCGCCGCGCCCCACGACGGTTCTCAGGACAAGCTGGCAGAACAGATAGCGCTGGTAAGTGCGCCTGAGGAAGCTCTTGAAGGCGCTCGAGAGGGGCTCACCGCGTACCCCAGCCTGCGGGACGCCTGTGCTGCCACTTTCTAAGGGGCAGTAGTATAAGACGGAACACCTGGCAGTGAGGTTTGTGATCCGGAGAAACCAAGATTAAAACCGCGTAGTTGGCCCTGTCCTGCCGGAGGGGCAGCTAGACTGGTGTGGAGAAGGTCTTTTCTGTGCTGGTGTCAGCAGTCGGGGGGAGGGGGTTGTGGGGTGCAGGCTGAGAGCTCAGAGCCCTCGGGAGGCTGCCCAGGCCAGTGCAGCTCACGGCCTGCACCTAGTGAGCGTTTGCTGTTTGTTGGGCGACTGAGCAGTTATTTGTAAGCGCTCCGCCGTGAGCGCTGGCCTGGGAGCTCTGTCCTGGGTTTCCAGGATGAGGCTCCCGGGGGTCGCACGCCCTTGCCTCTGCCCTCTCGTAGAGCCTTGTTCAGCAACTCTTCTTTGTTGCTGAGACTTCCACGTAGCAGGGTCGCACTGACTGGGGTGTGCGTCGGTGGCTTGCACTTAAACTGTGCCGGACATCTTCCACCCCGTGCTCCTTGCAGGAGAACCAGATCCATCAGCGGATAGCAGATTTAAGGAAGGAAGGCCTGTGGTCCCTCAGACGGCTGCCCAAGCTGCAGGAGGCCCCGCGGTCCAAATCGCACTGGGACTACCTGCTGGAGGAGATGCAGTGGATGGCCACAGACTTCGCCCAGGAGAGGAGGTGGAAGGTGGCCGCTGCCAAGAAGGTGGGTTTGAGACACAGGCCACCGCGGTGCCCAGGGGTCATCAAGCAGCGCCAGGGGCTTAAGTGTGCGGACGGAGGTCTCCCAGCCCCACTTTCTAAACGGTTTTTCTTCTTAAATATTTATTTGTTTGGCTATGTTGGCTCTCTAGTTGTGGCACACAGGCTCCAGAGCGCATGGGCTCTGTAGTTGGCGGCGCGTGGGCTCTCTAGTTGAGGTGCTCAGGCTTAGTTCCCCCGCGGCATGTGGGATCTTAGTTCCCCAACCAGGGATCGAACCTGCGTCCCCTGCATTGGAAGGCAGATTCTTAAGCACTGGACCACCAGGGAAGTCCCTCTAAAGAGTTTCTGGACTTACGATGGATCTGAAGAACGTTTTGCTGCTATTTAGAAAGTAGCTGCTGCGTTGCTTCATTTCTGAGGGCTGTCCCCAGTGCTCTAGCGTGGACTGCTGGGAACAGACACAGGCCCTTCTGCTGCAGTTCTGTCCTGGGATTTGGGCTCTTTTTCTGGCCAGTTTTGCCCGGCAGTTGGCATGAGGATGCCTGCAGCCCCCCAGATCCAGGCTGAGAGTAGGAAGGGGGAAGAGGCCAGGTGGCTGGCTGGCAGCTCGGGCACTCATCCCGGCCCTCTGGCTCCCCGCAGCCTGCCTGCTCCGTGTTGCCTGGTCTTCCGGTCCAGCTTCTCTCCAGTTCTGGCTCAGAATTTATTACCTTCTCTCTGCTCCCAAAGTAGGCACCCAGCCCGGGGTAGGACCTCTAGGAGATGCTACTGCTAAAGCTGGCAGTGTGGAAAGTGACAGATTTCTAGGGCTCTTGGGTCCCAGAGTGTAGAGCAGCTGCCCTTGCGTACGTGTACATAGCTCCAGGCCCAGCTGCTTCTTCCTCCATCACTGTGTGTCTTTATTCCTCGGGACCTGGATGCTGCCTTCATATTTCCTATACTCTCAGGACTGGGGATTGATCCTGTGTGCCTGGCCTGTCCACCTCCCTCCTCTGAATTCTCCCCCTTGCTTTCCCCACGTAGTTTTGGTAGAGCGAAGCCGAGACCAAGGGGGTAACAGCAGGGTCTGAGTGTAAAGGGTCTTTAATCAGATTCATGTGTAGTTAAGAAAAAAACCAGATCGCTCCTTAAACATTTCCTTTTTCACGAAAGTTGATGGTCCTGAGCATGTGGACGCAGGGCTGGACAGGGCAGTGGCCAGGGCCGAGGGGCAGGGATGGACGCCGAGCGGTGGGACTGAGAGGCAGCTGAGCTGGGGGCCGCGGCTGCGCGCTGTGCTGCCCCTCCTCGCGCCGTCCCTCTACCCCCGGGAGCCGGCGGCTTTGTGCGAGGGGTGCGCGCTGACCAGCACAAGGCCCTGGGAGTCCTGTGCTGGGCGGCCGCCTCGGGGGCATCCCAGAGCTGAGGGGCTGGCAGCTCCGCTGCACTCGGAACTCAGGATGTGTCCCTTTCTGAGTTACTTCTCTGCACCTTTTGGAGGTACAAGCTGGTGAGGAGGTAAAGAGTAGAAATTCTGGAAAGCGGTTTGGCAATTTAAAGCAAAAGCCTTAAAAAATGTGAATTATCCCAACCCAACTTTTTTAATCCTAGGAGTTAAATTTGGCTGCATTCACGCAGTGGAAATGATACGTATTAAAAATGATTTTGATCTGTGTTGATTGATGGAAAGACGTTACTCATATTAAAGGGGGAAAGGACGATTGTAGCACAGTATGATATTCCATTTTGGAGAAAAATATGTGTATTTGGTAAAATAACACTTGTAGGAAAGCCAGGCAGACCGTTGGTGGTGGTTTGCACTGGGATCAGCATTTTTCCCGCATGCCCGTAGAGCAGGTGAGGGTGTGTCTCTCTGTGGATTATATGTAGTTACGGGCCGAGAAGATTTTAAAGAAACGTTATGTATCTTTTTTCTGATAGCATGACACAGCGCACAACGTAAAATTCTTGGACTTTCATTTACTAGCTTGTCAGAACTGTAGTGCGTCATCACGAAGAGAAGCAGCTTCGGGAGGAGCGGGGAAGGAGAGAAGAACAGAACCGATTGAGACGAATAGCTGCGTCAACTGCTAGAGAAATAGAATATTTTTGGTCAAATATTGAGCAGGTAAATTCTGAGATTTTGATGGGCTCCTGGGAGCACAGACTGTGTCGGGGTTGCTGAGGCGGCCTTCTGAGCCCAGCCTGCCTGTGCCATGGGGAAATCCCACAGGTGGAGCCTGTGGCGTCGTTTGGAAAGGCGGGTGCCCGCACTTCCTGGGCACCTCTGGGCTGTTGGCTCATCAGGAGACCTGGTTCTGCCTCTGTGTTTCTCTTTGTGCATCGAAATCCCCATCAGCTGTGGCCTGCGCGCTCTGTGGTGTCTGGGAGCCTTCCTGAGGGGCCCTTCCGGTAGTTCTGTTTAGTATTGGCGCAGGTCGCTAAAAGCTGCTTAGTTCCAGAGTGGCTTGCTCTGTCTCTCGCTTCCTTTTCGTAAAAATTCTCTTCTTACCGTCTGACAGAATTTGGGCAGGATGCAGTTGACACAAAATAATGAAAGAGGACCAAACTGAACATTTCTCTGTGGACAGCGTGGGGGGTTAGGGTTGCCAACCCTACGTGCAGCTGAAAATCTGCACACAGCTCGTCATCTGCCCGCTGCATCTGCGGTTCCATGGCTGCGGCTGTAGCTAGCCGCAGACCGTGCAGCTCTGTAGGGTTTACTACCGGAAAAAATCTGAGTACCAGTGGACCTGCACAGTTCAAATCCACGTTGTCCAAGGGTCAGCTCTAATCTGAAATGGGGTTGGGACAGCTGTGCTTTTGGCCTACGTGTGTGAGTTTTAATGTTTTCATATATAGAACTTGTATTTCTTAGTAACATGCTTATTTATTTAACTCTTTGCATTTAGGTTGTGGAAATAAAACTACAAGTAGAATTAGAAGAAAAAAGGAAAAAGGCTTTAAATTTCCAGAAAGTTTCCCGGAAAGGTATGATTACTTTTTAAAAAGCCTTCCCCTTTTGCGGGCTGTGTTTGCTCGATTTTCTGCTCACCGTCGCCTTGTGACATCGTGGCTTCCCGTGGAGCCTCCCCGGTGAGGCTGTTTACTCAGCAGCCTGGTCCTGGCATTTCAGTTCTTCTGAGATTCGCTAGTATGAGTCAATAAGCCCCAGGGTGACCAACTTTGGGGGGCTCTCAGGATTGAGGTTCTGAGCCTGTCCCCTGTGTCCCCGGAGAGTGAGATGAACTCCCCCGGCTTTGCCCCCCGCCCCACCGCGGTCCCCGTGTCTAGGCATCGTGCTGCTCCCACGGCGCTCAGCAGTAGCTACCCCATCACTGGAAACCTGGGGAGGGGGCGGGGAGGATTCCTCCCTTTTACTGATGAGGAAACTGAGGTGAAGGAGGTGGTCCCTGTTGAGAGTCGCGGAGCTCTAAGATTATGCAAGTCATGAGCGAGAAGCTTTGCCAGGTTGGAGACTCTAGGTTCCTGCTGAAGCCGAGAGCGGGCGTGGCGGTGTGGCTGTGCCGCCCTGTGTCGCAGAGGGGAGGTGGGACCCGCCTTGCTGTCTTCTGCTCTCCTTGGGGGGCGGGCACAGGTGCCCATGGTCGTGTGAGGAGCATCACCTCCTCCATTGCCTTAGTGAAAGCGAATCGCGTTACCTGTCTCTTTAGGTAAAGAGTCGAGACCTACAGGGCTTGATGCGTTACGGGAAAACTTTGTGGTGAGTTCGGGACTGTCGCGTCGCTGTGCGAGGGGGTGTCTGTCTGCAGGAAGTCGTAGGCATGAATAGCGTTCCCTCTCGCTGGAGAGCAGTCCCCCTTGGGCCTACAGCTGGTTCTTTCCAGCTTCAGGCTCACCTGGGTGTTAACCTTGGTGGTTTGGGAAGAGCAGGTGAGGGTTTCGTCTTGCTTCCCCGCAGCCTCCTCCCCAGTGTCTGCCGTGTCTGCCGTGTCTGCGGTGTCTGCCGTGGACACGCCTGGCACGGCCTCCCAGGTTCTCCCGGTTGCATGTTGACTACAGTTCTGCTCTGGGTTCTCATTCTCTGTTTTCAGATCTCACGCTTATGATTTGTGTTCTGTGTCACAGGATTCGGGGATACCTGGAAGAAAAAGAAAAGCAAGCACGTCTTTAACCGATGATGAAGGTCTGTCCCCCTGGTGCTTTGGCTGTCTGCAGGGCTCTCTGAACGCGCAGCTGGAGAGCTCACTCGGTGCTGCCGGCGCGTCGAGGACCGCCTGGACCGCGAGAGTCCGGTGGCTCAGTGGCTTATGCTCTTGGGGGCCGGGGGCCTTGGTGGATGGTGGGGTTTTGCGGTGGAGAGACGAGGAGTTGGATTGTGGAGGAGGGAAGGTGTCGGACCGTGTGCGTGCGTGCGCACGCGTGTGCCTTTTGTCGGTAGGGAGGAGAGGCAGTGCGTGTTGGGGGCAGGAGTCAGCGGGAGGGAAGGCGCGCCATGGTGAGGGCTCAGCTCAGATGGAGAGGTGGCCCGAGGGCAGGTGGGACTCTTAGCCACCAGGAGCCGGCTGTTGGGTTGCAGGGCTGGAGCTGCCGGACAGGAGCTGAGCTCGGGGAATCCTCAGCTGGGCAGGGGCTGGGGCCTCTGAAATGGGCGATGATGAATTCATAGTGACACCGAACAACGTGCTTGTGGGTCTTTCTGTAGTGGGCTCTGCAGGTGGACAGGAAGTTCCACATCGCTCCCTGTTTGGGCCTGAGTAGGATGTGATGAAAACCGGCCTCTATTTCACACTGTGAAATGGAAGAGAAAGTATAAAGTATGGTCCCTTGTTTTTTGCTTACTTAATAAACTATCACTTCCAGATTTAACCTGAGAAATTAGGACTTAGTTTTCACTTCTCTAATGGCTGTGCATGACAGTTTTGGAGCCTTGTAGTGTTTCATGAGTAATTGCGAGGAAGATGCCGTGGGGTCTCTCGCTGACATTTGATGGTGGCCATTCCAGTGGAAGACGAGGAGGAGACGATTGCAGAGGAAGAGGCGCTGGAGGGGGCTGCGGACCACCAGGCGGAGCTGTTGGAGTTAGCCAGAGAAGGTGGGCTCCGAGCGGCTTCCTGCGATGCTCTATTAAACATTTATTGAAACACACACGTAAGGTATGAAAACCGCAGTAGGTTGCATGCGGTGTAAGTGGCCACGCCACCCAGTGTAGGAGAGAGCGCCATTCTGCCTCTGCCCTTGTCCCAGCGGGTGACTGCGGCCTGGATCTTGGCGTTTATCATTCCTTCCACTCAGTTTCCCCCTCCCCCTGCGTGAATCCTGAACGTACCGCTTTGTTTGGGTCTTAGAACTTGGTATAAACGGAATCACTCTGGAGGCTCACCCGCTGGCCTTTCTCAGTTCCGTTTCCGAGTTTCGTCCTCGTGGAGGTGTGTTGCTACAGAGTCAGTGCCCACGGCTGAATGGTGGTCTGTGTGTGCATGTGTCACGGGTTAGCGGTTGTGCTGTTGGTGGGCAGTTCGGTGGTTTCCCTGCATTCGCCCTCACAGGCGGCGCTGCCTGCAGCACTCTTGTGTGTCCTGTGCACACATGCTCGAGCATCTGTGCTCAGAGCAGGGGGGCCGGCTTGCAGGGCGTGCACACACGAGGTGGCGCTCCGCCGTGGTTGGAGTGCTGGCCGGGCCCTGTGTCCCAGGAGCGCCTGGTGGTGTCTGCCTGTGGTGGGGGAGTGTGACCCACGAGGCGCAGCGTCTTCTCACAGCTGTCCTCGCCCCCTTGGTTTTGGGTTTTCTTTTCTGTACTGACTCTGGGTGTTCTTCCTGTGTTCTGGACACGTTTCCTTGTCAGTGACGTGTGTCCTAGTAACCTTTTTCCAGTCTGGGGTGGGTCTTCCTTCTCTTTATGGTGCCTTTTGAGGAACAGGTGTTCTTAATTTTAGTGTAGTTGAGTTTGTCCGTGTTGTTTAAAAGAAATTTTTTTAACCTCAGGATCAAAAGGGTGTCTTTGTGCATTGTCTAAAAATTTTTGTTTTACGCTCGTATCAATGTTTGTAATCCACCAAGAATCACTTTTGTCTCTAGTGTGAAATAAGAGTGCAGTTTTTTTTTTTTTCCCCAAATGGTTCACTAACTCTCCCCGTGCCATTTGAAAAGGCCATCGTTCCTCAGTGATGCTCAGTGCCGGCTCACATGTTAGTCACGTTTTCCTGAGACGCACGGCTCTTTCTGGGACCTTCATTGTTTTACTGGTCAGTTTGTACCAATACCACACTCCCTTGATTACTCTAGCTTTATAATAATTCTTGAGGCGTAGCTAGGTCAGTCCTTCTGCCTTATTCTTTTTTAGGAGAGCTTTGACTAATTTGGGTCTATTTCAGATACAGCTCAGAATCAGTTTATCAAGTTTCAGAGAAAAACTGCTTGGGGATTTTGATTCAAATGTGGTTGACTTAGTGGGTGTTTGGTGAGAATTGCATCTCTGAAGAGCTTTTCCAACCTATGATCAAGGTAGCCTCTCCGTTTACTTAGATCTCCTTAAATCGCTTCCGCTAACATTTTATGGTTGCATATTTTTATTAGATTTATTTCTAGGTGCATTATATTTTTTGAAGTTGTAATCAGTGGTTTTTTTTTAAGATTACGTTTTAATTTGTTGCTGGTCTGTAGAAATGCAGTTGATTTTTATTTACTGATCTTAAATCCAGCAGCTGTGCTAAATTCTCACATTACTTCATCTCTGAAGAATAGCAGTTTTTTCTTTATAACCCTGGCCTTCTATTACCGTTCCTGCAATGAAGTGTAGAAATAGAGGTGCTGACGGTGGGCACCTTTGGCTTGTTCTTTTGTTTTTGGCTGCACCACACAGCTTGTGGGATCTTTAGTTCCCCGACCAGGGATTGCACCCGGGCCCTCAGCAGTGAAGCATGTGGAGTCCTAACTGCTGGACTGCCAGGGGATTTCCCGGCCTTCGGCTTGTTCTTGATTTGAGAGGGACATTTTCACCCGGAAAGGCAGTAGCTTGTGGCGGTTGGTCACGACTGCTTGGTTCAAATCCAGTGTTCTGTTTTCTCTTCTCTTAGCCTTTGAGCTACACCTTGTCTTGCATTCTTGTTGCAGGCCTTCCTGATTCTTGTGTGCATCCCTGACTTGGTAGAGTCTGTGTTAACTTGGAGCTGCTCTACCCCTTCCTGTAGGGCAGGAATTGGGAGCAGCCCGGCCGGGTGCTTCTGGCTCGGGTCTCACGGAGATGCGGCCGCCAGCAGACCCAGCCTCCGGTCCACCCCAGCTGGCCCCCTAGCTGGCCGGGTGGGTGGTTGTTGGCAGGCGAGCCCAGTCCCCCTACACGGGGACTTCTCTGGGTGGCTGTTCGAGCGTCCTCAGGATGGGGTGGCACGGTGGCTGGTGTCCCCACAGCAGGCGATCGCCCTGGTTATCCCTGGCCACTCAGGGGAACTGACCGGGCTGTGACCGCAGGGAGCCGTGTCACCGGGGCACATCTTCTTCCATTCACTGGGGTGCCTCTTCCTGGTCGGGTCTCCTCTCGTGCCCCTCATGAACCTTTCAGCACTTTCTTTATGTAGATGTTGTGAATTTTTTAAAATCTAAATTCTGAGTATTTAAATACTTTCTATCTAAAGAAGTATAGAAATACTTTGTGTCTAAATAGAATCTTCTTTCCCATTATATCTTCAAACTAGTTTATATGTGTGAAGGCTGTTGATTCCTGTGAGTTGTTTGTTCCAAGACACCTTACGAATTATCTTATTCTTGAGGTAGTTTTTCAGTTGTTTCTGCTGTTTTTCTTTTTTTCCTACTTTGATAGTCATTATATGATGTATATGTACATTTCCCTGCATTTTGTTATGAAAACATGCAAACAGAAAAGTTGAAGAACCTTATTACGAACGCCCACACACCCGCCACCTCCCTTTCACAATTGGTCTTCGCTTTATCACGTATCTACCTATCAGCCCCATATGACGAATAGTTTAAATCATGAGCAAGTGAAGTCACTGGATTATAAGTCTTAAACGAAGAGAGCCCTTAATACTGTTCTTCTGGGGTACTTCTCTGTGGCGTTCGTTACTTTGACCACAGATTTTAGTGACATACGGTGTACGTGCAGAAAGGCTCATGTATCACAGGTACACAGCTTACAGCGTTCGTTGCCTTGTTATATATAACACCCAGTGGAACTGTGTTTGAATACCAACCTGGGTCCAAGTTTCCGATTACTCCCCTGGACAGACCCATGGAGTGGGAAATAGTGACGTCAGAGGGCATGAAATTTAAAGCTCTTCAGCTTTTCATACTGGTTTCCAGAGAAGTTAAGCCTGTTTATACCATCACCCGCAGTGGTGAGACTGTTCGATTCATTATGCTCATCCAGCATTACGGTTTTAAGGTGGTTGCCATGCAGTGGGGGATGCATTGCGCACTGGTTTCTGGAGGTGCTCAGTTAAAGAGATACTTCATGAGCCCTTTAGAGTGTTTTGTGTGTGAGACAGCTCCATGTCCCTCGCCCATTGGGCTTTCGTGTGGTGGGCTGTTTGATCAGTTAGGGTGAGCTCTTTATACAAAAAGTCTATAGCAATATTTTATCATCTTTTTGAACATTTTTTGTTTTATTTTTACTTTTACTTGATGTTTTGTATTTTTATGTCTCATCTCCACTGATTATTTCTATCAGTAGTATTTTTATATTTTCATTTATTAATCTGTAGATTTTACTGTACATTTATTAAGATTATTTCAGGAATATTTGTTCCTTTATGAATAAAAGTTGAGTTTCTTCATTTCAAAGATTCTCATCTTTATAAAGAAAAGGTCGTATATCTTGTATCAGTAACGGGCAATCATTATTAGTTTTTGGAAAAAGATAAATGTGCTTTTAGAAAATACATACAGTTTCCAAGGAATTAATTTAAAGCTAGGAAAAGGAATATACGTTTGACCCCTGAACAACACGGGTGTGAACTGCACAGGTCCACTTACTTACACGTGGATTTTTTCCAGTAGTAAACACTCCAGTGGTGCACGATCCACGGCTGGTCGGGTGTGGAGGAACCTCGCACAAGGAGAGCAGACTAGTTACACTCGGGTTTTCCACTGCAGGGTCGGCAACGCTGACCCCTGAGTTGTTCAAGGTCAACTGTATATGAAAGGGCCCTTCTCCTGACTGTGTTTTCTTCCCTGCTGACACTATTGGTGTAAAATAATCTTTCTTCCTACAATCCTTTCCAGCTGAATTGCCCTTAATTGATTTGATGAAGTTGTATGAAGGTGCCTTTCTGCCGAATTTCCAGTGGCCCCAACCTAAACCTGACAGTGAAGAGACAAGTGAAGACGAAGGTCTGTTTTAACATCTTTGAAGAATTCAGCTTTGAAAACAAAAGCCAAAATACTTAACAGAGGAAGGGTGCTTAAAACAGAGTTTAAGAATTACCTTCACTCCTTTCAGTCTGATAAAAAGTTGAAAATATATTTAATATGAAAGTTTATATTAATAGTTTCATTAAATTCTGTGCTTTTTATTTTTATTGGTTAACTTGGCATAATTATCAGAGTACTTGATCAAGTTGTGAACAATGTAGAAATACTCTTCTCCAGATTTATACACATTTTACGGGCCTAGGTTTTATCATTTATCCAGGCTGTGCTGTGTTTGTTTAATTTAACACACCCAGTTTAAGGACTTTACTTGACTTTTATTGGAGTTCCAAGGAGGTACACAGACTACGCCCGGAAGAGTCCACGTGTTGTTTTCATCCCCCCTGTTCTGGTCCATAGACGTGGCTGCCTGCGGGGGGCAGCAAGGGAGGGGCCCAGAAGATTCTGCGGGGAGGCCAAGGCTTGCCGGACCCCACGCTGCAGCAGGACTCCAGGGGGGGCTGGTGGCCCCCTTGCTTGCCCAGACTAGGATGCTTCTGATCCTTCCATTCTTGGTGGTGGAGGGCAGTCACTAAACCCTTAGATGGCTGTAAATCTCTGGGTGATACTAGCTCCTGATGCTGCACAGACATTTTCCAACTTCACCCAAGGGCCTTCCAGAGCGGTCCTACAAACTCCATAAGAGTTTGTACCTGTTTATCTGGATACATTGTTAACTATCTAAAGTGGATTAAAAACTTGCTGCTCAATTCTGTCTTTGAAGTGTTTGGGTTCTAGCAACTCCTTTTCTTTTTTCTCTTCTCTCTCTTTTTTTTGTCATGTTAAGTGGCCTCATAATACTATCACAGCCTCTCAAACCTCACAAATCCCGTTTTTCCATTGATCACAGACATGGAAGACTGCTCGGGTGACCGGGAGAGCCGGAAGGGTGTGGTTCTCATCGACTCGCTGTTCATCATGGACCAGTTTAAAGCCACAGAGAGAGTGGTTGTCGGGAAGCCTCACACAAAGGACATCGCGGAAGTGACCGCTGTGGCCGAAGCCATCCTGCCCAAGGGCAGTGCTCGGATCAGCACCGCGGTGAGCCGCTGCGCCCTGTGTGAGGGGGTGTCTCTGTTAAGGGGAAAAGCTACCTCCTTCCAAACGAGCTCTTTATCCCAACGGCAGAAGTTGTCAGGAAAAACAATTAAGGATCTTTCTTTTCCTGTTATCTGTAAATCATCTTTGTGGCTTTCCAGTAGGCTTATCATATGAGTGATCTGAGAACAGTTGTAATTGTTGTTCTGAGATGTGCCTGTTGGGCCCGTCTGCCCCTGCAGGTGAAGTTGAACGCTCCGGCTCTTCTGTACGGCGCCCTCAGAGATTACCAGAAGATTGGCCTGGACTGGCTGGCCAAGCTCTACCGGAAGAACCTCAATGGCGTATTGGCAGATGAAGCTGGGCTTGGTAAAACAGTGCAGATCATTGCTTTTTTTGCCCACCTAGCCTGTAATGAAGGTAAGAGCTTGTTGTTTTTTGAACAGTTCGTATTTGCTGAAACTGAACCATAGGCAGTGCATCTGGCGTGAGGGTGGGGAGAGGCCTTTATTCTCTGCTCCTTTGTTCCGTGCTCTGGTCCAGACTCAGAGAACTGGGCTCGGAGGCACTCATCACTGGAACAAACAAAGCACTCGTTCACAACAAACACTAGATCGAGTAACTCACCATTTTTCAAAGTCGAACGTAATATAAGACCCAGCAGGCTGTGTGACTGGGGCTTTGTGACTTCCAGGCCGCAGGGCCTCTGCGCTACTTCACGTTGTCATGAGTCCTCGTGGCCGGGCTCTCCCCTTGGGCTGCCCGTGGGCTGACGGGTGCGCGTCCCCCGTGGCGTGATTGGTCGCCCTGCCGAGGCCCATCGGCGCCTTCCCTGTGCTGTGGCGCAGGCCCTCCTGTCTCTCTGCTGGATCCCGCCACCCCTGGAGCCTTGTGAGGGCTCGGCGTCTGTGCAGCAGCAGAGGGATGGGGTGCCCGCACTCCGCGGCAGGCCGTGCCCTCGCCCCGGACGTCTGCCTCCTCACCCCTCGGCTCTTCCAGCTCGCACAGACGTTCAGCCTTCGGCCCCCGTTCACTGCCCTCCGCTTGGCTGTGGGCCTGGCGCCCGCCTGCTCCCCGCCTGTGCTGTGGGGCTGTGGACGAGCCTGTGTGCGTGTCTCTAACACGGGACAGGGGCTTATAGGCTTCCTCCCGCAAGGGAAATGTCCCGTAGCACCGGGTGTAGGGGAGCAGGAACCTCGCGTTCCAGCACGTAGCCAGCTCCTGAGGAAGCACAGGCCTCCACCTTCATCTCCGTGTCACAGCTTCAGTAGCAGGGGGGGGCCCCTCGAGTTTAGGGGGAGTCGGCACCCTGAGTCGGCTGGATGGAGATTCCTTCAGCCCTGGGATCGTTTCTTCCTCCCCGGCCCCTCTAAATTCCTTCACAGTTACCTTAGCGTCTTTAGTAAATAACTCTTCTTTGCCCTTGGTTTTGAAAGCTTACTTGATCTTACCTCTAGTACAAATGGATCAACTTTGAGGCCTTATTTCCTTGTGCTAATATGTTTGTTTTTGACCCAGTACCACAAAGTGTACGATGTAGTACTTTAAAATGAGTTTTTATATATATAGTTATCTCAAGATAGAAGAGCTACCTTGTCTTACTATTGTATTGTTTAGTTGAAAAAAGCGTTCATTATTGTATTTATAATAGTAAGAACTTGGGAGCAGTGTACACTTTCAAAAGTAGGGGATTTTATTTCATCGGTTGAACAAACAAATGGATCAGTTACTCGTTGCATAGGTGCTTACCCAGCACCTGCCTGGTCCCAGGCACTGTGGTAGGCACCGGGGGCGCAGCTGTGAGCAGAGCAGAGCCCCCCACGCGTGAGGCTCACAGCAGGCGCAGTGAATAAGGATTCCACACATGGGAAGCAGCACGTTGCCACTGTGTATGGCGTGCTCGGCACAGCCCGTGAGCAGAGGCCTGAGAAAGCCGTGGCCACCAGGATCGAGGGGCTTGGGAACATGGGTGGTGGGTGCAGAGGCTGAAGGGGTTGCCGTTGTGTCTACGGGACAGTGCTGAGGCTGGTGCGGAGGCCAGAGGGTGCAGAGCCAGGAAGGCCGCCGGCCGGCCAGGTGAGGGCCTTGCAGGCTGCGCAGGGTCTGGCTCTTCCTGGTTAGAGGTCTGTGTTAGTGCGGGTGTCGGAGGGGTCACTGGACCTCCTTGGTGCTGGGAACAGACTCAGAGGGCCAGCTGTTGGGAAGCTTGCCGCCCTGGGGGAGAGGCGGGGGCCTGGCAGGTCCTGGGGGGCCTGAAGGGAGAGCGGGCAGGCGTGTGCCGCCCACTCCGCTTCCGCACAGGACAGGCCGAGTGGGGCCTGCCTGGGACCTGGCTCCCCTGCCTGCCCCCGCCCCCTGGAGCCAAGTGTCCTTGGCCTCCTCCTCACTGTGGGACCGTAAAGCTGGAGTTCACCGGTTCCTCAAGAGCAGAGGGCTCACTCCAAGAGACTCTGAGCGAGGGGGTTCTGGTAAGTTCACAGTTGGAATCCCTCACAAACTCACCACTTTTTTCTTTCTAAAGTAAAACAGCCAACAGTCTGTAGCTGTCCACCTGCTTCCATCCCCAGTGGTGACCCCTCGGGGCAGTCTGCTGTGGGTCCTGCCTTGCTTCGCCCAAGTGTCAACAGACATGCTCACAAACACATATATAGACACTTGTCCCTCCTCTCCAGAAATGGAACAATGTGCTAAATGCTAGTGAAACAAACAAACAAACTTGCTTTTCACTGGAGGGGGAAGGCACCTGGGGTTGATTTACATTTCCCTACTCACGAGGTCATGCCCTTCAGAGAGTGTATCGTCTGCTTGTATGTTTCCCTTTGTGAAATTTCTTTTTTCTTTTTTGGCTGCACCGCGCAGCTTGTGGGATCTTGGTTCCCTGACCAGGGATCGAACCCAGGCCCTCCGCAGTGGAGGCACGGAGTCCTGACCACTGGACCGCTAGGGAAGTCCCATCCTTTGTAGAATTTCTGTTCACTTCCTTGTTCGTTTTCCTCTTAGGTGGTTTTATTCTAATTGAAGTATAGTTGACTTATATTATTGTGTTAGTTCCAGGTGTACAACAAAGTGATTCAGTGTTTTATATATATATATATTTTCAGGTTATTTTCCATTATAGGTTATTACAAGATATTGAATATAGTTCCCTGTGCTATAGTAAATCCTTACTGCTTGTCGATTTTTTTTTTTCTTAAATTTATTTTTGGCTGCGTTGGGTCTTCATTGCCGCATGCGGGCTTTTCTCTAGTTGCGGTGAGCGAGGGCCACTCATTGCCGCGGTGCGCAGGCCTCTCATTGCAGTGGCCTCTCGCGTTGCAGAGCACGGGCTCCAGGCGTGCAGGCTTCAGTAGTTGTGGCTCGCGGGCTCTAGAGCACAGACCCGGCAGCTGTGGCGCATGGGCTTAGTTTCTCTGCGGCATGTAGGATCCTCCCAGACCAGGGCTCGAACCCGCGTCCCCTGCATTGGCAGGCAGACTCTCAACCACTGTGCCACCAGGGAAGCCCTGCTTATCGATTTTATGTATAGTAGTTTGTATGTTAATCCCATACTCCTAATTTCCCTTTGGTAACCATAAGTTGTTATTTTTTTTTCTGTGTCTGTGAATCTTTTTTGTTTTGTAAATGGGTTCAGTTGTATTATTTTTTAGATTCCACATATAAGTGTTAACATAATATCTGTCTTTCGCTGACTTACTTCACTCAGTATGATAATCTCTGGGTCCACCCATGTTGCTGCAAATGGCATTATTTCATTCTTTTTTATGGCTGAGTAGTATTCGTGTGTGTGTGTGTGTGTGTGTGTGTGTGTGTGTGTGTGTGTGTGTACACCACATCTTCTTTATCCATTCCTCTGTTGATGGACATTCAGGTTGTTTCCATGTCTTGGCTATTGTGAATAGTGCTACTGTGACCATTGGGTGCATGTACCTTTTCTAATTAGAGTTTTCTCAGGATATGTGCCCAGGGGCGGGACTGCTGGATCATATGGCAGCTCTCATTTTAGTTTTTGAGGAACCTCCATACTGTTCTCCATAGTGGCTGCACCAACTTACATTCCCACCAACAGCGTAGGAGGGTTCCCTTCTCTCTACACCCTCTGCAGCGTTTACTGCTTGTAGACTTTTTGACGGTGGCCGTTCTGACCGGTATGAGGTGATGTCTCACTGTAGTTTTGATCTGCATTTCTCTGATAATTAGCAATGTTGAGCATCTTTTCATGTGCCTCTTAGCCATCTGTGTCTTTTTTGGAGCAATGTCTGTTTAGGTCTTCTGCCCATTTTTTGATTGAGGTGTTTGTCTTTTCAATATTGAGTTTTATGAGCTGTTTGTATATTTTGGATGTTACACCCGTGTCAACTGTATTGTTTGCAGATATTTTCTCCCGTTTTGGGTGGTTCTTTTCAAGGATCAGTAGTAATGACACTTCGCTTATGAGCTGTAATGGCTCTAGATGTGTGCGTTACAGATATTTTTTTCAAGCCTGCCATTTCTGACTTTTAACTTGGCTTATGTTTATTTGTAGCACAGAAGTTGACATTTATGTGTGTATTGCCCAGAAATTTAAGAAACGCTTAGTTTTCCAAAGAATGCAGTTGAAACCGTGTGCTTTGGGCTGGGTTGGGATGGGTTTGGGTGTGTTCTGACTGGTGGCTGGGGACCGTGACGAGTGTGAGTGTTGGACCAGCGCCTGTAGCATGGGGCTGCCAGCGGGCCGTGCGGGCCGCGGGGCTCGAGGCTGAGGGTCTTCCTTTCTGAGCATTGTTCACTGTAGATGGGAGTCCTTCCCCTGCTTACATTAAGGGGTCATGTTTGAATCCGCTCTCATTTTACTGGCTGCTCACTCACTCAGCTCCTCTCTGTTGAGTGCGTCCTGCCTTGGCCCTGGGAGCCGGGCAGCGGCCCGTCCTGGCGGTGGCGGCTGCGCTGTAGGGCGGGCAGGGACCCCCCGCGCCCCAGTGATGTCTGCTCTAGTCGCACCCTGGCCTCACGCACACCTGCTGACCGGGCACAGCGCCGGGGACCTGCCCCAGACAGATGGTTTTTGTTACAGAGGGCATTTGTATGTCTCCTGTGTAGGCAACTGGGGCCCTCATCTTGTCGTTGTGAGGAGCTGTAACATCCTCAAGTGGGAGCTCGAACTGAAGCGCTGGTGTCCGGGGCTCAAAACGCTCTTGTATGTTGGCAGCCATAGAGAACTCAAGGCAAAGAGACAGGTATGTTAGTTTAAACTTGAAATAGAACTAAACAGAAAACATCTTACTTTCTATAGAAGACACATTTCAAAGTGTCCACACCTGCTTGTTAGTGTAATTACTGTCAATCACTCGTTTATGAGATACGAGACCTTCTAGTTGTCTGGGCTTAGAGCCCCCTTGAAGCATAGACTACACTCAGGAAACCGCCATTCCATGCAGGGCTTGTGTTCACCTCCCAGGAAGCGAGGGAGCTTCCCCCAGAGCTCGGATGGTCTCTGGAGGTGCTGTCATCCTTTTATTAAACTGTAGACCTGTTGGTTATCACAGGCAGAAATAAGAAAGTGTGATGCATCCTGAGTTCTGAATTACAGATCCGTAAAATAATTCCCATGGATGTGTTTATTAGGAATATTTGTGACAAACAGATGAGCTTCTGAAATAAATGTGGACTCTTACTTTTCTGTTTTCTGCCCAGTAGTTCCTAGCACTAGATTCTAGGTAGAAGTATGTTACAGGTCACAGGTTTTCATCGGAGAGGACATTTTGGCTTATGGTTAGACTCTACTGTGTTGAGTAATATTTACTTAAAAAGCGGGTACTTCGAGTGGTCTTTTCTTTTTTCCTCTCTCTTTTTTTTTTAACTCTCTGGTAATTAATTTGCTTTTTAATATCTTGGAATGTAGTCAGCTGCAGCATAGATGCTCACATTTCCTGTCATCTTCTGAATACGTGTTCCATCACTAAGATGATAGACTATGAAAGCGAGCCCCATTTCTGGATGCTGTTAATGCCTCCAAAGCAGTTTCGTAATTTGTCCACACAAGTGCTTAGCCTCCTAAAGAAAAAGATCATAAAAACATAAACAGCTGTTTTCTGTGTGATGAGAGAGCAGGTGAGAGCAGGTGACCAAGGAAAAGGAGGGGTGACGGCGGTGGGGCAGGTTAGGTGGGTAGTGAGCGCGCACGGAAGTCCTCTCCAGGCCGCTTGTTCCTGCACAGACAGTGAGGCCTGGCTTTTGTGCTGCAGGGGTGGACAGAGCCCAACCGCATCAACGTCTGCATCACGTCCTACAAGCAGTTCTTCAAGGGCTACGTGTCCTTCACACGGGTGCGCTGGAAGTGCCTGGTCATCGACGAGATGCAGCGTGTGAAGGGCATGACCGAGAGGCACTGGGAGGCCGTGTTCACCCTGCAGAGGTCTGGCCACCCCTC
This sequence comes from Lagenorhynchus albirostris, assembly GCF_949774975.1. Classification (NCBI taxonomy): domain Eukaryota; kingdom Metazoa; phylum Chordata; class Mammalia; order Artiodactyla; family Delphinidae; genus Lagenorhynchus; species Lagenorhynchus albirostris. Next base: position 87,547,092 of record NC_083108.1, read on the forward strand.
TCCGCGTGCTGTGTGCTGGGTATTGTTGATGTAAAGGTTCTTTGGAGGGACTGTAGGAAACTGCAGGCTCCCAGAATGGCCTTTCAGCTTCAAGGGCTCCCCTCACTGAAGGCGCTCATTTAATTCAGTCCGTTCCTCAAGACGTGTGTGTGTGTGTGTGTGTGTGTGTGTGTGTGTGTGTGTGTGTGTGTCTGTGTCTGTGTGTGTGTGCGCGCGCGCGTGTGTCTGTGTGTGTCTGTGTGTGTGTGTGTCTGTGTCTCTGTGTGTGTGTCTCTGTGTGTGTGCGTGTGTCTGTGTGTGTGTCTCTGTGTGTGTGCGTGCGTGTGTGTGTGTCTCTGTGTGTGTCTCTGTGTGTGTGTCTCTGTGTGTGTGTTAGCTCCCGAGGATCGTTGTCCCTTTCCTTGAATGTCTCCCGAGACAGGCTCTGCGCCCAGCTTGACGTTTCAGGTGTCGTCTCCCGTTGTGTGTTCAGCCAGCAGCGACTGCTGCTCATCGATGCCCCGCTGCACAACACCTTCCTGGAGCTGTGGACCATGGTGCACTTCCTCATCCCGGGCATCTCCAGGCCGTACCTGCACTTGCCCCTGAAAGCCCCCAGCGAGGAGAATCAGGACTACTACCACAAAGTGGTCATCCGGCTGCACCGGGTATGCGGCCGCCGCTGCGGGTCCCTGCTTGACGAGCACCTCCGGCTTAGCGTGCATGGGCCACGAATTCATTTTAGCAAAGGAGAGCTTTCTTTTTTCAGGTGACACAGCCCTTTATTTTGCGGAGAACTAAGAGAGATGTGGAGAAGCAGCTAACGAAGAAATACGAGCACGTCCTGAAGTGCCGCCTCTCCAATCGACAGAAGGCCTTGTACGAGGACGTCATCCTGCAGCCGGGGTGAGCTCAGGGCTGCGCACTCCTGGCCACCTTCCTGGGGAAGAGCGGGCCCCTCTGGCCTTCCAGAAGGCTCCTCCTCGGCGGTGGGCCTCTGCAGCTGGAGGCCATGCTCACGCCCGGCCCTGGCGGCTCCGCTCCTCTCAGGCTGGCAGGCTGCCCCTCCCTGGTCCCATCAGAGGCCATGCCCAGAGCCGGCCCAGGAGGAGTACAGCGTCGCAAGCCGCTCGGTGCCTCACCGCACTGGAGGTTCACGCAGGAGGCCGTGCTGATTGAGTGGCTCGTCCGTTCACAGCCGCGTGTAGGATGTGAGACCGAGGCCCGTGTGCCGTGTGGTCAGGCGCAGATGGCGCTCCAGGGCCACACCGGGTGGCCACGGGCACCTCTGTATGGACCCTAGAAGGGTGGGGCCCCATCCTGTCCATGATCCTTCCCGTGACCTGTTTGGCTCTTTGTCATTGGTCGCGAGCGTTGTGTGCTTAAGTGCGTAACGTGGTCCAGATAGCGTCCACGGCAGCAGGTGTGCAGGAGAGGGTTTTGCTGTTAATGCCTGCTTGTGTCATAGGCTTCTTTTTAGACAGCTTTAGGACGGAGTGTAAGTAGCCAGTCCTTGGCAACCAGCGTCATGCTGCGGCAGGCCGTTGACCATCTCAGTCAGGCATAGGAGCTGTGGAGACCCCACCCCTGACAACACGTGCAGTGACAGCTCCTGCTTCCGGGACACTGGGAGCAGACAGCCCGCGGCACGGCTGGCGCCTGCTGGCGGTCAGCTATCTCAGCCCGTGCTGATCCGGAGAGAATCGCAGCGTGCGCAGAGAGCGGGTCCTGGACCAGCAGGCATCCCTTCACCAGACAGACAGAGCCCCGGCGTCCTCGGGACGCCTGCCGTGTCGCTCTTTGGTGGCGTGCCGTGGGACGTCGCTTCGGTTGCGCTTGGCAGTGACGACCTTGGTCCCGCTTGTCGAGTGTGGGATGCTCTCTGTGTGCTCATAGGAGAGGCCCCTGCATCCGGGAAGCACTGGGCCAGCAGAGCCTAGGTTGTCCTGTGCCGCAAGATCCCGATGGAGCGGCGGGGAGATTCCCTGTCTTAGGTCCCTGCACCTCTTTCTCTCGGGCCTGTTGGTCAAATCAAGGGGGGCCATGAGCAGGCCTGTGCTGACCCCACGGCGGCTCCCGGGCGTGCCCCGCACGCCTCGGTGTGTGTTGATGCGATGGCCTCGGGGTCCTCGGACGGGCTCTGAACGTCGCTCCCGGTCAGCGCCTTCCTGCCCTCTGCGTGGCGACCGTGTCACACGTTTCTACCGCCTTCCCAGAGAGCCCTGCGGGCCCGCCTGTGGTGGCGCCACCTCCTCCTGGTTTCTGTTACAGCCCTTCCGGCAGCTCCGAGCTCAGCCCTCAGGAGCCTCCACGTGCAGTTTTCTTGGTCTTGTGTTTTCTCTCCTGTCTCATCCGGACACATATCGCTGGCCTCTGAACGGCCGCCCTCCCCTCTCCCCTTCTGCTCTCTGGCACCGCCTGTGCGCCGTCCACGTCCCCGACCCCACCCCGCTCCACCCCTGCGCCCACGCGCTCCGTCCTGGCGGGAGCTGCCTGGGCCGCCGGGCTGACCGCGTCCTCCTGTGGCGGCTTGAGCTGTCCCCAGGCACCGCAGATCCCATGTGTGCGGGACTGGCTTCCCCAGACGTGCCTCTCCGCTAGGCTTGCCTGACTCAGGACGCTGTGCTCCACCGTCCAGGCTGTCCTCCCGTCCTGCCGTCCCCTCTGCTCCCCCTCTGCTCCCCGTCTGCTCGCGAGTCCCTGCCCGCCCCGCTCCACGGCTCCTTCCTGCCTCGCCCGCTGGGTGCGCTGTGCTCTGCGGCCGCCCTTGGGGGCCCCCAGCCTGGAGGTCTCAGCTGGCCTCCATGCAGTCCCCGCACTGTGGCCCCCGTGGCGCCGGTGCGGTGTCAGGCCTGTGGGTCTCCTCCTTCGCCGGACCACCCCGTCCAGTCACTCCTACCCCTGCCCCTCGAGGGCCTTCTCCCCCAGGCCGGGTGTTCTCACCCCGCCACTGCCTGCCGGCGCTCGTCATGGCTGCCGTGGAGAATGGCGTCATCCCTGTCGCGGGAGGCAAGGAGGGCTGTTCCCGTCTGCCGCGCGCCCTGGCTCTCCGGCTGCCCATTCTGTGTCACGGGGGTGGTGAGCGAGTCTGAGAACCCTCACCGCACAGAGGTGGGTCCGGATGTCGTTGCCGTGCGAGCCAGGTCTGGGGAGAGCACGCCGACTGCGTGTCTGTGGAGCCCGGCCGGCACGTGCTCGCAGCCAAGGCAGTGCTTGTGTCTCTCCCCACGCACAGGACGCAGGAAGCTCTGAAGAGCGGGCGCTTTGTGGACGTGCTGAGCATCCTGCTGCGGCTGCAGCGGATCTGCAACCACCCCGGGCTGGTGGCGCCCCGGCTCCCGGAGTCCTCCTACACGGCGGGGCCGCTGCAGTGCCGCTCGGCCTCGCTCATCCTGAAGGCGCTTGACCGAGACTTCTGGAAGGTACGCAGAGGGTGCGGGCGGCTCTGCCTGAGGTCTGTTCTGGGTGCTTCCGGAATGTCGGTCTCCACTAACTTGCGTCCTGCGTTTCGCCATCGCCTGATGCTGGGCAGCATCGAGTGGCGGCGTGATGGGCCTTCCCCTTGACCTAGAACCCGCTTTGGAATGGGCCCCGAGGGGTGAGCCCACAGTGTGAAGGAGCAGGGAGGGTTTTCCTCGCCTGACCGTTGGCCCCTGAGAAATGGCAGAGCGTGTGGAGGAGAGCAGGGCTCGGAACTGCGGGACCGCGGGGGTGTCCTCACACGCACACGCGTGGTCTGAGGCCTGCGGGGGCCCTTCTGTTAAAATGTTAGTAACTGTCCCTAGGTGGGGAAACTCGGTTATTTTTTGACCAAAAAAATAGAGTCGTATACCTTTCTGTGTTTGAATTTTGGGGTAATTTTGGAAAGTTTTTCCAGAACCAAAATTTTTAAAACAAAAGAGATTGGGTTAGGTTGGGTGATTCTGAGCACAAGTGTGCTGGGCTCGTGGCTCTCAGCAGGGCAGGGCCGAGCCCTCAGGGGCCGTCGTTCCTGCTCTGGCTTCCACGCAGGAGGCCGAGAGCTTGCCCAGACCAGCCGGCCGCTGGCAGGCTGGTGCCTGAGTTCCCCTTGGCTGTCTCTACCCCAGAGGACCAGGGACCGAGGTCTCACAAATGCGGAGAAACAGGAACCAGCTCTGTGGCTTCGATAGGCTTGTGCAGGTTCGGGGTGTGGACAGGACAGGGACCCTGGGGCCAGATTGCAGGGGCTCACGTCCCGGCTCTGCCCCATGAGGAGTGCGGCCTCGGGTGGTCAGTCTGCCTCGGTTTCCTCACCACACCGGGAAGTCGTGAGGAATCGGTCAATTAATGTACGTGATGGTCTGAGGAAGGGCCTGGTTGGTAAGCAGTAGTATGTGGTGAGTTACGTGATGAATGTGATTCCTACCACTATGCCTACTACTCTTTTATTGGAGTGTAGTTGATTTATAGTATTACTTTTAGGTAGGGATGAGGTTTTCGTTGAGTTAAAGAAAAATTGAGCCATGGAAGATAAAGTTGCGTCAGAAGCAGGCTACCTCAAGATACCACTGGGGCGGGGGGGTGTTTCATGGATAGTAGTTTTTATGTTGTGTTTTCATTTTACAAACAGTTTTATTGAGGTAGCTCATTATCGTAAAACTCACTGTTCTGAAGCATACAGTTTGTTGGTTTGAGTATATTCACAGAGTTGTGTAACAGCCATCACCACTAATACTAGAACATTTCATTACCCCAAAGAGAAAATCCACACGCACTGTCATTCCCATTCCCCCTCCCCTTCCCAGCCCTGGCAGCCACTTACCTGCATCTGTCTCTGTGGATTCACCAGGTCCAGATATGTTATATCAATGGCTCACTTCACTTGAGCATAATATTTTCAGAGTTCATCCACGTTGCAGCCTGTGTCAGAATCTCCTTCCTCCATTGTCTGGATGGACTGCAGTATGTTCATCCGTCCACGAGCTGATGAGCACTTGGGTGGTTTCCACTTTTTGGCCACTGTGAGTGCACATTCATGTGCAAGTTTTGCGTGGGCGTGGGGCTCCCTTCTTGTGGGGCTCCTCTTGGGCACATGTCTGACGGGCGAGGAGTTGCAGGGTCACGTGTAGAGTCCATGTTTAACCTTTTGATCAACTGCCTTGCATGGTGGCTGCCAGGTTTCCCATCCCCACCAGGGTGTGAGGGGGTGGGGGCATTCACGTCTCCACATCCTTGCCCACACCTGCTGTCCATCCTCTTTGATTCCCGCCATCCTGGTGGGGGTGAGAACGTCTGAGAGAAGCACAGGTGGAGTGAACATCCCCAGGGCTCCGGACATAGCGACGTGCCACACGCCCGCTGCACCTGCACCAGCACGCTAGGGTCTCTCCCTCAGCCTCCCCAACGAGGCCGAGCATCTCCGTCCATTTAGACGAGCGTTTTCCAGGCTCGTCCCTCTCTGCTGAGTCTGGTCTGTCTCTTAAGTGCCACCCTCTCCTTTCCCACTGCCACTCGGGATGACCACGTGCCATCACTCCCACCTTTCTTTAAGTTGGGGAACTGAGCACACCGAGGTCCGGCGGGTGCCTCTCAGCAATACGGCTGCTCGGGGCCTGGCCTTCCCGGTTTGGAATCGACTTGGATTCCTAGTCAGCTGTTTTCTTCCTGCCTCCTGTAGCAAAATTGTTTTCTTTTTCTCCTTAGGAAACCGACCTTTCTATATTTGATCTTATTGGCTTAGAAAATAAAATGACTCGCCACGAGTCAGAACTGCTGGGTAAGAAGAAGGTGACGCGGAAACTCTTCGAGGAGCTGTTCACTGCGCCGCCACCATCGGGCAGGCCAGCGGCCGTCAGACTGAAGCCCAGCAGGTGTGTGGTGTGGTGTGGAGCGTCACTTCCTGCTCACCAGCCGGCTCTGGCTGGGTCCTGGCTGGTTGTGTGTCGTGGGGTCTGGGTGGCATCCCCTCTTCTCCTGCTGAAAGGGACCCCGGCCCCGCAGCCTCTCGGGCAGACCTGGGACCACCAGGTTGGAGCTCCACACGAGAACTGGGGCTACAGCCTGTGAAAAGAAAGGCTAATCATCTAATTTGGCTATCTGCTTCTCCTGGAAATTACCCAGATGTCCTTGGATCCTGGGATAAGCAGCAGGGGTGTGCAGGGCGTAGGAGAGGCTCTTTTCATCATCTTGAAGAAGCGTTGGCCTTTGGGAGGGCTCTGCCTGGGGAGGTGGTCAGGGGCGGGGTGGTCAGGCTGCCTCTGACCTGGTGCGGGTATGGTGGCAACCGTCAGGGCAGGGGGGCACTGCGGGGGGGCGGGCTTGGGACCCTGAGGTCTGGCAGAGGCTCCACCCCTGACTGCAGCATCAGGGGCCTCCAGGGACATGATACAGGTGCCACGAGACTGGGAGGAGCGGTGCGTGCAGATGGATGAACTCGAAACACGTGATTCAAGACAGGCCACACCCGTGCAGCCGGATTTGTGCACAACTCTGTGCTCCAGCTAAAAACAAAGGAAAAGCAGACAGGTGTTCTCGAGAGAAATGGGCCAGCTCTGCAGATGGCAGCCATTTCTGTTGCCTTGTCTCTGTGTGACCTCCCTGGCGACTTGGATCCGACCACCCTCGCCTCAGCTGCCTGGCCCACACTCACAGGAGCCTGCAGCCCTCAGTTAAACACGTGGCCAGGGCAACGAAGCCGCAGTCCTCGGGGCTGGCCCGGCCTCGTGTAGTGGCTTTCTGCTGGCTGCGCATTGCACGGGGGTTTTGGTATAGAAGTCCTGCCATCATGGTTTTCCAGGTTAAAGAAATAGGAGGAGCATGTTGCTTGTGATAAAATCGGACGAAGCAGCCATGGTGTGGATCCCCCTTCACAGTTTTACCCACTGGTGCCTGTGGGGTGCCTTTACCATTTCTGTTGATTCTCTCCATTTCCTGTACTGCCTTGTTACCTAGTTGTGCAAGTTGACTTTTCACCCCACTTTACTCTTATTCAGAAGAGTAGTAGAATGGACTTTATGTGTTAGAAGCAGTTTTTCTAGTCCACGTTCACGGGAACTTAATCACATTCACCCCTGCATCGCCCAAGCGTTGGGCTGGATGTACCATTTTTAGGTACTAAGCACCTCCCTCAGCGTCCCTGGTGAGCGCTGCTTCTTAGCACAGCATTTAGAAATCCCCCCACTCCTCTTTAAACTGCACCCAGGGTGTGGGAACCCCACCGCCCGCAGGGCAGCCCTGTGTCCCCGGGGCCCTGTATCCCCGGGGCCCGCAGGGCAGCCCTGTATCCCCGAGGCCACGCCTGCCGCGTCTCAGCAGTGCTCGTGTCTTCCTGCCCGCGCTCGGGCGTCCAGGTTGTTTCAGCCCGTGCAGTACGGCCAGAAGCCCGAGGGCCGCACCGTGGCTTTCCCCAGCACACACCCGCCCCGGACGGCCACGCCCACAGCCACTGCCACGCCGCAGGGCCACGTTCGAGGACGGCCGCCCATCGCCACGTTCTCTGCAAATCCGGATGCAAAAGGTATGCCTCTCGTGGGGGTGTGCTCGGCACCGCAGAGGGTTTTTGTGGAAGAAGTTCTTCGTGCTTCCCTGGCCCCATGGGGACGTGTGACCACTCCTCTGAGCGGGAGTGGGACCGTGCACCCTGGCTCTGCCCAGGAGACCATGTGTAGTTCTCACATGAGTTTTACGCTTTTTTTTTATGTCTTTGAACTGTATAAGATAGCCCCTTCTTAGTCGAGTTACTGTTGATGTGATGGGGAAGATGTACCTCGGCAGAAACGTTCTCTTTTATGTCGGGAAACGCGTGTCGAAGTCATTTATGAAACTTCTGAGGAAGTCTGCTTTTGTGTTCTGTGCCACCGCTTCAATGTAACCTGATTGTTACTTGAAGAAGGATAGGGTTAAATGGCAGAAAAGGTAATAAAAATTGTCTTCTAACCCTAATCCACGGGGTCCTCAATGTCAAGTCCCTGTGTTTTTCTGAGATCTTCATGAATGCCAGAGCTGCTTGTTGCAAGAGCTCTTCGTGCAGCTGGGGACGCCAGCGCTGCCTGGCCTCCGTGCGTGGTTAAGATGTGGTTCTCACGGACATGCCCGAAGGGGCCGGCTTGTGACACTCCCGTTTACTCCAGAAATGCACCGTGTCGTGGACTGGTGGACTCGAAGTGAAAATATCAATAGTTAACGACGGATAAAAAATTAGATTTCTCTCATCCTGTAGACCACCCACTCCCCTTTTTAGAGAGGGCGTCTCCTTTGAGAGGCGGTATGAAGTAATGTTTGTTTTATTTCTTTAAAATTCGGGTTTAATACTGCATTTTCTGAAGAACCTCTAACAGCTTTGCACAAACCAACCTTATCGATTGCAGCGCCAGCAACCCCGTTTCAGACCTCTCAGGCCTCCACCGGTGCTCCGAGACACCAGCCCGCCTCGACCTTCAGCACAGCACCTAGCCCAGCCCATCCTGTGAAACTGCGGGCTCAAACCACTGCCCCGGCCTCCACCCCGGGCCCGCCCCAGCCCCAGCCCCAGGCCCCCTCGCACCCGGCTGGGCAGAGCGCGCTGCCTCAGGGGCTGGTGCTCACCTCGCAGGCCCAGGCGCGCCTGCCTAGTAAGTGGCTTCGCCTCTCCTGGGTCTGCCACCTCTTTGTACAAGGACATTGCGTTCACACGAGCGGCGTGTGAAGGGCCTTGCTGTCCACTCCCTTTGTCTCCCCGACCCCGTGTCCGGTGCTGCCTTTCGCCACGCTGTCCTTTCCAGCCCTAAATCTGCAGAGGGAGGGCTCCGCTCAGGGCCTTTCTCTGTCCTTCCTTCTGACCCCGTCCGTCAGCTCTGCTTCTCCCCCGTGCTCGTGCTCGGCCCGGTGGCCGAGGATGGTACTTCTCCTCTGTGAGCCACGGGTTTGTCCCGCCAGCCTCCAGGGCCCCTCGGAGAGCAAAGGGCAATAAAACGAAAGCCTTGTGAACTAGGCTTCGACTTCCCTTTAGTCTCTTGCTTATTACCAAATTTAAATCTGGAATGACTATTGCTCAAGTGAGACATTTTGTAATAACTCACTGAAACATCGCAACCTTCTTACATTTTTTAAATAGAACTTTTTATTGTGACCAGCGCGATTAGGGTACTACCTCTGTCCACCCTGCTGTTGGAAGTACCCTGCTGGAAACTGTCCTGGGCGACACCTTTTCTCAGATGCCACCTGGAGCACTTTATCGGTTGGCACAAGTTGTGTTGAGGCCCCTCTGGAGAGACAGGAGAGAGAGAAGTAGTGTCATGAGGAGCCACCGGGTTCAGGCTAGTTTTCTCTTGTGATGAGCCTGTGTTCCATGCCAGCAGATGCGAAGCACTTGCCCTGCTTCATTGCCCAGGGGAGGGCAGCCCTGCATACAGCGCGCTTTTTCTTTCTTTTGGGCCAGGGGTAGGAGTCCCGGGGGTGTACCCAGGAGCCGTGCTTGGGGGGCGCAGGGTCAGGCCGCCTTTCATGCCTCCACTTCTGGACTGAGGAGGGCTTGTGGGAGAGTCGTAGTTCTGTGCACAGATCTCTGCATCTCTCTTTCCGTTTTCCCTTCCTGTTTATGGTTTCTGTGGGCAAGGTATCCTTGGATGTTTCCCTCGTCTTTTGCTAACTATTCTCTTTATAGCATCACTACTAATTCTGGCCTGAATTTTCATGGGAGGAACATCTAGACTCGAATATCAACCATTGGGTTTAAAAAAAAAAAAGCCTTTAAAGCTATTATTGAATTACAGTTTGAAGGTGGTACCTTTTTGAGTGAGGTGCATATGACTCCATCTGAGTTCTGTTTTTAAGAAAAAAAAATGCTTTAAGCAGTGTTAAATCTTCCATTTTTTCACAGTTAAAATTATAGACTGAATCCTACGATCTAGTTCAAATTAGTGTGAAACACTGTATCATAAAGTGTGATGTATTTATGTACTTAAATACATTCCCACATTTTGAAAAGGTTATGAGTATAACTGAAGCTAGTTCTCTATTTTATATCTGTAGTGATAAAATCTTGTTTACCTCTGTGAGCTAAATCGGACATGTACTTTCTCACATTCTGAAAGGATTCTGAAGTTGAGAGGTTGATATGAGAGTTTCAAAGTGTATGACCAATACATTTCCGCTACTTCTGATGTTTGCTACTTTTTTATCGCCTGGAAAGAAAAGCAAAATGTTCCTTAAGGGCTTGGTTAATTATATTAATATCTGATACTCTAAAATTTCTACCAGTTATGATGAAGTTAACCATTAAAATCTGGTGTTAATTTTAATTGTTTTTTTTTCTATTAAAATATTTTCTGAAAGTGTTAGAAATACCCAATAAATGTTTCTGTGACACTTCAGTTTGCTACAGACGATCATTCTCTGTGACAAGTGATCGTCAGTATAGCGATCGAAAACTCTTCCCAAGAGTTTTCTTTCTCGTCTCCTCTGCGTCTCCGCAGGTGGGGAGGTGGTCAAAATAGCCCAGCTGGCTTCCCTCGCGGGCCCGCCGAGCCGAGTCGCCCAGCCGGAGAGCCCCGTGACGCTTCAGTTCCAGGGCAACAAGTTCACCTTGTCGCATAGCCAGCTGCGGCAGCTGACAGCCGGCCAGCCCCTGCAGCTCCAAGGTAGGGTTCGCTGACGGGCGGTGACCCACGAAGGCTTTAAGCCGGGGCGTCCCGGCAGCTCCCCACTGCAGCTGTGACTTTGGCCCCCTTAAGCACAGGTGCTTCACCTGTAAATGGCCTTAATGAGTCTCACCTCGTTGGCGTTCAGAGGACTTGGGAGATAGCGGGTACATCACCTGGTGGCCTGGACCCTGACACACGTTAAATAGAGGATAGTCGTTTCTAAATAAAATCTGCCCTTTGAGTAAAGTTTCCTATTTTAAAAATCAAAATAGAAATATTTACTCCTTTCAAATTTCATTGTGAGGTAAATTGTCCTAAAAGTGCCAAAGGTCCAGCAATTTATGTAGGAGAAATTATTTTCTTTTATGTACAGGTTTTAAAACTTCCAGACCAAAGCCCTCCCAGGCCTGTGGCTGAGAGCACTGTGTTCGTGTAGTAACTGCTTCTCGGAGGAAACGAGGGGATGCACTTTAGTTCATGTTAACCCTCAGCGACTCAGCTGGAGGGTAGGACCCAGAGGGGGGATCCGGCCACCTCCCCAGGCAGCCTCCCCCGACGCGTCGTCGTTCACGGCTCTCATCGGGGCGGAAGGTTCAGTTGTCAGCCAGGTCTGGGGTGCTCTGTGTGGACGCTGGGGACGCACCTCAGCAGAGCAGAGGCCCCCAGGAAACGCGCCACAAAGAAACGGGTTCATTTGGCTTCATTCCATATTTCTCTGGTTTTTTGACCAAAGGGGCGAGGTCATCTCTTAAAATTTCTGGTGAACTCTAGTTTTTGTAGAGGACGATTCCGGAGCAGAAGATGCCAGGAGACTTCATCACAGAGAGGTTGAAATGGCAGGCTCCTGGAACAGTGGCGATAGAGCCACAGCATTTGGGCTAAAAAAAAACGAGTGTTCTGGTATTTCTTCACCCAGCTTGTCTGGTTGGCAGGCGCACCCAGTGTGTGATCTGGGAGCTGGGACCTTCCAACCCGTGACTGCCTCAGGCCTCGAGCAGACGTGACAGATGCTGAGCGGGTACTCGCTGCTTTACCCGAAAGCAGTCAGGCATCGCGAGGAGTAGAGGAGCTTTTTCTTGACGTTAAGCCAAGTGACTTGGATCCTTGGCATTTTCATTCATCGTGAATGAAATAGTTTCATTTTCTCCAAGTAACTGAACTTGGCATTGCCTCATTGGAGGAAATTTGATTTTGGATTTTCGGTTTATTGCCTTGTTCCTGTACCTTAGGAAGTGGGTGTAGCCTGGGGGGTTGAAGGCACACTTGGCTCGTGACTGACCCCCATGCATGTGTGATTGCAGGCAGCGTCCTCCAGATTGTGTCCGCGCCCGGGCAGTCCTACCTGCGACCTCCAGGCCCCGTGGTGATGCAGACAGTGTCTCAGGCGGGGGCCCTGAACGCCCTGGGAAGCAAGCCCCCAGCCGGCGGCCCAAGCCCCGCACCCATGACCCCTCCAGGTAGAGTGCTGTGAGCCGGAAGGAGGCTTGGTTTTGAAACTTCTTTTCTTCCTTCCTTCCTTCCTTCCTTTCCCTCCTTTCTTTCTTTCCTTTCTTCCCTTTCTTCCCTTCTTCCTTCCTTTCTTTCCTTTCTTCCTTCCTACCTTCCTTCCTTCCTTTTTTTCTTTCTTCCTTTCTTTCCTTCTTTCCTATCTTTCTATAAATTTATTTATTTATCTCCGTTGCGGTGCACGGGCTTCTCGTTGCAGTGGCTCCTCTTTCTGCAGAGTACAGGCTCTAGGCACGTGGGGTCAGTCGTTGTGGCTCGCGGGCTCTAGAGCACAGGCTTAGTAGTTGTGGTGCACGGGCTTAGTTGCTCCGTGGCATGTGGGATCTTCCCGGGCCAGGGCTCGAACCCGTGTCCCCTGCATTGGCAGGCGGATTCTTAACCACTGCGCCACCAGGGAAGTCCATGAAACTTCTTTCTGACTTTCTTTGCTTCTGAGGCAAGTGGGGGGCGTGGATGATATCTGTGATGCCTCAGAACCCGTAGTCCCAGTTGTGGCCACCTCTGATTTCCATAGATGGCCCGTGTCAGCTTGGTTTCTTTTCTTTCTCTTTTGCTCCCAAAGGTAACGGTCGAGCCTCACCACCGTCACTCAGCCTTTAGATGTTTGATTTGGTTTTGCTCTGACAAGAAACTTGGAATCATGAGAAATTTTGCTTGTTAATGTTACAGATACATTTAGGGCACGTGCTAGAAGTTCTTGGACAGGTAACGGAGCAGGGTTTGGACCTGGACCTGTCTGCGGCCAGTGTGCCTCCTTGCCTGTTCCGCAGCCTCCTTCCCGCCAGGGTCCCCTGCTCTCCAGACACACCCACACTGCAAACATCGGGCACGGGCACTTGGGTCGGGTTGATGTATGCAAGCGGCAGGGACCTCTCTCAAGTGGAATCCCTGGTCACTGCCCAGCCCCAGGCCCTGGGTCGTCTGTGGTGCCGTTGGGGTGGGGCCTCTGCACCCCGTCCCCACTGGGCTCTGTCAGTGAGTGCGTGCTGGAGGGACCATGAGGCTGGCAGCATCGCCTGGCGGCCGCTCTGCCTCCCAGCCAGGCCGTGCAGCTCTACTCGGTTGGTCTGCTCTTCAGGCTTTCTTCCTGCTTCCTGGAACCAGCGATGCCAGCACCCCCCTGGAGGGCACCCGGTCCTGCTCTGCGGGCCGCAGCTTCCGACCTGACACCGGTCCGGCCGCTGGGTTCTAGTCACCTCGACCCTTCTCTGTCGCTCCCCACAAGTGGCCCCTTCTCGGTCCTCAGCCGCCTCTGCCGCAGGCCCTTGCGGAGGAGCCTCTGTCAGACGGGCAGCGTGGCGTGGCTGACGGGAGCAGGCCGCGTGGGGCCCAGGCATCCCTCTGTCCCAGGCGCGCAGGTCAATGCTGCCGAGATGCCAAGGGCAGTGGAGCGCTGGGCCCGCGTGGCTGCTGCTTGGCGCAGAGACGGGAGTGGCCGCGGGTCTGAGGCCACGCCGGGCGCTGCCAAAGGGAGGAGGCAGATCGCGGCGCTCGGCTCAGACCCTGGCCAGAGAGCGGGAGAGCACTTCACTGGTGGTTGTGAACGGCTGACCCGCTCCAGAAACGTGCTAGTGGAAGCTGACGATGTTCCGGAGGGTGTTGCGGTAGTTTTGTATGCCAGCCCTTCGTTTTTGCCTTTGTAGTGGCTGTGCCCAGCCGACTGGCAGTCAGTCCCCTGGCCGCAGGAGAACCTGGAGTGGCCTCCAAGCCAGCCTGTCCCGTCGCCGGGCCGACGCAGGTACGGGGCAGCAGACCCCAGCACGCGGTGCCAGCGCCGCCCCTGCACGCGCGGGAGCTGCTCGCGGGAGCTGCCTGCCGCCCGGGCGCTGTGATGCTCAGCCGCTTCTGCGAGGCGGCAGCAGTTTATCTGCTGCCGAAAGCGCGCTGGCTCTCTATATAGAGAATTTTGATCTTAAAGACGCTTTTCCTACTAAAGGAAATGAGACCAGGCTTTAGGATTGCAAAAATGCCCTTTCACATTTTTTTGTATTCTTCCACTGGCCTTCCAGGCATTAGAAACGCTCACTGTGTCTCAAGAAGTACTTTACACGTTGGCAGAGAAAACGGCGCCCATTTGCTCTGCTCTCTTTTCTGTCACTGTCTCCCGTGGAGCCAGGGCCCGCACGTCTAAGCGTGCTCTGCGGCCGGTCACCGTGCGTGAGGGACCCATGGGGCTTGGTGAGGCCGGGAACTGGCCGTGCTGTTTCTCAGTAACCGTTTTCATCTCTGTTTTTGATGAAGGAGGAAAAGACCAGACTTTTGAAAGAGCGGCTGGACCAGATTTATTTTGTCAACGAACGGCGCTGCTCTCGCACCCCTGTCTACGGCAGAGACCTGTTGGGGGTTTGTTCCCTGCCCGGCAGAGGGCAGTTGCCTTGGCTCGGGGCTCCTGATGGAGGTCATGGGAAGGGGGCTGGGCCCGCGAGCCGGTACACGTCACCCTCGACAACTCACAGGGACCTGATTTTGACCCTGACTCAACGTCAGGAATCCCTCCAGGACGTCATGGACAGGTATGGTAGCATGCTGTAAGCGTTCTTTACTCAGTCGCTGTGTCGCACCCAAGCAGCTTTTGTTGTTCTGTGGACGCTGATCTCATCCCTCTAAGTTTCTCCCCAGGTTGTCCCTTGGAGTCTGTCCGAAATCTGTTTCAGAGTCTTCAGCTTTGGCACCAGATGGCCTCTCCACCCTCTGGGAGCCTGTGTGCCCCTCCCTGTGGATCAGTTCTGTACCCCACGGGCCTGGGCCTGGGTGCAGAGCACAGCACCGTGCTCATTCAGGGCTGGGGGCCAGACCATTGTGTTGTAGACCGCTTTCTCCATTTTGCTCTTTTAAAATAATATTTTAGGGACTTCCCTGGCGGCGCAGTGGTTAAGAATCCGCCTGCCAATTCAGGGGACACGGGTTCGGGCCCTGGTCCGGGAAGATCCCACATGCCGCAGAGCTACTGAGCCTGTGCTCTAGAGCCCGCGAGCCACAACTACTGAGCCCGCGTGCCACAACTGCTGAGCCCACGTGCCACAACTACTGAAGCCTGCACGCCTACAGCCCGTGCTCTGCAACAAGAGAAGCCACCGTAATGAGAAGCCTGCGCACCGCAACAAAGAGTAGCCCCCGCTTGCCACAACTAGAGAAAGCCCGCATGCAGCAACGAAGACCCAATGCAGCCAAAAAAAAAAGAAAAAAAAATTATTATTTTTAAATTTACTTATTTATTTATTTTTGGCTTCTCATTTATTTTGGTGCGCAGGCTTCTCAGTGCGGTGGCTTCTCTTGTTGTAGACCATGGGCTCTAGGCGTGCAGGCTTCAGTAGTTGTGGCTCACGGGCTCTAGAGCACAGGCACAGTAGTTGCAGCGCACGGGCTTAGTTGTTCTGCGGCATGTGAGATCTTCCTGGACCAGGGCTCGAACCCGTGTCCCTTAGCATTGGCAGGTGGGTTCTTAACCACCGCGCCACCAGGGAAGCCCAATAACAATATTTTATTAAGAAACCACAGGAATGATTTACTGTTGCATGATGAGAAACATGTGTTTAAGAGTCCAGGGGTGAAGATTGCACGCTTCCGCTGCTGGGGACGTGGGTTTGATCCATGGTCGGGGAAGTTTTTCATGCCGCCCAGTAAGGCCAAGAAAAGAGAGAGAGAGAGAAACAGAAGCCCAGGTGCTGTTGGGGCCCACCGGCGTATCAGCCCCTCCCCCGCCAGACCCGGGCCCTGGTCTCTCTTTGCCCCACGTAGTGTCAGGCCCTGCTTGCAGCTTCATTCACTGCTCTGGCCTGATTTTTAGTTTCAGCCTGAGGGTATTTCCTCTCCCTTCTGTTTTGTTTGCCCGGGCTCAGCTTTCAGGGTGTGTCCTCTTTAGGCCTCTGGAAACGATGGAACTGGGCGCGGCCTCCGCGAGGAGCTCTTCCCTGCTTCACCGTGTAGGGAGGTTGCCGCCCTCTTGTCTTGCTTCGGATGCTGACTTGTCTTTCTTTCCTCCTTTTCCTCTGACGTTACAGATGACTTTTTAAGACAGAGGCTGTTTGTTAGAGCAGTCTCGGGTTCACAGCAAAATCGAGGGGAAGGCGCGCAGGGCTCCCGCCTTCCGCCAGCTGCCCCCACCGTCAGCACCCCGCGCCGGAGTAGCGCGCTCCTTACACCCCACGCGCCTCCGGTGATTCATCTTCAGCGCCCAGGGTCCGCGGTGCACTGGGGGCTGTGCTTTTGGCCTTGGGTGTTCTGTGGGCTCGCACAAGTATATAGTGACGCGCACCCGCCATTAGAGGATCGTACAGAGTAGCTTCACTGCCCTGAAACCCCGCTGTGCTCTGCTTATTCGTCCCTCCCCCCCAGCCCCGCCCAAAACCCTGGCAACCACTTATCTTTTCACTGTCTCCATAGTTTTGCTTTTCCAGAATGTCAGATAGTTGGAACATAGAGTAGGCAGCCTTTTCAGATGGCTTCTTTCACGTAGGAATGTGCACCTAAGGTTTCTCCTTGTCTCTTCATGGCTTGATAGCTCATTTCCTTTTAGCCCTGAATAATATTCCATTGTCTGGAAGCACCACAGTTTGCTTAAATACGTTCACCTACTGAAGGACAACGTGGTTGCTTCTAAGATTTGGCAATTATGAATAAAGCTGCTATAAACACCGATGTGTAGGTTTTTGTGTGGACATGGTTTTTAATTCATTTGCGTGAATACCAAGGAGCGTGATGACCAGATCACACGGTAAGAGCATGTTTAGTTTTGTTAGAAACCGCCACACTGCCTTCCAAAGTGGCTGCAGCATCCTGCGCTCCCAGCAGCACTGACGAGAGTTCCTGTTGCTCCACAGCCTCGCCAGCGACTGCTGTTGTCAGTGGTCTGGATTTTGGCTGTTTTAATAGATGTGTAGTGGTATCTCATTGTTTTAATTTGCATTTCCCTGGTGGTATGTACGTTGAGCATCTTTTCATATCCGTATTTGTCATCTGTATACCTTTGGTAACATGTCTCCTAAGGTCTTTGGCCCATTTTTAAAACAGGTTGCTTGTTTTTTTATTGTTGCATTTTAAGAGTTCTTTGTGTATTTTGGATAACAGTTCTTTTTTTTTTTTAATAATTATTTATTTTGGCTGCGTTGGGTCTTCATTGCTGGGCGCGGGCTTTCTCTCGTTGCGGCAAGCAGGGGCTACTCTTTGTCGCGGCGCGCAGGCCTCTCGTTGCGGTGGCTTCTCTTGTTGCAGAGCATAGGCTCTAGGCGCGTGGGCTTCACTAGTTGTGGCACACGGGCTCAGTAGTTGTGGCTCACAGGCTCTAGAGCGCAGGCTCAGTAGTCGTGGCGCACGGGCTTAGTTGCTCTGCGGCATGTGGGATCTTCCCAGACCAGGGCTCAGACCTGTGTACCCTGCATTGGCAGGCGGATTCTTAACCACTGCACCACCAGGGAAGCCTTCTAGCACTATTTGTTGACAAGACTGTCTTTGCTCCCTTGTGTTACCTTTGTTCCTTCGCCAAAAGTCAATTGACCGTAATTATGAGAGTCTCTTTCTGGGCTTTCTGTTCTGTTCCATTGATCTGTTTGCTTGTTCTTTTGCCGGTACCGTGCTGTTGGTCACTGTAGCTTTCTGGTAGTCTTGAAGTCAGGTAGTGCCAGTCCTCCAACTTTTTCTTATTCAGAATCGTGTTGGCTCTTCCGGGCAGTTGCTTCTCCATGTAAACCTTAGATTCAGCCGGTTGGTGTCTACAGAGTAGCTGGCTGGGATTGCACTGAACGTCTCGATCAAGTCGGGAAGAACTGACATCTCGACAGTATTGGATCTTCCTGTCCATGAACATGGAATATTTCTCCATTTATTTAGTGCCTCTTTGATTTCATTGATCAGAGCTTTGGTCATAAGTGGTGTTGTAGTTTGCATGCAGTTGGTAGCAAGCCATCATGCAAGCCCGGCTTGTGCTGAGCCCCAGAATGAGGGCTTTTCTGGAGGAGGTGGTGTCTGCAGGTGGGGAGGTGGGTGTCAGGTTGGCTGTCATGGCTCATCTGAGTCGTCATGGTGCTGCTCTCTGCGGGGCCCCTCCTCCCAAGTCTGGCTCCCTTTCTGGTGGCACGGTGGCTGTAGCAGCTTCAGGGCTCACATCCTCCCCCAGACCGTCCAGGCGACAGAGTGCCTGCATTCCGGAATTCCCATCCAAAGACGGCAGGCTGCCTCTGTCTGCACCCATCCCTCTGCCCTGGGGGGTACCCTGCGCTGTTCATTTTGATCTGGGTAGCCCTCACTGGCCGGGACTGGTCGGGACCCGCCCCCGTGGTTGCTGTGATAGTGTGGTCCAGCAGCCCGGTGACTGGAGCTAGGCGCTCTGGCTGCCCTGGTGACTCCCGACTGCCAGGCGGTTCTGCCCTCTTCCTTCTCAAGCCTTCGCTGCCTGAGACAGAGGGGCCGCTCGGCGGAGACACCCCAGGTGCGCCACCTGTGACACATGTGCTTTCTGCTTCTCAGGGTGGTGTGTGTGATCCCGCCGGTGGTGGCCGCGCCCCCGCGCTTGTGGGTGGCGAGGCCGCCCTCCCGCTACAGCCACAAGATGAGGCTCTTCAGACACTACCTGCGGGAGCACACGGCGCCCTTCGCCCAGCAGCTGCAGCGGGTGACAGCTCTGCGCTCCCTGCGGTTTCCCGAGCTGAGACTGGTCCAGTTTGACTCAGGTACGAGACACCCCGTCTGTACTGCTGCCTGTGTCGGATGCACTTGCTTTGGAGTATGAGATGCTGTTGACGTTACTCATTTCACAGGAAAGCTGGAAGCG
Source organism: Lagenorhynchus albirostris (assembly GCF_949774975.1). Taxonomy (NCBI): domain Eukaryota; kingdom Metazoa; phylum Chordata; class Mammalia; order Artiodactyla; family Delphinidae; genus Lagenorhynchus; species Lagenorhynchus albirostris. The sequence goes on from NC_083108.1 coordinate 87,565,923, forward strand.
TTGGCTATCTTACTTCAGAAGTTGAAATCTGAAGGACGTCGCGTGCTGATTTTATCGCAGATGGTTCTCATGTTAGACATTTTAGAAATGTTCTTGAACTTCCATTATCTCACCTATATAAGAATTGACGAAAACGCCAACAGCGAACAACGGCAGGTAGGAAAGAAATCATTTCTTTTGTTATCGTTTATGACTCATTTGGGTTAACTTTGATCGCCAGTTTCTAACCTAGTTTCTCAGAGCTGTGCAAACTCAGTGTTGCCATGCTTTCTAAACAAGGGAAGAACTTCTTAGTGTCTTTGGGCTTTAGCTCCATCCTTTGATGTTTTTTCCTAAGTCCTGTTATTTGGGAAGTGCAGTCGGCTAGATGTCTCAGAATCAAAACTGGTGACCTACAGTCCTTACAGGGAGGAGATGGGTGTCCTTCGGGAGGCAGCCACATGAAAACAGGAAGTTCTGCAGACTGATCTACAGTTAAAGAATTGCAGGTTAAAATAACATGCCCGTTCTTTACCTGTCAGGTTAGCTCAGGGTAGCTGGATTCCATCAGGCACAGTGAGAGCAGCTTTCTCGTGCGCTGCTGGTGGGGCGCAAATGAGCACAGCTTTCTAGAAGGCGAGCTGACAGTGTGGGTCGTGAGCCTGAAAAAGGATGTGCGCCTGACCTGCTAATTCTGCGTCTGGGGCTCTCTCCTTTAGCAGCACTCGGGTGCACATGCACAGTTGCTGATGGTGGAAATGTTTGTGATAAGCCCCAGTTGGGAGCGAAGTCCCAGTCCAGGAGTAGGAGAATGGGTCAGTAGTGGTCTGCGTGCCACAGGGCTTGGCCCTGTCCCGAGTGTCCCACAGCGTGAACTAGGAAGCCATCTTCAGCAGCGTTTCAGAACAGGTTTTAGTATCAAGGCAGAGCATTCCCGAGTGCAGGCAAGCTGCTGGCGTGTATATCACATGACCCACTTCACGCCGTCCAGCACAGGCAGCCCTCCCCATGCTGCGATGGCCTGGAAGGAGGTACATACACCACGGTCTTAGTGACAAGTTCTGTCCGGAGTGATGTAACAAATTATATAGAGAATTTCCTGAAGGAAGAGGGCAGGTCACACCTGCTAAGGTCTGTTTGGGCGCTGAAGTCATTGCAGGAGAGAAGCCGTGGGAATGAGGCCATTTCAGCTGGCGGCCCTGCGGGAGTGGGGAGGCCGGCGGCTGCTCCCTCGGCCTTACTCCAGGGGCTTTTGCTGTAAAGCGCCTGGCATTGCCGGAGGGTACATGAAAGAGCACGCATCCCTCCCCAGGGAGACTGCTGTCCTGTGGGGCCCACTCGTGGAGCTGACAGCACAGGTCGGGTGGGGTCGGACACTTTCCTTTCTGTACCTGCTGACTGGCGATGCTTAAACAGGGTAGAGGTGTCGGCAACCAGTAAGCGAGAGATGCGGCACGTGCCCGGAAGAACCACGATAAAATGCTAAAGTCCGGTGTAATTGGAACACGGACCTCGCGTCAAAAGAAACACAAACCGAACGGTTTTGTTACGGAATAATTTCTAACTGATAAGTACCAGAACACGTCAGAGGTTGCCTGTTGTTTGGCAGGGATGGTAACTCGGGGTTTCATTTCGCCTCAGGACCTGATGAGGAGTTTCAACCGGGACCGGCGGGTCTTCTGTGCCCTCCTTTCCACACACAGCCGCGCCACGGGCGTGAGCCTGGTGGAGGCGGACGCGGTGGTGTTCTACGACCACGACCTCAACCCGGTGATGGACGCCAAGGCCCAGGAGTGGTGCGACCGGATCGGGCGGCGCAAGGACGTGCACATATACAGGTGAGGCAGGCGGCTGGGCCGGGGGCTGCAGCGTACTGCAGAAGCTTCTCCCACGTTCTGTTTACTTTCCTTCAGGCAGGCTCGTGTTCCTGCCGTCCTGTGTGTTCTTTCTTTATACTCAGCATCTGCCTGGGACGTAACTGAGTTTGTTTGCAGCGGTGACTGGGTCGTGCTGCTGAGACATAACTGCTGTCCTTCCGACGTGTACTTGTATTTCTCCTGGAGTCCCTGACCCTTAAGAGGGTGCTTCGTGTTCTTCAAGTATTTTCAGATATAAATTGTCATAACTTAACAGTTAGCAATTTGTAAATTCCCTATTGAAAGCATTTAAATCTTATAAGCGGCCAACCACACGCAGTTGAGGAAAGCAGAGAAGCCTCTGCCATTGTTTCTGAGTTCTGGGAGTGTCGACTGGGAGAGCACAGCAGCACTCGGCCCCCGCTGGCTGCCCGTCTGGTGCCTGAGTGTGCCAGGCACGTGCCGCCCCCCTTCCCCTGCGCTCCTGCCACCTCTGTGTGGGGTCGGCACCGAGGGTGCGGTCCCTGGCGGCCAGCCTGGGACGGGGACCCCAGCCCACGTGCGTAACCCTCGCCGTTTTCATCAAGACGTCGTCATCCATGCACTGTGTTTAAATAGCTTTAATTTTTTCCTGATTATAAATGTATTACTTGTTCATTGAAAAGAAAAAGAAAAAAAAAAAAAGGAAAGCACATGGAGAAAATCAGTATCCTGCCCAGACGGCAGTTCGTAGCGTTTTGGTGTGTGTCTGTCCAGACATTTCCCTGGTTTTTTTTAGATGGCTCATGCCAGCAGTCAGTCTTACTGCGTAATCCTGTTTTCTTTTAACGGTATATTGTGAGTGTATTTCTGTGTTAATAAATATAAATTTGATGTATTGTTTATATAAATGGATAACGTTTCATTGTGTAATCCCTTCCTTATCATTGGCCCTTTAGCAGTTACTAGCTAGAAACGGGGGAAAACGTTTTATTCTCAGGAGACACAATCTGTAAACTCTCAGGAATGACCTTAGCAGTAAAGGTGCTGGATGTGTAGGAAGTAGAGTGTAAAATCGTGGAAGGGCATAAGCTGAGAGATGTCACCAGCGGGAGGATGTGCTCTGTTCTTAGACGGGAAGACCTGGTTCGTAAAATTGTGGAGTCTCCCCAAAGCGATAGTAAAAGTTTAACATCATTTTTTAGTGAAGCGCTGACCATGGGTGTGGGAACGGTTACTGCAGCTTTCTGGGGGCACAAAGCGGGAGCCCGGGGACACGCATCCTTGGGCTGCGGCCACTGGACACGGGTGCATTTGGGGGAGCAGTGCAGAGAGGTGCACAGTGATGCGGGGGCGCCCGCCCGCCACCGTCAGCACTGAAGGAGACGGGGCTCGAGGGTCCGGAGACCCCCGGGGGCCTTTCCAGGTGGAGGCCGGTGGGGGACATGGATGGCCAGCGTGGGTGGCATGCGGGCCTCCGGGGCCCGCCCTCCTGCCGTGTGGGAGGCGGGACAGGCGTGGTCACCTCTGGGCCCCACACGAAGGAAGGAAGCAGCGCAGAGTGGGGCTGACAAGCCGTGCCACGCAGGTGCTGTTCTGCCGGGTGGTCCAGGCACCGTGGCACTCGTGCCGTCCTCAGCTCCCGGGGACTTAGCTGTCCCGTGTGTATTTGGTTTGTAGGCTCGTGAGTGGCAATTCCATTGAGGAGAAATTGTTGAAAAATGGAACCAAAGATTTGATCCGAGAAGTGGCTGCTCAGGGAAACGACTACTCCATGGCGTTCCTCACGCAGGTACCTTCGTGCACGAGGAGGCCTGGGGCCGGGGGGCGGGGTTGCCACACAGTGACGGGAACCGGGCGGGTGTAACGATTGAGGGGGGTGGCTGCTGGCGGTTTTCCACGCGCGGAGGTCTCAAGCTCAGTGGTCCTCATTTCTGTGTCAGCGGACGATCCAGGAGCTGTTTGAGGTTTATCCACCCGTGGATGACACTGGCTTCCCAGTGAAAGCCGAGGAGTTTGTCGTCCTTTCTCAGGAACCTTCTGTCACAGAAACCATCGCACCCAAAATTGCCAGGCCCTTCATAGAGGTGAGGGTGGCCGGCGCCGGCCTGGCGGTGTCGGGTCTGGGGCTTTGGGTCTGCCCTCCGCTCCTGCGGCACTGCTGCTGCCCCTCCCCAGGCTCCAGTCGCTCGAGCCTGACCTGTCAGCCCCTCCCTCCCTGCTTTTGGTTTGGGGGATTTTAGTTGTAAAAAGAGGTGAAGGACGCGCGAGAGAGCGGTGTGGGCCTCGCTGCCCACCCTGCCACCGTCGCCGTTTTCACCCATGCTTCTCGGGCCACCCCTCGCTGTCCTGTGTGACTTTGTGCCCTGACCCCTCCACCCTGCTGTGTCAGCACCTCTGTCACAGCGTTGCTGGGGAGGATGCCCCGCTCTGCAGGGAGCCCTGGCGTGAGTGTGAGATACACGTCCCACTCTGAGGACAGAACCAAAAAGAATAGCAGCTGTCTCACCCAGCCTCCCTGCGTTGGTCACCCGCTGAGATGACAATGCCTTGGATTCTGACTGAAATCTCGCCTTCTGCGTTTCCGGCCTGGACCCTTGAGGTCGCAGACTGCGCGCTGGGCTCGCGCGCTGCTGCTTTGGGGCAGTGCTGCTGTGCAGCCCTGGCACACGCTTGCCTGTCAGGCCCCTTGCTTCCCTCCCCGAGACCCTGCTCCCGTCCTGCCTCCTGGGGGCCTTTGACTGCAGGACACCTCCTCTCCTGTTTTTGAAACTTGACTATCCAGTGATTGAGAAGTAATAAATGCGTGTGGTAAAAAACCTTCAAGAATTTATAATGAAAAGTAAGTGTCCTGCACCAGGCCCTCACTTCCCTCTCAGAGACCACCACTGTCAGCTGTCTTGCACATTTTCTTCCAGGAGTTGTCTGTGTATAATGTCACTTGCACAGAAGTACCTTACAGCTGTTTCGGTATCAGGAGGGACAGATAGATGTACCGTTTTCTTTTAAAAATTGGTGATACGTGCACCAGGGTTTTTTTAAAAAAAAACGTCAAACAGCATGATCTAAACCTCATAACGGAAATGATTGTAGAAACCTCACAACAGAAATGATAGTAGGGAAACAGTAGGTTACCTGTCCTGGAGGTGACCACTCAACCATTGTTAAAAGTCTTATGGGGGTCCCTGGTGGCACAGTGTCCAAGAACTCGCCTGCCAGTGTGGGGGACTCGGGTTCCAGCCCTGGTCCGGGAGGATCCCACGTGCCGTGGAGCAGCTGAGCCTGTGCGCCGCAACTACTGAGCCCACGTGCCACAACTGCTGAGCCCACGTGCCACTACTGAAGCCTGTGAGCCACAACTGCTGAGCCCGCGTGCCTCAACTACTGAAGCCTGCGCGCCTAGAACCTGTGCTCCACAGCAAGAGGAGCCACTGCAGTGAGAAGCCTGCACACCGCAATGAAGAGTAGCCCTCACTCGCCGCAACTAGAGAAAGCCCGCGCGCAGCAACGGAGACCAAAAACGCAGCCAAAAATAAATAAATAATAAATAAATTTTAAAAGTATATATCTTACATGGATCCTGGAAGAAACGTGAGGCCTGAAGGCATGTGTGTTTGAGGAATGTGAGTGTGTTACACACCCTTGCTGTTGTTTCTCAGTGCATCTCTGAGATGTCGGCACAGTGTGGTGTTTCAGCACACAGATTCTTTGAAACGTTCTGGCTGAACATCCTACTGTGAGTTGGGCGCTGTTGTAGGCAGAAGGGGTATAGAGTTGAGAGAAAGAACTCTCGTCCTCCACAAAGCTTCTATTCTAGTGACAGGAGAGATGACACACCATCACCCTGCGGAGATGGTGCGCCATGCGGTGTCCAGGAGGAGCGTTAGGGGTGGAGGGGCAGCACCTCCGGGTCCGGACAGTAGGGGCCAGGTGTGGCTGGGGGACGAGGGCGATGGAGACGGGCTGCCCGCGGACATGTGGGTTGGGAGCATCGCCTGGCTGTATGTTGACCCTGGACTGGGGCCGGTTCAGAGGTGCAGGCGTGGGGGGCAGTGTGGGCGCATCCCTGCTTGAAGTGCAGTTCGCTCCTGGCTGGTGAGCTTTGCATTCATTGGCAGCGTGGGTGCTTGTTGATGAAGTGCTCGTTCGCGTCTTTTTCCTATTTTTTTTTAACTGGATTCTTTTTTTTCCTTAATGGCTTCTTGGCGCTTTTTCTGTATTCTGGATGCGAGGCTTTTTGTGGGATACATGGAAAATGTCTTCTCCCAGCCTGTGGTTTGCCTTTTTTAATGCTGTCTTTCAGCAAGCAGCAATTCTTGGTCCTAATGCCACCCAGCAGACCATCTTTATCACATGGTTGGTGCTTTTGCGTTCTAAGAGAGGTTCTTCTCTATTTTCTTCTGCGTGTTTCAGTGTTTTGTGCTTCATACTTAGACGTACGGTCTGTCTGGAAATACTTTCTGGGTATCGTGTGAGGAAGGGTTACATTTTAAACTCTGCAGATGTTGCCCAATGCCCTGGAAAGAGGTACCCGTCTTAACTGACATCCTCTCAGCTGCATGGTCCCCCCAGCCCCGGCCCCGACGTGAGCGTGTGTGTCTGCATTTGCCAGCCTGGCTGTCGGGTGTCGGGAGAGGCACATGCAGCATCTGCTAGTCTAATGGGCGTTTCTTGAACTGTGGTGACACTGACCCTTACGTGTCTGTGGCCGTCTGCAGCACGTTTTCTGGGGGCTTGGTTTCTGTCTTCACCACAGACCACGGCCTGTATCTCGTGCACGACGAAGAATTGTTCTCATGGTCAGGACCGGGGCAGGGTGGTGGGTGGCGGGTGTGAGATGCAGCCAGACGCCCCATCCTGCTCGGTTCTCTGAGTCTGGGGGCCGGGCTGTGCGTGTCAGCCTGTGTGCCTGTGGCTCTTCTCGAGGGCGTGCCCGTTTTCCCTGTGCCCGCGGCGCCGCCGTCTCAGGCGTACGAGGGGGGCCGAGGAGAGCAGGCATCACCGTGGGAGGCTTGGTGTACAGTGTGGGCACATGGGCAGCTGTGTGGGCTGTACCCCTCAACTGAAGTGTTGAGAGCGCATCCGAGTCACGTCCACTAAGGGCGCACTTCCTGCAGGCCCTCAAGAGCATCGAGTGTCTGGAGGAGGACGCACACGAGTCAGCAGAGGAGTTGGCGCCCGGGTCTCGGTGCCCCGACGGTTCCCGGTGGGGCGAGGAGCCCTCGCCACTGGAGGAGTTAGCGGACTTCATGGGACAGGTTTGGCCTTTTCTACTTCATTTGCTTCTCTGCACCTAAATACTTTAAACATGTGACCCTTCTGGGAGATATTTCTTGTTCATCTTGACCAAGAACAGTCGCTGTTTTGATTCAAGTGTTGGTGGGGGGTCATAAGAGGAACTAAGTCCTTGTGAACTTGCTGTTAACCGTATTCAAAAAATACATCTTGAAACAGCTCACACCAATTGAAAAGTATGCTTTGAATTACCTGGAATTATTCCATACTTCCACTGATCAAGAAAAGGAGAGAAATAGCGAGGTAAGAGAATGAACTTCTGACCATCTTAACACGTGAGAATCTCAGATTCTTCAGGGTTAAACTGGGTTGGAACTAAGTGTGACTTGCCTAGAATTAAAGGAATAAACCCAGACCCACCTGTGTACAAACTGATCGGAAGGGAGAAGCCTCAGGAACCTGCAGGTGCAGTTTTCCTCGGTTCTGAAGCAGCTTGGGGCTCCAAAGAGGGTCACGTATTGGGAACAAAGAGAAGGGCCCGGGCCGGGAGCACAGGGGCGGGGCAGGGCTGGGGGGCGCAGGGGGTGTGGGCGGCAATGGGAACGACCGCTGTCTCTCCAGGGCGCCGTGCTGGCCGCCGTGGGCGAGTGGGAGGCCCGGCACGCGCGGGCACTGCGGGAGCGCGAGGCCCGGGCACGGCGCGAGCCCGAGCAGCAGCTGCTCACCTACACCCGGGAGGACGCCTGCCGCGCGGTACGTGTGCCCGAGGGCTCCCCTTACCCGCGCGGGCGTGCCCCGCCGCGCTGCCCGCCGGCCGGGGCGCAGACGCACAGCGGGGCTTCTCGACAGCCACGCTGCGAGCTTGTTTCCAAGACTTGACCGGCGTGAAGGTGGATGCTGGGTGGCTGCAGCTTGAAGCCAGGGCTGGGTGGACCTGAAAAGCTCCCCTTCTCCTGTAGGAGTTCGTGTATGAGGGCGCCGACGGGCAGACGGAGGTCATGCCGGTGAGTGCCCGCCTCCCCGCGTCCCTGGGCTCACCTCCCGCCTCCCGCCCTGTCGGGCGGCTGCTCCTGGGGCCACACGGCTCAGGGCTCTCCCTTCCACACGCAGCTTTGGACGCCGCCCACGCCCCCCCAGGACGACAACGACATCTACATCGACTCAGTCATGTGTCTCATGTACGAAACCACTCCCATCCCGGAGTCCAAGCTGCCGCCCGTGTATGTGAGGAAGGAGCGCCGGAGACACAAGACGGACCCGTCAGGTGGGTTCCCGTGGCGGGAGAGGGTTCGGCGCTCCCGGTGGCCTCGGTAATCCTCCTCCGTGGCCCTGCTGCCCCCCTTCCCCGCCGACCTGCTGGCTGAAGCAGCCTCTCCGTGCAGCCGCGGGCAGGAAGAAGAAGCAGCGTCACGGGGAGGCCGTGGTGCCCCCGCGGTCGCTGTTCGACCGCGCGACGCCCGGCATGTTGAAGATCCGCCGAGAGGGGAAGGAGCAGAAGAAGAACATCCTGTTGAAGCAGCAGACGCAGTTCGCCAAGCCTCTGCCCACCTTTGCCAAACCAGCCGCCGAGTCCGGCCCCGACAACCCGGAGTGGCTCATCAGCGAGGACTGGGCGCTGCTGCAGGTGAGGCCGGCCGCGTCCTCAGGGCCCTTCGGAGGGCGGGGAAGCCGCTGACGCGCAGCCCCTTGACCCGCGGCGCCTGACCTTGGTCCTCCAGGCCGTGAAGCAGCTGCTCGAGCTGCCGCTCAACCTCACAGTCGTGTCCCCGGCCCACACGCCCAACTGGGACCTCGTCAGCGACGTCGTCAACTCCTGCAGCCGCATCTACCGCTCCTCCAAGCAGTGCCGGAACCGCTACGAGAACGTGCTCATCCCAAGGGAGGAGGGGAAGGTGAGGCCCCCTTCCTGCGGGGCACGCGGCTCGGCGAGGGGGAGGGAGGGGCATGGGTGCTGGGCGCGGCCCTGAGCTGGGGCAGACACAGTCCCAGTCCCCGTTCCCGCCGGCCGGGGTCCCTGCGCCGAGATCTTGCCCGACAGAGAGCAGCCGCGCTGCTGCGTCATTTGGAAGATTCTGTGTGCTGCCTGTGGCCCAGCGCCGTCCTAGCGCTTCGTCCCCCCTCCCGGGTTGGGTGTGTAGACGGGCACGGCTCTGTGCTGTTAGCTTCATCGAAGGAGGGCCTGTCGGTGCCTCCCGCTTCGTGCATCACTGTGCTTTCCCGGGGCCTTGGCCACTGCAGCGGCTTGACAGGCGCTAGACACTCCGGTCCCAGCCGCGGGCATCAGAGACTCTGAGTGCAGAACAGCCGAGTACGTGGTGTCTGTCATCAGGAGGCCACCTGTGGGGCAGCCAGGCCCCTCAAGTCCGCGTGGCTGCTGAGGGGGTCTCTAGGGCGCTGCCTTTTCTCGTCTCCCTTGAGCTGCATTTGTCTCTTTCCATTTCTCCATCTGCTCTGTCCCCGCCTTGCTGCCTCTCAGCTCCTCGCCTGTCCTCAGGAGGGTGTCTGTGGCCTCCATGCAGAAAGCCTCGGCACGCGGCGTCGGGCTGGCGTGTGCCTGTGGCCGGCGCCCAGTCGTAGAGCGGGAGCGATGACCGCGTCTGCCGCCTGGGACGGGCCAGGGCGTGCGTGGCAGCGGCAGACACCCTGGGCGTTGACGAAGTTTGCTCCCGGGCTCCCGATTCATGGAAATTACTCACTTTGTTCTATGAGCACGCTTTAACGAATCTTGGTTTTCATTTTTCTAAAACCAGTTGTCTCCAAACTGGGGGACAGCCGCCGCGTGGTGCCCCGGGGCCGACCAGGGTGAAGGCGCGCTGGCTGCGGGCCGCTGGCTGTGTCAGCCTGGCCACTCGGCCTCACTGCTGTCTGCCGAGCTGGCGGCGGGACGGGCGGGAAGGCGTAGCCCAGGCCGGGGAGTGTGTTTGCGGTCGGTGGACGACGGCCACTATGTCGTCACTGTTGCATCTGTGTTGAGTCTCAGAGAGAAGGGTGGGAAGAAGGGACTCATTGTTTAAGCCGGGGATTGCACGTTAGACCTCCCAGTCAGGGACCCTGTTCGCAGGGTCGGCGTCTGACCCTGCTGTGCCCCTCCCCATCCTGTTTCAGAGTAAGAACAACCGTCCTCTGCGCACTGGCCAGATGTACGCTCAGGACGAGAACGCCACGCACACCCAGCTGTACACGAGTCACTTTGACCTGATGAAGATGACTGCGGGCAAGAGGAGCCCCCCCATCAAGCCTCTGTACGCGCCCGCGCCCCTGCGCCGGCTCCGTGGGGTCGGGGCTCCGTGGGGCCGGGGGCTCCGTGGGGCCGGGGGCTCCGTGGGGTCGGGGCTCCGTGGGGTCGGGGGCTCCGTGGGGCCGGGGGCTCCGTGGGGTCGGGGGCTCCGTGGGGTCGGGGGCTCCGTGTGTCCTTGGCCTTCCCTTCCTTCTTCAGTGCATTGTCCTCTCTTCAGTAATCCTCTCTCTGTGTGTTACAGGCTTGGCATGAATCCCTTTCAGAAAAACCCCAAGCACGCTTCCGTGTTGGCAGAAAGGTATTTCTGTATGTGTGGCACAGTTTTCATCGTTTGAAATGATTTCATTTTAATGTTTTCTTAAACCCTACAAGTTCAGTGAATTGTTGTGCGAATGGCGTGTCCAGGCATCAGCTGGGGGTGGTGTCGAGGTGAGGCGGGCCGGGCACACTCGTGTCCCCGTTCACGGGATGGGGTGTCCTGCCTGCAGTCTGACAGTGTCACAGCGGCTGTGCCACCTCTCAGCTGGCATATGTCTGCTTGGCCCCGCCCTAGAAATGTACCCAGTTGACCGGGGTTGGGGGTGGGGGTGAGTGTTCTTTTTATTTATTTATTTATTTATTTATTTATAGCTCCGTTGGGTCTTTGTTGCTGCGCGTGGGCTTTCTCTAGCTGCGGCGCGTGGGCTTCTCGTTGCGGTGGTTTCTCTTGTTGTGGAGCACGGGCTCTAGGCGTGTGGGCTTCTGTAGTTGCAGCATGCCGGCTCAGCAGTTGTGGCTCGCGGGCTCTAGAGCACAGGTTCAGCAGTTGTGGCGCACGGGCTTAGTTGCTCCACGGCATGTGGGATCTTCCCGGACCAGGGCTCGAACCCATGTCCCCTGCGTTGGCAGGCGGATTCTCAACCACTGCGCCACCAGGGAAGACCTGGGGTGGGTGTTCTTGCCTTGAAATTTTGCAAAGGAAGAAAAATGACTGGGTAGATGGGTAGAGAGATGGGTAGGTGTGAGAGAGCGGACAGAGGGAAAGAGAACTGTACGGTCTGAGTTGCTCGGCACGTGGGCGTTTGCTATAAAATCCCTGCAACTTCCTGCATGTTTGCCTCTTTCTAATAAAATATCGGGAAAAAACACATGTTCAGACGGAGCCCAGTTGCTCCTCTGGCTCAAGCCTTCCTCGTCACCAGGTAGGTTTTGCAGATACCACCTGACACGGGCCTGTGCCTGCTGAGGGCCCCCCGGCCACACCAAGGACCAAGGCCTGCGCTGCCCTCCCGCTCCGTGCACCCCGGCCTCCACAGCCTGCTCCTCCGCCTGGCGGCTGGCTCGGCCTTGCGGGTCGCTCCATCTGGGACCGTCTGTCTGGACCCGTCGGCCCCCCGCCAGGCCCTCCCTCACACGTCATCTTCTCCTCGTTGGTACTCGCGCCCCAGCCCCTCTCTGTGTTTCTTCCTGGAGCGGATCGTCTTTGCATTTTTACTTGACTCCTTCAGCATCTTGCATGAGCTCCGTGGACGTAGGGGTTCTAGAGGCTAGAGGCGCAGAGCACATGTTCCGTATGTGTGTATTGATCGAATTGATGATGATTTCATTAATTGGTTTTCTTAACAAGAAAAACAGGCCGGGCCGGGGTTCAGCAGTGAACGAGGCGGGCCCAGTCCTGCCCTCCTGTTTCTCTCGCACAAGACACAGACTCTGAGTAATCCTTACGGAGGGCGAGGATTCATCCTGAAGGGGAACAGAACCTAGCCTGGCTGAGCTGGGGAGAACGGGGCGGGTGCGAGAAGGGACACTTGTTCCTCTGAGTGAGGGCCGGCGGGTGGGAAGGCACGGAGCGCAGGGTGGGCGAATAGAAGGCTGGCGTGCAGGATGCGAGGGAGGAGGTCTGGGGATGGTGCCCCCGCGGCGGGGAGCAGGGCAGCGCAGGGGTGGCCCGCAGTTTGGACGGAAGCAGGGGTGGCGTGAGGCCGATCAGAGTGAGCTGGAGAGCGGCTGCAAGGTGAACGCAGACCTGGAGGCATCTCGGTGGCTCGGTTTTGTTTTTGTGTGTCTGGCGCCGGTGGGAGAGGTTGGCGGACAGGATGAGGGTGGGGCCGGGCTGGCCTTGGCCACGTGCAGGCCAGGTGTGCCGAGGGGTTGTCTCTAGGTAGTGGCCAGGGTCAGGGTCTGTAAGCAGTGGGAGGCCAGGCCGTGTGTCCCGGGAGGGAGCTGGATGTGGAGCAGGGACCGCTGCGGCGGCTGGACCGTCGCCACGCCCAGCGGTTGAATTCCCCCCAGTGGTGGAGGCCTGGGGCAGGCGGAGTGGGGAGTGCGCTGAGGCTGTGGCTTTACCACCAGGCGTGATGGAGAGACACGGGGTGAGGGGGGCCAGCATGCGAATATGGGGGCGGCAGGGTGGTTGCAGGAGTTCCTCGAGGGGTCGGGGGACTGAGTGGACTGACGTGGGCGAGGTCAGAGAATGGGAGAGGATGCACCGCGTGAGCTAGGGCACATGACGCGGGAGGGCTGGTGTCCAGAGGGGCCAGACAGGCGCAGCAGCGGCACCTGCGCCGCCCCGAAATGCAGAAGCGGCACACGAGGGCAGAGCCAGCCTCCCTGCGGCAGGACTCAAGGCTGGTAGGTGACCGTCAGCCCAGGAGCCCCTGGAAGCAAGGGTTCAGTGAGAGGCTGCGGAGGGCTGTGGGCCGCTCACGGCTCTGGGTGGGTGGCCGGCTGCTCTCCGCGGGGCGAGGGCTGGCGCTCAGTGCAGGCGGGGGCAGGCCTGGCTTTGGGGGCGGGGGCGTTGGTTTGCAGTGAGGAGCACGGCGCCGAGGGGCTTTCTTGCCCCACGTGTTCGGGGACGCGTGGTATCCAGGCGCCGTGCCGAGTGCTGCTGCTGCAGGGGACCAGGCCCGGGCCCGCCTCTGGCAGGTGGTCCTTGTTGCGAGGGAGTGGGAGCCGCCGTTGTCTGGGGCAGACTGGCAGCCTCTCCTCTCCAGGGCTGAGCCGCTCGGGCCCCGGCCTTGGCGTCCCGGCACTCGGCGTCGTGGGAAATGAGGACTTCGGATTTCTAGTGCATTTGTCTACTTAGAACTCGCAGTTTATTTCTCGTTTTTCCCTTGTCTTTAGTGGAATCAACTACGACAAACCCCTGCCTCCTATTCAGGTCGCATCCCTCCGGGCGGAGCGCATCGCCAAGGAAAAAAAGGTGTGTGTGGTACAGCGGGCGGCGGGAGGGCCATGAGAGGGGGCCGGGGGTCCCCCCACCCCGGGCCAGCTCCTCCACACGGCTCCATTCCCTCCTGCCCCGTAGGCGCTGGCCGACCAGCAGAAGGCGCAGCAGCCGCCTGTGGCACAGCCGCCGCCGCCGCCGCCGCAGCCGCAGCCGCCGCCGCCGCAGCAGCCGCCCCCACCGCTGCCCCAGCCCCCGGCCGCCGGCAGCCAGCAGCCTGCGGGGCCGCCCGCCGTCCAGCCCCAGGCCCAGGCGCAGCCCCCGGCACAGCCCACGCCGCCCCCGCCGAAGGCGCCCCCTGCGATCACGACGGTGGGCAGCGCTGCAGTGCTGGTGAGAAGGCACACAGAGCGATCAGCTCCAGCGCGCCCCTGTCCAGGGTCCTGTGGCTTCCAGCCCGCGGACCTTCCTCCCAGAGGAAGTGGGAGGCCAGCCCAGTCTCCCCCAGTCTGCCCCTCAAGGAAGCGCATGCCTCACCCCGTCTCTCCGGTGCTGGGTCAGCTCCGCCCTCTGGGCTGGGTTAACTGGGCAGCGGTGTGGGAGACGAGGCCGTTCTTCTAGGTGGAGGTGAGCGGGAGGTGTGGAATTAGGGTTTTGTGAAGCGTGAAGAGGCCGCCCTCTCTTGTCCCTACAGACTCGAAGAGCAGGTACTGTTAGTGCAGACTTCCCTCTCCCCACCCTGCCCCACTTTCCCCCAGAGCTGTGCACACGCGTGTGCATCTTCAGTGCCCGTGAGAGGAAGGTGGTGAAGTGCATAAAAAAAGGAAGGCAATGTGCCGATCTTACGCACCTTGCGCTGTCGCCGCTGTGCCCTGCCGCGTTCCCTCTCTGTGTGTGCCTGGTGACACGTTAGAGTCCCACGTGGGGAAGCACTGCTGCCCGGCGCGGGACGGTCTTGTTGTACGGGGTCATTTCCACCCCGTGTTCTTTGTTACATTTGCTGCAGTGGCGTTCGATGTGCACTTGGCAGCTCCGTCCTTCGTTGTTCAGAAAACTAAGCACCTGCCTGGTGTGAGGGCTGCTCCCTGCCCAGGAGAACAGTGGTGGGTGGTCAGGAAGAGACCTTCTGCAGGGCTGACCCCTGGGCTGTGGCCAAGTGACATTAGTCAGTCAGAAAAGAATGGAAAACAGCCAGCACAGGGGCCCTGAACTTGGCAGGCGTGGGGCTCAGAAGGGTCAGTGTGGCCGGAGCCTGGTGACGGAGGGACAGACTCAGCACTGTGGGAGGAGGTGGGGGGAGGGGGCTGAAGTCAGCCATGCGGGCCGAGTAACCGTGACCAAGGGTTTGGATTTGATCCTGATGAGGGGGAAGGCTTTGGAGTGTTTACGCAGGGCGCAGCTTGACCTGAAATTCAAATGGTTTTCTTTTTTCAGCAGGCAGGAGCCATCAAGACATCCGTCACAGGGACAAGCATGCCCGCGGGTAAGAAGTCTCACGGGCGAGGTGCCGCGATTGGAGGTGAGTCCTTTCCTGCTCTCCCACCTCGTGTCCTCTCCCCGCAGGCACAGTGAGCGGAAATGTGATCGTGAGCACCGTCGCCGGCGTCCCCGCTGCCGCCTTCCAGCCCATTAACAAGCGCCTCGCTCCACCCGTGGCACCTGGAGCCTTGACTGTGAGTTGTCACTGATCCTGGGTGCTTTTGGTGGCATGCATGACCCAGGACGCTGCAGTAGCTGTTGGCTTCTTAAAAAAAATTCTATTCCATTGGTACAGAAAGTCCTGATCTAGTTTGCGTTTCATAAAATACTGAGGACATTGAGGGGTACAGAGGATGGTTTCCACATGTGCTTTCTGGGAGAGAGTGTGTTGAAATCCCCCACCGTGGTTCCAGGAGGAGGGAGGGGGTGCAAGGGCACGTCTCCAGCTCCACAGACAGGGTGCCCACATGCCGTAGCGGCAGGTTTGCCCGTGTGTGTGGACATGGCGCTGTTGCACAACGGGGCACAAGGCGGGGCAGTGTGTTTATGGGTGTCTAGGCCCATGCGTGGGAAGCAGGAAGGGGCCAGATGTGGGCAGAGGGAGAGACGCAGAGCCACAAGACCTCTGAGCATGTAACCAGAAGGAGACAGGGCGCTCACCTGGACGCACCTGCCGTCTGTGGTGTCACCGTAGAAAACAAAAATAAATGATGGAAATAAAGGAGTTTACATTTAAATCCTGAGTTGCAGTTTAGTCACAGATCTAAACACAACATGTGCCCTGAGTGAGAAGCTGCTTCAAAGTCAGCAGTGCTTTGGCAAATAGAGTGATGTCCCTGTTGGGTTCTGAGGAATGTGTTTCCTATGAAGGTGGTGTTGGTAGTGAACTAGACAGTGTGGTGTTGGGAAAAGGACGGACACATAGATCCATGGAGTAGGATGGAGAGTCCAGAAATAGACCCACATGTACATAGTTGATTAATTTTTACTAAAAGTGCCGGGCGGGACTCTTAGTGCAGGGAGGGACTTCCCTGGTGGTGCAGTGGTTAAGAATCCGCCTGCCAGTGCAGGGGACACTGGTTCAAGCCCTGGTCCAGAAAGATCCCACATGCTGCAGAGCAACTAAGCCCGTGCGCCACAACTACTGAGCCTATGCTCTAGAGCCCGTGAGCCACAACTACTGAGCCCACGTGCCACAGCTACTGAGCCTGCGCCCCTAGAGCCCGTGCTCCCCAACAAGAGAAGCCACCGCAATGAGAAGGCCGCGCACCGCAACGAAGAGTAGTAGCCCCCCGCTCATCGCAACTAGAGAAAGCCCGCACGCAGCAACGAAGACCCAACGCAGCCATTAATTAATTAATTAATTAAAAATAGAGAGGAGAACTCTTTAAAAAAAAGAGGGGCTTCCCTGGTGGCGCAGTGGTTAAGAATCTGCCTGCCAATGCAGGGGACACAGGTTTGAGCCCTGGTCCGGGAAGATCCCATGTGCCGCGGAGCAACTAAGCCCGTGCACCACAATTACTGACCCAGCTCTCTAGAGCCCGTGAGCCACAACTACTGAAGCCCGCGCGCCTAGAGCCCATGCTCCGCAAGAGAAGCCACCGCAACAAGAAGCCTGCACACCGCAACGAAGAGCAGCCCCCGCTCCCCGCGACTAGAGAAAGCCCGCGTGCAGCAATGAAGACCTAACGCAGCCAGACATAAATAAAATTTTAAAAGAAAAAAAAGAGTGCCGAGGGATTTCAATGGAGAAAGGGCAGTCTTTTCAACAAATGGTGCTGGAGGAACTGGGGAAACGTTCAAAGCCGAATGAACTTTGAACTGTTACTAATACTGTATATGAAAAGTCACTCAAAGTGGATCATGGGCCCAGATGTAAAACCCAAAACTATAAAATTTCTAGAAAAAAACATACAACATCTTTGCTTGGTTTTAGGCAACTATTTCCTAGGATACCAAAAGCCTACAAATTATGAAAAAAAATAAATGAGGCTTCATCAAATTAAGAACTTCTGTTCTTTGGAAGATATTGTTAATAAAATGAAAAGCAAGGCATGGAAAATATTTGAAGAACATATCTGATAAAAGACTGGTACTTAGATTATACAGAGATTTTTTCAATCAATAATAAGAAAACAAACAACTTTTAAAAGTGGACAAAAAATTTTTTTTAATGGACAAAAGATTTGAGCAGTTACTTCACCATGGAAGATACATATGGAGATATATATATACACGCACACACACACACACACACACCATGTGGATAGCAAATAAATAGGAAAAGATGTTCAACATTGTTAGTCATTAGGGAGATGTAAATTAAAGCTACAGTGATCTGCTGCTGCTACACATCTCTGAGAATGGCTTTAAGAAAAGAAAAACCTGGCAGTATCAAATGCTGGTGAGGATGCAGAGCAACTGGAATCCTCATTGCTGATGGGAATGCAGAACCTTAGCAGTCAGTCTGGAAGACAGTTTATTTCTTACAAAATTAAACGTACACCTACTCTCCAGCCTATCAGTTCCACTCCTAGGTTTTCTCCCAAGAGAAATGAAAACACGTCTGCACAAAAAAACCTGAGCGTGAATGTGTTTAGTGGCTGTGTTCATAATTACGACATAAGGGAACAGCCCAAATGTCCTTGAGCAGGTGAGCAGAAGGGAAGATGGCGCACCCGGCCCGCCTGGCACTGCCCAGCGGGGCAGGAGACTGCTGGTACGTGCGGCTGCACGGCAGATCTCAGTGGCATTGTGCTGGCCGATAGGAGTTTTGAAAGCCTTCGTGTGTGTGTGTTTCCATTTAAACCACATGGAAAAGGCAAGGCTTTACAGACGGAAAACAGAATATGTTCTGTATCTATCTGGTGGCTACTCGGCCTCATACATTTATAAAAATTCACAGAACTGTATTCCTGAAACAGGTGAATTTTACTGTACGTGAGTTACACCTCAGTAAATTGGGTTTAAAAAATTAGAATACTCTAAGCAGTAGAGTGAATATGAAAACAGTTTTTCTAGAATGTGACTTTGGATTATTTCATTCATTTTTCTTTCCACTTTGTAGTAAACCACTTTACACTCAGCCGGTTCACTGAATACAGAAGCTATTAGTTAGCCTGTGGCATTAGGATCATTTCCTATGACCAGTGTCACTACTTCCGTGAGGGTGGCAAGCCCAAATCATTGCACTTGGTATTTTATTTTGAAAAGACCTATTTCCGTAGTCATATTTTTAAAAGATAAAGCAATTTATCCACAATGTATTTTTTGAACAGCTCTTACAGACAAGATACTCTCCCTGGTGATGTGGGGCTAGAAGTAGGACTCAAACACACGGCTTGCTTTCATGGGGTTCTTACAGTCAGTCCTGTGGCCGCACCTAAAAGAGGTACAGATAACAGGGAGGTTTTCTGGAGAAGGGAGCATTGGGCTTCCACAGAATAGGAAGATGTCATCCACCAAAATGGCTCTTTGGAAGGCAGGGCAAGTCGTACAAGCAAAGGTTCAGTGGTGGGAAAGTGAATGGTGTATGCTGGGCACAGCAAGCAGCTCTGTTTGGACGGAGCACAAGATGCATCAGCAGAGAAGCGGTGGTTCCCACAACCTCTCACAGGTTCTTGAGCGGCTGCGCGTGCCTGGTCTTGTGTGACGGTGAGCCTAGGCTGTCATGGTGTTTGGATTTCAGGCTGAAGAATGTGGATTCCATTCACCAGGCGATGGGGAGCCCTTGAAAATCTTTGAGCAGAGGTGTGTTTTAGGGAAATTCATGTGATGTTTTATGTGTAGAGTAGATCATTGCAGAAAAGGTTAGAGAGAAAGCTATTTCAGTAGTGCAGTAAAGGACTTCTGTTTCTGGTGATAAGGTGAGTTAAGTTATTCATACCACTCTCCTAATGAAAAGAACTGAAATTATTGGATAAAATTTTTAAATATCCTCTTCAAAATTTCAAGGAGCTGACAAAAGAGTAAATAATTATTGGGCCAAAATCTAAGGGAAGAGGCAACCCAGAGAGATACACAGGGTGCCCTTGTGTCCGCCTTGGAGTACACTTCACCTCAGACAGCGGGACCCCCCGTTCAAGCCCAAGGCTCGACTCACCCAGGTGGAGAGTCTAAAAGGAGGCATTGATGCCTTGAGACAGGCCCCCAAATGGCTAAGTCCTTAGGGCAGGGTGAACCGGAAGTAAAATCCATCATGCTGAGCAGAGGGTGGGGCGGGGGCTCTTCCTGTGGAGCTCTAGCCCCAAGTCAGCTGTCAGTTTGCAGCTCACGTTGATGGCTCCCCAGAAGGGCTCCCAAAGCCCCTCAAATCATGTGACGTAGACCTGGATGAGCAGTGTTCCTGGGTAAGTGGCCAGAATCGAATGCAGATTCTCTGGAGGAATGTGCCTTCAACCAGGACTTCTTAGAATGTCCACAGTGATTTCCAGGTATAATGAGCCGCATATAATAGAAGATAACCAAACACACGGAAAGAAGGCACCATGAGTGAGAACCAACAGAAGCAACAGACACGGGGCAGATCCTTAAAGACTTGAGATGGTGGGGATTAGCAGGCATAGATGATAAAACAGTTATACTTTCTATTTTAAAGAAATAAAAGAGAAGCTTGCGAATGTCTGTAAAAACCAGGAAACTATACTTAAAAGAATATAGAGAACTTTAAGAAGTGAAAAGTATGGTTACCAGCATTGAAAATAAATGTCTTATAATCGGGCTTAATATCACTTTCCACACAGCTGAAGAGAGAGTTAGTGAACTGGAAGATAAATCAGAAGAAGTTATCCTGAATGCAGCACAGGGAGACAGCAGATGGAAGTACGGAAGAGAATTTAAAGCCATGGAAGATTGAGTGAGAGGATGTAATCAGAGGTTAATCAGAGTTCCAGACAGAGAGAAAGTTGAGCAGAGATAGTATGGAAGATGTAAGAGTTTCCCAGAACTGATTGATGACACTGATCCGTATACACCAAAGCTCAACTAACCCCGGTCAGGGATGATGAAAGGGACTCCACGCTTACATAATGCCAACGACAAGGAGGTCTTCAAAGCAGCCTGAAAAAGTCAGGTTGCCTTCAGAGGTACAGCTGCTTACTTCTCAGTGGTGGTAATGAAGCCAGGAACCAGCAGCACCTGGAATGGAATGGCATCTTCATTGTAGTCGGAGAGTATAACTGCCAGCCCTGAAAATACCTTGAAGAACAAACATTTCCAAACAAAGCCTAAGAGAATTCCCTATAGATCTCGCCTACATGAACTAATTGAGGTGCAAACAGACTTTGCGAACAGCAGTAACTTACTGTAGGGTCAACAAAGGCAGACATGACACACACGATGCAATGACGTGAGCAGGGCTAGGGATGTTGAAACGTTCCAGAATCCCTTTATTGTTCAGGAAAAGTGTGAAATTATGGATTAGACTTTTGTAAGTTCTTGATGTAATTTTTAGACAAGCCACCAAAAGAATAAGAATAGAGTATAACTTCCGAACTTTGGGAGGGGAAGTGGGATGAGAAGAAAGTAATGTGCAGGAAGGCAAGAAAGATGATTAAAGAAACACGGAACAGGTGAGTTGAATAGAAAGCACAGAATAAGATACTGGATTTGGATTCAAATAGGTAATGAAATGTAAGATTAGGGACAAACTAAACAGGAAAACATAATGACCGTCTGCACCAAGGGGGCCAGCAGGGGCCAGCGCCACATTTCAGGGTGCTTTCAGAGGCGGACTCGGTGGAGCTGGGGCCCAGTCCGCTGAGGGGCTGCGGCGGCTGTGGCGCCAAGGGACGAGGACACGGCGAGGCCAAGTCGAGACGCCGTGCGGGTCCAGGGCTGCAGCCTCCGCACGTGCCTGGGGATGGCCGTGGGGGGTTAGGGGCCTGTGTGTTTCCGGGGGAATGAACACGGGCATCTAGGTGGTTCCTGGGACCAAAAGGTCTTTTGAGTGAGGACAGCGGGATGGGGACGGGCAGTGTTTTAGACTGGGGGCGGCAGCGTCGTCATCTTCCCTTCTGCGAGCGACCCATCCACGCTAGCCCTAGGCACAGGCTTTGAGTTCACAAGGGAAACAGTCTCTTAGCAATCTGTCAAAAGGCCAGAATCTGGAATGTGCTTCATTTTCTAGGGTTTAGCGTTTGGTGCCCTTCTCTCTTCACCCGACGGCTATAAAGAGTCTTGAACATTGCGCAGCAGCCTGACACTTTGCTTCTCTTCGCCTTTTCCAGACCTCGGGAGGCTCTGCTCCTGCCCAGGTGGTCCACACCCAGCCTCGAGCAGTTGGGTCCCCCGCCACGGCCACGTCCGACATGGTGTCCCTGGCACCGACTCAGGGTGTTCGAGCGGTCACCTCGGTGACGGCCTCGGCTGTGGTCACTACCAGCCTGACCCCGGTGCAGACCCCGACCCGGTCTTTGGTGACTCAAGTGTCCCAAGGTAAAGGCAGGGTTGGTTTCCTGTGTGGCCTGTCCCGCTCTTCAGGCCCCTCAGGGCTCAGGCTTGCACGCGTGTGCAGGGCCGTAGTCTCACCAGACGACCTCTTCAGCCACAGGGGTCCAGCTTCCGGGGAAAACCATCACTCCCGCGCACTTCCAGCTCCTGCGGCAGCAGCAGCAGCAGCAGCAGGCCTCGCAGGTGCAGGTCCCGCAGATCCAGGGCCAGGCCCAGGCGCCGGCGCAGATCAAGGCGGTGGGCAAGTTGACTCCGGTGAGCGTCCTCTAGAAAACCGAACGCACACGCTGTGTGATGATGCCTTGGTGTGTCATGTGATTCAGAGTGTGTTTTGCACAGTCCGCCATCGTCTTTATGTGGGAAGTGTGTTTGTGTTGTCTTTAGAAATCACTTTGCACACAGGGCCGCTTCCATGATCACGCGACCAGCTTGTTCACAGCTCTCTGAGGCCTTAATCCCCGTTTCCGGATGGATCCTCCCACTCGCTTGCTTGTGCTCTGTGCTCAGGCTCTGTGCTCTTTTCCCAACCTGAGAAAATGTCAGTGAAAAGTATTCCTCGACAGCTTTAAGAGACGAGGTGGTGGAGCTTGGCTTCCTGAGGAGTAGCTCGTGTGCGGTGTCGTTTCTCTCATGTGGTGCTGATGCCCCTGAATCTTGCCAGTCTGTGCACGACCTGTGCTGTTACATAAGTAAACACGTTCATTTTAAAAGGAAATGCTATATTCCTGCCACAAGTGGAAAAGCATTAGTACTCAACACAGAAAGTAACCAGAAAAACGTGTAATAAACGCAAGATGGTACTTCAGAATTCCAGCTCGCTGTCGGGCCTGCCACAGTAAGTACCTGACCTCGGGCCTGCCCCTTGCGGGTGACAGAGGGGACGAGGGCGCTGGAGGGCGGTGAGGACGTGCGAGCACCAGCTGAGACTTCTTCGTCCCGGAGGCACCCGAATGCGCGCCAGGGAAACGAGGCGTTCCGTCCTCCATCACACCAGCCACAGCTCAAGGGCGCAAGGCCACACATGGCTGAGCCCGCCACATTGGACAGCCCAGCTCCAGAACGTGTCCGTCACCGCCGAAGCTGGCGACCAGCAGACAGCGCTGAGTTAGGGTCCTCCCGCCCCACGGCCTTTCCTTCCCCCCGCCGCCAACGCTCCTCGCGCTCTAAGGCGGCGGCGGCGGGGCCTTCAGTTGCCCCTGCTCCCCTCTTGCAGCTGCTCAGAGCCCCACGCACCGGCTCGCTTGCCTGGTCCTGTTACTCCCTTCCCTTCCCTCTCCTAAACCAGCGGCAAAGTCCTTTTCTTTTTCAGCACCTTGAACGAGATCGGAGGGTCGTGAATAACTCAATATAAATTTCCTTAAAACATTTTTATCCCCTAAAATATTTCCTGAGCTATCTTTATCTTGATATTTTGACTTCTTTTAAAGACATGGGTTTATTTACCAATTAAACTTTCATTTGGAGACAGTTGGAGTACAAAATTTAGAGCTCATGCTTACCTTACGGTACCTTGTAGAACTTCAAGAGCGACTACAATTTTAAGACTTAACGATTTGGGGTGGTACCACAGATTCGAATCGCCTTGCTTGTAAGCGATAAGAACCCAGGAATTTTGCTGTGCATTTGCTAATCTGTGAGAATCACTGTTGCTAGTTTTCATCAGTGGTAAAGGGAACATTTAAAAAATGTTGGCAAGGCCTGGAGGATGGTTTGCATACTGCACGTCAGCAACTGTTTACTTCGACATTGAACAGGTAGTAGAACAGTAACTTAAAACCAAGATATATACGAAATGGAATACAGTTGACGTTGATGAAAAGATTACTTTATCTGGGTTTTAGGAACACCTGATCAAAATGCAGAAGCAGAAACTGCAGCTGCCCCAGCAGGCGCCCCCAGCACAGGCCCCGCCGGGGCCCCCGCAGCCAACGGCACAAGTGCAGGTGCAGCCCCCGCAGCCCACGCAGCAGCAGAGCCCCCAGCTCACCACGGTCACGGCCCCGAGGCCCGGCGCCCTGCTCACGGGCACCACCGTGGCCAACCTCCAGGTGGCCCGGCTCGTAAGTTCCGGTCGATACGCTTGTTTTTCCAGAGCAGCGTCTTCTTACGTTTTAACTGAACCGTTGTTGCTCGCTCAGGCCCTTGCAGGTATTATGGCGGAGTGACAAGTAAAGGCGCGGTCGTTCCCCCAGGAACTTAAGTTCTCCTCGGAGAGGGTGAAACAGCACGTGGGAGACGTTTACACAGTCACGCTTTCCAGAATGTCGGTGTCGCAGAGCTTATGGTGGCCTGAGAGGCTGGGGGTGGGGTGGGGAGCGAGCCCGACCACGGAGGGAGAGCAGGCTTTACGTGGGGGGGGGGCGACGGGAGGGCGAGGTGTGGCCCCTGGAAGGTGTCCCGGTGCTGCTGGGGCAGAGGCCAGGCACGAGGCCCGTGCGGTCAGAGCAGAGGGGAGGTGGAGGGGCGAGTGAGGCCCCAGAGCCAGACTCAGGGGTCGCGGTGCTCTGCAGGCCCAGAGAGGCATCGAAGGTTTCTGAAGGAGGGGACGACGGTGTGGTGAAGGGGGTGTCTGGGAACGCCAGCTACATTCGGCACGTGTCGAGGGGGTGTCCTGGAGCCCAGATGCTGCACATCAGGCAGACCAGTGCCCAGCGCGGGCGGCTCCCTTTCTGGCACTGGCGACGGCTAGCATTAGGGCTCCTGCTCTGGGTCAGGTGCCGCCGTAGGCTCTCCGCCTGTCACCTGATTGGTGCTGAGGCAGGAGTGGGTGCTGTGATGCTAGCTCCATTTTGCAGGTGCAGAAACCAAGGCATACACCTTCAGAACTTACCCAGATCTTACAGCTTGTCACCCACAGCACAGCTGTGATCCGGG
Source organism: Lagenorhynchus albirostris (assembly GCF_949774975.1). Classification (NCBI taxonomy): domain Eukaryota; kingdom Metazoa; phylum Chordata; class Mammalia; order Artiodactyla; family Delphinidae; genus Lagenorhynchus; species Lagenorhynchus albirostris. The sequence continues at coordinate 87,590,158 of NC_083108.1, forward strand.
GCTCTGGGGGCCCAGGCTCTGCTTCCCGTGTGCTTCACTCCACTTTTAAGTCTGTAAGGGAGGGGATAGAAGTGGATAAAAACTGTGAAAGCAAGCTTGGTGTTACCTGTGTTCACAAGAAAATGCCAGTTCAAACGAGCCGAGTGGTAATCGCGCATGACGGCCCGCCTCAGGCAGCCCAGGCCTCGGGCGGAGGGCTTGCCAGCAGGAGCCGGCTCCCCCGGAGGGGGTGGTAGTCAGTTGAGCTAAGAAACATGTCCGTTACTTTACCCAGTGATACTGTTTCTGCTGTATCCTAAAGGAGTGATAGAACCAGTACAAAGTAGTAAACGTACAGACTTGCACCAGGAGCATTAGGGGACCTGAATCTCCGTTACTGGGGAGGTGACTACATAGACTGTGCAGCGTGCGCACAGTGGGGTCGTGCACAGCTTTGGAAAAGGGTGTTGTAGAAGGAGGAGCGTCAGCTTACAGATACCTAGGACTCATCCCATTTTACACGCTTTCCCGGCAAGCCGCACAGATAAGGACAAGGTCTGGGGGGCTGGGTGTCGTTTCCACATTCACATGTGGGCACCTTAGGGCTATGGCTGATTTTTACTTGCTCGTATTTTCTTAGGTAGTCTGAGTTTTTGTATGTATAAAAATGGATCTATTTCCATTTTCCTTTTAAAAAATATAACTTAAGGAAAAAAGTGCTTGGTAGCCGAGTGATAAGCAAGTCGCAGGAGGTGGAGACCGAGGGTGGCCCTTGGTGGGAGGCCGAGGTTGTAATTTCGGGCTGATCTTCCGTGGCCGCTGAGGGATAGGAGACGAGCGTAGGAAGTGTGGCAGGAGTGGGGTGCTGTCAGGCTCTGAGATGCAGGAGGCAGAGACGCTCGCTGTGGGACAGGAGCGCATCTGAGCAGCAGTGCGCCCGGGCGTCTGGGGGCCGCCGAGCCCCGCTCCCTGTGTCCGCTGGTGACGGTCAGGGCACATAGGCGGCCCACAGTGAGCTGTTTTCCATTAGCTGACCGCCACGCGGCACCTTTGTGAATGTGTCAGTTTCTCACCACCTGACCGCTGGTGGGGAAATGTCTGCAGACGTGCGGAATGCTGAATGTCTCTGGACTCTCCCATTGTTTTCACTGTCTAGACCCGGGTCCCCACTTCACAGCTGCAGGCTCAAGGGCAGATGCAGGCCCCGGCGCCCCAGCCGGCCCAGGTGGCACTGGCGAAGCCCCCGGTGGTGTCGGTGCCCGCAGCCGTGGTCTCCTCGCCGGGCGTCACGACGCTGCCCATGAACGTTGCTGGAATCAGTGTGGCCATCGGGCAGCCGCAGAAAGCTGCAGGTGCCTGTCTCATGCCACCCCTCGCCCCCCGCCGCTCCGCGTACAGCCTTGAGTGGGGCTGACAAGCCTTTTCTAGTTAGTAGCTGTGGCCCGCAGCCATCTCGGGTGTGTCACGGTGTATTTTAGCAGAAGTGTCCCTCGATTTAACCGTTCACGTTCTTAACTTGCCCACCCCTTGTCCAAATGTCGCTGTGAACCTGGAAACATTTTAAGTAGATGTAAGGCGGGCTTTATTCAGCTCAGCATCATTTCAGCGTGTAGTTTGCTGAACAGAAATCACTGAAGCTGAACTCACTGTGAGCCCTGAGACCTTGTCCCTACTTGGCGCTTGTGATTCAATGACCTGACCTGTGTTCTCAGGGCAGACTGTCGTGGCCCAGCCTGTGCACGTCCAGCAGCTGCTGAAGCTGAAGCAGCAGGCCGTCCAGCAGCAGAAGGCCATCCAGCCGCAAGCCGCCCCAGGCCCGGCCGCCGTCCAGCAGAAGGTACCGGGCTCCCGCTTGACCCCTCTTCACGTGAGCCGGGCCCCGCTGCCAAGCGTGGGATGCACGGAGATGGATAGGGTCCCGAGCCGGCCCTGCGTGGCTGCCTGGCCTCCACGCACCGGAGACCCCATGGTTGTGGCCTTGGGCTGTACGTAGGACGGCCTTGGGGCTGGCCCTGGAGGGAGGGCGTGGTTCATGAGAGGGGGAGCCCCCATGTCCTGCCGGCTCGTGGGGGCAACTGTGAAGGACGCAGGCTGTGGAACTGCATGACTGGGAGGGGCCGGAAGGACTCGGGGAGGCATGTGTAGCTCCTGGTGTGCGACCCATCTGGGTGCACAGGAGCCAGCTGTGTGTGTGTGTGTGTGTACGCGTGTGTACGTGTGTGTGCATGTGTGTGTGTACGTGTGTACACACGCGCCATCAGCGGATGGACGGAGGGAGGGGAGAGAGGGGAAGGGTTACTGTGAGAGGAGTGCTGTCAGCGACCCTCTGACTCAGAAGGCTGGGAGGCAGCTCTGAGCTGATTGAGGCCCCAGAGGCGAGTCCTCCTCAGAGGCGGGGGTTGGGGGCTGCGCTGGCAAGCAGGAGCGGAGCGCAAGGCGCTCTGCTCCCCAAGGCTTCTGCCTCATCTGCTCCTGGTGGCGCAAAGCCCGACGCACAGATGATGGCGTCTGGGCTCTTGACCTTCGTGTTGCATCTGTGCTGTTTTCTGAACCGGAGCGAGCCAGCGCCCTGTCCCCATGTGCTGAGGGCTCTGCAGGCGGCTGGTGCCCCTTTCCAGAAACTGACAGACGCGCAGAGATGTGAAGTGACTTCTGGGGTGGGGCGTGCCGGGCTGGGAGGCACTGTGACAGGACGGAGACCGGGCTGGGTCATCGCGGGGGCTTAGCCAGCGTCTGAAAGAGAGAAGGAGAAGGGCTTTAGCCAAAGTGCCAGTCGGTATGTTCACGTAACTTGAAAGAAGACTTCTGAGACGTTAAAAGTGTCCATAGCTGTGGCTTTGTAAACCGAATATATGGGCCACATACACGCATGGCTTTCTGAATAGTATTTAAACGCTCCTGGCAGGGAAAACGGAAAATTAGACTAAATGTGTAAAGATTGTGCGTACAGGTTTGTTTCTGTTTGTGCTAAATAGTTTTGAGTATGGGCCAAATTCTTAAAGTTAGATTTGGGAAACGGTGTGTGTTTTCTGTATTGTCAAGTTCGCTCACTTACATGATGAGCAGACGTGGCACCAGGTGCCTCAGAGGATGGGAGATGAAGCCCAGCCTGGGCCATGAGGGGACCTCCCAGCAGGGGAGGAGATGACCCAGGACCGGGCCCCCCGGGGGGGGCAGCAGCAAGAACACAGGGCAGCGGGCGGGCAGGGCCAGGAGCCGGGGTGGTCACGCTGCGGGCGTCTGGGGGCCTCTGAGAAGGGGACGCAGAGCCTTGCCTGCTCTAACCCTGGGCGGCCTCTCTTTCCTCAGATCACAGCGCAGCAGATTGCCGCTCAGGGCCAACCACAGAAGGTCACCTACGCCACCCAGCCAGCCCTTAAAACCCAGTTTCTCACCACGCCCATCTCCCAGGCCCAGAAACTGGCTGGGACCCAGCAGGTGCAGACCCAGATCCAGGTGAGCAGCGGGGAGCCCGAGGGCTGGGAGCAGACGCGGCGGGCGCTCGGAGGTAGAGCAGGGGGGCGCCGCCAACCAGCGCCCCATGGAGAGCATCGTGGCGCCCTGCAGCGTGGCCTGGGGACTGTGCTCAGGTCCTGCTGCGGTGGCAGCCTTTGTGCTGGTGAGGCTCCTGCAGGGGTCGTGGTCGTCCCTCTGCTGCCGCCGGCTGCCCGGCACTGGCCAGCCCAGCATTGCACGTCTCCTGGGTCCCGGCACACGCGTGACGCCCGGGACGGGGTGCGGGGCTGTGGGCACGCCCACCCATCGAGCTCCTGTGGTCCCTCAGCCTCGGCCCGTGCCGGCCTGCCGTCTGCCTTCCTCTGGCAGCGGTGCAAATCTGCTGACCGTCGGGGCCCCTCCCTTGGGACGAGCCTGTTCGGGGGCTTCCCGGTGGGGCTGTACGTCCCGAGTGTCTGCCTTTGGGTCTGTGTGTCACACTTCTCCCAGCTTGTGCCTTACCTGCTCACTCACTTTACGAACGGAGCTTCTGGATTTGAGTGTATTGGAATTTATCAATCTTTCTGTGTCTGAATAGTGCCTTTTGCGCTTTGCTTAAGAAATCCTTCCCAGAGGTCATGGTGCTGTTTCCTAGATCATTTCTAAAAACTTGATAATTTTTTTGTTCACATTTATGTCTTTAACCTTCCTGGAATTGGTTTTTGGAGATGATCCAAAAATAGGGGTTCAGTTTAATTTTTCCACGTGAACACAACGCCCTGTTACTTTCACACTACTCATTCGGGAGTCCCTTCTCTCCCCCGACCCACCGTGTGACCAGGCACGCGTGACGTGCGGTTCCTCGGGGGCTTCTCTGAGCACCGTGGTCTCGGCCCCTGTGAGCCCACACTGCCCGCTCTTCGCCACTCTGCTGCACGATGATTCTCGGCATCCACCTCCTGCTGTCGGGAGCATCCTGCTTTCCCGCTCTCTGCACTTCCGTATCGATTTTGAGTCAGCTTATTTAGTATACGCACCGTGGTCAAAACTGATGGCGTTTTTGTTAGAACTGCATTGACTCTGTAGATCAGTTTGGGGGAGAGTGGGCATCTCTACAGTCTTGACTTCAGATTCACCAACATGATACATCATTTGCTGTTTAAGTCTTCTTTAATGCCCTTTAAGTAAGTTTTCTGATTTTTTTTCCATAAAGATCTTATTGCGTGTATTAGATTTATTCCTAAGTAACGGGCATTTTCTGATACTCTGCTCTAAGTTCCCTCTTTTTGTCTGTGTCTGTAGGACACTGTATGTTGACTTTTGAATCCCACAGCCTCAATCTGTTCTAGTTGGTTTGCGTTTCCCTTGTGTCGATCACATCACCTGTGAGTCCTGGCGGCTGGCATCTTCCCCTTCGTCCTTCTGTTTCTTATTCCCGCCTCGTCGTGCTGGCGATGCCCGCAAGGCAGTGTGACAGGTGCAGACAGGAAGCTCGGCCACATGGCTCTCCTCTTGGTCGTTCTGCGGGTTGGGTTTTTGAAATCACCCTTCAGCACAGTAAGAAAAGTCTCTTCTTTATCTAGATTGCTACAACTTTTTGTTCCTTTGGTTGTGGTGTTTTGTTTCTTTACAAACCCTCTGTCTGCACCCCTCCCCTCGTGGTCCCTCCAGTCTCGAGGCTTTGAGCCCATCTGTGTGCCCATGAGTCCAGATTCGCATCTGCGGCCAGCTCTCATCTCGCCCAGGGTTTTAATCCTGGCTGCCTTTGGACGGCCCCCTGGAGGTGTGTGCCTCTGGTACCTTAGCCCCTCCTCCTCCAGCTCTGGGACAGCAGTTCTGTCTTCCCTGACCTTCAGCCTTTCCTGGGCCAAACCCTCCGCTGCTCTTCACGCTCCAGACCCGGCCCAGCACGGATCCTGCAGTGAAGTGCGCTGAGACGTGCTTTGTGGCGGCGTGGGGTCCCTTTGTCACCTCTAGGTCAGGTTTATCCGGGGTGTTGTGCCTGCTAGTCGGCTTCTTCTGTCAGTTATGAGAGGGGTGAGTTAAAATCTCCCATTCTGGGACTCCCCTGGCGCTCCAGTGGTTGGGACTCTGTGCTTCCACTGCAGGGGGCGCGGCTTCCATCCCTGGTCGGGGAACTGAGGATGCCACATGTCGCCTGGCACAGCCCAAAAAATGGAGGAAAAAACCCCCTCCCATTCTGGTTATGGGTTTATCTGTTTTTCCTTATATTCCTTTCTACTTTTGCTTTTTATATTAGGTGCTCTGTTGTTAGCTGCACATAAATTAAAATTTTAACTTTTATTATTTTGAAGTACTGTTTCGGTGTGGCAGCCTGTTGTGCCTCATACCGAGAACTCTACCCATATGTCACAGAAACAGTCGCTGGACGCCGCCTCACTGTCATTGTCCCACGTCTCAGTTTTGGTCCTTCAGCTGTGACACATTCACTCCCTTTATGGTGAGGCCTGGGAGGAACGGCTTTTAGCTTCCATTTTGTTTGCATTTTCAACTTGTTCTGTTTTCTCTTTCCAGCCTTACTTGCCTTCTCTTATTCCATTTATGTATTTATTTTTTGTCATTCTGGGTTTTTTCCCTCCTCTGACTCATTTGAAAATTACATGTTTTTTTTCTGTTCTCTAAGTGGTTATCCTAAAATCTCCATGTGCAGATTTACCTTGTCAGAGTATAGCACAAACCACCGTCTCTGCTCTGCTCTCGAGCACGGGTCTGTCAACACCGTTGCTCCCTGGCCCTCTCAACTCACATGCTGCTGCAGTCACGCAGTTTCCTTCTATCCTGTTTCATTTTCACTTTTCATGTAAAATTCCTTTTCTTCTGCTTGAAGTACACCCTTTGGAGTTTCCCGTAGTGTTTGAAGATGCCTGTATTTCACTCTTGTTCCTGAAGAATGCTTCTGCGTTGTATGGAATTCTAGATGGACATTTATTTTCTCAGCACATTAACAGTACTCCCTGGCTCCTGGTCTTTTGTTGTTGAGGAGAAGTCAGATGTCTGTCCAGCGGGTCGCTGCTTTGATGGGAACCTGTCTTTTTTCCCTCTGTTTCCTTTTGAGATCTTTTCTTTGTCTTTGGCGTTTTATAAATGCTGTGACGGTCTAGCTTGGAATTTGCTGATCGTCTGGAATCTGGGCATTGATCTCTCTCGTCAGTTTAGGAAATGACCAGCCGCCGTTTCTTGAGATGCCGCCTCTGCCCCATTTCCTGCCCTCCGTGTCTCTTCAGTCTCTGTGCTTTCCTTCCATTGTCTCTCTGTGCTGCATTCTGAGTAATGTCCTCTAACCTGTCTCCCATTTCACTGAGCTTTCCTTTCATTAGGTCTAATCTGCTGTTAAGCTTGTCCATTGAATTTTAATTTTGGTGATTATAAGTATTTTATTCTTCGAAGTTCTGTTTTTGTCTCAAATCTGCTTGGTCTTTGTAGTTTCTTGTTCCCATACGTGTTTTCAGGCTGCACAGGACGGCACACTGTTTTGTGCGTGCCTCATAATTCCTCTATTTGAAGTCCATGTGCGTCTGATTTTACTTGTTTCTGCTGTTCTTGCTTCAGGAACTGTGGGTTTTTTGTCATTATAGGAGTTGTCTTCTTGTGAGCCAGTTTCCCTTGAAGTTCTGTTGGTTGGAAGGCTTTGAGGTCTGGGTTGAAGGTGGGTTCTTCCTTGTGCTGGGCTCCCATGGGTGCCGTCAGGACCACATCAGCCGTGGCTTGAGGGTTTGGTCTGCCAGCCTGTGTTTCCCCCTCCCCTGCCTAGCACCGAGGCCTAAGGCAGGCGGCTTCCTCACAGACCCTTTGAGTGCCAGGATCGCAGCTGCGGGGGGCATCGGGCAGCCCTCTTGTTATCTCCTCCTGAGAGTGGGTTTGGACTTGGTCTCTTTGCTGCACCCAGGAGGCCATGAAAACCCAGTGCAAGGCTTCCCCTGCAGCACGTGGTCTCGGGCACGAGCTGCCGTAGCGCCTTCTCATGGCTCGGGGTCCCCCATTTGCTTAAGTTTTGGCACTGGGAGCTCTGGACTTCCTGCAAGTTTATCGATGCGTTTTAAGACGTCACCTTGGTGTCATGCGTGGCATCTCAGCATTTTCGTGGCTGCCGGTCTGAGCTGTGGCCCGTGCGCTGCGGTAGCTGACCAAACGTCTCTCCCGCCACAGGAAGCGCACAGGCTCACTCAGGGGTTCCTTTGATGTCAGTGAGTGCGGTTCACAGTTTTTGATTCAAGTTACAGTAAACTAGTAAATGCCTTCTGATTCATTTTAATTTCCGTGAGAACTCGTATTTACTTGGGAGCTTGTCATTTGCAAGTACATCATATAATTTCACATTTCCTCCAGGATTATCTTGGGCAAGACTTATTTTCATCCCTGTTCCGCCAGTTAGAGACCTGAGGGGACTTTCCATGGCCCCCAGCAGCTACCCACTCGGGAGCCCCTTCTGCTTCTGTGAACCGGTGTCCCCGAAGCCCTGAGTAGACACAAGTGGCCTGAATTGTCTTGCTACAGCAGGACAGCAAGATAGGCAGGTTTACAAAAAGTGACCATTGGGTGGAAGGTTTTGTTTTGTAAAGAGGAAGATCTCAATCATGATGAAGAAGAATGTAGAAAAATGGTGAAGTAACCACTTTAGAGTTTGGGCGTAGATGTCTCTGGACTAGGGCTGAACCTGGGTGTTGGTCCGGGTCCCCTGACAATGGGGGCATACGTGGAGTGGCGCCCAGGCACTCTGTCTTCCATGTAACTCTCTCATATAGACTTGTAGCGATTTTTATAAAAGAAAAATGTGACTGTCTGAAATATGAGACCGATAATAAGCTTCAAATTACATGTGATTACCGATTAGGAAGGCAGTCGTTACTCAGTGCAAAGGTGAAATAACTGGTTCTCTCGGGGTTCCAGGTGAGCCCACTTTTGAGACCTGCTGTTTTGTGTCGTCTGACCACTGTCTTTTTTTGTTGTTTTTTGTTTTTTTTTTTTTTGCATTAAGAACTGAGAAGGAGTGAGGGCAAGAAATCTCTTTTGCGCACACGTTCATTTGGCGTCTCCATTTGGCTTTTTTGTTTTGTCCAAGGTTGCGAAACTCCCTCAAGTCGTCCAGCAGCAGACACCCGTGGCCAGCATCCAGCAGGTTGCCTCTGCTTCCCAACAGGTAGGACCTGGAGACCCGCAGCTGTCGGGGGTTCCCACGAAGAGAGTTCTTGCTTTTCATCTGAGGAAATAGAATTTTAATTCCTAGAGAACTGCTTGTGATTTTCATAATACAGAAAAGAAAATTAACTTTGGAGAAAACACTTGATATCCTGAGACTAGCAGGAAAAAAAACCTGAACAAATGTGTTTGGACTCAGTGTCACATGTGCTGAGGGGGCTCATTTCTGGGCTCCTTCGTTCAGCCAGTAAACCTTAGGTGCATCCTGCCAGCTGAAGCCACCACACCTTCCTTTTAGGGAAACGAAGAAAGAAAACAGAATCCATTCGTATCGACCTTGGGTCTTAGAGTAGAAATACTACTGGGGACAGCCAGGACTTACCTTCCCAACAGAGCCTCGCTTTCGGTTCTTACCGGTTTTTTACTGCTAAAAATGTGGCCGTATAAAAGCAGTGCTTTAAAATAATTGTAGTTGGTTCAGAATCACACTGGCATGTAGGTGTCAAGAAACCAGATAGTATTAGGAGCCGGACACCAGCAGCACCAGTCCCGCCCGGCCATCCTTTCCCCAGAGGCGTCCGCTTGCAGCCTAAAAGCAGCAGTAGTTTCGTTTTCTATTTTTGTTTGGTTAGAAACCAGAGGTCCTATTTTGATAGGTCAGGTGGTTTTTACATTTCACGGAAGCATTCGCGCTAGTTACGTTTCTAACCCCCACCCCCAAGGACGTCTAAGTTTTCATGTCACCTGATGTGCGTTTTCTAGGAGATGTGTTTCTGTTTTGGCTCAGGCTTCCCCACAGACTGTGACCCTCACCCAGGCGACAGCGGCCGGGCAGCAGGTCCAGGTGATCCCCGCAGTGACAGCGACAGCACAGGTAGTCCAGCAGAAGCTCATGCAGCAGCAAGTCGTGACCACGGCGGCGGCCCAGCTGCAGACCCCCGGTGTTCCCAACCCAGCCCAGGTGCCGGCCAGCTCTGACAGCCCGAACCAGCAGCCCAAGCTCCAGATGAGAGTCCCCGCCGTCAGGTTAAAGACGCCCACCAAGCCTCCGTGCCCCTAGTCGGGAGCGCGGCGCGGCCCCAGGCGGGCCGCCCGTGCCTGCCACCGCCCCGCCCAGATGGGGTGGACTTATTTACTGAGCCCCAGGACAGTGCCCTGCAGGGCGTCCAGTGCCTGGAGCGGCGTCCCTCAGCGAGCGCTCCCGTCACGTGTTATGTGGCTGACTGAGAAAGCGGCAGTGGCAGTGTTTCCTCGATGCTTTACCTTTTAGTTTCTCCTCCAGGGCAGGACTGCTGGGTCTTGAAAGCCATTTAGAATTTCTCTGTTAGTGTACAGTGTTTTTTGCACATCACAAGTAGCCATTTGGAAGGTGCAGTGAGTCATAAAATAGACCTTGTGGAGCTAAAATGTGGTCTGACAGCATCTGTCTCTGCCTGGTTCTTTATTCCTAACTGAAAGCACGTTATGGTCCTTCGAGAGGAGAAAGACTGTCTGATATCAAAGGTAGGTCATCTCAGATCAGGGAAAACCAACATGGTTTCTCCCCTCCCTCCTAAAATGTGACTTGTTTGGACTCTTAAAGGAGACATTTAGTACTGACATGCATTGAAGCACATTCATGACGCGTTCCCAGCTTGTGTTGAAGGGGAATGAACTGTGACTGCATTTTCATTGCAAAGAGCATCGCGCGGCTTCCCTCAGAGTGGCCGGTTTCCACGTCAGCGGAACCCTTGGGGCTGCTCCCCACCCCAGCACATCCACGGTATTTCCCCGGGTTTCGGATAAACTTGTAATTGGACTTAGGCTACTGAAGCAGCGCCAGCAAACCTTGTGGGGCTCCTGTCTGGGAATATGGTTCGGGGCCCAGAGTGCTGTGCAAGTGTTGTCACGTTGCAGACGGCACTGCTGAGTGCTCGGCGAGGCGAGACCCTTGCTAAGGGGGCGGCCTGCCATCGCCCCTTTGCTTTCGTGCCCAGCCCAGGCGTGACGTGCAGAGGTGAGAAGCCTCCTTGTGCATGTGCTGTGTGTATGCACCTACAAGTATTACCCACAGAAATGGGTGTGGTAAGCTCTTCATACTAGACTGCCATGTCTCGTATGTGAGCATGTCGCCCACTTGGGGTTCTGCGTAAAGCAGGGAGCCATCCAGGCTCTTTGGGGTGGGGGGCCCGTGGTTGAGGGGCAAAGAGGAGGCCCTGGATTTGCTGTTTTTATTTTTTTTTAACTGTGGCAACTGCAAAGGGCTTGATTGGCTGACGATGCCTGCTTACCTGGAGGTGTCCACCCAAGCAAAAGGCGCGTGTCTGATGACACCCTCTCCGCTCCGTCTCTGTGCCTCTTCTACAGTTCTGGTCCAGGACATCAGGTTGTGTTAGGTCTGTGTGTACTTAGGAACAGTTCCGGCATACTGAGAGATTTTAAATTTGTAATCAGTCTGTTTCCTCCCCCTTTATATCACTTTATATGACACAAAGGAAAGTGTCCTGTCCCGAGTTTTTTTGTTTCCCATCAATATATGTGGACACTAATACGGCGATTGATACCTTAGTGAAGCCAACCGGGCAGCTCATTTTTGAGTTCTTGGTGAGAAATTTGGAAAAAAGTAAAGACCAGTTGTTCAAAGTGGACAGGATTTAACATTCTAGGTACTTGAACACTATAACTTGCCTTCTGACTTGTTCCTTGTGGGTTCAGCATGTGCTGTAATGAGGGAGTGCGGCTGCACGAGGCTTCTGTGCTTCGTATCTGGGTACTGAGGAGAGTTCCTACTTTTTTTTTTAAATCCTCAAATGTGCAGAACTAAAAAGGAATTCTCCTTTTCAGCTTATTTTAACTTGTGAAGCCTGTTGGTTTTGTTCTTACCCTTCTTGGGGTGTGGACGATCTCTGTAGATGATGGTGAAGTGTTGAGTGTTTAGAATATCCTAGACATAGCTGCCTGAGTAGAAGTCCTCTATTAATCTAGAACACTAGAAGAGAATTTAGAAAAATCTCTCAAAAGCTTTCTAAGATAACAGAACTAGGGTCTGAATATTTGCAGTGTGGGACTCCTGCCCTGTCTTACTATGTGAGTGAAAGAAGTGTGTTTTCTTCAGCGATTCCCTGTTGCAAAATATGGGACAGAAAATAGCGTTACTGGTATCAGTCGATTTAGTAACATCTGGATGTCAGCACTCACCTCCTAGTCTTCCACAGTCATTTAGGTAAAGGGTCCGGTGTATTGTTTTCTTCGCTTTCTGTTTTAAAGGTTAAACTTTCCATATTTAAGAGTAAGTGTGAGTTTAGGACGATGTTTTCCAGGCTTCCTCAGATTGTTACTGTTGTCAGAATCCCACATTACCTTGTAGAACAGGGTTCCCACCCAATGCATGGTAAGGATTGAGAGAAATCTTCAGAACATAAAATATAAAGACAGCAGGCAAAAACACCGTCAAACTGGAATTGGCCACCGTGGAAAAAGCAGTCACCCAGGTTTTCTTTAATTCAGAGACATTTGTTCCAGGGAGGCTGGGTGGTGGTTGGAGGATCCGGGGGCGGGGGAAGTAGGAGGCTGGAGTCAGCCTCCTGAGGCAGAGGCTTTCCCTTTTGCCACCTTCAGGACTTTTTGTTAACTGTTGTAACCAGATAGCTGTTGTGTTTTAAAATATAAAGGAAGAAGACCGAAATTGTAAATACTTTGTAAACAATCATTTGTACTTGAATAGTATAGGGTTTTAAAGGGCACTGATATCCCACCAAACAAAAGGTATAATAAATTGACCTTTTTATATGCTTTTTTGTTTTGTCTTTCATAGAAAGCTACTGTTCAGGTTAAAATAAGATACTAGTCATATTCATTTCATTTGTGTGAAGAGAAAACAAGACACAGGGAAACCAAGTTAGTGTTGCGAACGGAGGTTTTCTTCTCCTCGCTCCTCCCCCAGACAGTAGCCAGAACTAGAAGGGATGGAGTTTCTCAGTGAAATCACCATTTCTCTCCGCAGAGACCATGTCCACCTGGCCACTGTGTTCCAAAGCCACACGAGGAGGAAGGACCCGGTGCGTTTATTTTTCTTCGTAATGTTCTTGTTCTCCAGTGCTACCTTGTACTAGACAGCAGCACTTCCTCAGCTGCTCTGTGCTTCTGTCCCTGTGCAGTGAGTATTTACTGAAGCATAATACATGCCAACTTTATCACTAATGGTGGAAGTTTTTTAAAAAAAGCAACACTTGGCTCTTCAAGAAAATCAAAACTAATGAGAGATAGATGGGTAAATTATTGGTTTATTCAGCTGATGCTTACTGAGTGCATACTGTGTGTCTAGGCCCTGGAGCGATAGCTACGAGCAAAGTAGAAAAGGAGGTTACGTTCTAGTAGTCCAGACAGATGATAAAATGATTCAGAACGGTGTAAGCACCATGAAGAAACAGGGACAAGGTCACGGCCGGCGATCTGGACTTCATGCTAAGCAGAAGCCTGGAAGACAGCTTGACTTACAAGTTGGAAAGCTCACTGTGTCTGCAGGGGAGGTGGTGGTTGAAGGTAGCCAGAGTGAAACCAGGGACAGACCCGCTGGACCATCTCCCTGGTCACAAACAAGGGAAAAAACCATCCTTGTGGGTCTTCAGATCCCAGCTCAACAGCCTTAGGAGGCATTTTCTGACTGCCGCCCCCTAACTTAAAATGGGCACTCAACCTACACCTCCTTTTCTCAGCCGCTCGGCCCTACTTCCTCTAACCGGGCATCCCTTTGCCGATGTGTGCCCCCTTCTCCCTAGACCGCAGGTCCTGCCAGGGCAAGGACAGGACGTGCCTGGTCAACGCAACAGGCAGTTAAGTGTGCGATGAGGCGGTGGGTGGGCAGGGGAGGAGCGGACGGACGGGTGGACGGAAGGCTGCAGGCGAACGGTAGGAACGAACGGAGGCCGGCGCGCACGTGACCGCGGGCGAAGGAAGCCGCGGGAGTACGCAGGCGCGGGCCGGGGGGCCTCGCGTGCAGTTCCCGCCTCAGCTGCCGCTGCTTCCGGTCCTCCCGCCCTCGCCCCGCCTGCCCGCGCCGATCGGCCGGCGCCGCGCCTGCGCACTAGGTCCAAGCCGGCCGACGGCTTGCGTCGGGTGGGGTCGGGTGGCCCGGGCCCGCCCTCGGCTGCCGCCGCTCTTGTCCCCGCCGGCACTCTCCGCCGCGTCGCCCGGCAGCCGCGGTGAGGGCCCGCAGCCTGTCCGCGCCGGGGCGGGGCGGGCGCTCAGGGCCGCGCGGCTCTCCTTCGGCCTCCCCGCCCGCCCGTTGCCCCAGCGTTCCCCCGGTCCACCTCCCCCTCGACGACCCCGTGACCCTCGCCGCTGACCCCCGCCCCGCCGGCCCCGGGAGGCCGCTGTCCGCGGTGCTGACGCCGCCGGCGCCGCGTGTCTGGAGGGGCCGCTGGTCGGGGTGTCCCCGCCCCACACCCGGGAGGCAGAGTGGAGTCCGGGCTGCGGCGTCTCCTCGGCCGGCCCCGCCGGGGCGTCTGTCGGGAGAGGCGCCTCGCCACCCCTGCCCACGGAGGCCTTTCCCACGACGGAGAGCGAGAACGGAGCTCAGCTTTGCCTTCAGGCCCGAAGACCGCGCGGCCTAGCAGACACTTCACAACCCGGCCCCAGAGCTGGGGGAGGATCCCTTCCTCGCCGAAAACTGCTTTGGTTACGCGCAGCTCGCAGCTCGCGCGCGAAGCCCCAGCTCCCAGGTCTGTTCCCGGGCTTCACGGGGCCGGCGTCCGCCAATGACACGTGAGAACGTGGAGCACCTCTCAGCCCACGTGACTGCCTTCCAGTTGTGGTGTTGGGTCTTGATGATTACTGGGTGCTCCGTGCGCTGAGTGGGGATGCCCAACGCCTACAGAGTGACACAGAGGCATTGCGCACGCATTTCTGTAACCTTTTGCCAAGCAGATAGGATGTTCGTTTATTTATAAAAGTGTTTTCTTAATGTTCACATCAAGATAGCAAGAGAAATACGACTTTCTCCTTTAAAGGTTGTCAGCTAAACCGGCTCCTGCAAAAGTGGAAACGAAGCCCAAAAAGGCGGCAGGAAAGAATAAATCTTCAGACAAAAAAAGGTGCAAACAAAAGGGAAAGGGGGAGCGAAGGGAAAACAGGCTGAAGCGGCTAACCAAGAGACTAAAGGTGTACCTGCAGAAAATGGAGAAACTAAAAACGAGGACAGCCCAGCTTCTGTTGACGCAGGAGAGAGAGAAGCCAAGTCTGATTAGTATCACACACCTGGTCCTATCAGTGGTCCCTGTCTCTCTTCCTGCACGATCCAACTATTTAGTAAATGACAGTTTTTTAGGAGCTCTAGAAACATTTTTTAAAAGGAGGGACTCCCCCCTCATCCCATTTTTTAAGTGTAAAAAAAAAATTTTTTTTTTAAGAGGTGAAAGCATTGGCTGGTTATTTATTTTTTGGTACAACCAGAAAACAGTGGGATATTGAATACGGGAGGCTTTGACTGTCTTGGGTGTCAGCTTAACATTCCATAGATGGGGGTAGCTTTTATATCCTGTAATACAAAGCATTTACTACATGGCATTTGGAGTCAGGTGTGCATTTAATGTCTTGAACACTTTTTTTTGGTAATTTTTATTAGAGTACAGTTGCTTTACAATATTGTGTTAGTTTATACTGTACAGCAAAGTGAATCAGCTATACATATTCATACATCCCCTCTTTTTTGGATTTCCTTCTAAGTTAGGTCACCACAGAGCACTGAGTAGAGTTCCCTGTGCTCTACAATAGGTGCTCATTAGTTATCTATTTTATACATAGTATCAATAGTGTATGTGTGTCAACCCCAATCTCCCAATTCATCCCATCCCCCTGACCCCCAACACTTTAAAGTACTTCTCGTCCCATGTTGTTTTTGATAGAATTCTTCCTGAAGCAAACCACTCACTCCTTGATCTTGGCTCTCCTGGTCAGAATTCTGTGTGCTCTGTAACATCTTTGGTCGTGGTAGTACAGTTCTAGTAACTTTGTTAATGTGCTGTGAACGATGGACAATTTGAGTATGTACAGTATATGATATTAAATTGTGAATTAGTGGGACTTATGACGGAACAGCATATCAATATTTGGAGGTATTGGTACTTGCTATCCTGTTAAGGAAAATTTGCCTCCAAATATTAAGCTGGAAAGTCACTGGAATAACTGTTCAGAAAAGAATCACAACTACATGATTTTTTCGATTTTTGGTACGTATGTTAAGAATTGTGTGCAGGGACTGCCCTGGTGGCGCAGTGGTTAAGAATCCGCCTGCCAATGCAGGGGACACGGGTTCGAGCCCTGGTCCGGGAAGAAACCACATGCCGCAGAGCAACTAAGCCCGTGCGCCACAACTACTGAGCCTGCGCTCTAGAGCCCGTGAGCCACAACTACTGAGCCCGCGTGCCACAGCTACTGAAGCCCATGCACCTAGATCCCATGCTCCGCAACAAAAGAAGGGAACACAGTGAGAAGCCCACGCACCACAATGAAGAGTGGCTCCCGCTCGCCACAACTAGAGAAAGCCCACACGCAGCGACGAAGACCCAACACAGCCAAAAATAAATAAATAAAAATTTTGTAAATGATTTAAAATTTTTTTTTTCTTCAAACTGAGTTTGAGAATTCTTCTGGATAGAAATTCTATATCGGATCATGTGGTTTGAAAAACTTTTAACTGTTTCCCCTGAATTTATATGATGTATTATGATGGAAAAAAATGAGATCTGAGCATCTTGTAAAATACATTTGTCTATAAAATACACGTACTTTATACAAACATATTTGGAAATAGGGAATCACCTGTATCCTGGGCTTGAGTCCCAAGTTGCGATGGAGTGGAGGGGCTGAAGATACCCACTGCCTCTTGGCTCGGGCAGGGTGTTCCCCTCTCATCCTCAGTTCCCTTGGTGTCAAATAGGAAGATGGTGGAATTGGTCTGGTGGTGTTCTCATGAATAATCACTGAGTGAGGGATGGGAAGCCATTAGCACATGTCTGAGCCCAGGGGACTGGCCTTAGAAAATGTTAGCCTGGTTGGAGGAACCCTCAACTCCAGGCCTCAAGGAACTCCAGCCAGCAGCCCCCAGAATGTATGCTCATGACAGAAAATCACAGCATACACAGTGAAGAGGCCTCAGGAGTGAGGGTCTGACACACCTGTAGAGACGTTAAGATGCCAGAATTGCTGGATCTAGAATAAGAAATGCAAAATGTATTTCATATGGTTAAAGAAACAAAGGAGGAAATAACAAGCATGGAGGAGAAACAAGGGGTCACCAGAGACCAAGCAGATAAAAAAAAAAAAAAAGAACCAAATAGTTCTTCTAGAAATTAAACATAAAACAATTGAAATTTAAAATTTAGTGGAAGTAATCTCAATCCCTACCTCACACCATATGCAAAAATTAACGCAGAATGGATCAGAGACCTAAATGTGGAGCTCACAGTTCTGAAACACAGGAAAAAATCTTTGTAGCCTTGGGTTAAATTAAGATTTCTTAGCTACAACACCCAAAGCACAAATCTATAAAAGAATAAAAATGAAAAGTGGAACTTTATTAAAATTAAAAACATTTTGCTATGTGAAGAACATTATTGAGATAATGAAGAGCCACTGGGAGAAAACATTTGCAAAAGACGCAGCCAATGAAGCACTTGTAATAGGATATATAAATAAAAGAAAAAACGCGTTTCCTTTACTCACGACACTTCTGACACCAGCTGCATGGGGGTCTCCCACACCAAGCTGTTCTCCAGGTCTCCGTGACATGGACCAGCTGTCCTACAAGAGCCCAGTTCTGACGCTGACTGCCCGAGGCTAGCACAGAGCCTGCAGGCTAAGGACCCAGCCCCACAGACGACCCCCTTCAGATGCCAGTTACAAGTGCCAGGTTGTCACCTGTCCTTTTGACCAACTGGCTATAAATTGGAGGATTCCACAACCCCTCCTTGGGTTGGATCGTTCACTAGGACGGCTCACAGAACTCAGGAAAAGTTTACTTACGAGGTTAGTGGTTTATGATAAAAGGATATAACTCAGGAACAGCCAGATGGAAGAGATTCACAGGGCAAAGTGTGGGGAATGGAAGTGGAGCTTCCTTGACCTCTCTGGGCACCACTCTCCCAGAATCCTCTCGTGTTCACCAACCTGGAAGCTCCCCCGAACCTGTCCTGGGGTTTTGTGGAGGCTCCGTTACATGGGCCGGATTGATGATTACCTCAGTGCCTACCCCTTCTCTGCTCCCCAGAGGATGGGGGGTGTGTGTGTGCGGTGAGGCTGAAGGTTCCAAGCTTCTGATCATAGTTTGGTCTTTCTGGTGACCAACCCCCAGCCAGGAGCCCACCAAGTCACCTCATTGGAACAAAAGACCTCCTGGCACCCCTGCCACTCAGTGGATTCCAAGGGTTCTAGGAGCTGGGGGCAGAGACCAATATACAACATATATTTCTTATCATTTCACAGTAAAGAATTGTCAGAGGGCTTCCCTGGTGGCACAGTGGTTAAGAATCCGCCTGCCAATGCAGGGGACACGGGTTCAAGCCCTGGTCCAAGAAGATCCCACATGCCGCCGAGCAACTAAGCCTGCCTGCGCTCTACAGCCCACGAGCCACAACTACCGAGCCTGCGTGCCTAGAGCCTGTGCTCCACAACAAGAGAAGCCACCACAATGAGAAGCCCACGCACTGCAACAAAGAGTAATCCCCACTCAACGCAACTAGAGAAAGCCCACGCACAGCAACAGAGACCCAACGCAGCCCAAAATGAAAATAAATAAATTTATTTTTTAAAAAAATTGTCAGAACTCCATAACAAGAAAATAACTCATTTTTGGAACTTCCCTGGTGGCGAAGTGGTTAAGACTCTGCACTCCCAATGCAGGCGGCCCGGGTTCAATCCCTGGTCAGGGAACTAGATCCCACATGCATGCCTCAACTTAAGAGTTTGCGTGCTACAACTAAGGAGCTGGCGAACTGCAACTAAGGAGCCCATGAGCTGCAACTAAGGAACCCACCTACTGCAAGTAAGGCGTGGTGCAACCAAATATTTTTTTTACAAAAGAAAGACTCATTTTTAAAAGTGGACAAAAGATTTGAACAGACACTTCACCAGATAAGCTCTAAGAATGGCAAATAAGCACATGAAAAGATGTCAGTATCCTTTCATTAGGGAAATACAAATTAAAACCGCAAGGAGATACAAGGACACACCAGCTAAAAAACGAGGACCTGGGCTAGTGAGGGTGAGGAGTGGCCTGCTCCCGTGCCTTGCCGGTGGGCGGCGCCCAAGAGCCAAGCCCCGTTGCAAACAGTTCGGCAGTTTCTTATGTATTTTACTTAAACAATCATTTACTCTCTGACCCAGCAATCTCACTTCTCACAGTTTACACAGAAGTGAAAACACACATCCACATGATAACCTGTATGCAAATGTTTATAGCAGCTTTATTCGTAATCTCCCCAAACTGGAAGCAGCCCAGTCATTCAACTGCCAGATGGAGAGGCAAACCACGGCCCCTCCGGACGATGACGTGGCACTCAGGTAGCAGGACCAGGCTGCTGGTGCTCAGACGGCAGGGGGGAAACTCGAATGTATTGTGCAAAAGAGGCCAGACACAAAAGGCTACGTACTCTATGATTTCACTTATATGACGTCCTGGAGACGGCAAAACGATAGGGTCAGACTATAGCTCAGGGGTCTCAGGGGTGGGATGGGGGCGGGGGGGGGAAGGACTGACCTCAAAAGAGCCATTGGGGATTTGGGGGGTGATGGAAATGTCCTGTTCTCGATTGCGTTGGTGGTTACATGACCACAGGCCTTTGTCAACACTCATAAAACCATACATCAAAAAGGGTGATTTTGGGGACTTCCCTGGTGGCATGGTGGTTAAGAATTCGCCTGCCAATGCAGGAGACACGGGTTCGAACCCTGGTCCGGGAAGATCCCACATGCCGTGGAGCAGCTAAGCCCGTGCGCCACAACTACTGAGCCCGTGTGCCACAACTACCGAGCCCGCGTGCTGCAACTACTGAAGCCTGCGCGCCTAGAGCCCGTGCTCCGCAACAAGAGAAGCCACCACAATGAGAAGCCCGCGCAGCAACAAAGACCCAGTGCAGCCAGGAAAAAGGGGGGGGGGTGATTTTTACTCAATGCAAATTCTTTATTAAAATTTTTTTTTTAATTTAGAACATTTTGAATTTTATTTTTTGGCCAAGCTGTGTGGCACGTGGAATCTTAGTTCTCCAACCATGGATCGAACTCGTGTCCCCTGCAGTGGAAGCGTGGAGTCCTAACCACTGGACTGCCAGAGAGGTCCCCTGTATGCAAATTCTACTGCAGTTTTTAAAAACTTCATGGGAGAGTAAACAGTACATTTGAGAATTAGTGACAGAGAGATCTGGAGAAAATCAACCTACTGCAACACGAAGAACAGGAAGAAAGAAAGATGCGTGGAGAGACAGATGGCAGAGGGGTGAGAGGTCTAATGTCGGAGTTGAGTTCCAGAAGAGAATGCGAGACAGGTAATATCTGAGGACGTTCGAGAACCGGCTTACGGTGCCAATCCAGAGATTCAGGAAAGCCAGAAGGTCTCAAACAGGATAAAGAAAAGATTCCCCGCAGACACATTTAGGCCAACGGTAAACTCGGGAGGCAAGGAGAGGTCACAGGAGTGGAGGGAACACACAGATCACCTGCAGAAGGACAGTTAGACCGATGGCTAACTTCTCAGTGGTAACTACAGAAAACGGAGAGTTCTTCCGAGAGTTGGGATAAACAGAGGCTCCGTGGGGTGCCGCGCGGATGGCTTCACGGGAGCCGCTTTAGGGTGTCCCTCCACCCACCGTGCCCGCTCGCGTGGGCACAAGTCTGAGGACAGGACGCTCTCAGGAAGGCTGGGGGCGGGGATGCAGCGGCTTCCAGGTGGCAGCTTCTGCTTTGTGTCTCCACACGACCTGGAGGACCCATCCTTCCAACTGAGAGCACTGGACGTAGATTTTGGCAACAGACCTCACAGAGCTCAGAAAGGGACCAAAGGATCGAGTGACGTTTCGACAACAAAGCTCTCTGGTGCCATCGGTTTATTTATGGGAATGGGGTTTTTTCAGTGTTTTGATTTATAAATTGGAAAAATAAGAATAGAGTTGACGCTGAGCCTTGTGGGCACAGGAACTAACTGAAGAAAACAGATTAGCCCTCTCCATCTATTAAATTTTAATTTTTATGTTTAGTAATTATTTACCATAACTGTAATACACTTGTCATTTTGATTACTTGCATACCAATAATAATTGTACCGCTTTCTCAATCCAGACGATTATTATTATTATTTTGCGGTACGCGGGCCTCTCACTGTCGTGGCCTCTCCCGTTGCGGAGCACAGGCTCCGGACGCGCAGGCTCAGCGGCCAGAAGATTATTATTTTTGAACACTTAGAGCCTTGTGGTCAATTCTGGAGCACATTTCTATTGCAGGGACGCATGATCGGGGGTCTATAAAATAATTCCAAGCATAAAATACATTAGATCTGTGGGGGGAATGGAGCGGGAATAGGGATTCACAGGAGTGTGGGGTGATGGGCAGCATCCAGTCGTAGACGGAGTATTGGATGGTACCTGACAGTCCCCTTATTTGCCTTTTCACGGCTCTGTCGTGATGCTCTGGGGGTGCGGGTTCGCAGACACAGCACATGTGTCCAGAGCTGCGGCTGTGGCCTCGCCACCCGCCTCCTCTGTCTCTTGTACCAGAAGGCGTCGATGTGCCCGGGGGAGGAGAAGCTGGCAGGCCACAGCACCCCTTTGCACACTTGCCAGGGAACGCTCCCAGGAGCACCGGTGGGCACAGTCTAGGCTGCTCTTCAGCAGGAGGGAGCCTTCGCTGCACCAGAGTGGCACCTCCCCTCCAGCCTTCTGAGAGGCAGCACCTGGGGCCTTCTTGGGTGACGAGACCTGCAGGTGCCTCGCTCCCCATCCTTGCCCCGCGTGCCCAGGGGGGCGAGGGCAGCAGAATGGTTGCACCAAGGCCACGCTGTCATCTGTGTGCCTCGGTGCTCGTGGGCCGGCCCGGCCGAGGGGTCCCCCCAGGAGGGCCGAACAGCCATCCCAGGGCCGTCGGACGACCAGCACAGCTGCTGGACCGGTGGGTCCCGGCCCGGCCCTGCTCAGTCCTAACCCTGATCAGTTCTAACCCTCAGGGGGATGCAGTTCCGGGGTCTGAGGTCCCCCTGGAGCCTTTGTGAGCTCAGTTCCTGCCAGCACAGAGCATCTGTGCCCACCCTGCTGTGTGTGCGGTGGCAGCAGGAATGCCTGCGAGGCTGGTCTGCCACGTTCGCGCCCCCTTCACTCTTTGCTTCTTATTTCTCCCAGTTTTATTGAGATATCATTGACATACAGCACTGTATACGTCTAAGGTGTGCAGCATAATGACCTGACTTACACATCACGGAGTGATTGTCAAAGTTTAACGAACGTCTGCCATCTCACACAGATAGAACATTAAATAGAAAAAAAATGTTTTCCTTGTGGTGAGAACTCAGGATTTACTCTTAACAGCTCTCATACACATCATGGGTAACCTACAGCAGTGTTATATTTGTCATGTTGTACATTACATTCCTAATACTTATTTACCTAATAAAGGGAAGTTTGTACCTTTCGACCGTCTCATCCAATCCCCCTGCTTCTGGTAATGACAAACCTGATCTCTCTTTCTATGAGTTTGTTTTGCAGTATGAGTGACTGGCTTACACGCTGTTAATTCCTGCTACTTCGCTTTTCTCTGAAGTCGTCTTCTTTTCCAGATAAATGCCCAGCAAGTCGCTGTTGAAACCCAACAGCAAAGTGACCTGCACACCGCAGCCTGCCTTGAAGACACCACTACCACCCGTCTCCCAGATGCCCAAGGCCCCAGAGACCCAGCAGGTGCAGGGGAGGCTCTGTATCTCCCAAGTTCAAAGTGAAGGGCGAAAGCAGGCAATGTCGTTTCCGCCTAGTGGTCACTTTGCTACTCCCGGGCCCCCCCTCCCGGAAGTGAGGGGCAGGAAGGCTCGGGACAGGCCACAGCCGAGGTGCTTCTGCTCAGTCTCCCGCGGCAGCGGCAGCGCCTGCGGTGCCCCCATGAGTGGCTGCATGCTCCCAGCCCCCAGCCTCCACTTCAACCTCTTCCCGGAACCCGTGGGCAGGCTCAGGGCCTCCGCACACGCTGCAGCTTCTCTCCTGTCCCCACGCGCCCGGCCACTCCGCAATGCTCAGTAAAGGTGACATCGGAATTCTTTGTTCTGCTGGCAATTATCAATATTACGAAACTTCTAAAAGCTCAGCCGTTGTCTTCAGTCACCTGCCTGGGCCTCTTCCCGTCTTCTGACACAAGCGTGACTGAATGTAAAAGAAAAGGCAGGCTGAGGAGGCAATCTGGTATTTCCAGCAATCCTATCACCCAGGGGCACGTGTGTTCACTATTTTTTTAAATTTTATTTATTTATTTAAAATAATTAATTTACTTACTTATTTTTGGCTGCATTGGGTCTTCATTGCTGCACGGGGGCTTTCTCTAGTTGTGGCAAGCGGGGGCTACTCTTTGTTGCGGTGCGCGGGCTTCTCATTGCGGTGGCTTCTCTTGTTGCGGAGCACGGGCTCTAGGCACACAGGATTCGGTAGTTGTGGCTCACGGGCTCTAGAGCACAGGCTCAGCAGTTGTGGCACACAGGCTCAGTAGTTGTGGCTCGTGGGCTCTAGAGCACAGGCTCAGTAGTTGTGGCTCGTGGGCTCTAGAGCGCAGGCTCGGTAGTTGTGGCACACGGGCTTTGTTGCTCTGCGGCATGTGGGATCTTCCCGGACCAGGGTTTGAACCTGTGTCCCCTGCATTGGTGGGCAGATTCCTAACCACTGCGTCACCAGGGAAGAAGTCCGTATGTGTTTTTAAACAGATGCTTTATTGAGATACAATCCACAGACTGGGAAGCCGCCTCTCAGAGGCTGTGCATGGCTGTGCCGCCCCCCGGGTCCCGTGCGAAGCCTGGACTGAAATGTGAGCGGGTTCGGTATGCAGGATGCGTTTACAGCCCCGAGAGGTCCGGGCTGGTGCGACCCGAGTCCTGGTCCGCGTGCTCTCCCGTAAGCTGCCCACTCTGCCCCATGACGTCCACTCGGGCGACAGCGAGCACACGGGACGCCAGGACTCATGGTGGTGATTCTGCCAACACAAGGAGCTGCGGTTCATTCCCATTAAGGCTCTGTCAACAAGTGACTCTTGGAAACGAAGCTTTCTCAGGGACGGCAGTCAGTGCTCTGAAGCCTGTTTCCTGGACACTCGTCTCACACACGCGATGACTAATCGTGAAGTACAGCCACGATGACCTCGCAGCGCATCCTCCGGTCTCTGTGACGCCTTGCGGGGAACGGCTACTTAGCAGCCAGCCGTTCACCCCAACAGCGAGGGACTCAGGGCCACCTCTCCCACGCAGGGTGGTGGCTTACGCTGTTAGAAGAACTGAATTCCTGAAGGTACCTCAAGGCTGATCCCCAACTTACAGCCTAACGCGTGGCAGACGCCACCCTGTCAGCTCCGGGGGAGTGTAAACAGTTTCACTGGAGACTTGCTTCCAGAAAGACCACCCGACAGGGGGCTGACCTTGTGCCCCCTGGAAGGTCTCAGGCCTGGGCCGGAGCCTTGTGTCCAGGGCAGCAGCGTGCTTGGGGACCGAGGCTCGCTCAGCTGAGGAATCCCCGTCTCCTGCTCGTGCGTCCAGCAACCGGTGCTCGGGATGTTTCCAGAAAGGAGGCGGCTCCCCCACCACGAGGGCAGAGCCCCGGCCTAGGCTGCCTTCTGCCTCTGCTCCTCCTGCGGGGGTGGCGGGGGTGGCAGTTGGCAGGGGTTGGCAGGCGCCACCCGCCGCTCACTCCTTGCGGCCGGCCCCACCCTCCACCCCCGAGGGCAGAGACGCCCCATCCCCACGCCCACTCGGAAAGCCAGTTCGGTGCCGGACCCCTCCGGGCCGTGGGGCCCCCTGCCGTCTCCTCCCTCCACCTCAGCTGTCCCAAGACGAGCCCCCACGGCGCCTCACCCTGACGGCCCTCTCCAGCTGGGACAGGGCCTCCTGGTACCGTGGGACCAGCGGCTGCAGGAGCTCACTGGGGGCGTCGTGCCGCTCCAGCCTGGGCACCCCGCCTTCCCTGAGCATCCGGACGAACCTCCTCTCCTGCGGGGAAGGAGCACGTGAGGGGAAGAGGCTCCCGCCCCGCCCGGGCCCCACCTCGGGCTGAGACCCCCAGGCTGACCTGCACCTCGAGGAGCAGCGTGAAGGCCTGTCCGGATTTTCCGGCGCGGGCGGTTCTTCCAACCCTGAAACGGAGCACAGCCTTCTCCAGAGCCGTGGCCCCCAGCCCCTGAGGGCTGTTGGGACCAGGCTTTCTCCACAAGCCACCCCCTCCCCAGACCCAAGGCCAGTCCCGCACCGGTGCACGTAGGTCCGCAGGTACTGGGGGGCGTCGTAGTTCACCACCAGCTGCACGCCCTGCACGTCAATGCCGCGGGCCGTGGCGTCGGTGCTGATGAGGCTGGCAGGACACAAGGGGCCACGGGCCCTGCCTGAGGCTGGGAGCAGGGACACACGCCCCTTCCCGCCCTGCTGGGGACCCCGCCACGGAGCTGGGGAGGGCCCGAGGCGCCCTTCAGGAACCCAGGCTGACGCCGGAGCGAGCGCCCTCCCCAGAGCAGGACCCCGGCCTGTCTTCCCAGGTACTCACAGCTGGATCTTCCCCTGTTGAAAGCGCTTCAAGATCAGCTTCCTAGCGCCAGGCCCGTAGCGGGAGGAGAAGTCGGCCACGCGCACGCCCCCGAAAGCCTGGACTAGCAGGAACAGCCTGGGCGGGAGAGGCCAGAGCCGGGTGGGCTGGGGGAACCACCTCCTCTCCCCTCCAGTCCCTGCACCACACGGGCCTCACCTGTGGGAGTTCTCACGGGAGTTGGTGAAACACAGAACCCTCGAGAGATTCATCTCCAGGATCAGGTGCAGGACGACCAACGGCTTGAGACGGAGGCTGCAGGGCACGTAGCGATGCTGCGGGGGACGGCGCGAGGTTGGCCACAGCCCGGTGCCTAGACGCGCCCCCTCCCCCCTCCAAGTGCCCTGCTCACCGTGAGCCCCGCAGGGAAGGTATACTTCCCGCCCAAGTCCCCGGCCACGTCCATGTCGGGGTCTCTGAGGCCCCCGTGCACCGACCCCGTGGAAAAGAGCCGGGGCCGGTAGAGGCCGAGCTGCTGCAGCTTTTCGGGGTTCTGGGTCAGAGTGGCTGAGAAGAGTAGTTTCTGCAGTGGCATCTGGGGGCAGCAGACGCTGGAAAGGGAGGGCACGCTGGGAAAGCAGCACCCCAGCCTGGTGGGAGAGCGTCTCAGACGGGGGACAGCGGAGGGGACCAGCTCAGGGCGGCCCCACTGGGCGCAGAGCAGAGTGCAGGGCCTGGTACCTGGCTGCAGTCACAGCCCGGGGCTGTGTTCTCTGGAGCAGAGCAAAGGGATCCCTACTGCCCTCACTGGGAAAGGCCGCGGCCACCACCCGCGGCAGCCAGGCCTGGTGCATGCTGTCTATCACGCGGTCGGCCTCATCGATGACCTGCGGGGCGGGGGGGCCGTGGTCAGCTTCGGGTCTGGGCCCGGGCCTCCCTCCACGTGGGCCACCTACCAGGAAGCGGAGATGCTGGAGGCTGAATCCTGGGGTCTGCTCGACGTGGTCTACCAGGCGGCCAGGGGTGGCCACCACGATGTCTGCCAGGCAGCGGAAGCCGTCTGCTCTGTGGAGCGGAGAGTGGCTCAGGAGGGCCGCCCTGCACTGACCACCCCCCCGACGTGGGGACCCTGTGGACGGCAGCGCTCTGCTCCCCGGGGCCAGATGGCTACGATGCGGCTGCAGAGCGAGCCCACCTCTCGGAGGAGCCCACAGACCGGAGGAACCTACGTGTCCTGCACGAGACTCTCCTGCTCCTTGGCCAGCGACTTCTGCCCGGTGACCAGGGCGACCCGAAGAGGAGTGGCATCTGTGTAGACGCTGAACACTTTGCTCACCTGGAGGAAAAGCAGCCATGAACAGCGCGACCCGAGGCCCCGCGCCGCAGTGACGAAGCCCCCGGCTCTGACCTCCAGGCATGGGCCCACGTACCTGCTGGGCCAGCTCCTTGGTCGGCAGCACAACCAGGGCCCGAACCTGGCACACGGCTCGCCGTAGCAGGGCCTGCGGGGTAGAGCGCCGCCCGCGTCAGCCCGCCCCCCGCGTCCGCCCGCGCCCGCGTCAGCTGCTCCTGCCTGCAGACCCGCCTGGAGGGCGAGGGCTCTCTGCGCTCACCTGCACCACGGGGATGACGAAGGCCAGTGTCTTCCCACTGCCCGTTGGGGCAGATACACAGAGGTCGCTAGGCCGGTAGCCGCCTCTGCTTACCAGAAACCCGTTGGCTGCGCTCTCCAGGAGAGCGGGAATCACTGCTGCCTGCACTGGACAAGGAACGGCGAGACGCACGTCACATCGGTGCAGGGACACCCAGTACCAGCACAGGCACCAGAGACGGCCGCCTCCCTGTCTGTGACCTCTGGGCTGGGCTCTTGCTCAAGGTCCGCACCAGAGCCTCCCGGAGTGCTGAGAGGCTGGAGGTGCCGAGGCCAGCACCACACCTGCCACCGGACGTGTGCACAGGCTGCCTGTGTGGACAGCTGCTGAGCGAGGGCCTTGCCCGGTTCTGGGAGAAGATGCTCTGGAAGGAAACCCTGCTCCCACCGCCACCCCACCCCACCTGCGCAGGGCAGGGGCACCTGGAAAGTAGGACGAGATGCCCTGAGCCCGCAGCCTCTTCCGCAGGTCCGGGTGGACTTCCGGGATATCCTCAATAGGCACCAGGCCTTCGGTGACACTCTTTGCAACGCAGCTTGGCTCGGCCAGCCACGCTGGCAGGAAAGGCTGGACCTATCACGGAGGGAAAGAGAAAGAGATGCGGTGAACGCTCCCAAACCCGCCAGGCCAGCAGAGCAGGGCCCCATGAGCCAAGCGCTCAAGACACTCAGGCTGAAGAGTCCGCAGGAAAGAGACAAGCTTTCTAGCTTCTCCTAGACCGCCCCACGTCTCACTCTCCGTGAAGCCTTTAAAAGGCGTGAAAAATACATACCAGAAAGCGCCACTCCCTGAGCCAGACCACCCAGGGGCACCTTCGCACCTAGTAACACCCGTGCCCCAATGACATCTGTGCTCCGGACTACACCCGCAAGGTGCCCGTGACCTGTTTGCTATCACTGGCTCTGCACCAACCGTACAAACCCTCTGTCGTTTTACACAACAAACTCATTGCTACCTCAGGGCCTTTGCCCCAACTCGGCCCTCTCCCTGGCACACACCCCCCTGCCCCCACCACACCTTAACCAGGCTGATCCCTGTCTTCTGATTCCAACTCAAAGTGGATCTCCCCAAGGGCACTCTGCCCAGCCTCTCTTATTCTTCATGATGACGATCACGTTCCAGACATCCTTTAACTCACGTATTCGACTACTGAAATCTTATGCTGACATAAATCTGCTACTCGCCCAGGAACCTGGTAGGCCTGGTAGGATCTCCCATTTTGTTCGCTAGATTGGTGAGCACAGTGGAAGCTCCTTAAATGTACGCCAAGGAAGCGAAGCTGTTTAGAGAGAGATCTCTGTGACAGCAACACGGAAACCAAGTCAACCCGCTGGTTTCGGAAAAGAAAGAGAACTCTTACAATTGAAAGTAGAAGTGCCGAGTTTGCACAGGATTCAAACCGTAAACGAGGATGCTAAGACATCAGCAGTCGGCCGGCTCAGGTGTTCACTCACCGAACACAAACCATACACCCATCAGGCGAAAGCACCGTCCTCCAAGCCGTCCCACGAACACAAGCCGCGGTAACGACAGCCACCCCAGCGCTGCAGCCTCCCCCCCGGGCCGCTCACCTTTGGCGCCTTGCTCCTCCCGAAGCCCCCGAGCACCAGGGCGTGGGCTGGGGGACCAGAAGCCTCTTCGGGGGGCGGTCCGCCCTGGCCCTCCGGCGACCCCGCGGCTTCGGCGCCCACGCTGTTCCCCGCCGGCGCCTCCTCGCTGCTCTCTGCGCGGCAGAAACGGGGGCGGGGCGGCGCGTCAGCCCCACGCGGTCCCGAGTCCCAGGGCCCCGCCCCGCGAGGCCCTACCTGCGCCCGCGTCCTCATCCTCGTCGTCCGCCTTCCGCCGCTTGCAGGGAGGTG
Organism: Lagenorhynchus albirostris; assembly: GCF_949774975.1. NCBI lineage: Eukaryota > Metazoa > Chordata > Mammalia > Artiodactyla > Delphinidae > Lagenorhynchus > Lagenorhynchus albirostris. Next base: position 87,618,955 of record NC_083108.1, read on the forward strand.
CGTGCGGGCTCCCCGGCGCCCCGCCGCTCTTGCGCCTCCGCGTTCTGCGCGGCCGCCGTCGCCGCTTCCCCGCCGCCTGAGCGGTCTGCGCGGCCTCCGCGGGCTCCGAAGGTTCTTGCTGCGGCGGCTGCTTCTGCAGCTCCCGCTCTCGGGCCCGGCACCGCAGCCGCTCCAGCAGCGCGCGAGCCCGGCCGCCCGCCTCGGCCTCCGCCCCGGCCGCCTCGGGGCCCGCGTACCGCGCAACGTGGAAGAGCGCCATGCCACCCGCCGCGCGCCAGTCCGGCCCGACGCGCCACGATGACGAGGGGGCGGGGCGCGACGTCATCAGGCGCCGGCGGTGACGTCAGTGGCGCGCCGGGAGGCGGAGCCGGTGGGCGGCTGAGTTGCTCTCTGCCGCGTGGGGTGGCAGCATGGAAGGGGAAGCCGGCCCTGGGGGCGCGCGCCGGGCGCTGGGCCGCCTGGTGGAGGCGGTGCTGGCAAACCGAGGCAAGGCCAACGCCGTGTTCGACATCCTGGCCGTGCTGCAGGTGGGGGCCCGTGGGGAGCGGCGGGGGTCGCGGCCGGGTCCCGGGGTTGGAGACCAGAATGGGGGCCTTCTCGGGCTCTGACGAGGTGGGGCTTGGGTTCGGAATGCGGCAGCTAATTGCAAAGCGGAGTTCAGGACTTTTCTGGGGGTATTCTCCAGTCTCGCAGGGCTCCCAGGTTGGAGGGTCGGGTGCGGGGTTTGGCAGAGGTGGGATGGGAGGGTCACGCGGGCTCCGGGGTGGGGTGGGGTGGGGCTGGGGTCCTGGTCGGGAAAGGGGGCAGGGGCCACAGCTTCAGGCGGGGCACCCCGCGACCGGCATCTCCCCGCAGTCTGAGGACCAGGAGGAGGTCCACGAAGCGGTGCGTGCATGCAGCCGACTTTTCGGGGCCCTGCTGGCCCGCGGAGAGCTGTTTGTGGGCCAGCTGCCCTCTGAGGAGATGGTCATGGCAGGTCAGTGTCCAGGAGGGCCAAGGTTAGAGGGGGATCTTGCTAACATTGGATGAGCCCCCCCCCCCCAGAACTCCATCGTAGGCCAGGCGGGTCGGTGGGATCGGGAGATTGTGTTTGGGGGAAGGGGTGGGTAATAGGGACGTTGAAGCCAGGTGTAAGTAAAGGTTGGGTGGGGTGGAACTGTTGGTCCTGTTTTGTGCCTCTTGTGGGATTTGATGATGCGTATGGTTGACTGTTAATTCCATGGAGGCTTAGAGTTCTGTGGCTCAGGCCTTGGCGCGTCTGGGTCTTGGGGTGAAAGGAGAGAGGATCCTGCCTGGGGGAACGTGCTGGTCCTGCCCCAGGTCTGGAACCACAGTGACTCGTTTTCACTCATTCCTCGGCTGGGCTGAGTAGAGGGCAGGGGGAGGGTGGGGCTGGGTCCCGTCTGGCGTGTGCGGGCGTCGGTGTGGGCTGACCGCCCTGCCCCACCTGCAGGGTCCCGGGGGGCCACTCGCAAGTACAGGGTGTGGATGCGGCACCGGTACCACAGCTGCTGCAACCGCCTGGGGGAGCTCTTGGCTCGCTCCTCCTTTCGGATCAAGGTGAGTCTGGGCCGCTAGCCTTGCTTGCCCGCGCAGGGGTCTGCGAGGGGTCTGGGGCCGTGGCTGCAGGTGCCGGTCCAGGTGAGGGTGCTGTCTCCTTCTGTGGCTGGTTCCTCTGGGTGTGGCTGCGTCCGTCCTGTCTCCTGATTCTCACAGGAGCTTTATCTTGCGGGTGTTCAGGCCTGAGGGCCGGGGGAGCTCTGTGGGCCTGTCTGCAGGGGTGACGTGTGGCGGGTGCCTCGCGGTCCCTTTGCCCCCCCTCCTAGGAGCTGGCCCTCAGCACCCTCATGAAGTTCGTGCAGCTGGAGGGCGAACACCCCCTGGAGAAGCCCAAGTGGGAAGGCAACTATCTGTTCCCCTACCAGCTCTTCAAGGTGAGGCCCAGGCTGCCCGCTTGCGGGTCTCCCCGGCTGCCTGTGGGTTGTGGGGTTTGGGGGGCCTCTGGAAGCCCTCCCCAGACTCTGCTATGTGAGCTCCACACCTGGGCCGCCTGTCCTGGGGGTCAGAGAGGTGCTCACCACCTTGTTCCGCCTCCCCTGCAGTCGGTGGTAGGAGGCCTGCTCTCTCCAGGAGAGGGCCGCTCCCCGTTGCTCTGTCAGTTCCGGGAGTACCTGGACCACGACGACATCCGCTACCACACGATGCAGGCCGCGGCGGATGCCGTGGCCCGGGCCACTGATGGGCGCCCTGAGGTGAGCCGCCTGGGTCCGGGGAGGATGGGGCCAGGGGGGTGACGGGCACGCGGCGTCCAGGTGCTCAGGCCAGGTCTGCGGCAGGTGCCCCTCGCTTTTTGGAACAACGCCTTCACGCTGCTGTCCTCCGTGAGCCTGCCCCGCCAGGAGAGCGCCCCCCCCAGCTTCTACGTGAAGCACGCGGGTAAGCGCCGGGGCTGGGAGGGCGGGAGGGCAGGGCCCCGACCTTCTCCCATGTCGGGTGATCCCTCGCTTTATCTGCAGAGCTCTCGGACAAGTGGAAGGTCGTTCATCTGAGGGTGAGACGCTCTGGGTGGGTGGTGGTTTCCCTGGGAATCCCCCGGTCCTGGGCTAGCGCCCCCTTCCTGGCCTTGTCAGCCACCGGGGTCACAGGAGGCCCCGAGGGCCCAGGCACGGTTCCCGGAGGTCAGAGGCGGCCTGCCCAGACCTCTCTGGGGCTGAGTGTCACTGCCAGGGCGGCTGTGAACACAGGGCCTGTGGCCGAGAGGGAGGTGTTCTCTCGCTGGGGTTTCTTAGTTCCTGGCTCCGTAGCGGAGGCAGGAGGAGAGTGGGCATGACTGGGAGCGTGGGCACGCCCACCCTGCCGCCTCCCCGCAGGAGCACAGGAAGGCCTTCCAGCAGATGTGGCTCGGCTTCCTCAAGCACCAGGTAGGGGTGGGGGAGGGACCCCGGGGCTGGGCTCCAGCAGGCGGGGCGGGCCGCACCGACCTGACTGCTGCTTCCGGCAGCTGCCTCTCCGCATTTGCAAGAAGGTGCTGGTGATCATGCATGACTCCATCCTGCCTCACCTGGCGCAGCCCAGCCTCATGATCGACTTCCTCGCCCGCGCCTGTGACGTCGGTGAGCAGGGAGCGCCTGGTGGGCCCCGGAGCCGGGAGCAGCGGGACCAGGGCGGCGGCGGTGGGGGGGGGCTCTGCAGCCCCGGGCCAGGCAGCCGGCGGGGGTGTGCCGTCAGGTTGGGCTCCACGGCTGCGCGTCTGTCTGCAGGTGGAGCCGTCAGCCTCCTGGCTTTGAACGGACTTTTCATCCTGATTCATAAGCACAACCTGTGAGTGTCCGCCTCGGGGTCTGAGGACTTTTCAGCTCTGCCCGTTCATCCGTGACGTTCATCCGTGACCCCGGCTGGGATTCCTGACATGTTCTGTTTGTGGCTCTGCCCCGACACGTGCTCCGTCACTCACCTCCCCCGCCAGGGAGTACCCTGACTTCTACCGGAAGCTGTATGGCCTGCTCGACCCGTCTGTCTTCCACGTCAAGTACCGGGCGCGCTTCTTCCACCTGGCTGACCTCTTCCTGTCGTCCTCGTGAGTGGGGGCGGGGCTGGGGACACCTGGCCTGGCTCAGAGCCGCAGGGCTGCCTGGGCCCCGCCCATCCCTGTGGGGCTGCAGGCCGCAGGCCAGGATGGGAGCTGGGGGGTGGCACGGAGGAGTGGAGTCTTACACCTCCCCCCCCGCCCCCCCAGGCATCTGCCTGCCTACCTGGTGGCTGCCTTCACCAAGCGCCTGGCCCGCCTGGCCCTGACAGCGCCCCCCGAGGCTCTACTCACGGTCCTGCCCTTTATCTGCAACCTGCTGCGCAGACACCCAGCCTGCCGCGTCCTCGTGCACCGCCCCAGGGGCCCTGGTGAGTGTGGCCGGAGCCCCTGGGAGGCCTGGCCAAGAGGCCAGCACGTGGGTGCAGGTGGCAGACTGGAGCCTGGGTCTCGTTCCTAGAGCTGGACGCCGACCCCTATGACCCCCAAGAGGAGGACCCTGCCCGGAGCCGAGCCCTGGAGAGCTCCCTGTGGGAGCTGCAGGTGAGGGCGCCCTGCCTGCCGGTCACTCCCTGGGCTTCCTGGAGCCGCCCCACCTGGGCGCTCCCCCTCGGCCTCCCACCCAGCCCCACCTGCACGCCCCTGCTAGCATCTCTTCCAGGTCCCCAAGGATCCCACCTTGCCTTGTCACTTCGCTCACCCAGGGGAGCCTTTGCCTCCGTCTGTCCTGTCCCTGGCCTGCGGAGGTGGTGGGATGGTCCCCTGCTCAGTGCGTCCTGTGCCCCTCGCTTTGCCCACGAGGGGCGGTGACATCCCACGTGCCTCTCCAGGCCCTCCAGCAGCATTACCACCCCGAGGTGTCCAAGGCCGCCAGCGCCATTAGCCAGGCACTGTCCGAAGCCGAGGTCAGCATCGCGCCGCTTCTGGAGCTCACCGCCTTCCAGGTGAGGCTGTGAAGCGGGCTGGGCGCTGGGCAGTGAGGGCCGTGCAGCGCGGGGCGCCTGACCGGCCGCCTGTCCCCGCCCCGCAGATATTCGAGCAGGACCTGCAGAAAAAAGGGCCCGAGCCAGTGCCATTGGAGTTCATCCCGGCCCAGGGCCTGCTGGGCCGGCGGGGCGACCTCTGTGCCCAGCACTTCACGCTGAGCTGACCCTGCGCGCCCCGCTGCCCCCGACAGATGGTCTTGTGGGAAAGCTGCTGGGGGGTGCTGGTGGGCGGGGGTCTCGGGAGGTGCAGGTCCTTCACCTGTGCCCGTGGGGCTGGGGTCAGAGTGCCGTCCACCTGCCGCCCCTCCACCTGCCTACCCTGCTGGCCTCACCGGAGGGTGCTGCTCGGGGCCCTCCCTTCCCTGCGGCCTGGTGGGGAGGGGCGAGGTGGGGTATGGGGGGCGCTGCAGGGCAGCCCCTGCTTCCGGGGCCTCAAGTTACAAGCGCGCCGGGTTGTGGCTTTTGTCGGCCCCCGCGATTCCCCCCCAAGACGCGCCAGGCTCTCTGCATCGCTGTGCTTCCTGACACGGGGCGGCCGTGAGAGCCTGTCTGCTGCAGTTAGACTGTGACGTGGGAGTGACGGGGTGGCTCTGTGCCCCGGTCAGTCTCGGCGGGGAGCACAGAGAGGGGCACGAGCTCTCTGTGCCTGGCCAGGCCCTACTGAGGTCACCTTTGTCCCCAGAAGCACAGTGAGTCCGGGGGTGAGCGTCTGCCCCATCGAGGGGTTACAGGCGGGGCTGGTTCATTCCTCCATCCCCTGAGCGGAGTGGACCAGCAGCCCGGTTGTTTCCACGGTTATCTTTTAGAGGTTTCTTTTCTGCCAAAGGTGGCGGGTTTTCCGGCTCTGGTAGTGACCCTGTTTCCTTTAAAAAACCCACTTGGTCCGGCACACGCCTGGAGCCGGCCCACGGTTGGCAGGGGCTGGTGGGGGCACGGGGTGGGGCAGCCCACAGGGAGATAAGACACCTCGCTGCCCTCCGCCTCCTGTGCCCCACTCCTGGCCCCGCCCTGCCCCTCCCCCCGGGGAGCAGGGTGGGAGCTCGTGGTGGGCACCCTGGAGTCACAGCAGGGAAGGGTTCCGCCAGTCTGGTGTCCAGGTACCCCCCACCGGCCCGGGGTCCCAGTGCACCCTGCTGGTAGCAGCACACCACGTGGCCCCGCTGCCCTTCACCCGTCTTCCCGCGTCTGTTACTGAGCTGGAAACCGCCTTGTCCCTGGGGCGCAGGGCTTGCCTGGAGCGGGGGGCGGGGGTGGGCGGTCTTGAGAGAGCCGGGCCGTCTGGCACCAGGAGTGTCCAGTGGGCCGGAGGCCGCCGTGGCCTTGTGCGGGGATGCCAGAGGGCAGTGCTGGACGGCCTGAGGCCTCCCGCTTTTCTTGAAAAACGCCACTGTGTAAAAAAATTTACAAACTACAAAACACTTGAACAGGCTCTCTTGGTCTTGTCTGCATTCGGCGTCCTGCGCTCCCGTAGGTCCTGGCTGTGGCCCGTAGCCGCGCTGGTGCCTGGGCAGCTGCACTCTGCCGTGTTTGCCCTCCGGCAGGTCCCCATTTCCTGTCCTCTGGCCCTGGTTGTCCGTGGGGGAAGAGGGGTGAGAGTGCCCCTCCCAGCAGCTGTGAGGTTGGCTGGGAGGCCGCGTGGTGGGTTGGAGGTAAGAACTGAACGGGGGGACTGGGGCCACCGCTGGGGCTCTGCCTGTCCTTCAGGAGCCCGAGGGGTGGCCGGGACAGCCTCCGGGGCACAAGGGGCTGACTGCAGGGCTCCTGGCTCCAGGGGAGGTACAAGCTCAGACTTTCAAGGGCTTTGGAACCACCTGGGATCAAGGAAGATGTCTACGTGGGCGGGCGGAGGGAGGGAAGGGCCTCGGGCAGGTGTACCTGAGGGCGGAGGACATAGGGGCTCCCTGGTCTGTACCAGGAGACCATCCTGAGCCGCTTGTGAGCAACCCACCTCTGAGCCCAGAGACAAGAATGCAGGCGCTTAGAAAGAGTAAGCGTTTGTATGTTCAAAAAGAAGAAAAGACAGGCACCAGCGAACCCGCGACTGGCAGCCTCAGCCCGCCAGCGGCTCCCTGGGAGGAGGACGAAGGGGAAGCCCGCTGCCTTTCCTTAACTACAGCCCCGCCCCGGGTTGTCTGGCCTTTGTAAGTTACAAAGCGGCACGCGCCTAACTAGGAGCTCAAGTGAAAGGGCAGCGTGTGGGGAGATGAGGAAGCCTGCTCGCCCCCCAGCCCCGTAACCCACCCTCCTCTGCTGCCACTTCGCCCGCACAGACCCTCATGCTTCCCGCACCGGGGGAGAGGCCGGGTGCACCTGCCCAAAGCCTCCCTCCACCTGCCCACGTAGACGTTTTGTTTGTGGCACTGGGGACGCTGTTGTTTCCTAGGTCCAGTTTTTACAAATTGCTTAAAAAAAGATTTCAGACACAATGAATACCTTTTTAGCTTAAGTATGCCCCGTTTGATATTTGAGATGCACTAAATTTTAAAAGTTAAAGTGAAATCCACAAAACATAAAACCAACCACTGTAAAATGCGTGATTCAGGGACTTCCCTGGTGGCACAGTGGTTAAGCATCCACCTGCCAACGCAGGGGACACGGGTTCGAGCCCTGGTCTGGGAAGGTCCCACATGCCACGGAGCAACTAAGCCCGTGTGCCACAACTACTGAGCCTGTGCTCTAGAGCCTGCGATCCACAGCTACCGAGCCCGTGCACCACAACTACTGAGGCTGCACTCCAGAGCCCGCGAGCCACAACTACCGAAGCCCGTGTGCCTAGAGCCTGTGCTCTGCAACAAGAGAAGCCACTGCAATGAAGACCAGTGCAGCCAAAAATAGATAAAATAAATTTATAAAAATGCATGAGTCAGTGGCATTTGTGCATCCATGACATGTGACCGTTGCCTGTGTATAGTTCTAGAACTTTCTGTCGCCCGTGAATGGTGTGTATCCTGACCTCTCCTGTTTCAAGAGGAGGCCCATGTCCATGGGAAGGTGTCTGGAGGCCAGAAGTCCCCACAGGCATGCTCGGGGCCCCATGGAGTGGGCTCTGCCGTCTTCTCCCTCCAAGGCCAGGTGGCCACTCGGAGCTGGGTCAGCCCCAGGCCTCCAGCAGGAATCGGAAACCTGAGTGGACACGCAGAGCCAGGACCCTCGGGCGGCAGCACCTGGGCTGGGGTCTATAGGAGGGAGGTCCACGCATTCTGGACTGCCAGCCTGCCATGCCCGCCCCCGGGAGTCTGGCGTCTGGTGGGGGATTTAACCTGGTCGAAATTGAGGGCTGGCCTTTGTCCGGCTCCAGGAGGGACCCGAGGCCCCGGGCGTCCTGATGGGAGTGCCGTCTGTGGGGCCGCGGCCCGTCAGAGTCCCCGATGGGGGTCACGGCGGGGCTTTGGGCTGAGTGGCATCCGCTCCCCCTCCGGAGGGGCTGGACACTGGGGGCAGCCACGTGGGTCCCACAGCCCCGGTAAAATCGGAACGCCAAGGCGGGGAGCCCCCGGCTGGCAGCACCCCGTGCGTGTGCTGTCGCACGTCAGGGCCCACGGGGAAGACACCGGACGCTCGTGGTCGGGGATCTCCGGGGTCTGTCCTGCGCCTTCCCTTGGCCGGGGTACTTCACGCCCCCTCGCTGCAGTGAACCAGGACCGTGAGCACAGAGCCCTGAGGGGGCTCGGGTAGTCCTCCCGGGGGGCTGTCCAACCCGAGGGGATCTCAGGGGCCTTGGACTTGTAGTTGGTGTCAGGGTGGGGATGGTCTTGAGTGCCTGATGTTGGAGGGCCCCTGAGAAAGAGAGTCCCTGCACCTGCCACCCCACCAAGCAGTAAGGGGGTTGATACCCCGCTATGAGGAGGGTCCGGGGCAGGCCGGGAGGCACCTCCAGAGTAGAAAGGTTGGCGGACGGTCTTGGACGGGGCGTCCAGGATCGCCAGGGGCAGCAGGGCAGGCGGGAGCCTCACGGAGGGGAAGAGGGTCTCTCGGGGTACCAGCGAGGACAGGTAGTACCTTGCGTGCCGGGGGGCCGCCGAGTTCTTCCCAAGTGACTTGAGTCCAGGCTCCTCGCAGGGAGCCCCGCCGTGGGTGAGCCTGCCCAGACGGCCCGGGCCCTGCCTCCCTGCCTCATTCGCTCAGGGTGACGGTGGTTTCCTTGCTGCCCATCTCAGGGCAGCCTGCCCTCCTCCTGACTCAAACGCTGCTTCTCTGTTTCCGGCACATACACCTCTGTCCCGACACCACCGGGGAAAGGGGGGACCCTGACCAGCAGAGACCTCATTTCTGCCGCATCCAGAGCCAGAGCTTGAAGTAGAGTTTCAATCCCGCGGCAGAAACACAGGGACGCGCTGTTTCCTGCACGACCCGTGGTCCTGCCTCTCGAGTTACTGAGACCCAGTGAGCCAGGGACATGGGGGACCCCTTCCTGCATCTGCGGCGGGCCCCCGCTGACTACCCCGCTGCACGATGCCACGGCTCCAGGGCTGTCGGGTCCAGGGTTTCAGAAAAGCTTGGAGGAAGGGCGGGGGTGGCCCGATTTTGGGGGGGGGGCTGCCTGCTGTGTGCCCGGGGCGCCGTCCCCTAGTCCTGCTGCACAAACAGGCCAGCCCTGTCTGTCCCTCTGTCCCTCTGTCTCCCTGTCTGTCTCTCTGTCTCCCTCCAGGAGACGAATGGGTCTGTTGGATGATTAAGTCACAGTCACACGCGTAATGAGGAACGTATCACGAGACGCGGAGAACACTCTCCAGCGATAGGAGTGCTCAAGCATTTAACGGGCATGTAGCAAGTAAGCTGCAGAGAACCAGATGTCCGAGGGGTGCCTCCTGAAACAGCCAGGGCGTAGACCTTGGGGAATGTGCGCCCCCACCAGGGCTTTCCCGCTGGGCTGGGGGTACGGGGTGGGGGGCAGCAGCTGGCCCCTAGCACTGAGCCGCCCTCCTCCATGGGGCATCCTCCGTTAATGGAAGCCTCCCGGGGCCCCACCCCTGCTCCCAGCTGATCACGGCCTGGTGAGGTCACGGCCTCAGTGCCCACCGGCTGGTGCCCCGCTCTGTGCTCGGGAAAGTTGCCCAGCCCCTCCAGGCCTCGGTCCTCTCATCCACAAAGTGGGCGGTTCCAGGGGCTGTGGCTGCGTAGGAAATCAGTCCAAAACTTAGAGGCATGAAACCACTGCAACATCGATTTTGCTCATGAGTCTGCAGCCTGCACAGGGCTTGCGGGGGGACAGCTGGTCTCTGCTCTCCTCGGCAGGAGCTGGGGCGGCTGGGACGTCGGGGCTGAGCTCCCTGAGGTCTGGGCTGTTCTAGGTCAGAGCCGGAGCCATTGAGGTCGTTAAGTACGGCGTGTCGAGGTCAGAGGAGGCCTGGACCACTGGCATTGCTTGAGGCTTAAAGGCCTGCCGAGACAGATGTGCTAAAATAGGGCAAATGTTTCTTCTCCACACAGTTCATTTGTGCTCATTATAAAGACCTCAGTTACTATAGAGATGGGCGTCGGTGGGAAGGGAAAGCCGCACATGGAGGACCTGTGAGGTCTGCAATGATCAAGGAGATTCCCAGGAGACTGCTCTGGGAGATGGGCACTGCCCGGGGGGGCCAGCCACGAGGCTCTGGAAAGCCCAGAGGGTGGCCAGGGGCAGCAGCTCGCTTCTGCTGTAGAAAGCCGCCAGGACAGCACGGACGTGAACACTGTGTGCCTATAAAACGCTCTACAAAGTCGGGGTCAGATCCGGCCTGCGGGCCACAGCTTGCCCACCCCTGGTCTAGCGACCTTCCTGGTCTGTCTGTCTGTCTCTGGGTCTTCTTTGGTGGACATGGCCAAGAGCTATGCAAACAGTTCTTGTCCACGGAATGAACTTGGTCTGTAGGAGGGACGGTGGTGTCCCCCCCGCAGGTGGAAGGGGGCAGCTTTGCATCAGTTTGGGGGATTCACTTCAGTTCTCCTGGTAGGCCTGCTCTCGGGTCCCCCCAGGAACAGTTTGAAGTTTTACCAGCCGTTAACGGTTAAATCGATTCTGATACGCGTCCATTTGTATCTGTAGGTGAGTTATGCTTTTTCCCTTTTACAGAAACTGACCATTAATAGTCCCCGGGATTGGGCTTCCCTGGTGGCGCAGTGGTTAAGAATCCACTTGCCAGTGCAGGGGACACAGGTTCGAGCCATGGTCCGGGAAGATCCCACATGCCACGGAGCAACTAAGCCCGTGCACCACAACTACTGAGCCTGTGCTCTAGAGCCCGTGAGCCACAACTACCAAGCCCACATGCCACAACTACTGAGCCCGCGCGCCTAGAGCCCGTGCTCCGCAACAAGAGAAGCCACCGCAATGAGAAGTCCACGCACTGCAACAAAGAGTAGCCCCCGCTCGTCGCAACTAGAGGAAGCCCGCGCGCAGCAGCGAAGACCCGATGCAGCCATAAATAAATAAATAAATAAATTTAAATCTATTTAAAAAACAGTCCCCGGGACCCCAGTCCCAGACACAACCGTGGTTGCCAGCTTGGTGCATATCTGCCCTCTCCCCAGCATCCCTTTAATGAAAAATCCCAGCATCACATCGCAGGGCTCGTGCGCCCCAGCCACCCGTCTGCCTCGGAAACATGACGACACAGTGTGTGCATGTGGCATTCTCGCTGACTGGCCGCCCCGCATGTCCCCTGAGCTGTGATGTATTGAATTGTCATCGAATGTCTGTCATTGAAGTATTGATTCCCCCTTTCTTTTTTTTTTTTTTTTTTTTTTTTGCGGTACGCAGGCCTCTCACTGCTGTGGCCTCTCCGGTTGCGGAGCACAGGCTCCGGACGCGCAGGCTCAGCGGCCATGGCTCACGGGCCCAGCCGCTCCGCAGCATGTGGGATCTTCCTGGACCGGGGCACGAACCCGTGTCCCCTGCATCGGCAGGCGGACTCTCAACCACTGCGCCACCAGGGAAGCCCCCCCCCTTTCTTTTTTGACCCGTGAGGAATTTGTTTGAATTTCCGAGAGGCCGTTACTAATTTCTAGGGTTACTGGACACAACAGATTCCTGGGAAGTGGATTAAATATTAAACGTGTGGTCAGGTGTTCTCCCGGGAGAATGTGACATTGTCTGTGCTGTGACACCTTCTGTATCCCTCCCTCTGCATCCTCGCCACCCCAGAAGCTGCAGAGGCTGCCGCTGAACCAGTCTCAGTTGGGGGGCAGAGGGGAGGGATGGTCCCGAGTGGCAGGGCCTCTCCTTGGCGCCCACCCCCATTTAGCGGAGGCAGACAGGTGAGCATTTGCCTGGAAATCTGAGTCTCTTGCCAGAAGAAGGAGCCCCTGGCCCTGCTCCCCGCGCTGTGGCCCGTTCTCTGCCTGGCCTGTCTCTCGGGCAAAGCACTTCAGCGCTGCTCCCCTCCCCGCATAATGCCGGCTGGGATCTGGAGGCCCATCGCAAGCTGTGTGATCGGGGCCTCCAGGAGAGCCTCCCCAAGCAGGGTGCAGCCCTGACAGTCTCTGGGACGATGTGCGCATTTCCCCGCAGGCCTCCTATCCCTCCCCTTACTGTTCCTGTGAAACAAACCGCCCCCAAACTCGGTGGCAAGAAACAGCATTTTACTATGTTCCCAAGTTCTCTGGGTCAGGAATTCAGAGGCAGGGCCCCCTGGGATGGCTCACGTCGCTCCACAGTGTCTGGGGCCCCAGCGGGCCGGTGGGGGCCTGGCGGAGATTCGAGGGCAGGGCCGGGTCCTTTGGAGGCAGCTGGACTCCCAGGGCTGGTTCTGTGGCTCTGGGGGCCTCGGGCCTGTGGATTCCACGGAGCGGCCAGGGCTCTGAGAGCAGGTGGACGCTGCGTGGCCTTTAATGACCCTGCTTCAGAAGTCACCCAGGGCCATTGGCTGTGCTCCCAGCCTCGAGGGAGGGAACACGGACCTCACCTCTGAACTGGAAGGCTGTCAAACCGCGGAGCCTCCGCTGGCCCCGGGCTGGGGGGAGGGAAGGTCCTTCCTCTTCAGGCATGGGGAGGAGGTTGTGCATGGAGGGAGACGCTGACCTGGCTCTACCACTGTGGGCAAGTGACGTGGCCTGGCTAGGCCTCAGGGTCCCCACCTGTAAAGTGGTAACAAGAACAGCACACGTCCCGTGGGGAATGACGAGCGGTACATGGAGAATTGGGGGAATTAGTGTCCTGGGGCCACGTAACAAACACCACAAACTCCAAGGCTTAAAACAAGAGTAACTGGGATTCCCTGGTGGTCCAGTGGTTAAGAATCCACCTTACAAGGCAGGGGACATGGGTTCAATCCCTAGTGAGGGAACTAAGTTGCTGCAGGACAGCTAAGCCCGCACGCCGCAGCTCTTGAGCCCATGCACTCTGGAGCACCACAACTAGAGAGAGCAGCCTGCGCACCGCCACTAAGATCCCGCTGCAGAGGCTTGTGGGAGGTGCCCCCTCCCTTTCTGACCCGCAAGAAGCCTTCCTGCGCATGTGCAGACAGGGCAGTTTCCCTGACCCCAGGAGGGGTCGTCTTATCTCTTTATTCCAGCAGAGCTCAGCTTCTGCCACCAGCTTTGTCCTTGGAGCGTCTGGGTGAGAACAGAGCTTCGTGGTCCTCCACTGGGTGAACCCAGCTGTCCAGCGCGGGGCCCGTCCATCTCCTGCGTCACCCTGAGGCTCTAGGGGAGGAGCCTCCCTGCTTCCCCTGCCTCCCCTGCCTCCCCAGCCTCTGGTGCTGCCGGTGCCCCTGGTGTCCTGGGCTGGTAGCCGGCCTCTCCATCCTCGGCCAGCGCAAGGGTGGATGTGCTGCTTCACGAGGGTGACGGTGGGGCAGGATGCTGGGCCGCAGGGACACGCTTTCAGACATCTGGGCTTTGCGGCACTGGGTAAATTCTTACACGTCCAAGAAGCGATGAGGTTATGTGTTGGTTGTTGTTGAGGGACTGGGAGCTGGGGGCCTGCTGAGTGTTCCAGACAAAGGGATGGATGAGTGAAATGTGGTGGGCACAGTGGCGGGGACCAGACACGCATACAGCAACGTGGAAACATGGTGACAGGCAGGGTTTGATGAGAAAAAGGAGGGGAAACAGATTGAGATGTGGAAACACAATACCACTGGTGTGACTGGAAAACACACACAAAACAATCCTACACGTTTTGCAAGGATACGTGTCTATTTAAAGATAAATATCAGACCTGCTGGAGAGGGGGCACCTGGGGAGGGGGCACCTGGGGAGGGGGCACCTGGAGGGGGGCACCTGGAGGGGGGCACCTGGAGAGGGGGCACCTGGGGAGGGGGCACCTGGAGGGGGTGCACCTGGAGAGGGGGCACCTGGAGGGGGGCATCTGGGGAGGGGGCACCTGGGGAGGGGGCACCTGGAGGGGGGCACCTGGAGAGGGGGCACCTGGGGAGGGGGCACCTGGGGAGGAGGTGGGGGGGGTGCAGAAGAGTGAAGTCAACAGAAGTTGCCCAGACCATGATGACGCGTCTCACAGTGAACATCTGATAAACACCTTTACGCTCGTGGTAATGAGGTCCCAGTAACAAGAGGAGTGTCTTCCTGGGCTCGAGGCCACACCCGAGCTTCTCAGGGAGCGGGCACCGCTTCCCACCCCTGGTTCTCAAAGTGGGGTCCCTGGAGCCGCGCCAGCAGCACCTGGGAACTTGCTAGAAACGCCAGTCATTAGTATTAGTATTAGTATTAGTATTAGTATTAGTATTAGTATTAGTATTAGTATTAGTATTAGTATTAGTATGAGTATTAGTATGAGTATTAGTATTAGTATGAGTATGAGTATGAGTATTTTAAAGCACTTTTTATTGTGATAGGAACTCTTAACGTGAGAGCTATACTCTTCACGTGTCTTTAGTGCTGAGAAGTCTGGTCAAGCAACCTCTGCCCACTTTTCTGTTTAACTTTGTTGGTTTGTAGATGTTCTTTACACACATTTTGGCTGTGGTTCTTCGTTATATGTATTAAAATATCTTTTGCCCTAAAAACCAAGAAAAAGATGCAGATTCTGGCCTCGCGTGGCTTGGAAGCTCCAAGGGTGGGGTGGCCTCATTCTCACACAGGCCCCCAGCGCGAGCAGCAGTGGTTTAGAGGCGCCAGCGTGCTGGGGGCCCCCGCCCCGGGCTAGCAGGGGGCCTCTGGGCGCCGCCATGGGGCCTGTCTCGGGTGGCACCTGAAGTTGCGGTGCAGAGTCTGTTAAGAGGCATCGCTTTGCCTACTGGCTGCAGTGGGGCAGACGTAGACCTGCTCTTACTGTAAGACGCACAGCGTTTCCTAAAGCCCTTACGCTTCCCTTGCGGGGTGGACCCGGAATTAAATGAGAGCGCGTCCTGAGGGGGCTGCGGACGGAGAGGACTGGACACGTCTGGCTGCAGGTGGGGGGCGGGCAGCCGAGTGGTCAGGGTGGGGTCAGGGCCCCGCGAGCGAGACCCGAGGCTTTCAGGTCTGCCTTTGGGGAGCGAGGTGGGCTCTCGGGTCTGGAGGGTCCTGCTGCCCGGCTCCCCTGGCAGGGGCGTGGCTCTCCCAGAGGGTGTCGTCGCTCCCTCCCGCAGGCCTGAGCTTTCCTGGGACGAGTTGGGCCCTGCACGGAACTGCAGGTGGGCGCCAGTCAGGGACCCAGGATGGGTTGCCTGGACCCCTGCCCAGCAGGCGGCCCGGCTGATGCACAGCTGCCCATGGGCCCAAAGGTGGCTTTTGAGGTCCCTTCAGCCCAGCAGAGACCCCTGGGCCCTCACTCAACTCATCCGTGATTTAAGAGAGAATCGTTTCGGGACTTCTCTGGGGGTCCAGTGGTTAAGACTCTGTGCTCCCAATGCAGGGGGCCAGGGTTCTGTCCCCAGTCAGGGAACTAGATCCCACATGCCTGCCGCAGCTAAAGGATCCTGCACGTGGCAACGCGGATCCTGCATGCCGCAAGTAAGACGCAGCGCGGCCAAATAATATAAATAAATATTTTTTAAAAACACAAAGAAATAATCATTTCTTGACATAGAATATTATCCTATTATAGAATAACTATAGAAATTATAATTATAACTAAGTATAACTCAATTATTTTAAATGAGTAACATAGTTATTAATTATATTACTATATAATCATTAATTATAACTATATAATTAATAGATACTAATTATTATAAATTGTATAGTTTTAGTTGTAATCACTATGTAATTAATAATAAATCATTATTTAAATAATTTCTATTATTTATACTAACAATTAAATGAAATTATTAATATAATCACTATAGATATTAATTATAAGCACAATTATACTTATGAGAAGTGGCAGAATATTATTTTCTTGTTATAGATAGAGCAGAAAAGCAAATCTAAGACGTGACTCTCTCCTTCAACTCGCCTCTGGACTCCTCGTGGGTCCCACTTGCAGCCTGTGCCTCTCGCAGGGGCTGAGCCAGCCTGACCCCGGCTCTGGGCCTCCCGTCCACAGGGAGCCTGCCAGCCCAGCTGGTGCAGAGGGCTCGCACAGGGCCCCTGTCCCCTGCCTTCAGGAGGCCCCTCCGCCGGCCTGGGTGTCCTGGCTTTGCCTGATGACCCGGGCGTCCCACCCAGGCTGAGAACAGACGCCTGTCCCCAGCAGACGTCCCCGGAGATGTAAGGTTTATCCCCTCAGCACTTCTCATTTGTTTCTCCATAACATTAATTTCTCCGTCCCCAGGAGCTCTCTCTCACCATCCGGGAGGGCTCCTCTGGGCAGAGTGTGTGTCGGACGAAGCGATCTCTGCAGCTTCTGCATCGCCCCACTTCCCTCCTCGGGCCCGCTGGCTCAGGGTTGCCAGCGCCTCGAGCAGCCCTCTTGTCTCAGGGGCTGGGGCTGGGGGGCTCCGAGGAGAACACCACCATGTGTCTGGGCCTTCCCGCCCTCGGCCCCCTCTGCCCGCTTTCAGCAGGGAATCGGGTGTCCAAACGCTGATCAGGACGTGTCTCTTGTCGTCCTGGAAGTGTGGGCTCTAAGGAAGCTCAGCTTGACCACTGAGATGGCTGGTTTTAGGTGTCCCCTCAGCCGGGCCACAGGGACGCCCAGAGAGCTGGTAACATGCTACTTCTGGGAGGGCCTGTGAGGGTGTTCCCTTGAATCAGTGGATAAAGAGATCCACCTTCTCCAGTGGCGGGGGCGCATCATCCAGTCCACGGAAGGGCTGAGTAGAGCACAAAGGGAGAACAAGGGCTAATTTGCTTTTTCTGCATGAGCTGGGAGAGCCATGTTCTCCTGCCCCCTGCCAGTGGCTCCGCCGACTTCAGTTCAGCCTCGGGACTTGGACTGAACGACACGTGCTTTCCTAGGCCTCCAGCTTGCAGGTCCTGGGGCTCCTCAGCTTCCCTTGTGCCAGTCCCTCATAAGTCTCTTCTATCTGCTTATCCGTCTACCATCCGTCCGTCCATCCGTCCGTCCATCCGTCTACCATCCATCTACCATCTACCATCCATCTACCATCTACCATCCATCTACCATCTACCATCCATCTACCATCTACCATCCATCTACCATCTACCATCCATCTACCATCTACCATCCATCTACCATCTACCATCCATCTACCATCTACCTACCATCTACCATCTACCTACCATCCGTCTACCTACCATCTATCATCTACCATCTACCTATCATCCATCTACCTACCATCTATCATCTACCTACCATCTATTCATCCATCTACCTACCATCCATCTACCTACCATCTATCATCTACCTACCATCCATCTACCTACCATCTATCTACCTACCATCTATCTATCATCTATCTATCTATCTATCATCTATCTACCTACCGTCTATCTATTATCTATCTAATCTATCTACCCGTTTATCATCTGTCTATCATCTACCCATCCATCCATCCATCCATCGTATTGGTTCGACTTCTCTGGAGAGCCCTGACTATTACAACCGCTTGTTGGCAGTATGACTTCAGGCAATTTACCGAGCCTCTCTCTACTGCACTTTCCCTGTCTGCAAGATGGGAGTTAATATGGCATCTCCCTCACAGGCTCTTTGTGAAGATGAAAGAACCAAGGTATGAAAGTGCTGTGCACATTGAGAGCTCCCAGGTGCCCCCTGTGAGCACTGCCGTCGCTATCTGCTCTCCGTTCCCACACGTGTGCAAGTTTCCATCCTCCACGGAGGCATCTAAGAGACGTGACTCCATCCTCCTTGAACCTACATCCTATTGCCAGCTTTCATCTCGTCAGAGGTTGTCCAGGTGGGGACCCTGGGCCCATAGTACCAGCGTCCACTGAGAACTTGTCAGAAGTGCAAATTCCCAGGGCCAGGGTTCTGCTGAGTCAGAGGCTCTGGGAGTGGCCTCACGTCTGCTTTCAGGAGCCCGCCAGGGGTCTGGGGCTTGATCGAGCGTCAGGCCTCATGTGAGAGTGCACCTTCAGCTCGGGGTGTCAGGACTGGAGAACGCCAGGGGACAGATGACATCGCTGGCCCCTCGTGGGAAGACTGTCCCTTCCACGACACTGACCAGGAGGCTGGCCAGCAGAAAATGGTCAGAAGAGAGAGCAGGACATCGTGGGGCCAGGTCCCAAGGGGAGCCTGCGTGTGTCCAAGCTGTCCCTGCGCCCCTGATTCTCTCAGCGTCTGTAGGGTTGGTAGTGGTGTCTTGGCTGCATTCCTGATTCTGGTGATTGTCTTCCACCTTTTCTTTCCATCATTCTCACTAGAGGTTTGTCCACTTCACTGATCTCTTCCCGGAACCAGCACCGTGATGGTCTGTCCTGATCTCTTCCCGGAACCAGCACTGTGATGGTCTGTCCTGATCTCTTCCCGGAACCAGCACCGTGACGGTCTGTCCTGATCTCTTCCCGGAACCAGCACCGTGACGGTCTGTCCTGATCTCTTCCGGGAACCAGCACCGTGACGGTCTGTCCTGATCTCTTCCCGGAACCAGCACCGTGACGTCCCGTCTTCCTTTTTCGGGGTCACTGACTTCTGCTGTTTATTCTCTCTGCTGCCGGCTTGCTTCTTGGGCTGGAAGCCTGGATAATGGGTCTGATACGTTTCTCTTTCCTGTGAGCGTTGGGGGCTGCACGTCCCAAATGCCCCCCACATTTGATGTTTCGTTTCCGTCTCCATCGGGGGGATCCCACTTCCCGCTGGCTTCGGTGCAGAGGGCCCTGGCAGGAGCAGGTGGGGGCAGAGGGCCTGGCTCCCCACGTGGCCTCCGCTGACCCTACGGTCGGGCCCTGGCCAGCGTGCGAGGGCGTGAGGCCCAGACCTTGCACGGCATTTGGGTAGAGGAGAGCAGTCGGGTTGGGGAGTCTTCTGTCCTGCTAGCTGCCCCTTTCCTGGTCCTTTGGCAAAGAGCAGGCTTTGTTGCTGGGGGCATCGTGGTTTCTGAGTCGCTGACTTCTGAGGCTCCCAGTCAGTGTGGGTTGACGCGGCAGGAAGAAAGACACTCCTGTCACCGAGCAGGACCCTGTGAGGCCTTCCCAGAATAGACCCTACCTGCGTCCTCCGCCTGCTCGCGGTCTGTAGAAAAGACTTTAGTCAAAGAACAAATTTAATCAGAGAAGTGAGAAAATGCAGAAAGAAAGGAAAACAGTCAAGTGAGACAAAATAATAATATTTTCAGCCATTAAACAAAGCCAAGGACCTTTTAGTTCCTCCTCAAGGGCTGCAGATACTATGCTGAGCCGTGTCCTTGAGCTGCTCTACAGATACTGAGACCCCCGCCAGGTGGGAGAAGTTAACTGTCTGCTGCCCACAAGCACGCAGACCCCAGACAGGCTGGAACCTGAAGGTCAATGGTGCCGACCCCCGATTACCTCACCACCAGCCAATCAGAAGAAGGTCCATGGGCTGACCACGCCCTCCTCTTTGAACCATTGCTATAAAACTCCTCACGACCCCCTCCAGGTCGGGACACACAGTTTTGAGGGCAGGAGCCCGCCGTGGCCCCCTTTGCCTGGCAAAGCAATAAAGCTCTTTCTTTTCTCCTTCACCCGGAACTCTGTCTCCGCGTTTCTATTCGGCACGGGTGCACGGACGCCGAGTTTCAGCAGCCCTCCTCACCTGTCACTCCTCAGGCCCGAGGCCCGAAGCCAGCCTGCCCTTCTCTGCACCTGCCAGGGTCTCTCTCCGGAATGTCCTGAGTTTCTGGCTGCACTTGTGGGAGGAGGGGCGGACGAGGGGCCGCCAGGCCGCCGTGTGGTCCTGATGGTGGGCACGGGGCCTTCCCTCCTGCAGCCCCACAGCCCTGCCCAGAAACAGGAGCGAGCCCGCCGCGAGGCTGTTCCTGTTTCTGTGGGCACCCCGCACTGGACGCCCCGTGAAGGTGGGGTCTGAGGTCAGAAAGGACAACTGGAGCGCACTCAACTGCAACCTGCAGGGAGAAAACAACGCTGGCTTTGTTAGTCATCACTTGGAAGCTCGCGGCCAGGCTGAGCTGCGCCGAGATGAGTGATGTTTGCAGGGCGAGAACACAATTGCCCGTCACTGAGCCGATCACCCCGTCCGTCTGCATTAGCCCAGATAAGCCATTTGATTTAATTTAAAATGTCTATCGGGTGCTTAAAAGAACAACAAGGAATAACAAACAAGGCATCTCCTCTTATTTATCCCTGAGCGGTTACCCCTGCGGCTTATCAAGGCTGTCAGTTTAATTGACTTTGGCCTGGGAAGCAGTTCTCATCAAGAAGAGGGGGCAGCGCTGCTGTACCAGGCCCTGCAGGTCCCTGTCCGTCCACGTGGCTGTGGCTCTCCTGGGGCCCAGCGGTTCGGGGGGCTCACGCTATCTCCAGCGCACAGCCCTTGGCCGCCCTCTGCTCAGACCCCGAGCGCCGGCGCTGGTCCCGCCTCCTGCTTCCCGGAGCCCAACGCACGTGAGCGCATCCGAGCCTGACTGCGCCGCCCGGGTCCGGGCGCCCGAGGAACGGAACTTGGCTGCTCTAAACACCTCTGTGTGCCGGAGGCCCCTCCTCGGAGGGGGGACACGCATCTCAGCCAGTTCGAGGGGCTCTTCATCCCCTTCCCCTGGGCCCGAGTCCCTATGGCCGCACAGGGCGTGACAGGAGCCAGATGAGGGCCAGCCCGTCGCGGGAGGTGACAGCGCCAGCACGCGGCAGCGTTCCCAGGGCCTATGACCGTGCGGGGGAGAAACCACGTCTTCGCCCTCGCTAACTTCTAAATGGAAAGCAGTGTTTCCTACAGTTATAAACACGCTCGGTTCTCATCACCTGCAGGAGTCCCGCGCTATGAACGCGGAATTAGTGGTTACCAAACCTGCTCCAGGGAAAATGCGGGGTTAGTCAGGGTCCTGTGAGCCTCTGGGCACGATATTTTGTCAACCGATCAATAGACGACGTTATTCGATGTGTTTCTGTTTGAAGACACCTCATTTAATCTACGTTGTTCACTCACAGTGTGGACCTCGGGCCCACAGGCTGTGGTCACGCCGGAGCCGAGCCCGTCTCGCACGCGTCTTCTCCGTGTCACGTCACAGCGCTGTGGTCACGCCGGAGCCGAGCCCGTCTCGCACGCGTCTTCTTCTCCTCAGGACACTGGATGGTGCTGCTGCTCTGAACTTGGCGCCATTTTAAACAGCAAAACCACCGACAAACACAACAAGGCAAAAAACCCTAAAAGATGCAAAGGGCACTTGCTCACAGCCCCAGAGCTGACACAAGACAGCGTCGCCTGGCTCCGCCCCCGCCGGGAACACGCGTGTCGGGCCAGTCACGTGTCTCCCGCTCTGCCACATTCTCGGCACCCACGAAAGCGCCCAACCCTTGATGTTGGGGTTGCAGGGAGATTTAACAGGCGGGTTCATCACAAATACAGAACCTGTGAATGACACGGGTGGCTGCACGGCGGCAAACCTCGGTTTTATTAGGAGCATGTGGATGGCGATGTCGTCAGTGGAAATCTCAGCGTTTCAACTTGCATCGTTGCCGTCGCTGAAGAAATCTCCCGCCTCATCGCGGCTGGGATCCTGAGGCGCCCTCACACCTGCGGCCGCAGCTTCGTACCTGAAGCTCAGCTAAAGCAGCCGATTCTGTCACACTTGTGTGTGTTTGTATTATTATTATTTTTGCGGTACGCGGGCCTCTCACTGCCGCGGCCTCTCCCGTTGCGGAGCACAGGCTCCGGACGCGCAGGCTCAGCGGCCATGGCTCACGGGCCCAGCCGCTCCGCGGCATGTGGGATCTTCCCGGACCGGGGCACGAACCCGTGTCCCCTGCATCGGCAGGCGGACTCTCCACCACTGCACCACCAGGGAAGCCCTTGCGTTTGCTTTTAATACTTTGCCAGCTGGCTGGCTCCCAGCAGAACTGGTCTCCTCTATAATCTCACGTCTTTTGTCAGCCCGGGTGGCCTCATCCTCATGCAGCCTCCACGTGGACACATCCTCGGCCACCAGGCCTGGGAGATCTGACTTCTGCTCTGCAGCCCCTGGAGGCGGTGGACGCGTGCTGGTCCAGCCGCCCGAGATGCCGGCGGGGAGTGGGGAGCGTCCAGGATACAAAGACGTCAGCTGAGCGCCCAGGCTGCGGGTCCCGGCTCTGTCCTTTAGGTGCCATGGGTGGCGAGCACGGTGCCGCACGCATCTCTGAGACGGGAGTTATGGCTAAAGGAGTGTATCTGTGTCCTGGGCGACCGCACCAAGTGACCACAGACATCCTGGCTTAAAACAGCAGAACTCTGAGACCCAGGTATCGGCCGGGCTGCTTCCTCGTGGTGTCAGAGGGAGACACTGGTCCAGGCCTCTCTCCCTCTCCGGGTGCTGCCGGCGTGCTTGACGTCCCGGCCGCGTGGCTGCGTCACTCCGATCTCTGGCTCTGTCTTTACATGGCCGCGTTCTCTGTGTCTAATGTCTTCTTCTAAGGACCCTGTCATTGGGTTAGGGCCCACCTACTCCTGGCTGAGCTCTTCCTAATCAATTACCTCCACGAAGACCCTAGTCCCAAATAAGGTCACCTTCTGAGGTTCCAGGTGGATGCCATCTCGGGGGCACTGCCGATCCCAGCACAGGAAGTGACCTCCTCCCTGGCCTGCCCACGTCCCAGGAAGGCATCGCTGTCGCCTACGTTGCCCAGGGCGCGCCGGCGGCTGTGGAGCTTCCCTCTGCACCCCGTGGGCCCCTGCGGGCTTGGGCCCAACTCTGTGCCCCTTTGATGCTTCTGCAGCGTGTATTTTCTGAGCCAAATTCGACTCGGGAGCTGGTGGTGGCCGCCCTTCTGTCCCTGTGCTGCCCCTGCCAGGATGGCTTCCATCCTCGACCCACTGCACAGGGCAGGGGACCCGGGGCGCTCCTGAGGGTCTGGACACGCCACGGGCTTGGGACCCTGGGCAAAGGAGAGCCAAGCCCGAGAGTCAGGGTGAGTCCCGGTCCTCAAAGACGGTTTCTGGCTTCGGTCTGGCGGTGACTCCCTCCAGTCTGTAGGAGGCTCTTGGAAGGGAGGGGAGCCGGGCTCCAGGGTGGGCGTCCACGGGACCTCCCTCCTCACACGGCCCCCCGCACGCTCACTGCAACCCCCAGCGCAGCTCAGCCCTTCTACCCGGGGAGCCGAGCTTCCAGTGTCCACCCACCTGACCCGGCTTCTTGTCACTGGGCTGTGGGCCCCGGCCCGGCCCCTCTGTTTCTCGCTCTGCCGGGGGTCTCGCCTCCCCGGGGCCAGACGGTGCTGTTGGTCTCCAAGGCCGGCGCTCCAGGCCTCCTCCCGTTCTGCCAGGACAGCCCGTCTGCTCGAGGCCCAGGCTCGGCAGCGTCGGGGCGTGTACCTCACGCAGGCCCGGGGGAGGACAGCCCTCAGGGTGGGTGAGCCGGGGGTTGGGGGCGCTCGTCCGCCATCGTTACCTCTGAGAGTGCACCCGGCCTCTGTGCCCCCCAGGCACGGGGCCAGCCTGCCAGGCTGCTCTGTCTTCCATAGACGGGGTGTGGACCGTGTCCCCCTCCCCACTGCCGCCCCAAGACGTGTTTAGCTCCTCATCACTGACGCCTGCTTTCGCAGCGTCCTCGTGACCCTAAGTGGAAATGGGGCCGTCCGGGGTGCGTCTTCATCCACGGATGGTGTCCTCAGGAGCCGGGAAAAGGGGCACAGACCCACGCCGGGGTGGGGGGCGCTATCCTGAAGGCCTGGGCAGCCTGGCGGGCGGGGTCCCTGTGGGGCACCTGGGATGTGCCTCCTGACGCCTCGGCCCCCCGGGAGTGACGGTGGTTGGCAGTCAGCGCTGTGCTCCCGTTTTATGCCCCCCTCCAGGCCTCGGGGCTGGCAGGGTTCTCTCGGGCTCCGCTGCCCCGTGCCCAGGGCAGCACGATTCTTTACTGTCCAGGAGACCTACCTTGTGTCTTTGGGGCCCAGCTGCACCGGGTGCCAGGAGACCCCGGTCCTGAGCCTCCTGGTGGCTCTGAGTAGCCCCTTTCTCTGCAGGGGCCCCCATGCTTTCTCAAAGCTGTTGGAGGACATTTCCTGGGCTCTGGGGGTCTTTTCTCCGCCATCCGCTCGGAGCCCCAGGACAAACGGCGTCCCCGGCTGTCCCCGCCTGCCCGGGAGAGGCAGGGCTGGGAGCCTCTGCCTGAAGTGGTCCGTGGGCTTGGGGCAGTTGATGTCCTCATTTTTAATCCTCTGCTGCCAGACGCGGAAGACATTTTTCAAAGACAGTTTATCGGCTTTGCTCCTGCTGTCGCCGTGCAGAGATGTCGTCTTCCTTTAAGCGACGCTGGTGGGAGACCCACCCCGCACTGCGGCTGGAAGCAGCAGCATTTTGAAGCAGAAGCGGGTGTGACGGTCTGGGTCCAGGAAGGGGAGGATGTTCCCTTTTCCAAGCCTCAGGGATGCTCTAGGGTCCCCTCCCAGGCAAACGGCAAGGCTTCCGGATGCTGTGATGGGGATGACAGGGGCAGCGTCCTGGTCACCCGGTAGGGGAGAGCCATGGATCAGCTGGGGGCCACGCGGTAAAGCCACTCTGACGGGGATTCTAGTTCCTTTTGGAGGCTTTGGTGACTCCAGAGCACAGCAGCTCTTTGGGCTTAAAATCGGGGCAGCCGTGCTCGGGGCAGCGATCCACGGAGCAGCGGGGCCTCGCCCGAGGCCAGCACAGGAGGGGCTGACGCAGGGCCTGCCAGCGGGCCACCAGCCGTGCTCGGGGCTGCAGACTCCTAAAATCTCAGCCACATCTCAAGCGAGCTCCAGGCTCTCATCATGAGTAAAGTTCTTTGCACACCTTTGTTGAGAGAGTGCTCGTAATTCACCTCTCCGGGGAGGCCCTGGAGAGGCAGGGCTGGGACCCTCTCCCCGACTCTGGGGGCCCTGCCATGGGGCTGGGGGCTCCTGGCATCTTTGCTTCCCCGGCGTTCACTCCCCAAGGCTCCCCACTCCCAGCCAGTGCTCTCAGAACACCCTCGTTGAATAAATGAGCGAGTGAATAAATGAATGAATGGCCCAGGCAAGAGGTATTTCCCTCCAGTCACCATTGAAAGGGGGTCTCAGGACAGGCTCCGGGGGGCGGCGGGCGTGTGGCTGGACCGACCACACGATTTGCCCAGCTCCTCGTCCAAATATGATTAGGGACCTCAGGTAAATATTAAATGCAGCTGGGGTCCTTCTGAGCAGGGGGGGGCACTGTGGGGATGCCAGGGGGCACCGTGCTGACCCTGAGTGAGTGTGTCTGGGGGTGAGGTCTATCCCCGAGAGAACGCCCGGGAGGCTGAGAGCACAGCGCCGGGCCCTCTGTGCCTGTGGTTGGACCCGGGACCCCAGGACGGGGTAGGTGCTGGGGGGCCCCTCGTCCCCTTTCTTCTTCCAGGCCAGGCCCTCCCTCGGGGCTGCACAAGGGCTGCACTCGTGCCAGGAGCTCTGTGTGCGGTGCTTTTCTCCAAACGGTGACGGGCAGTGTTTTATGAAGCTCTTCTATTGTCTGGCAGTCCTTTCAGGTCTCCTCTCACGCCATCTACGGGCACACAAGCTCGGGCTCTCCCCTGCGACGTGCTTTCTTCATTGACCTCAGTATCTAAGCTGCCCTGCTGTGGGCTGCAATGTGTCCCCCCAAAACCATGAAGCCCTAACCCCCAGGACCTCAGGCTGTGACCTTATCTGGAGACGAAATCTTTACCGAGGTGATTAAGTTAAAATGAGACCCTTAAGGTGTGGGCCCTGATCCAACAGGACTGATGTCCTTTTAAAAGGGGAAATTTGGACTCAGACACGCACACAGGGAGAACATCGCGTGCAGCAGAGGCAGAGGTGGGCTGATGCTTCCACAAGCCGAGGGGTGCTGCCAGCGGACGGCCAGGACCTGGGGGAGGGGCAGGGACAGACCGCCTTGCACGGCCTCAGGAGGCGCACCTTGATCTCAGACTTCCAGCTTCCAGAACTGTGAGACACACGTGTCTGTTGCTGGAGGTGCCGACTTCGTGGCACTTTGTCTGGTGGCCCCAGCAAATGGGCTCTCCTTCCCCAGGGCCTCCTTGTCTCCGAGGCCTCTACACTGGAGCCCTTCCTGGCTTCTCCTCCCTGGCCACACTCACTCCTCGGTGATCTCACCTAGTCTGATGTCTTGAAGCAGTCCTGATCCCAGCCCGGACCTCTCCCCCAGGCTCAGACTCCATCGGTGCCCTCGGTGAGCTGTCCGAGGGGCACCGGCCCCCATGCACCTGTGCCCTTCCCCCACCTTCCCCTTCCCCAGACCCCCATCTTGGTTGATGGTAACTCCGCCCATCCTGAGCCCAGATATCTGAATCGGAGGAGAGGCCGCTTCTCCTCTCTCACCCCTCGTCCGGTCCTCACGGTCTCCGCCGCCACAGACAGTGACGCTGCCCCGCCCGACCTCCGATGACCCCACATCCCAGCTGGAGGCACCCCCGAGGGTCTGCAAGGCCACACGCTGCCCTGCTCTGACCACCTGCACTCCTCTGCCCTCGCCTGCCCCAGCCCAGGGCACTTGCTCTCTGGTTGCTGCTGCCCCAGGGCATTCGCACAGGCTGTCCTCTCCGGTCTTTGCTCAAGCGGCACCTTCTCCGTGGGGTTTCCCCTGATGTCTCTCTAAGGGTTGCACACCAGCCTCTCCCTCTTCTGTGGTGCTTTGCTTCTCTCCTCAGCGCTTACCACCATCCAACACGCAGTTTACCTGTTGCTTATCCTCGTCTGACCTGCACTGTAAAGCGTGGAGTTGAGAACAGGAGCTCGCCACCGTCCTCACCACACAGATACATAAACGCAAATAATCTCAACTAGAGTCAATCACCAGGAAGTGGTGAGCTTTGAGTATTTATTACCTTTGCTTTTAGTATAATTGAATTGTAAGTGCATGCAGTTTATTTTTAGTAATAGCTCTGGTTCACAACTGGTGCACAAAATTCCTGAAAATTTCAAAACTGGCTCTTGCCATCTGGAGTGGTCCAGCTTCAGGTGCTGCTGTGGGGGACACAGCAGGTCTGATTTCATCGTGGGTGCCTCTCAGCCCGGGCCCCGCGAGGGGGGAGGGCGTCCTGGGCCCTCTGCAGGGCAGGGGGACCCTCTGGCCCGGCTTCAACCCGTCCGAGTCAGGAGTCCGGTCCAGCTGAGACGAGCTGTGGCCGCCACCCCCGGGTCTGCGCTCAGACCCGCCTCCTGCTCTATGGCTCTCCCTGCAAAGCAGAGCGTTCTGTGTCCCACGTTTCTTGTCCTTCAGCTCCAGATGGCGTCAGCCAAAAGGATATGTTGGGAAATCGGAGGGTGGGGAGAAACCAGGGTGTTTCCCTCCCCGTCTCTGGCTTTAGGGCTCTTTCTGGAAGCGCCGTGTCTCGTCCATCCGTCCTTCTGGCTGTGGCTCCTGGCTCTAGTTACACCACCCCCTCCAGGTCCCTTCAGCCGATGGAAGATGAGTCCCTGGGATGCCTCAGCCCTTCCGTAACTTATGTGATCAATCCCTGGTCTCAAATTCCCTTTGTCTGACAGATGGGATGCAGGCTGGTACAATGGGGGTGGCCTCAGCCATGGGCCAGTGGTTGGAAAACAGACAAAGAAGAAACACTGTCCCTAAGGTAAAGGAAGTATGAACAGGAGGGCCAAATGGTTTAGGGGGCCGGGATGGCTTCAGTACCGTCTGTGGATGGCGTTAGTGGTTATTCTGAACCCAGGATTACAGAGGCGGGGGTCAATGAATGTGCATGTCACCATGAATTAGAAAGCTCTGTGAACTTGGCCCCAGACAGAGGCACTCCTGGGGTGCAGGCAGGGGTCTCGACAAGCAGGGACGTCCCACCAGCCGTGGCCAAGTGTCGACCACAAAACTGCAGGGACCGCTCCCAGGGGCACCACCAAGTGGCTGCCCCACACACAGCAGCATGGAAACCGTGGTCCACCTTCAACTCTCTTTCCAGCTGACGTTTGGGTGGGGACTCTTTGCATGGAGTTACCCCCAGGATTCTTGGGCGGTTCTTCTAGAAAAGGGCGATCCTCACGAGGGATACACCTGCTCATGAGGCAGGTGAGGACTGCAGGGAATAGACATAAGCGTGCTCCAGGGCCATGTATTAGGATGAAGGCCACTCGGGTCCAATAGACGGCCGCCTCCTGCTAGGAGACCGTGGACGGCGCTGGGCCGCGATGGGCTGACTGACAGTCCCGCTGCCCGTGGACCCAGCTCAGCACCTTTTTCCTCACGTGTCCTGGTGCCAGACAGGACCCTGACAGAACGCGCAGGGTTTCAAAACACGGGAACTCACCCGCTTCAAGGGGGTGAGAGGTTTGTCAAGACACTGAGAAGCAATTTTCCAAGTGTCAGGATTTCATGGAATCCTGTGTGAGCTGCAAACCAGCCGACTCTGATGGGAGTGTCAATTTGCCCAATGAACTGTAACACAGGTGAGGTTTAGACGTTCGAGCCTGTGATATTTCCTATTTTAAACCACAGGCAATGCACTCTGCGTGCTAATGGCCGCTACGTGTCATAATTTCACTTAAGAAACTTCTGTATTCCTGCAGACCAGTCCTTGGCTAGAGACTGGCTTTTAAGGCTTCACTCATGGCCACTTTTATTGCCTCCATCATCGTCTTAAATTTTGGGGAAAATCTGGAATAGAGAGAGGGTTTGGGGGACTTGGGTTAGAGCTGGTAGAATTCTCTGCTGAGAATGGAGAAAGTGGGACACTTCAGAGCTCTCCCAGAAGCAGGAAGCAAGGAATTGGAGGAATGGGGTCAGGATCCCCAAGGAAGGAGAAGCGGAAGAGGGTGCCCGGTGGGCAGGGCACTGGGGGAGGGGCACATGCCACTGGGCTTGGGACGGAGGACAGTGAAGTGTAGATTCATTACTTCACCCCAGGGCAGGGGGGCCATGGATGCATCACCAACACGCCCCCTCAGACTCCGAGGGAAGGCCAGAGCCCTCACTCTCCCCAGAGACCCAGAGTTCGCTTCTGTAACTGAGCAGAACCCTGTGGGGCCTTCTTGGGACAGACCCCCTGCCCCTGCCATGGCCTCCGCCTGCCTCTTGTGTGCAGAAAAACTTAGCCTCCTAGGCCTTCCCCAAGTTTCAAAGAATAAATTTAATCAGAGAAATGAGGAAATGCAAAAAGAAAGGGAAACAGTCAAGCAAGACTATAATAGTTTAGCCATTAAACAAAGTCAAGGACCTTTAGTTCCTCCTCAAGGGCTGTAGATACTATGCTGAGCCGTGTCCTTGAGCTGTTTTGCAGATACCGAGACCCCCACCAGGTGGAGGAAGTTAACTCTATGCTGCTCACAAGCACGTAGACCCCAGACAGGCTGGAACCAGAAAGTTGATGGTGTTGACTCCCGATTACCTCACCACCAACCAATCAGAAGAATGTCCACAAGGTGGCCATGCACCTGGAAACCTCCCTCCCTCACCCTGTCTCTTCCTTCCCCTGAAAGCCCTCAGGGAGTGCGGGGCTTTTGAGCACTATCTACCTGGGCTCCTTGCTCGCTCCCTGCAGGAAACGCTGCCCTTCCCTTCACCACAAACCCACGTCAGCAGATCAGCTTTGCTGTGCGCAGGCGGCCGGACCCAAGTTTGGTTCAGAAACACTTCTTCTGCTTCTTTCATATCTTCCAGGAAAATTTTCATCTCTTCTTTGGGGAAAATTCCCCCACGAGAGATAAGATCCCTGGCACTACCAGAAGGGACTTTTCCTCTCCCAGAAAGAGGCACTATGGGATTAATGACTGAGAGGCAGGGAGCAAAAGGGGGGAGCCTGGGAGGTGTGGGGGATGGACTGGCTCCCCGTCTTCTGGAAGGATGGGTTGCCTGGCCACAGCACAGTGAGAACAGGTAGGATCTTCAAGCCCCCCAGCTTGAAGCCCTGATGTCTGGAAACCCTGCCAGCCTGCTTTCCGGGTTACTCTATACGAATGGGGAGAAACTTGGAAGTTACTGATGGTGCCCACAATTTCTGTCCCTGGGAGACCACCAAAGGGGCCAGGAGACCCTGTGCATGGGGTGGGGGGAGCTAGGTGGGTTGGCTTTCGGGAGCTTGGCATCCCATCTACTGTTCGTTTCCATGGCTGGGTGAGCCAAGCCCTGGGGCCCCTCACCATTGCACAGCTGAGGCCTTCCACCATCAGACAGGAGGCAGGAGGAAGCAGCTAGGATTGGGAAGCAGCTAGCTTGGCACTGGACCTGATGGGGGAAAGGGACAGGCAGAACTTTTTGTCCTGCAATTTTTTTGTGTGTGGTATGCGGGCTTCTCACTGTCGTGGCCTCTCCCGTTGCGGAGCACAGGCTCCGGACGCGCAGGCTCAGCGGCCATGGCTCCCGGGCCCAGCCGCTCCGTGGCATGTGGGATCTTCCCGGAATGGGGCACGAACCCGTGTCCCCTGCATCGGCAGGCGGACTCTCAACCACTGCGCCACCAGGGAAGCCCTGTCCTGCAATTTTAAGTGCAATCTTGAGAGGACCTCCTGGAGGCTCTGGGACAGCCCTGGTGGGGGTGTGCTGCTTCTCAGCTCCAGCCCTGGAGTGTGAAAGCCGCTGTGGACAGTACATAAACCGAGGGGTGTGGCCGTGTGCCAATAAAACTTTATTTATAAAAATAGGCAAGGGGCCGCAGGTCATCGTTTGCTGACCCCTGCCTTAGAGCAACACAAGAGGTGCCTGGCCCTGGGTGAGCCGCTAGAACAGGGTTCCTCCCTGGACGGCCGACCAGCTCTGGCTCCTGTGGGCGAGACATCAGGTCTGTACGGTTTAATCACTCTTTACTCGACTGAAGCAGTCACATCAGTCTCCTCGCACAAGCACTGCCAGGGGTTGTCTCTGAGGCCACTGCAGCTGCTGTCCCCATCCCCCCTCACCAGCCAGGGAGAGCCTAGCTCCGCTCAGTTTAGATGGAGGTGGTCACCGGGGCAGCCCCGCCAAAGGGCGGAGAGGTCAGGAGCTCGGAGTTCACAGGGGGCTATTGCTGCCTGGGGGGTGGACGGGAGCTTCAGCACATGCAAGGAGGTGGCCACTGGCGGCCCGACAGGAATACCGTAGAAAAGGCACGTGATTCAGGTCTGGAGTTGGCGGTCAGCTGATGCGCTCAGGCAGAGCCGCCAGCTGCGGGGGTCCGCGCTCCTGGAGGGGGAGAGGTCCCCATGTCCCCAGGACCCGCCGGCAGCTGAGAACAGGTCCCCCCCGAGGGGATGCGGGCACGACCAGGGCCCTCTGGGTTCCAGTGGTGGGCTGAGTGGGAGGGGCCCCACGCCTGCCCCAGGTCCTCGGGGTCTGCGCTGGGGCGGGGGCACAGGGTGAGCCTGGGGGTCAGTGCCGCCCTGGCTTGATCCAGTTTCTGATGGTCCACTTCTGCCCCGAGCACCTCTGCACCACCAGCCGGAGCCCAAAGTTGGCGTCCTTGGACATCTCCACCTCCAGGCACCGGCCTGTGTCTCTGCTCACGATGGGACCGCCCTGCATGGGAGGGAGACCCAGTCAGCCCGGGGGTCCCATCGCAAGAGCTTCCAAGGAGTGGGGGTGATACCAAGGCCAAGCGGGTCACTGCACGGCCACCTGAGACTCGGGGTCCTGACTCTCCCAGTCCCTCTGTCCCCCACCCCTCGGTCCCTCCTGACCCCCTATCCCCCATCCCTCTGTCCCCCAATCCCTCTGTCCTCTCGCCCCCGTCCCCGTCAGCCATCTCCCTTCTCCTGGAGTCCCAGGAGTGATCAAGACAGTGGACCCCAGGGCCGCTGAGACGGGCTTCTCCCCCAGAATTGCCCCCCTGACCCCTGGCATGTCTGATTTGCCCATCAGTCACCTCTGCAGGCCCTCTGGTCCCCCAGACATCAAGGGCCCTGGCCCAAACCCAAGGACCCCCAAGCTCATGTCCTGTACGTCCTCTGTCCTTCTCCAGACAGGTCCCTCCCATGCACGCTGGCCCTCAGCGTCCTGGCTCCAAACGCGGCCTCCTGGGGACCCGCTGGTCTTGTTGGGTCCACTTGAGACAGTGACAGCTCATCCCTGCAGCCTCTCCTGTAACCGGGAGCCCCCAGACAGGACCGTGCACGCATCTGTCCCAGGGTCTCCTGCGTGGGAGGAGTTGGGTCGATTTCAACAAATCTCTGGGGAGTCCAGTTTGGCCCGGCTTGGCCAGCAGCTGGGGCGGGGCTTCCGGGGCAGTCAGACCCCATCCCTTCTGCCTAAAGCCCCTCCCCAGGAGGCCAGAAGAGGCAGCCACAGGGCTGTGAACAGCCCGGCCCTTCCCTGGCTGTGACTGCTGGCAGGTCCCCTAACGTCCGTGAGGGGGTCACGTGGGAGCAGCTGGTCCAGCCCCCGAGCCCTGCAGCCCCCGCTGCCCTCGGCTTCCCCACAGGCTGGTCTGGCGGCCCGGGGTCCCAGCAGCCCGCTGACCTGGGTGAAGTCCCACAGCCGCTGCGCTGGCCGGGCCACGTCCTCACACTTCCTCAGGGCGGGCGTGCGGCCCCTGCCGTCATCCACCAGGCACTTGGAGTCGGGCAGGAAGGCGGTGGAGCCCAGGGGGCCCAGCTGCAGCAGGCCCTCGGCGCTGTACCGCACCAGCTGGGGAGAGGTGGAGCGGGCGGTGGGCCGGGGCTGGCCTCACAGGGGCCCGCCCGCCCGAGGCCCTGGAGGGAGTAGGTGGGGCATCGCGGGCCGGGCCAGCCCGGTCAGGGGCCAGCCTTGCTGGGGAGGGGCTGGGCCCCCGAGGAGCCCCCTCGGCCCCAGGGCGCCCGAGAGGCCGTGGGCGGGGAGCCCACAGGGGATGCATTCCGGTGGCCCCCGCGGCCCCAGCCCCCTTTCTTCCACAAATTCCCCCAGCGGGATGCTCTCGGACTCCTTCCCCGGAGCTCTGCTCAGACCCCTCCCTCCATGGGGCCCAGAGCCTCGGCCTCAGACGAGGAGGAATTCACACGTGCCCCGGGCCGCCCGTCTGCCCTCGAACCGGAGGCCGCCCCAAGTTCATGGCTCCAGGTCACGTCATTTGCCAAACACCAGCTAAGTAACACCTGTGCACCCACGAGGAAACCAGTGCTCTAGATTCCTCCGCTCCCCGGCTGTGTGGCTTTGGGCGAGTCACGCCACCTCTCTGTGCCTCGGTTTCCTCATCTGTGAGTGGGAGATGATGACAGTGCCGGCCGGGCAGGGCCACCGTGGGGAACCCACAGGCGTGTGGAGTGCAGGCTGAGCACAGCGGGTGCCGGGGTCCGTCAAGTGCTTCTCTCCTCTCCTTTCTCGCGTTTTCTCTCCCAGAAGAGTGGGCGCGCGCGCGCCCCCTGCTGTGTTTCCGGTACAACCTGGTGGCGCAGCACCTCCCCTGCATGTTCGCGGCCCTGCGACTCTGCCACCCCCGCTTAGCATGGGGCCCACGTTCTCTCCTGCGTCCTCCTGGGGGCGGGGCGTAAACGCGCGTGGCACCTCCCACGTCTCCAGGGCGAGGAGGCCCGAGCAGCAGGGGAGGCCGTGTGGGGAGGGGCCGAGGCCCCGGAGCGGAGCGGCAGCTCACGGTGGCTCAGACGTGGCCTCACCAGCCTGCCGGGTGGGCTGGGCAGTGCCGTGCAGAGGGGGTCCTGCTGCAGATCTGTGAGTAAAATAAAGACTGTGGTCCTGGCGGGCCATTCTGCCTGGGGACAGGTGGTCACAGATATGCTCGTGTCCCTTCTCTGTAAACTTTCTGAAGCCACGGAGATTTGAATATGGGGTCCGCAGCCCCTGAAATGTCCAGCACCAGCTCCCAGCCGGAGCCCCTGCCACCTGCAGCTTCAGCCTGGGAGGTACGGCCTGGCGGAGCTCGGAAGCGGGAGCCTCAGTGCCGGGGAGCCAGCACGGCCCGTGCTCAGGGAGGTCTGTCCCAGACGCCGAGCGGGGCAGCGAGCCGGGCTGGGAAGGGCTTCGGTGACCACAGGCGTCGCCGCTGGCTTGTGGGGAAGCCGTGTGCTTTTAGAGATGCGTTCTGAAATACTCTGAGGTGAAAGGACCTGACGCCTGCAACTTGCTTTAAAATGACTCAGAAAAAAATAAATGATGCGAATATGGCCCGAGCTGAACACCACTGCATCAGGATCGGGTGGAGAACCGTGTCTGTGAGGGGCAGGGACAAGCATGTGTGCTTCACGGTTACTGCTGCACGTGTTTTCCCTTCTTTTCCCTCCATAAACCTTTAAAAAGGTAAAAACTTTTCTTTGGCCGGCGGGCTGCTCTTTGCCGACCCCATGAGTGTGTGGTTGGTCATCTGAAGACTTCTCTACTTTTCTGGAAGCTTGAAAGTGGTCAGAATAAAACCTGACGGGTTAAAGGAAGGGCCTCCTAACAACCCCCAGGCTATGTCGAGTCCAGCCCAGGAGGGGTCCCACGCCCACACGGGGTGGACGCACCTGCCCCGTGTCCCTCTCACTCACACTGGTCAGGCCAGCACAGCGGACAGAGGACAGAGGGCTGGGCCCCATCGTGAGGGGTCCATGCACTGATCTGTGTCTGCTCCCTGAAGACTGTTTACTAACCATCTGTACGTGTGCAGATTTTGGTCCGAGACTGGCTTTCTTTATGTTGTAGGCTGAACTGCTTCCCCCCAAAAGTCATGTTGAAGTCCTAACCCCCTGGCCCCTGTTAATGTGACCTTATCTGGAAATAGGATCGTTGCAGAAGTGCTCAAGGTAAGATGAGGTCATACTGGGTTAGGGCGGCCCTAATCCAACATGACTGGTATCCTGATAAGCAGAGAAAACAGAGACACAGGGAGAAGGCAGGGTGAAGACTCAGCCACAGGCCCGCACAGGCCACGCGATGACGGAGGCAGAGCCTGGAGGGATGCGGCCACCGGACAAGAACTGTGGGACCACCGGGCGGGAAGGGTGGCCCTAAAGCCTCAGGAGGGAGCACAGCCCTGCCCAGGCCGTGATTTCAGATTTCTGGTCTCCAGAGCTGAGAGAATAAACACCTGTCATTTAAACTGGTTCCCAGCTGGCCCCAGGACACTAACACAGCCGGGGATCGGGGTTTGGGGATGTAGCTTGTCCCTGTGAACACCTCAGCAGCCTCCACTGAGACCAAACCGACTGAAGTCATTTGCAAAGGAGACACCACCACGGGCGTGTCCGGCCTGGTGGGCACATGGGTCCATCCGACCTCTCCGTGGGGCGCGGTCCTGTGGACTGGCCTCCCCGTCCACCTGTGTCCACATCCACCCTGGTTCCAGCAGCGAGGCTGCTTCTGCCGGCCGCCCCAGGGTCCACTCGCAGGTGGAGGGGGGCGCTCCCCCAGGCGTCACGCGGCGTCCTTGGAACACCCACACCTCACTCAGCCACGCGATTCGCTGCCCCAGACACCTCCGAGGCTGGCCCCACGCTGCCTCGCTCCACAGCAGGGCTCGCTGGGAAAGGACCACCGTCCACCCAGCCACCTGGAGTCGAAGAGGAGCAGGGCGTGTCCGGCGACGCCCCACAGACGTGGCCTCTCACCTCAGGTCTGTACCGGCCAGAGGATTCCCCTCCTGCAGCTGAGGGCCCAGCAAACTGGATTTCTCCCGGGAGCCCACGTTTGCACCTCGACGGGCGATTCTGCTTCGCTCTCTTAAGGCAAGGCCACGTGCCAGCCGGGGTCCTGTGAGGAGGCTGCAGGGGAGCCAGGGGAGCACGGTCTTCTCTGCCACCACAGGCTTGGCACGCCCCACCCGCGATGGACCCCCGCGCAGCTGTGTGGATGTCCCAGAGCGGGAGCAGGTTCAGAGAGCTTCAAGGGGGCCGAGTGTCATTTCGGGGGTTAATTTAAATCCCACCCACTGAGAAGAAGCATTGTCACTGCAAGCAGAAGGCGGGTCCGCTTGGGATTGGAAACATCAGGCTGCATCGGGGTCCAGCACAGCAGCACCACCACCTCTGGAAACACACCTGCCTGGGGTCTGGACACCCGAGTGGCTGTCGTTAAAGCCCTCCAGGTGATAAGAACTGGTGGCTAATGTGATACTTCCTGGGTTACGTCTACACTGTGGCTACCATTTACCCTCATTTTCCACTTCAGTCCACACGGCAGCCCTGAGAAATAGGTACCGTGATCATCCCCTCGATGAATAGGGAAACTGAGGCACGGGTGTCAGGTGATTCGCCCAAAGCAAAGCCGTTGCTCTTAATTTACCCAGGGCCTGAGCTCACAGCCTGCACGGCATCAGAATGCCCCGGCAGGCCTGCCTCTGCCCCCTGTGTTCGGGGCTGTGTCCCTCAGGAACGTCACCGCCACCCCTACCTGGGAGGACATCCCGTGGCAGGGGTACAGGATGGCACGGTCATCGTCTTCTGCCCCCTGGTCCAAGCAGTAGCCGCTGGCTTTGCTGTTTCTCACCTACGACCAGAAATCAAAGGAGAGACCCTGTCACAAGGGTGCTAAGTGCAGAGGCAGGCTAGAGGGAGCTTTACCGACCTGTCCCCCGCCCAGGACCTGTGGTCGCAGGAAGGGGTGGCCCTCCTGGGGTAAGAGGAGGGACGGGGGGAGGGGGGAGGAAAGGAAGTGGGAGGGCGAGAAGGGGAGGGGGAGGGGGGAGAGGAGGGGAAAGGGGGGAGGGGGAGGAGGGAGGGGGAGGGCGAGAAGAGGGAGGGGGAGGAGGGCGAGGAGGGGAAAGGTGCGGTTGGAGGAGGGAGGGGGCAGTGCCCTGGCTGGTGGGCTGGCTGCAGACGGACTGGCTGGGCTCCTCGGAAGGGATGACCAGGCCTGGCTCTGGGGGCGATGTGGACCGACGTGCCGTGCGTGCGTGCGCGTGTAGACCCAGCCACCCTCCCCAGGTGAAGCTCACCACAGAAGCGGTAGCCTTGGAAAACAGTGAGGAGGGCCTGGCTGGCTCCCGGGAACAGCCTCCCCACACTCACGCCTTTTGCTGCGTGACTGCAGCTCGTCCCCTCACCGGGGGTCGGGGGGCTACTCCCACAGCCCCCGAGTCTGGTCTGGCCTGGAGGCTTGCTCAGCCAATAGACGCAACGGAGATGGCTGTGTGCAGCTCTGAGCCGCAGGACACCTGCAGCCCCCGCTCTGCCTTGACCCCTGACTCTACCCTGAGAACAAGCCAGCTGCCCGCTGGGGCTGACAGACATGTCACCTACGCCCCAGTGCCCTGTTGACAGCCAGCCACCCTCCAGGTGTGCGGGTGAGCCTGTCCCCAGAGACCTGATGTCAGACTGGCCGAGGTCAGGGCTGCCCAGATGACCCCTAGACTTGCGAACAGGCACAGGGGCGCTGCCCGAACCCTCTGTGTTCTGGGGATGTTTGTTTGGCAGCACTAACTCACTGACACAGCACTCCCACCCCAACCTTGTCAGCTGGCGAAGTCCCTAACGTTGCGGCTTCTGTGGGCGGGCGCGGCATGAATTTAACTCATCGTGGTCAGGAGCACGCAGGGCAGCCTGGGAGGGGCTGGGAGGATAGTGGCCTCCCGCCCACGCTGCTGATGTGCACCCGTGGAGCTCCCTGCCATGTGGGAAACCTCTGTGTCCAGAGGAGCGGGAATCTGGCTTGGGGGTGTACCAGGAGCTCCAGGAACAGACGGGCCTCCTGGGATTATCCCCCGCCCCCAGTATCACTTCTGCTTGGCCCACCTAAGTTCATGCATTCCTTCGCCTTGGGGAGCCTGGGTCCCCATGGAGGAGCTGAGGCCTGGGGTAGGGGGAGGCCTGTCCCCCAGCACAGACCAGGACGAGTGGGCAGGAACGCGGTGCCCTCCCCCGGCGGGGGGAGGAGAGGTGGGCGTGGCCGTGCACGTGGGGGCCGGTGCAGACACGTGGGTCTTCCCACAGCTGGTGCCTGTACGGGTGTGAGTCTGTGTGTCCTGTCGTGCACTCGCATGCAGGCATTGTGGCACACAGACACGCTGTGTGTGTGAACGCAGCCGTGTGCAGGGCTCTGCGCATATGTGCTTACGTGTTCACGTGCCATTTTGTCTCAGTAACAAGTATTTGCACCGTGCAGGGCAGGCAGCTTGGGTGGGGTCTGCATACACAGGTGAAGATGTACAGGTAGCTTTCTGTGTGTCTGTGAGCAAAACAGTGTGCAAATGTACACTTCTGTGTCTGTGTGCACTTACACCCATGTGCATGTGTGCACGGATCAATGCATGTGCATGAGGGCATGTATAAACACACGTGTGCGACACAGATACGTATGCACACACGTGTCTCTGAATCTACTTTGTGTACCTCGGTATGCAGGCACGAGTGTGTGTCCCTGCGGCTCTTACACTGGTGTGAGTGTGCCCGTGCGCTCTGCTGGCTGCTGTCCGTGAGCGTGCGCCCGGGGACAGGCCAGGATGCCGGGAGGCGGGGCGCGGCGCGGGTGCAGGGCGCAGATATGCCGCGGAGGCGGTACCTCTCCGTACGTGAGCGTGTCGTTGTAGGTCCTCATCTCCGGGTACACGTTGTCCAGGTACCACTTGAAGCTGCGGCACTTCAGCCTCCGGCGCAGGGCCAGCCGCTCGGACACGTCCCCAAAGTCCACACCGGGGTTCTGTGAAGCCGGAAGCGAGGCGGGACGAGCGCTGCGGTGTGCAGAGCCCGCACCAGCCAGGCCTCTGTCCGGGGGGTTGGGGAGCCCCAGGCCCCCCATCACAGGAGCGTGCCCGCGCTCAGGGCTTCCCGGCCCCGAGCCTTGTCTGGGGGCCTTCTGCCCTCCCAGGCTCCTGGAAGGTCCAGGGCAGCGGGGCCGATGGGAAAGGCCTGGCATCTCCGGCCTGTTTGCAGCAGGACCAGCTGGAGAGCGGCCGGCCTGGACAGACAGCCACCGGCGGTGTGTGTGGGCCAGCTCGTAACACCCTGCACTCGCCGAAGGAAAGACCCGCCCTCAGCCAGCTCCCGGGAGGTGACTTCAAACACCCCGAGTATTGTTTACGGGGGCCAGGCCAGGTCGTCTGTGCTATAGGGTGATCTACGGGGGTCGCCGTGGGCATCAGCTTGACCTGTGCAGGGGCCGGAGACCAAGGCCGGGCACGTGGAGGTCAGCCCTGTGCACGTGATCCCCCGTAAATTCTGGAGGCCGAGGCTCGGGTGCGCTTCCCGGGTTGGTGATACGCTGTACATATTGTCACACATCGCAGCTGGGAGAATTAAGCGCAATTTCTGTGACTCCCCGGGAGTCATATCCTTTCATTATAATAAACCACAGCCCCCACGTAACAGCTTTTCTGAGTTCTGAGTCCTTGTCGCCCAACACTGAACCTGAGGGCGGTCCTGGGGGCCCTGACACTCTGTGACAGGTTGGGGACGTGGGTGGGTTTGAGAAAGCCCCTCCCCAAGCCCAGGTCCCCGAGGCTCTGATACCAGCTAAGGAAGGACCGTGGGCCTGGTGTGAAGGGCAGACCCTGGGCTGGACGCGGGAGCAAATGACCTTGTGAGCCCTCCACCTACAAGGCGGCATCACCCAGACATGGGGCCGTGAATCCGACTCAGTTCAGGAGGTTGCAGTGAAGGTGTTTAAAATACCAGGACGCTTTGCACATAAGGAAGATAATGTCTCTTAACTTTTTTGTTATATACTCGAAGCTCTATCTGCTGACAGCTAGAAATCCACGCACACGCGTGCCTGTGTGTGTGTGTCCTAATAAAAGGTCAAGCTCCATGCACACGCGTGCCTGTGCGTGTGTGTGTCCTAATAAAAGATGAAGCTCCTCCTGCGGGTGGGTGCTCCCAGGATGAGTCTACCCCAGAGACGCGAATCCTCCCGTGTCCAGGGGAGCAGAAGTGCGTGGGGCTGGGCCTGCCGCCAGTGGGGGTGAGCGGAACGGGCAGCCTGTCCTCAGCACTCCCGTGCACACGCACATACATGCATGCACACGGTGCACACACACGTGTACACCCAAGCCCCTTCTCCGGGCTGCCCCCCCCCCCAGGCCCTGGTTAGGACCCTCTGGCTCACACCCAGATCCTTCTTCCCGCCGGCCACAGGCAGACCCCTCGAACAGACCCCTCCTGCCCCCGCTCCCTGCAGGGCAGGCAGATCTGGCTGCAGACATCACACATGGGAGAAGCCGCCACCCCCACAGCAGGCGGGCCCTGAGAGCCTCGTGACAGGGTCCCGCGGGGGACCGAGTTACGTTCCGGCTCTGCCTCTTTTCAGCCGCGCACCCTCGTGTGCCTCAGTTTCCCAATCTGCCGTGTGGAAGTGATGGGGTCATCATTACGGTCATCGTATCACCGTGGCCTCGTGCAGAACTACGGGGAGAGGCTTCTGCGTGGCAAGGGGTAGGCTATGTGTCCCAGGAGGGGCTGTGGTCACCCTGGGGCAGCTCTCAGCGCAGCAGCGACTGCGACCCCGCAGTGCCACGTCTGCGGCCGCTCGGGGGCTCACACCATGGAGGGAAGGAGCTCTCGGGGCGGGAGGGAGGCGTGCCAACCAGCGTCACAGCTGCTGGAAACGGGCTCTGCTTGGTGAAGGTCATGAGGCCCCACCTCGCGTGGCCGGGCTATGCCTTGGATGACCACTGAGGCTGTCCCCGGGGGCAGCCCCGCCCCCAGCCCTCCCCCTCACCACCTGGTCCACCAGCTTACGCTCATGGGGATGTTCCAGGCCATGTACACGTGGGACTTGAAGCTGTCCATCCACACCTCGGCCGCCCGCAGGGCGTTGCGCTTTGCGTAGTAGTCAATGTCGTTGTTGTAGGGCTTCTTGGTACGCTCGATGTGGGCCACGCGGGAGCAGGGCAGAACCT
Source organism: Lagenorhynchus albirostris (assembly GCF_949774975.1). Classification (NCBI taxonomy): domain Eukaryota; kingdom Metazoa; phylum Chordata; class Mammalia; order Artiodactyla; family Delphinidae; genus Lagenorhynchus; species Lagenorhynchus albirostris. The sequence goes on from NC_083108.1 coordinate 87,659,499, forward strand.
CCATGCTGCCGCCGCACTGCCACACCTGTGGGGACCCGGGTCTGGATGGTGGGCCCGCCCCTCCCAGCAGCCACCGGGGCCAAGGACACCCTCCTCCCTCCCTGCATCCCCTGTTCTCAGATCCCCGGGACAGGCCTTCCAGAGGGCAAGGAGGCCCGGCCGCCTGGGCCGTTCCAGCGGAAGATGCCAAAGAGAAGCCATGGCTTTGGGTTAAGCCCACCAAAGCCTGGGGGCAAGGCTGCCTCCCCTTCTGGATTTCCCACCGAATTGCATTTCTCTTGCACGTCCCACGATCTAAACAATGGAGGGATTTTTTCCTGATATCCTGACAATTCATTATTATCCCTTTCCTATGGCCCCTGCCACCACTCAGTGTTTGCTCTGGGCCCAGGGCCTGGCCTGAGAGGGGTTACTTCCCACGAGCAGCTGTCCTCCCCCCGCAGCTGGAAGAACCAACCTACAGTCTAATTTTAAAAGAGCAGCTTGCGGGACTTCCCTGGTGGCGCAGTGGATAAGAATCCGCCTGCCAACGCAGGGGACACGAGTTCGAGCCCTGGTCCGGGAAGATCCCACATGCTGCGGAGAAACTAAGCCTGTGCACAACAACTACTAAGCCTTCACGCCACAACTACTGAGGCTGTGCTCTAGAGCCCATGAGCCACAACTACTGAGCCTGTGTTCTAGAGTCTGTGCACCACAACTACTGAGCCCGCGTGCCACAACTACTGAAGCTCGTGTGCCTAGAGCCTGTGCTCCACAACAAGAGAAGCCACCGCAATGAGAAGCCTGAGCACCGCAATGAAGAGTAGCCCCTGCTCGCTGCAACTAGAGAAGAGAGCCCCTGTGCAGCAATGAAGACCCAATGCAGCCAAAAATAAAATAAATAAATTTATATTTTAAAAAAAGAGCAGCTTGCTATGCAAACAGTGCTTCAAGCACCCCAGACACAGTCTCGGTCTAAAGGAAAAGTCTAAACAAACAGCTGTTTCTTCTGCAAATAAGGCTCCCCAAGTCCCTAAGCGCTAGAAGCCTCACTTGCGATAGAAACGTTGTCGCATCAGGAGCTCCTTTCATGCCTGCTTGCTTCTGCGCTGCCTCACCCGACACAACTCAGCCTCACTAGGCACGGGTCGTGTTCATCTGTTCTACTCTAGCCCAGCCTATGCGAGCCTACCTGTGCCATGAGGCGCCCAGATACTTGGTTCACACGGCTCTGGGTGTGTCCAGCTGAGATGAACTCAAGTTGGTGGGCTGAGTAAAGCAGATTGCCCTCCTCAGTGTGGGTGGGCCCCAACCAATCAGCTGAAGGCCTGAACAGAACAGAAAGGCTGAGGGAGGGACAGTTCACTCTTTGCCTGACGGTCATCGAGCTGGGCTGCTGGCCTTCTCCTGCCTTCAGACTTGGTCTGGAACCCACACCCTCAGCTCTCCTGGGCCTCCAGCTAGCCAACTGCAGGTCTTGGACTTCTGAGCCTCCGTAGCTGTGTGGGCAAATTCCTTATCATCTCTGGATAACCCAGACTAATGTCCTACCCTATCTTATCCCACCCTACCCCATCCCACTGAAAAAATGCAGTGCAACCCACCAGGTCGACTTCACCATGAACAACTCAGTCTGATCAACTTGGCCCAAGCTCTCTTCGGTCAGATTCTTACCCCTAAGCGTCTTCTAATTCAGACATTTTGGAAATGCCAGGCATGTGCTTACTCGCCTCATCTCACTCAACCCACCACGACCCAGGAAGGACGGGTACCACAGGCAATGTTCTCCTCACTGTACAGAAGAAGATACCGAGGGTCAGAGAGGTTAAGTCAGTCACACGAGCTCACAGGACCTGACCAGGCCTGACTGATCCCACAGCCTCTAATGTCAATGCTGTGCTGGTCATACCTCCCCCACACGGCCACTGTCTTCTGGAAACTGCTGTATTTTATAGTTGAAATATAACGTCAGTTCACAAACATTTGTCCATGCAGCCACACTTGAAAGTTGTCATTTCTTTTTTTTTTTTTTTTTTTTTGCGGTACGCGGGCCTCTCACTGCTGCGGCCTCTCCCGTTGCGGAGCGCAGGCTCCGGACGGGCAGGCTCAGCGGCCATGGCTCACGGGCCCAGCCGCTCCGCGGCATGTGGGATCTTCCCGGACCGGGGCACGAACCCGCGTCCCCTGCATCGGCAGGCGGACTCTCAACCACTGCGCCACCAGGGAAGCCCTCTTTTTTTTTTTTTTAATAATTTGTATTGCAATATAGTTGATTTACAATGTTGTGGGATTTTTTTTTTTTTTGGCTGCATTGGGTCTTTGTTGCTGCGCGCGGGCTTTCTCTAGTTGCGGCGAGCGGGGGCTACTCTTCGTTGCGGTGCGTGGGCTTCTCATTGCGGTGGCTTCTCTTGTTGCAGAGCACAGGCTCTAGGCCCACAGGCCTCAGTAGTTGTGGCACGCGTGCTCATTAGTTGTGGCTTGCGGGCTCTAGAGTGCAGGCTCTGTAGTTGTGGCGCACGGGCTTAGTTGCTCTGCGGTGGAAGGGGTCTTCCCGGACCAGGGATCAAACCCGTGCCCCCTGCATTAGCAGGCGGATTCTTAACCACTGCACCACCAGGGAAGTCCAAAAGTTGTCATTTCTTATCGCAGAGAGGATGGGCCTTAATTCACTTCCCTATTGCCCCAGTTATTAGACATTTAGATTTTCCTCCTGTAGTTTCTTCACTATTAAAATCAAGGCTGTACTCCACATCAGAAACACTTTCTTGGGCTAAATCATCGCGGTAAGTTGGCAGGCACGAGTACTTCAAGCTAAAGTCTTGTTGACAAATACAACTGGGTGTTTCTCAGTCTTGGGCATGGATTTCACTCCGTGGGTCCCTCTGGCCTCTTGTCTAGCCTTCTTCAGCCTAAACGTTCTGCCTTACGCCCAGTTTAAGTGGCGCTGGCTTCATCAAGGCCCATTCCTCCCAGACAGCGACTGTGCAGAGTGGCCTTGATGCCTCGGGGCTCCAGCCTGAATTTGCAGAACCCACTTTGGGGCCCATGAGGAGGGGCTTGAGAAGCGGGGCTGGCTTCACGGGAGGCGTGGAAGGCGGGGCCTGCTAGAGCTCACACCAACTAGAGGCCGCGCTCGTTTCCTGGGGCTGCGTAACGAGGACCGCAGGCCAGGTGTAAACAACAGACACATTCTCTCACAGCCCTTGAGGCCCCGCTCCCTCCGGGGCTCCAGGGGAGGGTCCCACCTCCCTCTCCCAGCTTCTGGTGGCCCCAGGTGCCCTTGGCTTGTGGCCCCATCCCTCCCGCCACGCAGCCTCCCCCCAATGGGTCTGTGTCTCAAGTTCCCCTCTCCTCTCTCGGGTAAGGACAGCAGCCATCAGATTTAGGGCCCACCCTAATTCCAGGAGGATCTCATCTTGAGACCCCTCACAGCTTCCAGGCAGAGGTCTCCGGGGCTGCCATTCACCCACCACAGACGCCAAGCCCCCGTCTCGGGGAAGAGCACGGCCCAGCCCTGCCTGCTCCATCGGCCCTACTCTCTGCCCCGGGAAGGCAGAGGAAGACAGGAAAGTCTCACAGCAGGTAACGGGCGGCCCCTCCTGACACCACCCACGGCTGGGATAAGAAATCACCCGAGCGAGGGAGGGGAGGCTGCCCGCTCCTCGTGGCTCACTGAGCACGTGCCCGGCGCGCTCTCCCCTGGCCCGGCTCATGGCCACTCGGGACCAGGGCTTGGCACCCTGCAGGCTCAGCAGGCAGCCTCCACGGCCTCCGCCCGATGGTGAGAACCGCGCACGCTCTGTACCAGAGACGCGGCGCAAGTTTACGCCCAGGTCCCGAGCTGCAGACGCGGTCTAGCTTCCACGTGGCTTTGCTTCCACGTGGCTGGAGGTGGGGCCGCAGGGGGAGGGCTGAGGGCCCTGCCCAACTCCCACCACTTCCGCTCACACACCTCTGTCAAACCCCGGCACGTGGCCCAGCTGCCCAGGAGGCTGGGAGCGCAGGTGGTCACCTGGTGAGCCGGGAACCTTCCTGGAGGCCAAACACGGAAACAAACAGAGGAAGCTCTGCACACCCGCAGGGCAAGCGCCCGGTCCCCCTGCCCATCCTCGGTGGCCACCGTCACCGCACGTTTCCTGAGGGGCCTCCCTGCTGTCCGTGCCTGCCTAGTCTCCAGCCAGGGCCGGGGCTTCTGTCCAGCCGTCCAGGCCTCTGAACCTCCCCTCGCCCCTGCTCGTCTCAGCGCCCACCCCACACCCTGCCAGGGCCCCTGTGCCGGCTGCTCCCTCTGGCGGGAACGCCCTCCCCGAGCTCTGCCTGCCTGGCCGCCTCTCCACCTTCAACTGTGCTCGCATGTCACCTCCTCCGGGATTCCCTCCTTACCACCCCATTTAAAGCGCAGCCCCTCAAGCCTCATTCCCCGGCCAGCCCTGTCTACCTCTGTGGCTTTTGTGTCTTTCTAACATGTGACACCATTTACCTGCTGATTCCATGTTGTCTGTCTGCTCCACTAAAATGTAAGCCTCGGTCAGTGGGGTTTTCCATTGCCGCTTTCCCAGCTGACAAAGCTGGACCAGGAGGTAGCAGTGGGATGACGATAAACCCCAACAATGCCATGCGGGGGCGAGCAGGGGATTAACCTCGCCCTCGCTGCAGATGAAAATAAGAACTGAGGCTCAGAGACGTTAAGAAACACATCCAGGCTCACACAGCTGGTTCGTGGTGGGACAGGGATTCAGAACCCTTGCACACAGACCCTGAAGTTTCTGCTTCACCCACAGCTGTGAAAGGCGTCACGGGGACGATTCACACGATCTAAGTGTTCCTGTCACACCCACCCTGTGTCTCAACCACTAATTATCTCAATCGACTTGGTTAATTGCCACCCAAACAGAAACAGCAAACACGAGGCAGAGGACCAGGTGTCAGGCCTTCAGGCAGCGGCTTGGAGGGAGGGTGAAGGGCACGGGGGTGGGGGGGCGCCCACCCCGCCCAGAGGGACCCCCGCCCCTCAACCAGCAGATCGCAGCTCCCGGAGCCTTGCTGCTGGTTTCTGAGGCTGGGATTCCAGAGCAGCGGCCTTTATACATGAGCCCTTCTTACGAAGTCCGGAAATAACGGTCCAGCAGCAGGAACGCCTGTGAAGGTTCATCTACCCTTCAGCCGCCCCGGCAACGCGCGCCCGACAGGGGCCCCAACAGGAGCCGAGAGGCGGGGCCAGGACCCGGTGACGGGGTCCGCGTGTGGCCTGGGGACGGCAGAGCGGGCGACGGGGCCTGAGCGCCTTCCCTCAAATCGACGCTCTTAGGACGTCCATCGTGAGTCAAGCTGCCGTTTCTCGTGGTTCCTTCCCCATTTTCCTCCTGCACCACAGTGGTCAACACATTTCTGGAGAGCCCTGCTGCTAGAAAGCCCGTGCCTCCTGAAACCTGCGCGGAGAAGGAAAATGGTCCCGGCCACTTGGCGGGAGAGGCCACGTGTCTGTGCATCCTTTGTATGGAGACGCCTCTCTGGACTCCGAGTTCATCCCCTTGGCTGCACAGCCCAGGAGCGTGGCACGCGGCCCCTCGCTGGCCCTGCCTCTCCGTGAGCCTTCCCCTGAGGGCCGAGGGACACGGAGGGGCACTGCCGTGCTGCCAGCGCAGGAGCTCCCCAGTCTGCTCTGCGGTAGCATCTCCTGGTGGAGGTTAAAATTCTCACCCCTGCTGACCACATCAGAACTGACGGTCTGATGGTCGGGTCCCTGGGGCCCGAATCTGCGCTCGGGGGAGGCCATGCTGTCCCAGGGGCCTCCTGGGGAGGCGGAAGGAGCAAGCCCTGCGGGTCTGTTTGGATATAGCTGAACACAGAGGTCTCTGCTGCTGCAACCAGGGTTTCCAACTGGGTCCCCCCGAGAGGCGACGGGGCCCGCGGCTCCACCCTGCAGCGAGACCCGCAGGGCGGCCAGGTGGGCGGGAAAGGACACACACGTACGCTCATGCGCACACGCACACTCACACCTGCCACTGGGGACAGCTCGCCCTGTGGGCGTGCAGCTGTTCTGTGGCGCAGCCCCCTGCCCCGTGGGGGGACTTCAGGAGGGACATCCAGGAGCCTCCCGGGGCCTGTGCCGGAGCCCTAGGGCTCAGCGCGCCGGCCACTGGGACAGAAGGCCGCTGACACATCTTGGACCCGAATAAAGAGCTCTGGGCCCAGAGCAGAGACCCAGCAAATCTCAGGTCCCTTGGAGCCGGTGGCCCAGCAAACAACTGCAGCTCCTTCTCCAGACACAGCCCTGGTCCCCGAGGGGGATGGAGGAGGAATGGAGGTCGGGCGTCTGCTGCCTCAGGGCTGACCCCGAAGGCCTCAGGGGTCCCAGTGGCGAAGCTGGAGAGCGGCCGGGGCTGCTGCAGCTCCTCTGCCCTCAGAGCGGCCTGGGGGCCGGTCAGCAGTGCGGAAGCTCAGGCCCGGCCCACCCTCCCTGATCACAGCTGAGAGGCGCCTCTGGGAGACCCGGCGGGAGGTGCCCCGGTGGCCGAGCTCCTGGTCACGAATCCAGTCCCTCCACAGGTGGGCGCTGGCTGGTGAAACAGCGCCGGATAACAGGTGAACAGGTAAACCACCAGGCTGCGGGGACTCCCTGGCGGCCCAGGGGTTGGGGTTCGGCACTTTCACTGCCACGGCCCAGGGTTCAGTCCCTGGCTGGGGAACTAGGGTCCCGTAAACCACGCAGCGTGGCCAAAACCACCCCGAAAAACAAAACAAACAAACAAAACCAAACCACGGGGCTGGTCCCTCAGCCTGGAAACGCAGGCAGTCTGAGCCTTGAGCCCCTCCCCGAACACCTGTCCATCCTTCCTGTACTTTCAGAGAACCTGGGGAGCACCGCTGGTGTAGCCCAGCCTGATGCACGTGGCCACTGCCAGGCTGGGTCAGGGCTGGGGACACCACCTCCTTCAGGATTATTCAGGGGAAGGGTCACCCCAAAGGGCATTGGAAAAGAGGGCATTGATTCATGTGCCCAAACGCAAACGTCCGTGACCTATAATGCTGGCTCATTACGAGACAGCTGGCCTGGGCTTGCACAGACTCGAGACGGGCCAGAGGGGAGCCACGCAGAGGGGAGAGGAGGGCTGGCCTGTGTAGTAACTGTGTCTTTTTTTTTTCTTTTTTTGGTGGCTCCAAGAGGCCGGTGGGATCTTAGTTCCCCGACCAGGGATCAAACCTGGGCCCTCGGCAGTGAAAGCTCGGAGTCCTAACCACTGGACTGCCAGGGAATTCCCTTAACTGTCTTAAATTTCTTTATTCTGATACTTTGACGTCTGGGGCCTCGCTGACCCGGAGGGACGGCCTCTCCCAGGTTCCGGATTCCGGGAGGCTGTAAGCCACTCACCTGAGCGCCCCTGTCACGTGTAACCCAGCCAGCCCGAGCCCCCCCGGCCCCCCCCCGTGGGCTCTCACCCCCAGGGCAGGGCCAGCCCCGCGCCCCAGAGCCCCGGGAATGGCTCAGCCAGCCACTGCTGGGCTCCCCTGAGGCATCCTCCCCTGGGAAGCCCAGTAAAGGCTCTGAGCCCGGTGCACCCCACCCTCTGCCTCCTGACCTCCCCACGGCCCGTCCTCCTGGGAGCTGGGAGTAACCCCCTCCCGTCAGTGGACGTGGTCTCCTGATCCGCTGGCCGCTCTATACCTGAATAACGATAAAACAGCTGGCCAGGGCTGGCGGCTACCTGGTGGCTGGGACAGCAGGTGACAGCAGGGCCTTCGACCCCAATTCCCTCTCAGCTTTCATCTCACAGAGCAGGGTGCGCCTGGCCACTCCACAGAGGCCCGTCCCCGTTATTATTCTCCAGCTGCCCTGGAGGAAGCTTCTAGCTGCTGGGCAAACTCAGAGTGTGCTGCTGGGAGATCTGAGAAGCTGCTGGTTCCCATGTGCAGGCCTGGGAGAAACTTCTGCTGCTGTTGGTGGCCTTGCCAGCGTCCTCGTGACTGCTCTCTGGTCCAGCCTGTTTAAGGCCTCTTGGGAGGGAATGATGCCCAGACTCTGGCTCTCGGGGGTGCACACCCCAGTCAGGCACCGTGGACCCCGCCCGGGCCACATTGGCATAACAGAAGTCGTCAGTTTCACAGGCGACCTGCTCGGGACCCTCAAGTCTTTCTCACATGATTTGCAGGTGACACAGGGAGGCTTTCAGTGACACAAACCATCCCTGGCACGCATCCTGAGCTGCAGCTGTATCAGCGCTCCCCGTGTGCGCAGAGATGCCCGGTGGCGTCGGAGTCACGGCTGTTCCGCGGACTCTGCTGTGCGTCCAGGCTGGAAGGGTTCTCTGAGCGCGGCCCTCGGTTCCTGGTGACGGCTGTTTCTTGGTAGCTGCCTCGGCTGCCACGTGGACAGGCGAGGACAGCGTGGGAGAATGTCCCTGCTCAGGCCTGAGGGTGGAGCTGCCGGCCCCTCCCCACATTGCCCCATCTGGGAGTGGGGGGTGGGGTGGGAGGCCACACCTAATGGGGCGGGCTGGTGCTGGCCTCCAGGAAAGGGAGGCCTGCGGTCACACAGGGGAGCTTTGCTGCAGGGGGAGGGGAGGGGAGGGGAGGGGAGGGGAGGGGAGGGGAGGGGAGGGGAGGGGAGGGGAGGGGAGAGAAGCAAAATGGAGGGGGGCGATCCGCCTGCGTGGGAGACCCCGTGGAAGAGAAGGAGCACGTGCTGAGCGAAGGCTGGAGAAGCAAATGAGAGGTCCAGAACGGCCCACCTCCGTTCATCCCTTCTAAGGGGCGTCCGTGCCAGGGCTGGGGGGGGCTGGTGTTTCTGAGGCTTCTCCCATGTGGGCTCAGCTGCGTGAGTCAATTCCTTGGTTCCGAACAAGCAGTGTAACAGGCAGAGTGGGGAAGCTGGAGGTGGGGTGTGGGAGCCCAGCCTGGCATCTCCTCGCTGCGCCACCCTGCAGCCCTGAAAGGGATTTTCTATGGCAGGAGGCTCATGGCAGATGTCGGTGGGTCCCCAGGCCTGCAGCACCCAATCCTGGCTTCCCGCCGATGTGTCCCTGGCATTCACTGGGCATCTTCCTCCTGAGATCCATGTAGCCTCATCAACTCTCTGGGAAGGGGCTCCACAGTCTGTGGGGAGTGTGTGTTCTCTTTGGACCGGTGAGCAGGGGGCTCACTGGCAGGGCCCAAGAGAGCCACAGGGGCGGAAGCTGACGTCTTTGCTGAGTGCTGTTCTGAGTTTAAAGCTGGCTTTGTCCAGGCTGTGTATTATGAGGAACATCTTCTTGAGTCTCTGGGCTTGTCGTCCTTGGGCTAGCCTGCGTTTGTAAGCGGTGAGGACAACTTGGGGATAATTTAGTTCTTAACTCCTAGGTTTACATGTGATGAACACACACGTTTCCTTCTGGGTGTTGGGATCCACTGAACATGATAGAAGCTGGTTTTCACCTTGAAAATACTGAGGATGGGACTTTGCCTGTCAAGCTATGGCCAGCATCTACTCAGGTTGGCCTCTCTCTTCTTTACCTTTGTAATAATCCATGGATCTAAAACCGATCAAATTGTCCATCCATCACCCATTCACTCATCGATAAACCCATTCATCCACCCATCTACTCGTCCATCCATCCATCCACCACCTATCCACCAACCACCAATCTGTCCATCCACTCATCTATCCATCCATCCGCCCATCCATCCATCCACCGCCTATCCACCAACCACCAATCTATCCATCCACTCATCTATCCATCCATCTGCCCATCCATCCATCCACCACCTATCCACCAACCACCAATCTATCCATCCATCCACCCATCCATCCATCCTTCCATCCATCCACCCACCCATTCATCCGCATTAGTGCATACAATCAACATGACTCTAGGCAATGTGCAAAGCTGTACTAAGATCAGGAAATCAAATTGAGAGGCGAAGCAAGCTCAGTGTTCCTAGCCCAGGCCTCAAGGAAAAAGGTCGGATGCACCAGTGGTCCAGGCTGAGGCTGACAGGAACCCAGGCATCCTGCCTCACACCTGGCACATACCCAAGAGGTACCAGCCATCATCTTCCTTTTGGCCGTACAGAGTTTCCACCTTTAACAAAAAAACAGGGCTTTATATTCACCCTGAAGAAAGCGATGTGCCTCATGTTTAGAGATTTCACATCGGAACCTAATTTTTAAAAAAGATTTACAATCTGCTCAATAGCCGCCCCCCCCCCCAGCCCAGGTCCAATTTCAGGAAATAATTCCTACAGGGCAGCCAAGGCTGATGCCTCCCTCTCGTCACACAGACTCCTCGCTCTGCGGGAATGATTCATCTCCAGGGGCAGAATTTGACTGGATTTAGCTTTGGAAAAGCAAGTCCCATCTCCCAGGGCTCAGTTGGGCTCGATTCATAAATTTTTGACAAGAACACATCTCTTCCCGGACTATCTGAGGTTATATATATATATACACACACATATGCTATGAAAACTGCTGTTTCAGTGTTCTGTTCTTATGCCAGAAACTTTCAAGCTGAGCTTTCATTCCAGATTCCTCCCACTTGTTTCACTGAATGCTTTGAACGTCTCAGAAAAAAAAGAAAAGAAAAAACCAGTTTCCTTCCTTCTAAACAAGTGGTGCGCAAAGTGTGGTCCTTGGGGAATTCCCTGGCGGTCCAGTGGTTAGGACTTGGTGCTCTCACTGCCAGGGGTCCAGGTTCAATCCCTGGTTGGGGAAGGCGGCCAAAAAAAAAAAAAAGTGTGGTCCTTGGACCAGAAGCATCAGCACCCCCCCAACACTCCTTAGAAATGCAGATTCTCAGGCTGCACTCCGGCTGCATTCCTGCTGAACCAGAAACTCTGGGAATGTTTTAATAAGGACTTTGTGGGGGGGGGGGGTCTGATGTTTGCTGCAATTTGAGAACAGCTGTGCTAAATGCTGAGGCTTCTCGTCCCTCCCCCCACCTTCTCATTAGTACTTTGAGCACTTGGCATAATCGTCTACTTCAGAAGCTGTGTCCCTTGAACACAGGGTGGGACCACATCTTATTGAGTTTTCTGTCCTCAAACAGAAGTGAGGCTATACTTTTTAGGTCATGATTCCCATGGAACCAAGCCCACTGTAGCTGGATGAAATGACAAAGAAGATATCTAGCTAATATCATGGATGTGAAAATCTCCCCTATCTGCCCCAAACATATAGAAATGATAGACAAAATGATTTTAAAAGTTAAAAATATATACTAGAAAGCAAGATGAAATTCCGCTTAGCTCAGAGGGAGCAGAAATGCGCTGATGTAAGTGAGGCGGAAGCTCTAAGGCAAATGCATGTAACCCTTACGAGGGGCGGGACTGAACGTGTAGCCAGGATCCTCGTGTGAAGCCTGGGGCTGAGACTAGGCTCCCTGGTTACGAGTAGAAGGCAAAACCAGCTCTGACTGATCCCTGGGGTTCAGCCAGAAATAATCTACCAGGAGAGGAAGCAGACATGTACACAGCACCTGGAATCAATCTGGTTCTCTGCATGAGAAATGAAACTGGAGATCTCAGGGTGAAAACTATCGCTAATCAACTATGGTTCAATAAAAAGAAAAAAAGGAAAAAAAACCCTAAGCCACTAAATTCTGAGCCATGGATCTGGGGACAAGATAACCTGAAACTTCCTCCCGGGAATGAGTGAGTGTGCTGTGAAAATACAGCACACAAGGAAACCGGATTCCAGGAGAGTCACCAACAAATCCAAAGATGGGTGGATTTAAACCCAAGGAAAGAGGGAGAGAAAAAGTGACTAAGAAGGTCTTAAGCAGACTATTAACATTTTTCAAAGAGATGAGGAATGAGGGAAAAGCACTCCTCAGTACAGAACAGGAGGTATGAATCACAACAGGCAGTTATAAAAAAGAACAAGCAGATATGAAAAATACCACCGGAAGATCTCATAAATGTAAGATGTATTCATTAAAGTTGAAAGGCAAAGCTAAGTAGGTGGCTTAACTAGTCATCTGGACCTGGCTGAAGGTAGAATTTGTTCACTGGAATATGGAGCTGAGGACATTACCCAGAACACATGGCAGGATGAGGAAGATGTGGTGAAGTGGATGAGATCTGAAGAGACCTGGAGGGTCGACGGTACAGCCTCACCAGGCATCCAACAGGATTTCCAGATCAGGTGAGGCCACATACTAAGAACCCGAGCACTTTCTGGATCCGTAAAACAGAAGCCTCAGGCTGATGACATACGCCAGCACTCGAGAAGAATACAAGGCAAAGGGTCATAGAACACGAGGGATTCAGGGCCCAGGACTATCTTCCCATCCATTCCTGTGTGACACTCTGTAAACTCAACTGATGTACAGGTGGACAGAGTCTGATAAAATGTTTCTAAGTTCATACAAAAGAGGAAAAGCAAGAGAGCAGCCAGGAAGATTCTAAAATGACAAGGAGGAAACATTCAATTGCTAGACATTAGCATATTTTATAAAGCAGGAGATAATGGCTAAAAGTAAAAAGTTCAAAATAGACACAAGCGTATCTAGAAGCACTTTCTCATCAGTGGGAAAGGATGGAATGCTTAGCGGATGGTGTGAAAAGAGATAGTCCATCATTTAAAACAGTAAAAAGAAATATCACAACCTTACTTATATAAATAACATATTCCAAGTGGATTAAAGATTTTAATGTAAAAAAGGAACTATAAAAGTGTCAGAAGGAAATGTGGTCAAATAGTCTTTCAAATAGGCCTTTCTAAGAAGGACAGCAAATACACAAGCCATTTAATAAAAAAGTAGGTACTTACATTAAAAAATTCTCTCTATAAAAAGTCAACATCATAAAATTAAGAACAAGGAAAGCACTCGTGCCACACAGTAAAGAGTTAATACCCCTAATGTATGAAGTGCTCTTAAAATCTACTAGAAAATGAGGGACGTCATGAGAAAAAAATTAGCAAAGAAAGAGAAATATATGGTCAACAAATGTACAAAAATATTAACCTCCAGCTTCCCTGGTGGCACAGTGGTTGAGAGTCCGCCTGCCGATGCAGGGGACGCGGGTTCGTGCCCCGGTCTGGGAAGATCCCACATGCCGCGGAGCGGCTGGGCCCCTGAGGCATGGCCGCTGAGCCTGCGCGTCCGGAGTCTGTGCTCTGCAACGGGAGAGGCCACGGCAGTGAGAGGCCCGCATAACGCAGAAAAAAAAAAAATTAACCTCATTAGTAATTGAAGAAAAGCAAGTTAAACGACAAGACGTTCCCTATGTGTCTGTCATGTATGAAAAAAGGAAGATTATATTTAATCAGATCACATGTGTTATATGCCTGGGAAACTGCCTCCTCATGTACCATTTGAGAAAACACACACACACCACACACACACACCACACACACACCACATATACAAACACACACACACACCACACACACACCACACACACACACCACACGCACAGACACACACCACACACACACACCACATACACAGACACACACCACGTAATCAGACACACACACACCACACACAGACATGTAGACACACAGCACACATAACACACAGCACACACCAAGCACACACACCACATACACAGACACACACCACACACAGACTTTTGTGGGGGGCAGGGCGGGGGATTTGGCAAACTGTATCAAAAGGCATAAAATGATGTGTTTCCGCTGATCTAGCAGTTCCATTTCTAGAAGCTCATCCTGAGGAAATGCTGAGACATGAAGGAAGATCCAGACGTGAGAACACAACTTCAGGCTGTGCCGTGTGGAAGGGCGGCCCCATTATAGACAGAGACCCACCGTCGAGTAACTGTCGGGGTCATGGCTTTCCAGAAATGTACACATATATAAAACATAAGCGAAAATGGGCGCACATTACGTGCACGTGGAGAGAATTTTAGACACACGCAAGGCACCTCTGAGAGGATGTCCACCCTGGCGACGACAGAGACAGAATCCTGGGTGACTTAATTTTGTTCCTGTTAGCTGACCTTGTGTTTTTCTAATAAAAGTCACTCTTATAAAGGGAAGAAAAATAGTATTCCAGAAATCCCTGCACAAACAATGAGTGCCGTCACATGCTGGCCACGTTTCATTTAATCCCCAGCCGGCCCCAGGAGTTGCGTCCTATACGCCCCTTGGGGACAGAAGTGGGAACTGAGGCTCAGAAAGGAGGTGGCCCAGGTGGCTGACGGGCAGGACCACCTCCAAAGGCAAGTCTCAAGGGGACATCTGAAGACCCCATGTAGCCACAGGGGCTTTTCCACAGAACACTCAAGTGGATGAGACTTTCCCTCCCCCGCGTTGCATCTGCTTCCGCTGTCTGGAGGCCTGGGTCATCTGCTTGGGGAAGCGGAGGCTGGCTGGGCAGGCGAGGGGTCCCCCTGTGGGCTACTGGGGAGAGGATGCGCGTCCTCACCTTATCAGGCAGACAGACCCACTTGTGACTAGAACAAGCCCTTCCTGAAGCAGAACCAGATGGGACTTCACAGTCTACTCCCACTACCACCAAGAAAGGTCCAGGACCAGCCTGGGGGACACCCACAGCCCCTCTGGTGTGGCCCGTGGAGCAGCGTGGATTCCTCCACGAGTAACGAGGCCCCTTCCCTGCTCTGGCAGGACAGGAGCCTGTGACGATCGACTCCTGGGGAATAGGGAAAACCTACCACCCGGCCCCCAGATGTCTAGCGCTAAGACAGCCCCTCAGAGGGTCGGGAGTTGAAGGCCCTCCATGCTGAGAGGTTTGCCTGTAACACCCTGGGAGGCAGCGAGTCGGAACATTTTAAAATAGAGAAGCGAACGATTTCCAATTTCTGTGTGGCAGAGCTTTGCCTAACCAGGCGCGTGCCTCTTGATTCTGTCTTGACCTTTATTAAACCTAACGGACGCGACGGATTCATTTCCCCCTAATTGGCTGGAGGACTTTCCTCATTACTGGATGAGCAGTTGGCATTTCGACAATCACAGAAATGTAAATTAGCCCCGAGACCACAGAATTACTCCTCTAATTGGACTGAATCTATCAGAAGGGCTGCGTGGCCATCTGTGTTAACGACGGATCGGATTCAGCGGTGGCTTCAAGGGCCATCTGGGCAGGAGCAGGGGTTCCAGGAAGGCGGGGGAGGAGCACGCGGGCCAGGGCCGCTCACGGGCTCCTGCCACAGGGCCTTTGCACTTGCTGTCCCCTCGCCGGGAACACTTCCCCGTAGCCACACAGCTCACTTCCTCTCCTTCATGCCTGCTCAGATGTCACATCTCTGTATTCCCTTCCCTGGTTACCCCTTTTAAAATGACAACCTCCCCCATCCCAGACACTGCTAGCCTGGGGATGAGGGGACGTGCGTACCCTGCCGAATCCCAGCACCTGGGACGGTGGTCGGCACCCGGACACTCGTTTTCATCAAAAGACACTTCAGCAAATGGACGGCTTGCCTCCCTTTGATGCCCCCCCACCGACCCAGCACTTAGCACAGCACAGAGGCCCCCTCTTTCCCAAATGATCCAGCTGTTTATCCTGTAAGTAAACCTAAATGTCGACAGGCAGTCGCACGCAGCAGTGAAGGAGACCCAGCCCTGGGCACAAGGACTCACTCGCATCCCAACTGGTGACGGAGCGGGGAGACAGGCAGGAAAAAGTAGGCAAACCAGTGAGACAGTGATGGGTAGAGCCGCGTCGTGCGAGGAGACACAGCCAGGCTTTGGTGGGCTGTGGCTGGGCAGGGCCAAGACCAAGGGTCGGGAAGCAGCCAGGCTGGGCGGGGCTCCTGGGCTGAGGGGCATGGAGCTCGGTTTGGACAAGGGAAGCTGAAGGTCAGGGGCTGGTGCAGGTGGGCGAGAGGGTGGGCACCAGGACACATGGTCAGCAGGATGGCGAGAGGGTCCTGCACACCATGGGAGGGAGTGTGGGATTAATTCTCAGGGTGGGGAAGCCCTAATGAGGTTGCAATAGCCCTCTCTTGGCTTTTACATAGAGTGGATGAGAAGGCAGAAGGGTGCAGGCCGGAGGTGAGCTGAATTCCAGGTGGGATTGACGCCGACCTGGGTTTTTTAATCAGTAGACGTTGATAAGAGGCCAGGTGAGGAATCCAGGCGAGGCTTTATCAGGGCTGTGCTGAAGCACCAGCGAGCGAGAACTAGTAAGAGGTGGCCTTGCCAGCTCCTGGGGAAGGTGGGCTAGTCCCTTAAATGGGGAGCGGGTAGGGGTGGGTCCAGGGCTCAGGCCGGAGGGGTGCCTTAGGCGGTCTGCCCACCCACTCAGTGATGCTGTGTGCAGGGATCGTGGGCAGGACCCGGTTTTGCTCCCTGCACCTGAATGGCAGTTGGTTTGTGGCCTTTTTGTACCTTATTGTTCAAAATTTGCCCCAACTGAGCATGCGTGCAGTTATTTTTAGTCCCTTATACTTTCTTCGTATTCTGTTGTCCAGCTGCAAGCACTCCAGTAAAGGGTCCCAGGTCCCAGCCTGTCTCAAAACCACACTTTTGGGACTTCCCTGGTGGTGCAGTAGTTAGGAATCTGCCTTCCAATGCAGGGGACACCGGTTCTATCCCTGGTCTGGGAAGATCCCACATGCCACGGAGCAACTAAGCCCGTGCGCCACAACTACTGAGCCTGTGCTCTAGATCCCACGAACCACAACTACTGAGCCCACATGCTGCAGCTACTGAAGCCCGTGCACCTAGAGCCCGTGCTCTGCAACAAGAGAGCAATGAGAAGCCCAGGCACCGCAACGAAGAGTAGCCCCCACTCGCCGCAACTAGAGAAAGCCTGTGCACAGCGACGAAGACCCAACGCAGCCAAAAATAAATGAATTAAATAAATAAATTTTTTAAAAAGAGTCAATATAACTTATAAAACAAAAACAAAAGTACCAACAAACAAAAGTCCAGGACCAGATGACTTCACAGGCAAATTCTATTAAACACTTAAAGAGCTAACAGCTATTCTTCTGAAGCTCTTCCAAAAAATTGCAGAGGAAGGAAAACTCCCAAACTCATTCTACGAGGCCACCTGATATCACCCTGATACCAAAACCAGACAAAGATACCACAAAAAAGAAAACTACAGGCCAATATCACTGATGAACATAGATGCAAAAATCCTCAACAAAATACTAGCAAACAGAATCCAACAACACCTTAAAAGGATCACACACCATGATCAAGTGGGGTTTATCCCAGGGATGCAAGGATTCTTCAATATTCGCAAATCAATCAACGCGATACACCATATTAATAAACTGAAGGAGAAAAACCATATGATCATCTCAATAGATGCAGAAAAAGCTTTTGACAAAATTCAACACCCATTAATGATAAAAACTCTCCCGAAAGTGGGCATAGAGTGAACCTACCTCAACATAATAAAGTCCATATACGACAAACCCACAGCCAACATCATACTCAACAGTGAAAAGCAAAAAGCATTTCCTCTAAGATCAGGAACGGGACAAGGATGTCCACTCTCGCCACTTTTATTCAACATAGTTTTGGAAGTCCTAGCCACGGCAATCAGAGAAGAAAAAGAAAAAAAAGGAATCCAGCTTGGAAAAGAAGAAGTTACACTGTCACTGTTTGTAGGTGACATGATACTATATGTAGAAATTCCTAAAGATGCTACCAGAGCTCATCAATGAATTTGGTAAAGTTGCAGGTTGCAAAATTAATACACAGAAATCTGTTGCATTCCTATACACTAACGACGAAAGATCAGAAAGAGAAATTCAAGGAACAATCCCATCTACCATCGCATCCACCCTCAGCGGGGATTCGCCGTCCAGCCTCCTTCCTGGGCTTTGGGCCCGCGTTCCATTCACTCCCTGTCCCTCTTTGTGTCCTGTGAGATGAAGGCCTTCTACCCAGGCCCCCCTCCTCCAGGGACAGGTGGCTTTTCTGGGAGGACACTGCTCAGGGCTGCGAGGCACCCCCAATCAGAACAGAAACTAATCCGGTCGTTTCAAACAGGGGATGCAACACAGGACTGGTCACCGGTAGGGCGGGCGGTGGGGAGGGCGGGGCTCAGGCAGCCAGCGACAGGCAACAGCCGGGCTGTGAGGGGCACGGGGTGCACAGCGCCCAGGCCTCTCCCTGGAAGCTGCCGGAAGCACCTAGGGACTGTCAGGGCAGGAGCTGGAGCCCCAGGCATGGGGGAGGGATGCCCAGCCCGGCCCCGCCAGAGCCTCTCCAGGACCTGGACGTGCAGCCTGCAGGGGACCCTGCGGGCACAGCCCCGAGGCCGGGAACATGGAGGACAGCGTGGCCCACCCCGCCCCCCAGCGGTGGTGTGTGGAACTGCTCCAGTGCCCTGGGTCAGGGACGGCCACGGGGCCACATCGCTGTATGACGTTAAACAACTGTTCCACTGAGAACGACATTTAGGAAAGGTGGCTTGAAATGACTCTCGTCCCTGCTCTAAACGGGGGCGGGGCACACCTGCCCTCTCTGACCCCCCCACGGCCCGGGCCTGCTGCCTCGCTCCTCTGCGCTCTGCTGTGGCCCACGGGCTGCTGGGCTTGTAAGGAGACCCTGCCCTGAACTCAGGGACTGAGCCGGAGCCCCCAGCCCGGGGGACAGACAGTGGAGCTGCTGCCCTCGGGCCCATGGGTTTCCTGCCACTGGCTGTTAACAGCAGAGGGCAGCCTGCAAAGCACAGGGCGGGCATCACTGAGGCGTCCCGCGGCCTTCCCCACCCCCAGGCCTCTGCGAGAACAGCCTGCTGCCCCGGATGTGGGCCTGCCTTCACCCGACGCCAGAGGGGAGGTCCTGGGCTTCTGATCCCGGCCTCCGGGCTCGCCCGTGGAGGTCCCACCTGCCTTCCATGTCTCTGTCTGATTTTTCTTTCTTCTTTCTTGCTATTTATAATTTACTTTATCTTGCTGGGATTTTTCTGTTTCCTGGCAAGCTACCTTAAATCCAGTCAACAATAAAAGTTTATAAAAATAGAGTTGCCCTATGACCCAGCAATCCCACTCCTGGGCATATTTCCAGACCAAACTCTAATGCAGAAAGATCCAGGCAGCCCCATGTTCACAGCAGCACTGTTCACAATGGCCAAGACACGGGAACAACCTGAATGTCCATCGACAGATGATGGATAAAGAAGATGTGGTGTATATATATATACAATGGAATAGTACTCAGCCATAAAGAGAATGAAATAAGGCCACTTGCAGCAACATGGATGCAACTAGAGATTATCATACTACGTGAAGTAAGTCAGACAAAGACAAATACCATATGAGACCAATTACATGTGGAGTCTAAAACATGACACAAATGAACCTATCTATGAAAGAGAATGGACTTGTGGTTGCCAAGGGGGAAAGGGGTGGGGGAGGGATGGAGTGGGAGTTTGGGTCTAGTAGATGTAACCTATTATATATAGAATGGATAAACAACATGTCCTACTGTAGAGCACAGGGAACTATATTCAATATCCTGGGATAAACCATAATGGAAAAGAGTAGAAAAAAGAATGTATATATAACTGAAAAAAAAAAGTTTAAAAACATATATACATATATACACACATCTGTACACTTAATGTACGTAAGTATGTGTGATTCTGTATGTGCATATCTATCTCTATAATCTGTATGGATTCTACATGCCTGTCTATCCATATCTATACCCAGATCTACAGCAACATCTATATCTACGCCTCTGTAGCTCCATCCATACCCATTTCCACACCTAATCCATATCTACACCTACACCTGCATCACCCCAGTCCGCAAACGTCCCCTGATGTCCCACAGGCAACGCCAACCCCAGACCCCTCCCCGACAGCTAGGGGGACCCTGCCCAGCTCAGAGCCCAGAGCCCCCTTTACAAAGTGGAGACCCAGACCAGGGGTGTTGGGGACCCACCTGTGGTCAAAGCACCAGGGCCTGACGGAGCCTGCTGCCGGGCCTCCTTTTGCTGGACGCCCCTTCTTCAACACCTCGGAGGGTTTCTGTCTTCCTTCCAATCCCTCGTCACTGTGACCACCGGCTAGAACTCACCCAGGGGAGCATCAACCTGGCCCTTCGTCGCTCTCTAATGGCCAAACCCGCAGTCACCGTGCGTTCACAGAGCTCAGGTCTCCCAGCTACAGCTGGGTGCAAGGGAGCTTCCACACCTGGACCCCTCCCTGCCTCACCAGCTGGGACCGGGGGCTTTGCCCAGCTCTGCCCTCCGCCTGCACCGGTCAGCACCCCGTGACCCCCATGCGGCCTCGGCTGTCCCCCATGTGCACTGGGCACCTACCCCACTTCTGGACGCCCCCTCACTGCGGGCCGCGCACTGTACGTGGTGGGCGTGGGCACTGCTCGTGTTACGTTCGGGTCACCCCCCGCCCCGTCCCCTCTGCCTCCCCGACCACTGCGCAGGGTGCCCTCTCTTCCCAGTGAGGTGTCTCGTGCCCCCAGTTAGTTACCACGGCAACAGGCTCCTGCCTCTCCTTCAGGAGACGCTCCTTCGTGGAGGCTCACCTCCTTCCCCGTTCCCCATGCTGCAAAATCCTCCAGGAGGATATTCCCACCCAGGTGCCACCAGGGATGGAGACAGGCCCGTCTCTCCATCGCCCTCTCCCAGGCGCCTACGTGGTGACACCCAGGGCAGTGCCTCCCACACCCCCCCATACCAGGTTCTCTTTTGGACAGATTGGGGTCTCAGATGGGCCCCGACCCTAACCTTACCCCGTACACAGGCTGCTTCCTGGATGCTGGTGGTGGCGTCCAGCCTCACTTCTCTCTCCCCGCCGGCATGTGGGATGCGGCTGTCGCCCTCGTCCGGCCCCCCGACACCTGGTGTCTTCTCACCTCGACCACACCCACTGTTTCTCCCTCCCTGCTCGGTTCCCCCATGCTGGCTTCTGCCTGACCCTGCGCTGCCTCCGACTTGAGCCACTGCGAGCCCCTGGGGGTCCCCGCCCTCAAATTCCTCCTCCTGCCCTCACGGCCCACAACCCCTGGCCGGGCCCACCTGGCTGGGTTGGCAAGGCCCGGTCGCCCTTCCAGACAGGTCCCTTCCTTCCCTCAGGCTCCCAGCTGGGTTTGGTTTGGAAGGAGACAGGGCGCAAGAGGTCTGTCGGGGCGCTTCTCCCCTGCCCCTCCCTGTGTGGGCGCCTTGCGTCTCCAGTGGTGGTTCATCCCCCCCAGGGCGGTCCCTCCACCCAGGCGCATGTCCACTGAGCCCCCTGCTACCCACACCCAGGCCAGGGGTCAGGGGCAGCCCCCAGGGGCTCTGCAGCTTCCTTGGGACTCTGACAGGGGTTCCCAAGCTGACATCCTCTAACACTGGGAAGGATTAGAATCCAGTGTCGAGGTGCAGGAATCAATCAGACACGGAGAGCTGGTACTTTCTGCCAGGTTCAGGAATCATCGGAAAGGATTTGCCTTTTTTTTTTTTTTTTTTTTTTTTGCTGTACGCGGGCCTCTCACTGTTGTGGCCTCTCCCGTTGCGGAGCACAGGCTCCGGACGCGCAGGCCCAGCGGCCATGGCTCACGGGCCCAGCCGCTCCGCGGCATGTGGGATCCTCCCGGACCGGGGCACGAACCCACGTCCCCTGCATCGGCAGGCGGACTCCCAACCACTGCGCCACCAGGGAAGCCCAGGATTTGTCTTTAATGACGAAAACAGCTGAGAAAAGTCAGCGTACTGAAGACTCTGCCGGCTAATCCTCTGATTCCATTTTAACGTGTATAACTGAGGATTGATTCTCAATTTGTGATTTAAAATTGGACCTTGTCAGAGAATTTTAAACATTTGCAAACAATACCGAAATGCTTCAGAGAAGTTGAGATTTGGTATAAGTTTAATATACTAGACACTCTAGAGTTTTTTAAGCGCTTAGGGGAATTTCTGCAATGATATCAGGCATTCAATGTGCTTAAAGAGAAAAGAAAATACGCCACATTTGTAAGTGTCATTTTAAACGTTCAAGGGAATTTAATTAACTAAAGGCAGAAATGGAACTGATCGTTGTTTAATAGCATCTAATCTGTTAAACTGAGTTAATCAAGCATTAATCAAAGAAAAGGGGAAGCTGAGTGTTCTTACTTTATTTATAACCACAATAATATGGTCTCTAGGTTTAACTGAAAAGCTTAAAGCAAACAGGTTTGGAAAGGTGTAACTTCAATAAACTGTATATAAATTTTTAAAAACCAGCCTTAAATAATCTTTTCTGTGACCTAAGTCCCTACAGACAAACAAAAACCTAAATGAAACCCCAGAAAAAACCCACAAAATCCACAAGGACCCCAAACCAATCAGAGTTCAGCCCCACATCAGCAGAGCTCGGCCACAGTGGACCCCGAGGCCTGGCCCCTGGCCGCTGCCCTTCCGTCCATCCGTGGGTATTTACAGAGCGCTCACTAGTGCTCCAGGCCCTGTGCAGAGCAAGCCTGGCCGGCTTACGGTCCGCAGAGTGGCGGCTGGGCGGAGGCTGGTTCTCAAAGTGGGTTCCCTGGACCAACAGAGTCAGTGGCCCTTGGGAATCTGTTGGAAATTAAGATTCCTGGCTGGGCTTCCCTGGTGGCGCAGTGGTTAAGAATCCGCCTGCCAGTGCAGGGGACACAGGTTCGAGCCCTGGCCCGGGAAGATCCCACATGCCGCAGAGCTACTGAGCCCGTGTGCCACAACCACTGAGCCTGCACTCTAGAGCCCGTGAGCCACAACTACCGAGCCCGCGTGCCACAACTACTGAAGCCCACGTGCCCCTACAGCCCGTGCTCTGCAACAAGAGAAGCCACCGCAATGAGAGGCCCGCGCACCGCAACGAAGATGGGCCTCCACTGGCTGCAACTAGAGAAAGCCCGCACGCAGCAACGAACACCCATCGCAGCCAAACATAAACAAATAAATGAATTTTTAAAAAAAGATTCCCGGGCTCCACCCTGCCATACTGAATCCACATCTCTGGGTTGGGGCCCAGTGATCTATTTTAAGGAGACTCTCAGGGATTCTGGTGCAGCTGGAGTCTGAGAACCAGGCCCAGAGACCAGCCTCACCCTTCTGGTAGGTCTCCTGGCCCCTCCTGCTCTGCCTGTGAACGTGCTCTGCTCAGCGCTCTGAGTGGTAGAGCGGCTGTCAGAGCATCCTGGGGCCTCACTTGAGACAGGCTGGGACCTGGAACCTGGGCCCCTTTGCTGCAGTGCTTGTACCTGGACACACCTCTCCTCCAGCAATAAATACAAAGAAACTATACAGGACTAAAAATAAATGCACGCATGTGCAGCTGCTGCAAATTCTGGACAAAAGATACAAAAAGACCAAATAAAACCCAGCTGCCGCTTCTGAAGAGCCGGGAGCAAAAACAGGGTGTCAGGAGCCAAAGCAGGGCACCGCGCAGGCCCCCCGCACTCAGCACCACCCGGGCGCTGGGCAGACCACCTGAGCCATGCCTCCAGCCCGACCCCTGGACACACCCCTCCCCTCACCCCGTGTAAGGGACCAGCCCCCCTCAGGGAGCGGGCAAGCAAGGGAAGCTGTTTGGTCTCCGCACCCCCGCCACCAGCTGCAGCAGGGGCCCCCGGAACGCCTTGCCTGAATTTCCTGTCTGGCCTCAGGCCAATTTCTATCGATTGGGGAAGGCCAAGAACCCTGGTCGGTACATCAGGACTCAGCATCCCGGCTAACTGAGATTCTTGTCCCATATAATGGGACAGTCACTGCACACGCTGGCTTCCTCTGTTTTACATCCAGAAACAGCTCTGAACCTCAGGCTTGGCTGCTGGTGGCTGGGAGCTCGTGGCCCACCTGCTGCTGCAGGACTTGCTCAGTTCACTGGCCGTCCCCAGACCCTGAGCCTTGGCCTCTCTGAAGAGGGGCCGGAGGCCACGGCAGTGAGGTCAGAGGTGACAGTGTGGGGGTCACATCCCTGACCTCCAGCTCTGGCTTCCCAGCTGCTGGCAGCCTCGCTCCCACACAGCCAGAGCCCCGTGGGCCACCGTCATTTCCAGGCCATTGGAGCTGCCCTGCTTCACAGTTTGGACCCATGACCAAGCTCAGTCAGCTTCCCCTGGAGAGAGGACATCACCAGCTGGGGCACCAACAGCTGCCTAAGTTACTCTGCCCCCGGATGGGACGCTCTTGGTGCTGGCAATGCTGATAATTAAGAATAATCAGGGGCTTCCCTGGTGGCGCAGTGGTTGAGAGTCCGCCTGCCGATGCAGGGGACGCGGGTTCGTGCTCCGGTCCAGGAAGATCCCACATGCCGCGGAGTGGCTGGGCCTGTGAGCCATGGCCGCTGAGCCTGTGTGTCTGGAGCCCGTGCTCTGCAACGGGAGAGGCCACAGCAGTGAGAGGCCCGCGTACCGCAAAGAAAAAAAAAAAAAAGGTCTAAAAAAAAAGAGAGAGGAAACTTAAAACAGTGGTTTTTTTTAAAAATAAATAAAGGGGTAATCAGGTTAAAACAAGGTCATTCAGGTGGGCCCTAATCCAGTGTGACTGGTGTCCTTCTAACGGGGAGCACACACAGAGGGAGGGGACGTAAAGACACAGGGAGAAGACGGCCATGTGATTGGAGGGTCGCATCTACAAGCACCAGGGTTCACAGCAAATACCGGGAGCTGGGAGAGGCAGGAAGGACCCTCCCTGGGAGCCCCCGGGGGCGCAGCCCCGGAGACTTCAGACTCCAGCCTCAGTGCAGTAAGAGGAGGGGGCCGTGGCTTTAGGCCTCCCGGGTGACGGTACTCTGTCAAGGCTAACAGATCCAGTGTCAAAAACTCTTTGATTTGGGGGCTCTGGTGTCGCCACTGGGTAGACAGCTAACCAGCTGGTTAGTTAGGCTTGAGCTAGTGGGGATCTGCGTTCCAGCCCCTGGTACCAATGGCTAAGCTGCTTCCCCATCCTGGGCCTCTGAGCATTCTGTGTGGAGCGGGGTCACAGCACCTCAGAAGGAGCATTTGTGCGTGAAGGGCAAGGAATTGGTGACCTGGTGACCTGGTCGTAACCCACGACCTGGTGCTGAGGGCTCAAACCCGAACTCTCCTGGAAGCAGGGTCCTTTGGCACCCCAGGTCCACAGCCCTTGAAAGCCCTGCCCATCCCTCTCTGGATGGGCTGTGTCACGTCACGTTAATCATGCTGTGACCGTCCCGCTGAGCCGTGAACAGAGCCCAGGATATTAGCCTTTGACTGGGCTCCGAACCAAACCTGATTTTATCCTAAGAATACACTGAACCAAGGAGGTGAAAGGCCTGCACACTGAAAACTATAAGACATTGATGAAAGAAGTTGAAGAAGACACAAATAAATGGAAAAGTATCCATGCTCATGGATCGGAAAAATGTTGTTAAAATGACTGTACTACCCAAAGCAATCTACAGATTGAGTACATCCCTATCAAAATGCCAATGACATTTTTCCTCAAAAATAGAACAGCCAATCCTATAATTTGTGTGGAACCACAAAGACCCCAGAGCAATCTTGAGAAAGAAGAACAAAGCTGGAGGCATCACACTCCCTGATTTCAAACTACCTTGCAAAGCTACAAGAATCAAAACATATGGCATTGGCATAAAAACATTCCATAGATCAATGGAACAGAATACAGAACCCAGAAACAAACCCATGCACACATTGTCAATTAATTTATAACAAAGGAGCCAAGAATATACAACGAGGAAAAGATAGTCTCCTCAAAAAATGGTGCTGGGAAAACCGGACAGCTCCATGCAAAAGAGTAAAACTGGACCACTATCTTACACCATACAGAAAAATTAACTCAAAATGGACTAAAACTTTGAGCATAAGGCCTGGAATCATAAAATTCCTAGAAGAAAACGTCCTCTCTGGAGCCTTCTCTACAAGCTGCCCCCCCCAGGAGCAGCCGTGGGGAATTCAGATGCTCACAACCCCCATTTGCACCCTGCTTTACACACATCCACCAAGACAAGCCCACGAAACAGGGTGGGTCTCCTCGTTGCCATCGTGCAAACTCCCCAAGCCGAGGACCAGCTTTTACAATTTCCACCCCCCCACTGGCCCCCACTTTAGTGTAATGCAACAGAACGCGTGGCTTGAGAAAGAAAGTCACATCCAAAACACAACGTCTTGTTACCATATTCATAATGTTTCCCAGTCCCGCTGCCATCGAGGTTTCTTACATTGACCTAAGTTTTGGGGCCTTACGTCCCCCTTACTGGTAACACGCAGCTCACGGACCAGCCAGGCCAACAGGTCTGCTCGGCAGACGGTCCCCTCATGAGGCCTCGGTGGCCAGGCAGTGACACTTACCCTCATGCCCAGCTCGATGTTCTCCCCACCGTACACCTCCATGCCCGGGTCCAGCAGGCCGATGTCCCCGAAGTACTCCCGGTCCACCACGAAGGAGCAGCCGATCATGGCTGGGGTTCTGGAGGGAAGCAGGCAGTGCATGAGCTGGTTGCTGGTGTGTGGCCCCGGATCTCCACAGCCTGGTTGGGCTCACCATCCTCTTTCCAAGTCCCCACACCTCATCCCTGCACTCCTCACCTCCGCTTGGTCACTGTGCCCAGGGCTTGGGACACAGGCAGGGCTGCCTAGGACTTGTCTTTGCATCCCTCAGAGATGACAAAAACCAGTATTCAATTCAGGCAACTTAGTGGAAATTTTTAAAAATCTGTTTACCCAATGAGTTGTTTAGTTGCCCTGATCATCAGTCACTTGCCTACCTCCTTCGTTATTTTATCTGTGTATCAGTAGTCAGGGCTGTAATGGGCGGTTGCACAGGCTGTGCACTGCTCAACTCTATGGAAGCTCTTCAATATCAGACTCTCTCTGAATGACACACCTTGAAGTTGTACAGTACACAACCTGTGCAGCTGTCTGCAAAAGACTGCCAACTGTACTATTATTCCTGTAATAATTCTATTTACAGCTACATATTTTTAAAATGTCAGTAAATCTTGCCTTGTCCCAAGCAATTGTATCTGTAAAATCATGTGTCAATGTGCTGGTTATAGTTTTTTCTAAAATGCATTAACAATCTATCAGTGTTGAGACCTCCACTGGTCTCATGGAGCAGCGGTGGTCAAAGCAGGACAGGGTGAGACAGAGTGGCAGAGAAAAGTGGACGGTGTCACTGTGAATAGAACTGTACATTTGCTGACTCATTCATTCATTCATGATACATTCACATCATGAATGCAGGATATACTGAGTGCCTATTAGTCGGAGGGGATAAAAAAGAGAAAGGAAAGAGAACGGAAAAATAGCTTGCTAGCAAGAAGTAGACACAGTCTCTGTTTTGTAAGAAAGCAGGACCTTCCAAGCTTTTGAAGGACGTGTTTCCCTCAAAACAAAGACACCTCCCTTGTAGGCTGAGGGCTTAGTTTCTTCCGAGCTCTGAGAGGACTAGTGAAGGCTCCCCACTGGGGCTTCCCTGGTGGCACAGTGGTTAAGAATCTGCCTGCCAATGCAGGGGACACGGGTTCGAGCCCTGCTCTGGGAAGATCCCACATGCTGCGGAGCAACTAAGCCCGTGCGCCACAACTACCGAGCCTGCTCTCTAGAGCCCGCGAGCCACAACTACTGAAGTCCGCGTGCCTACAGCCTGTGCTCTGCAACAAGAGAAGCCACCGCAGTGAGAAGCCCGTGCACCGCAAAGAAGATCCAACGTAGCCAAAAATAAAATAGAACAAATAAATTAAAAAACAAAAACAAAAAGGCTCCCCACTGTCCCCGAAGGCCCCTGTGGTCCTGGCAAGGCTGAAGGCTAAGGCTGTTTCCTGCTCCGTTCCCCCCGCTGTCCCGTTGCTCCCACAGGTATGAAGTCACTCATGATAACGCCATGATAAATTGTTCTCAATCACAATTTAAAAGAAGCATTTCTTTTCAATGTGACTAGGACATCAGAAGCAAATGCCCATGAGTTGTCCAAGAATAACAGAGGCATTAAAAGGCGATTATCCTTTTATTTGTAAAAAGATCCAATTTGTTCAGTCATGACATTTGAGCCACAAATCTAACAGCAACGAAATTTTAATGTCATCTGTGATGTGTAATAGCAAGCGTTTGACTGGTTAAGTTATGGTTCACCAACCAAGAGAGATATTTCTCTCATTTTCTTAACGACACAAAAATCTCAGGCGATCTCTGGTGAACTTAACTACCAAATCCCTCCCAAGTCTGATGTAGCTAGTAAGAATTTTTTTACTACTGCTCAGAGTTCCAAAATAAACAGCCAGGGCCGAGGGGTTCTCAGGTTCGGCCGGGCAGGGGGAGACGTGTCGTCCTGGGGGCATCCTTACATCGGGGCTGATGTGCACATGCCGGGATATAGCAAGCGGCATCTCTGCAAAGGGTCCTCACCCGGGCTCCTGCCTTGTAAAGGCAACAGACATGCGGACACACACAGATGCATGGATGCACACAACACACACGCGTGCGTGCAAAAGTACACACATGCAACAGACAGGTACACGGACACATGTAGACACACACGCAACACACCCACTACAAGGCCAGACACACACCCAACAAACAGATGTACAGATATACAGACACATGTAATACACGTACATGGTCCCACAAACGTACCCACAGATAGATACCCATACACACAGACCTACACGTACACACCCAGATGCACACAGGTAACACCCAGAGAAACACACATGTGCACCCCCGCACACATAAACACAGACCCACACCTGCAGTGAACACACACACAGATACACATACAACACATGCACACACAGAGACACACCCAGACACCCACGCATAGACAATCCACATCCTCGAGTCCATGGAATTCTGGAGTTCTGTATAAATGGGAGTGCATAGAATTAAGGTCACAAACGGGTCCTTCAGCCTTCAGGAGAGTGACAAGGGACAAGAGAGTCATCTGCTCCCGGCGTCTTGAGGAAGAACACGTGCTCGCAGGCAGGGCGTGGCCAGGCAATCGGCACAAGCACAGGGAAGGCGTGTGCAGAATCTTGCAGACTCGCTGCCGAACTGGGTGCAGGGGTCACATGCACTGGTGGCGAGTTTGTGGAGAAACTGGGGTGGGTTGGCTCAACTGTCTTGGAAAAGTCCAAAGCTATGAATAGACAGCCAACGATACCTGTGCAGTGATGCAACGCACCCGGCTCGGTGCGCACCAGCTGTGTTACCTTGGGCAAGTCGCTCAGCTTCTCTGTGCTCGGCTGCCCCGCCCATAACGTGAAAGGCAGGACGGTGCCTCCTCCACAGGCTGCTGTGCAGATGAAAACTGCATAGAGGAGTGTCTGGAGCCTGGGAACCGTTTGCTGTTATTATTTTATCCCCTGATTCCACAGCTGGCATTTATCCTAGGAGACTAATCCAAAAGCTATTCGCACAAAGCTGTGCACTGCAGCGTGAGTTATAGCGGCCAAAGGGAAATCAACTTAGAGTCCATCAGTGTAGACGGTCGAATGAATTTCGAGCCATCCCTTTTATGGACTGTTACCCACCCAGCAGGCGAGGTGCTTACCAAGACCCCCAGCACCACGGGAAGTGACGGCTCAGGAGAGGGTAAGTGACAAGTCAGCAGGAAAATGTCACTATGCTACCACCGTGACCGGAGAAGCAATTATGTGTGAATGTGTGTGTGCATGCGGGTCTATGTGTGGTCTTGCGCGTATGTGTGGGTGTGTGTGCGTGTGTGTCTGGGTGGGCGGGTCTGTGTGGTTTTGTGTGTGTGAGTGTGTACGTGTGTCTGTGTGCTTGCATTTGTATCTGTGTGTGCACCTCTATGCACGTGTGTGCACCTCTATGCACGTGTGTGCATCTGTGTGTGATTTTGCACATGTGTGTGTGAGTGTGCGTGTGTTACTTGGGGCCTCGTTCCACGCTCCCCTGCTTGGTGGGGGGGACTGGGTGCTGGGAGGGGGCCCCTCTGCCACCCCCCGAGCGTCCCCCTTTCCTCCGGGCTCCTCTGGCCCCACTGGTAGCGACTTACACCCGCGATCCCTCTGCGTCCACCAGACACACTGGCCCGGATCTGGACTCCCCTCGGGGGACGGGGTGCAAACCCTCGCACGAGCTCCACGGCCCCTGGAAGATGCGAGCCGCGTGCGCCAAGGGGCTGCACTGCCCTCCCCGAGGCGGGGGTCCGTACGACGCGGCCAAGACGCTCCGCGCCTGCACCCTGCTGGCAGCTCGGAGCCACGCGGAGACGGGGACGAACACGCCACTGGTCACGGGTCCCGTTTTGACCTCCTTCAGACCCGGGAAATAGCTCCATTTCAGTGACATGGTTTGCGCGTGCGGCCAGCCGCCCCCAGCACGCAGGACCCCTGGACCCACACCAGGCCTGCGGGCCCCTCACTCCCCTTTCCACGTGCTGGGGGAGCCGTCTTTCTCCTTCTGTCAAGGCTGAGATACTTCCCTCCAGCAATCCAAGCCTTCTTCTCACTCCTTTTTCTTCCTTGAGCTTCAAGGATAATGAACGGTAGGGAAATTTCCTACAGGAAATCTTCACACACCAGCCTCTCCCGGGCTAATTTCCCACCCGGGCTCCAGGGCGGGTGTGCGAGCTGCATCCTTCAGGAGAAGGGCAGCGGCTCCGCGCCCAGGTCCGAGGGAAACGAGAAATCCCAGAGCGGTTTTCAGGAGAGACCCTTCCAGGCCCGCGCTGTCCCCGGGGATGCAGTTTCCCAGCCTGGGGTCCGGGGGTCGGGGTGTGCAGGGTGAGGGGCTCCATCAGAGGGTGGCCACTGGGGTGCCAGGGCTTTTCCCGCGGGGTCTGCTGTCGCGGGGAGGTTGTGTGAAGACCCTTCCCTGAGAAGGGGGAGAGGAGGGCCATCCTCTGGATAACAACCTTGGAAGCAAAGGACCTCGCGGCTGCCCCTGCGGTCCTGTTTCTCCTGAACCCCCAGCTCGAGGCCCGAGGGGAGCAGGCTGCGGGGAGCACTGGGGACTGTGGCGCTGCCCCTCCCGGGGGACCAGTGGCAGCTCAGCTCCAGTGGACCGTCACCAGGCAGGAATGGGGGCCTGGGTTTTCCAGAATCTTCTACTTTTCAAAGAGTAGATATCAATTTCATGTGAAATCTCTTAAGTGTAAACATTGGTTCCAATTCAAAACATACACGGTACAATCGAGGCAACACGCTGTAACTCAGAGACGGCCTTTTCTAGAACTTGAAGGACGCGGTTACGCCACCCTTGGCTCCCCGGGTGCTGTGCACACTGAGACGGGAGATTCAGAGTGACTTCTCTCCCCAGGAAGAGGGGCCGGGGGTGTGGGGGCAGGGCAGTGAGTCCCGGCACGAAGCCTGCTGAGGACCAGGGGGGTCTGGGCAGGCTCCGGTCGGCTTCCTCTCTTCCCCGAGGGACACACCACATCTGATTCCCAGGGAGCCTTGGCTGGGCGCGGTCAAAGCCATCAGCCCCGCAGGCAGCCTTGAGAGGCCCTTGTCGGGACTCTGCTTCCCCGCGGGCTGCACTCATGCCCGTCGAGGACGCAGTTCGGGGACTGGCTGTGGTCGTGGCTCCGCGTGGAGCTGAGGAATGCTTGTGACTGTCACACGCAGCACCGGCTCCAGACTGCCACCATGGTCTCGCCTCAGCGTGGCTGTGTGCCGGCTCCATCCCCACGGGGACGCCCTCCTGGCAGATGCCCAGCAAGGCTTAGGACCTTCCAGTCTTGGTGTACGGCTCTGAAGAGGGCCTGTTCTGGACATTGGCCATTTTAGGTTACCCAGCGTGTTCACTTCCCGTGGCTGCGAAAAGAAGTACCATAAACGGGCTTCAGACCAGAGATGTGTGTCCTCTCCCAGCTCCTGACGCCGGAAGTCCGAGGTCGAGGTGTCGGACTGGAGATGTGTGTCCTCTCCCAGCTCCTGGCGCTGGAAGTCCGAGGTCGAGGTGTCCCAGGGCCGCGCTCTCTCTGGAGGCTCCAGGGGAGGGTCCTTCCTGCCTCTTCCAGCTGCTGGGGGCCCCAGGCGTCCCTTGGCTTCTGGCTGCGTCCCTCCCGTCTCTGACTCCAGAGTGGCGTGGCCTTTCCTCTTCTGTGTGTGTCTCTCCTAAGGACACTCATGACGGCATTCAGGGCCCAGCCTGGTGATCCAAGGTAATCTCCCCGTCACAAGATCCCAATTGCATCTGCAAAGATCCTTTCCCCAATGAGGTCGCCTTCATGGGCTCTGGGGGTCAGGATGTGGACACGCCTGTCTGCTACGCCCAGCCTTCTTATAAACACCCCAACATCTTTTAGGGAAACAGCCTCTCTCCTTGCACATTCTCCCTGTGGGACGGTGAGTCCCCAGACCTTCCCCTCTGTGAAGGTCAGCGGGTCACTGGAGGACGCCTTCTCCCATCTGCTTCCAGGAAAGGTGGGGGCAGGGGTTTGCGGCCCAAGTTCAGCCACTGCCTCCTCTGTTCCGGGGACTGACTGGGGTGGAGGGACACCCGTCCGCAGTGTCGGGGAGACGTCTGGCTTTCCTGCTGCCTCCTCCCCAGAGCCGCTTCAGCTCACGTTAGCTGGCGCCCTTCTCTGTTGCTGGAATCCTCCTGGTCCCGGCTCAGAGATGCTAATTTAACTGGCATGGTAAGCAGCTTGGGCATTGGAATTATTGCTTTTTTGTATGTTTTGAAATTCATTTTAAAAATCAACTCAACAAAGTTAAATTTACACGCAACAGGACACATCCCTTGAAAGCGTGTGGTCCGAGTGGTCTGACGGAGGGAACGTCGGGTAACCCCGTCCCAGTCCAGACGGAGAATGTGCCCACGCAGGGCTCCTCGGTCCTCCACCAGGGGACTGCGTTCTCTGGGCTTCTCTGTGCATCAGATCACACACTGCGCGCTCTCGTGTATCTGGCTCTTTCGCCTCTGTTTCACCATTTTGAGTTTCACCCGCATTGTTACGGGCATAACCGTTTATTCCCTTTTAGTTCTGAGAAGTCTCCCGTTACATAGATAGGTTATGCTTCGTTTATCTAGTCACCTGTTGGTGGACATTTGGGTCCAATTCGGGACTACTGTGAATAAAGCTGCCACCACAAACATTCGCAGGTGTCTTTTGTAGACGTGCGTTTTCATTTCTTTTGGGAAGATACCTGGGGTAGAGCGGCTGGTCATACAGGAAGTGTTTTTACCTCTTTGAGAAACTGCAAGTATTACAAAGTGGTCTTGCCGATGCCTTCTCGCGCCGGCCGTGCTGAGAGTTCCGACTACTCCGTGTCACCAGCCCCCGCTGCCACTGGTCTGTCTGTCCGTTCTAGCAGGCGTGCAGGGCCCCTCACTGGGACACTGTGTGACTCCGTGGGGGGCGTTTTTCTATGAGTGTGTTAGCACTTTGTCTACCTTCCTGTGTGCAGTATCTGTTCGAGGCCTTTGCCCATTTTTTGTTTGGGTTTTGGGCATCAGGGGTTTCAAATGCTCTCCAGGTAATAGTAATAAGGAGCAAAGCTTGAGACGATGCACAGTCTGTCCAGAGCGTCCCTCCTGCAGCTCGGGGCATCCAGGCTGCTCTGAGACTTAATTTCTCGCTGGACGGCTCTTTGCTCATGGAGGGTAGGTGCCCGGAAGCCCCCGTAAGACACTCCTAGGGGAAGAGAGAGCTTTCAGAGGCGCAGTGAGGGATGGTCTTGGTCACTTGCGGGCAGAGCGGCTTGTTTCAGCAGGGACACATCAGTTTGTACAGATGAGGCAGGAGGGTCCCAGCCCGAGGCCCTAAGATCCAAACCTCTACAGGGGGGACCTGGCCAAGGCTGCAAGGGGTCAACAGATCCTGCAGATGCACGTTCACTCCAGGAAAAAAATACCTCCATCCTGCTGGGCCCCCAGGAGAAAGTGGTAGCCCCACTAGATTTTGAAACATAGATTTCCCAGGGGCTCAGCAGACTAGGGAAGTGGAAGGAAGGGCTGCAAACTACAGAAGCTCAGTCGGTGATGGAAACAAACAAAGCAGGCCAGGTGCAAGGAATGACAGCGCAGGTAGGAAGGCAGAGCGTCAGGGAGACAATGGGGAGGGGTGGGGATTTCGGGAACTGGAGACCACCACGCTGTTTAGACAGGGGACTGCTTCTCAGCCCCAGGGACTGCTGCCTTGGGAGAATGTGCACCTTCCCATTTTTATAAAGATGCTGGGCTGTGGGTTTTTTTAAAAATTTATTTTATTTATTTATTTGTGGCTGCGTTGGGTCTTCACTGCTGCACATGGGCTTTCTTCTCTAGTTGCGGCGAGCGGGGGCTACTCTTCGTTGTGGTGCGCGGGCTTCTCATTGCGGTGGCTTCTCTTGTTGCTGAGCACAGGCTCTAGGCATACGGGCTTCAGTAGTTGTGGCACACGGGCTTCGTTGCTCTGCAGCATGTGGGATCTTCCCGGACCAGGGCTTGAACCTGTGTCCCCTGCATTGGCAGGTGGATTCCCAACCACTGTGCCACCAGGGAAGCCCTGGGTTGTGTATTCTTTTTTAATATTTTATTTATTTAGTTAGTTATTTGGTTGTGCCAGGTCTTAGTTGCAGCAGGCGGGCTCCTTAGTTGTGGCATGCAAACTCTTAGTTGTGGCATGCATGTGGGATCTAGTTCCCGGACCAGGGATTGAACTTGGGCTCCCTGCATTGGGAGCATGGAGTCTTAACCACTGCACCACAAGAGAAGTCTCTGGGTTGTGTATTTTTAACATGTGAAAATCTCTCCGTTTTCATGTTTGGGAACCGATTCAAAATAAAATAAATGCTTTGCAGGACAATCTCTGGGGTCTGCTGAAACGCCTGGGGTCTCTGTAGCACACACACAGCATCTGTGGTCTCTGGGTCTCTGCTCTGCTCCCCGGCTCGTGTTTTTGACTCTTGTGGTGCTGTCTCTGCCTCTGTCTGTCTCTCCCTCGTTCTCTCTAAGTCTCTGTCTCCTTTCCCTCCCTCTCTCCATCTCTGCACCTCTCGTCCTCTCTACTCCATGACGCCTTCCCAGTTTTGTCCCTTGGTCTCGCTGCCGCCTACCCTGACTCTGTCTTCCTCTGTTCGTCTCTCTTTCTTGTTCCCTCTCACTTTCCTTGGTGAGTCCCCTGTTCTGCTCTCTCCATGTCTGTGTCCCTTTTCAGTCTCTTTTACTGGCTCTTTCTCTTTGGGTGTTAGCTCTGTCTGTCTGTCTGTCTGTCTCCCTCCCTCTCCCTCCCTCTCCCCCCCCCCCACCCGACCTCGTCATCTCTCAGGTCACACACTGGAGCCGCTCCCAAGTTCCCCCATCACATCACCATGTCCCTCTGCACATCTGGGCAGACGCTGCATCCCACCACATTTACTTGCCCACATGGCGCAGGCCCTGGCTTTCTGCAGGAGAGCACCCCCGTCCCTCCAGCCCCCAAGCCCCCTGCGGCAGCCCTGCCCCACCGCCACCTCACGCTGTCCTGGCTCCTTCCAGGGCAGGCCCTGCCCCAGGGGCCCCGGGGGTCGGCTCACCTGATGGGCGCTGCCTCGTCACCACGGTCCAGCCAGTCCTGGGGCGGGATGATGTACATGCACCAGAGGCCCCAGTTGTAGCCGTGGGCAGCGCTGGCGTACTGCTGCACCTCAAATGTGTCGTACTTGATGTTGTCGATGGCCGGCAGGACGATGCGCCGGCGGTCCTCCCGGATCCGCGAGAGGGCGGGCTCGGCCCTGCGGGGCGGTGCATGCCCATGGGGAAGGGCATGGATGCCGGGAGCCCCCGCCCCATTCCCCCAGGTGGGGGGGCTGAAGCCGGGCCTCCTCCAGGGAGGCGGCCACACCCGGGTCTGATGGCGCCTGCGGACGGCGGATCCAAGAGCTTCACCTCTGGAAGCCCCGGGGTCGCCTGGGCTGCAGACCCGCCTGCCGAGGTCTCGCCCTTCCCGGGCCAGCCCGTGGCTAAGGACTGATGGACACCAGGAATACGGGCACACGGATTGGGCCCAATCTCTGACGCCTCTATGGGGCCGTCCTGGCTCCAGAGGCCCTGTGGGTCAGCTCAGTCCTACCCTTCACAGCTCGGCCTCCCCCTCCAGCGCATCCCACTTCCCTGCCCTCCTTCCCGCACGGGTGGCCGTACGTTCATTTACAAGCATGAACTGAGGACCTGTTATGTGCCACACCCTGTTTTAACACACCGGAGTACATTCACGAACTAGAAAAGAAAAAAAACATCCATGCCTCAGGGAACTTAGGATACACTGAAGGGACAGAAAGGCTACCAGGTACTGTTGTGCAGTGCACAACCTACACAACAGTATGTGGT
Organism: Lagenorhynchus albirostris; assembly: GCF_949774975.1. Lineage (NCBI taxonomy): Eukaryota > Metazoa > Chordata > Mammalia > Artiodactyla > Delphinidae > Lagenorhynchus > Lagenorhynchus albirostris. Next base: position 87,695,556 of record NC_083108.1, read on the forward strand.
AGCCCTGACTGGGTGGGGGTCAGGGGACAGAAAATAATGTATAAATAAATGATATAATATATTAGGAGGTGATAGCTGTTGTGGTGGAATAAGAGAGCAAGTAAGGAGGATTTGGAATTGCACTTTTAAATAGGGTGCCTGGTGTATGTTGCCCTGGGTGGTGAACAGAAGGAGGTGTAGGATGTAGCAGGTGGTTGGGAGAGCTGGGGGGGGGGCACTCCATGCAGAGGGAGCAGCCAGTGCTGAGCTCCTGGGATGTGCTGGTGCACTTGGGGGGCGGGCCAGGGGCCTGGAGTGGCGAGATGGGGGCAGTGTAGGCAATGAGGCCGGGGAGGAGAGGGACCAGAGGACATGGGCTGTCGGTTGCGGATTCTCCTTGCAGGAGTCCAAGAGGCAAGCAGGTGCAGCTTGACCCCGGAGACGGCCTTGTCTACCGCAAGGATGAGATGCTGCCCGAGGGCCTGTCACCGAACTGGAGTTCAACGTGGCTGTGAGCAGCCCACTGACGGGGCAGCCAGAGAGACGAACGCTACAGGGGGCCAGGGGGCCAAGCTCAGGCAGGGACAGCGGGGGCGGGTGGGGCTGGGGCAGTTCTCTGACCCTGGCGAGATGCGCCACGTGGCCCGCCCTCCTTCCTGTGCTTCCAAGCGACAGCCTGGTATTTACCTGCCTTTCAGCTTCATGAGGAGGCTTAATTAATTACTGTTAGCAGAGTGCTTCAGACGTGAAAAGCTCTCTGCAAATGCCACATCTGCTAATCAGGCAGGATCTTTGTGGAGGCAATTCTTGGAGGGAAGGGCTATTTGCAGATGGATAACTGGGTTTTCAGTTGTGAAAATTAAAGTTGCATTTTGACGTGGTAGACTTGTGATTCTCCCAAACGCCCTCCAAATGCTCCAGGGAGTTTAACGTATGTTAGAGGGACAGAAAGGCCTCCGAGTACAGCTGTGCAGTGCACAACCTGCACAACAGTATGGAGTGACCCTGGTGGGGAGCGCAGACCATAACACGTCATTAACGATAGCACGTGATAGGTGTCATGGGAAAAGAAGACTCGCTTCATGAGGGTGGCAGAGGAGAGGGAAGTGGGGGCCAGCAGGGGAAGTCAAAGCAGAAAGACGTCGAATCTCGGTCAGGAACGTACTGGGACAGACGCAGCGCTGAGAACAAACTCGTGGTCCTGTGGTGACTGAGATGCCACAGCGAGAGTGGAGGGAACGTGGAGGAGAGGGCTCCACTCACCTGCCGCCCAGGCACAAAAGCCCTGGTCCAACCAGCAGGAGCCATTAGGAAAACCAAGAACTTCGAGAGACACCGAAGGCCAGACCCTCGTGGTCCCCAGCTGGGGATGCCGGCCAGGCGCTGTGCGACTTGATCAGCACGTCCAACACGAGCACCTCCTTACAGCATTCGCAGCCCTCGCATTTCCCGCAAGGGAGTATCTCAGCGAACGTCTTAGTTTAGGCTTCACAGAGTTTGAAGGTGTAATGTGGGCGATTTGATATAAAAACGGTGAGGTTTAGTCTCTCTTGAAACAGGGCAAGCTGCCCACCCACCCCGGGGCTGACTTTTCCCTGCAGCTCATCTGGTGGGGGCTCAGGCTGCCCCTGGGTGCAGGGCTCATACTCCCTGCCCAGTGTGGACCCCCTGCAGACCCTCCCACTGTGGGTCTAACTTAAGGATCTCGAGATGGGATCATCCTGGGTGACCTGGGTGGGCCCTAAACCCACTGGCAAGGGTACTTAGGAGAGAGAAGAGGAGAGACAGAGTCACACAGAGAGGAGAAGCCGTGTGAAGACGGAGGTAGAGATTGGAGGGACTCCTGGAGCCCCCAGAAGCTGGGAGAGGGTTGAACGGTGTCTTCCCACAAAGATTTGTCCATCTGGAACCTGGGAGGGGACCTTATTTGGAAATAGAGTCTTTGCAGATGTAATTCAGTTAAAAAGCCCAAGATGAGATCAGCCTGGATTGGGCTGGGCCCTGAAAGCAAGACGTCCCAGCCTTCCTGCCGGGCGGGCCCCGGGGCATCTCTAGATCATCTCACGCAGATGCTCCTGCGTCACTGAGGTATCCCTGCCGCCCCCCTGGCCACATCCCCCTCCAGGTTTCTCACTAGAAGCCCACCTCACCCCTGCATGGATGGGTGGGAGAAAATGAGTGGACGCTTTGATCTAGAATTTTCCATAAGGATGAGAAATTGCTTCCACCTTGTGCCCTAGACTTAGGTCTCCATTAACTGAGACCCTACAGACCACGTGTTCATGCAGGAACTGCCCCCAACCTTTGTGTGTTCCCCTGGCCTGAGGTCACGTGAGCAGCCTCATTTGACTGTCACCTGCTGGAATGAGTGGCCAATTCAAATTCCTTTGGGGACAAGGTGGGGATACAGGTCAGTCTTCATCTATATGCATCAGAAACAGGTTCTGGGTCCAGGAGCTGGACATGGAGCGGCCACGTGGCTGAACTCGGCTGCCCCCGGCCCTGCCAGGCTCATCCTCTTTGCGGGGGTCCTGCAGGCGCCAGCAGACCCCGCCGACCCCGCCCGGGGCCCAGCCCCGCCCTTACCAGCCCACGCTGAACTCCACGTGGGCGTCGAAGAAGCCCACGACAGGGGCCGTGGCGACCTTCCAGCCCTGCAGGCGAGCCCGGATCAGGCCTTCTCTCCTGCCGTTTCGGACGATTTTCACAAGGCCCGGGTACCTCTTGCTGACGTACTGGTCCAGGTGGAGCTTGAGTTCCACTGCGGGGGACACAGAGATGTTTCGGGCGTGACACCTCGGGGGGGCCTGAGGTCACCGAGACCCACGGTCGTTGTGTGCCCTGGATCTGTATTTCATAAACATTTAAGAGGACCCGCCGTTGCTGGACGTGGGGTCGGGGTGCTGGGGGGGACCTTGGAGAGATAAAAGCCCACCTCACGGAGCTGCATTCCAGCGGGAGAGACAATGAACAATCAAGCCAGACTGATTCAGACAGAGGCACGTGTTATAAAGACAGCAGAAAACGGGGCTGAATTACTCAGCTGTAGAAAGGAAGGCAGTCCGTGGACAGATGGATGGATAAACAAAGTGTGGTCCATCCATACAATGGAACAGGATCCAGCCTCAGAAAGGGGGAAATTCTCACACATGTTACTACATGGAGAAACTCAAGGACGTTACGCTCAGTGAAATAATCCGGTAGCCAAATGACACATCCTGTGATTCCGCTTATGTGAGGTCCCTAGAGCAGACAGCTCCACAGAGACAGAAAGCAGGGTGCTGGGTGCCAGGGGCTGGGGAGGGTGGTGGGGAGTTAGTGGGGTTTTTTGGGGTTTTTTTGCGGTATGTGGGCCTCTCACTGTTGTGGCCTCTCCCGTTGCGGAGCACAGGCTCTGGGGAGTTAGTGTTTAATGGGGACAGAGTTTCACTTTGGGAAAGTGAAAATGTTCTGGAGATGATGATGGTGATAGTTGCACAATGATGTGAATGTACTTAATACCCCTGAACTCTACACTTATTTTGTAAATGGTTAATTTTATGTTATGAGAATTTCAACTCAGTAAATTATTAAAAAACTGATGAGGGCGCAGGCGTCTACGTGAGGAAGCTCCCAATGGCCAAAAGTGCAAGCAACAAAGTAAGTCACCATAGCAACAGACTTTAGCCGGTAGGAAAAAGAAAAAGGGGAAAAGCGAGTGGGCACCTGAGTGAGGCGGGAGCTTCTCCGGGTCGGCTGGGCCTGTGCGGGGCAGCCTGTCTCCATCCCTCCCCCTCAGTCACCAGGCTCCAGTGGACACGCCTGCGAGGGCAGCCGTGGCCCCAGGGGTGCCCCCAGCCGCAGCAGCCAGGGGCCCCTGGAGCAGCCTTCCTGCGCTCTGTCCCTCCTCTCCAGGGCCCCTGGAGCAGCCTTCCTGTGCTCCGTCCCACCCTCTCCAGGGCCCCGCAGGCCGGCGCCGGCCACCCGCTCCCGGCTCCCTTGACGGTGTCGGGCGGGGCTCTCCCCGCCACCCCCGCGTAGACACAGAGCACACGCAGGGCTGGAGCTCCTTCAGGCCGTCCTGGAGGGCTCTGGGAGGCCTCACCCCGCTCTCCTCCACCCGCCCCCCGACTCCCGAGGTTAGGAGGAGAGGCTGCTGTGATGGGAGAGACTGGGGCGAGGAGGGGCCGGCAGGCCCGGCTCAGCGCGCCAGGGGCTCGGTGTGGGGACCACAGACGGGGGCAGGCGGGGCACCTCCGGACCCCTGTCAGGGGCTCGGAGCCCCTGTGCCTGCTGGGTGTGGACAGCGTGCTGGGCTGGACTGAGGCTGACGCGGGGCCACGCTAAGGGCCCAGGTTCCGGCCGTGAGCGCCAGTCCAGCTTCCCCACCAGCAAGGCTCCCACTGCAGCTTTGTCCAGGTGCCATTAGCATATGGGAGAACTCAGCACGCTGGGGGCCTTCCTGGCTGGAGGAGTGACAGCACCCTGCCACAGCTCAGGTCCACCCAGAACCTCAGAATGAGGCCTCAGGAGGAAGTAGGATCTTTGTGGATATAACTAGTTCAGGATCTCGAGGTGAAAACCTTCTGGGTTAGGGTGGGCCCTAAATCCAAGGACAAGTGTCCTTAGAAGAGGAGAGACACAGACACACCGGGAAGAGGCCTTGTGAAGGTGGAGTCAGAGGTGGGAGGGGTGTGGCCCCAAGCCCGGGACACCAGGGATGCCGGCAGCCGGGAGAAGCTGGGCGAGGCAGGAAGGACCCTCCCCTGGAGCCCCTGGAGGGAGTGTGGCCCGACTCCCAGCCCGAATTCAGACTTCTGACCTCCAGGCTCTGACCTGCTTCCCTCGCGGGGGGCCGGGCGGGTCCCACTCACCGTTGTCGCTGTTGTCGTCCACCAGGATGACCTCCCTGAGGAGCTGGGAGGGCGTGTGGTTGACCACGCTGTGGACGGAGCGCAGGATGACCGAGAGGGCTTCATTGACAAAGATGAACACCACGGAGATCTGGGGCAGGTCGTCCGAGTAGGTCATCTGTCTGCACCTGCGGGAGAGACGGGGTGGGGGGCAGTGGTCCGTGTCGGGATGTGACGGGGAGGTGGGAGCCTGGTGCCCCCGCGGGATGCCCGCTGGGACCAGTTCTCAGTCCTACTCCCAGTGGAAGGGCGACAGCAATGCCACAGATGGAAAAGGACCGAGCACGGTGAGAGGAACAGCACGATGACGTGTGTCTCAGAAGCTCTGGACTTCAAGGCTCTGAGCCTGACCTGCTGTCTCCTGCAGAAAGGCAGGGAACTTGCACTTTAAGGGGTTAAAGTCCCACTGGGATCACACAGAGCATTCTTCCTTGATGCCCTTGGAAGGCGTGGAAGAGAGATGAAAGGAATGGTAGTCATCTCGCGGTGCAGCCCAGTGGAGGGCCTGGGAGAGAGCCCAGCCCGGAGCCCACGTCAGCTCCCGAGGCCCAGCTCTACCTGAGCCCCGGGAGGTCACGGGGCAGGTGGCATCTACTGGGTGGGTCCTGAGCTTAGCGGCCACTGTCCCCTGAAGTGGGGTCTAAGTAGACAGTGCTGGGCTGCCCAGGAGGGCGGAGCGCTAGTGCCAGACGAGGGCTGTTGAAGCGGGAGCGATGCCTGCACGGGACAGTCTAATCGTGGCCTCCGCCCCACCTTAGCATCGAGGGTGAAATGGAAGGATGAAGTATCTTCTTCCCAAGGTCTTATCTTGGCTGTAGGGCTGTGGGAGGGGAAAAGATGGGGGGCAGGGAAAGAAAATATTCCACGTTGGGTGTGGGATGAGGCCGGTGACAGTGGAATAAGTTCACAAAGGGGCAAAGGGAGCTCTCAAAACTAGAGAAATGGGGAAAAAGGAACAAAAAATAAAGTAAGACAGAAGGCACCCAATCAAGTACGTTGGCTGCTACAATAAATGCAAACAAACTTACTCTCTCCTTAAAATGCCAGAGGCTTTTCTTTCTTTTTTTTTTTTAGAGGCTTTTCAATGAAGTTAGATACACGCACACTAAGGCACACTTACACATGCACACACTCACGCAGTCACACGCAGCTCTGCTGTGTGCAGTTTACAGTAAACACAGTTCAGATAGAGTGATTTTTAATTAATTAATTAATCTATTTAATAAATTTATTTATTTATTTATTTTTGGCTGCGTTGGGTCTTCGTTGCTGCGTGCAGTCTCTCTCTAGTTGTGGCGAGCGGGGGCTACTCTTCATTGCGGTGCACGGGCTTTGCATTGTGGTGGCTTCTCTTGTTGCGGAGCACGGGCTCTAGGCGCACAGGCTTCAGTAGTTGTGGCTCGTGGGCTCTAGAGCTCAGGCTTCAGTAGTTGTGGCATGTGGGCTCAGTAGTTGTGGCTCGTGGGCTCTAGAGTGCAGGCTCAGTAGTTGTGGCGCACGGGCTTAGCTTCTCTGCGGCATGTGGGATCTTCCCGGACCAGGGCTCGAACCCGTGTCCCCCGCATCGGCAGGCGGATTCTCAACCACTGTGCCACCAGGGAAGCCCTCATCTCCTCTTCTAAGGACACCAGTCCTATGGGATGAGGACCCATCCTATGGCCTCATTTTGCCTCAGTCACCTCTGTAAAGGCCCAGTCTCCACACACAGTCACATCCTGAGGTCCTGGGTCAGGACTTCAACCTGTGCATTGGGGTCGGGGGACACAACTCAGATCCTAATGAGACCCAAAGGCTAAGGAGGGCCCAGCCAGGCTAGGACCGGGGCCGTCCGGTGCGGCAGGAGTGTGTGGGCACGTCTCCCATGGGGCGATGCGCTGTCTCACTTTATTGTGTTATAAACATGTGCAGCTTACAAAAGGTTGTTTAAATTAGAAATCGTGCAATATACATGGCTCATTTTTGTCCACCACAAATTTGCATAAAAATAATCTGTTTTCCTTATAATATAATCCCCTTCTCAGTTGGAAAAAAAATTGGTTGTGTTAAATATTGAGCAGAGGGAATTCCCTGGTGGTCCAGTGGTTAGAACTTGGTGCTTTCACTACTGTGGCCCGGGTTCAATCCCTGGTGGGGGAACTAAGACCCCGCAAGCTGAGTGGTGCAGGCCCAAAACTTAAAAATCAATCGGTAAATATTGAGCAGATCGAAGGGGATGTTCCTCACACACAGGGAGGTATGACGTCAGTGAGGAAGTAAGAAACCCACGCCTAAAACCCCGCTGAAGACAAGGAAGATTACCAGCCTCCCGCTGAGCTTCTCTTTACAGCCTCTGACCCCAGGCACCTGGCCAGTAGCGCACGTGGACTTGACCTTAGGCCGGAGTCCTCCTGTCCTGCCTTTGCACCCGCACAAGCTCCGGTGGCCGCTGGGTGGGACTGTCCCACGATGCCCCTGCTTCCCTCCTCCAGGCAGGAGGTGCTGTGTTTCTGGGTTTCCTTCTGCACCTGAATCGGCCTCAGTTTCAGGGCTCAATGTCCTCCCACCCTGCAGGGACTGTCCCTGCGCTGAAGCCCGGGAGGCACTCGGTGGGGCGGGGGAAACAAAACTGGCTGCCACACTGCAGCCCTGGAAGAAGTCGGTCTGAGCGGAGCCAGAAGGTTCTCCTCTGTAATTGAAAGCCCTGTTCCTGTCCGACAGAAAATAAACCACGTTTATGGTGATTGGAAAGAATCAGAGTTCAGCAAGGGGGCGGCTCTGAGAGCTTGTGAACCTGGTGACCCAGGGTGGGCCCCAAGAGTGAGGCAGAGGCCGGGACAGAGGGACTCGGGCCCTGGGGCAGGAGTACCCCATCGCCCCCTCCCAGAGCCTCCGGAGGTGGAGGGACACCCAGAGCATTCCCACACGCCGAGGCTCTTGGTCACCGTAAAACTGAAGGAAGACGGGTGACACACTTTAAAGATTCCCACTTGACCGAGTAACATTTCTACGTTCAAACTTGAAGCTAACAGGTACAGGTCGGGAGAGAACCAGACGACATCGCCCTGAGCCCTCCCTCCTGCTGCCCACCACCTGCTCCCCTTAGTGATGAACACGGTCCATTTCTGGCCCACCTGCTCTGGCAAAGCCTTGGCCTTGACTGTGGTCTCCCCGCCTCTCCCTTGACCCTCTTCCTGGATGCGCTCACCGTCTGCTGAGAAAGGGCGTGGTCTCTAGGATGTGTGAGCTGGGCCCCTCTGACCTGACCTCTTTGTCTGTTTCCTTTTGCTCACTCAATGGCCCCACGTGGCCCCAGTGCCTCCAGGAGCACGCCAGTCCTGCTCCTGCCTCAGGGCCTTTGCACGCCCTCCCCCACGGCCACGTCACTGACTGCTCTTCTGCTCTTTCTCCCCTGGGCTGGGAGCCTCCAGGCAGGGCCCCCTGTTTGTCTGGTCACTGCTTCACGGCATCTAGAACGGCAGACGCTCCATGGGCTTCAATCCACAACATCTAAGAAGCTTCCATTCACAGCTCCTGGTGGAATCAAAGGTGGGGCATGAGGTGCACGTTTAAAGCTGCGACATGTGTCGGAGCTCTGAATGATTTTGTGTGAGGGAGACGTTAAAAGTCTACACTTGAGCCTCGAGCTGAATCTGAGGATACGTGTGCACGTACCACACGGGCGCATGCATGCCCACACTCACACACACACCCACGAGCCCTTGACAGGGCTGTGCCCCCGCCCCACTTGGGGCATCTGCCTTATTTGGGGGTCTCTCCAGTCCTGGCTGAGCCACATCTAATCCACCCAGACCAGGGTTTCCCAGTCTCAGCCCTATGGACTGTTGGGGCTGGATATTCGGAGAACTCTCTGTTGTGGCGGTCGTCCTGTGTGTGATACAGTGCTTAACAGCATCCTTGGCCCCCAGCCAGGTTGAGACACCCCAGAATGCCTCCAAACATCTCCAAATGTGCCCCGGGGTGAAATCGCCCGGTGAGAAGCCCTGGTCTAGGATCTGGGGTCTGGCCCTGGGGGGGCTGGGATTTGGCAACCGTTCCAGCATCGTGAGGCTCCCGGCACCCAGCCCAGCGTGCCCGGTGACTGATGTTAGCTGGAGTGCAACCCTCCCTAGGTCCCTTCCTCCCCCTGAAAATCAAACTCCAGCCGGAGTCCTGTCCATCCTGTCTCAGGCTGTGGATGTCTGCTGTGGTCCTGCTCAGTCTCTTCCTTGTCCCCCATAACATGTGTGGTTCACCCCCCACTGTCACATTCTAAGTCACTGGGTGGAATCCCAGCCCCTGGATGAAGCGGGGGAGACGTGACTGGGTCTGAACCAGGCAGCTCAGCAATAGGCTCAGGAACAGACACACAGAGACATGGAGAGGTTGGCTGGGGCCTTGGGGAGATAGGATGTGAGGCCGGAGCAGCTGCATCCATCTTGCGTCCAGTCGTCAGGATGAAGCCAATGAGGCCAATAGCAGAGCAGAGAGATGGTGAGATGCCAGGTCCAGATGACATCAGCTGAGCCTCAAATCCAAGTCTACACGAAGCCAGTGCTTCCTCCAGACTTTGTAGTTGCAGGAATAATACATTCTCCCCCCGTCTCTCCCTTTCTCTCTCTTTTTCCAGCTTAAGCCAATTTGAAATGGATCTTCTGTCAGTCCGGATCCTGCACAGGTCCTGACATGTGTATGATGCAGGGACACACTTGTGAACGCCCCTCAGGAGGGGTCTGCCCAGTCAGCCGCACCCCAGAGTCCCAGACCAGGCCGAGAGGGGAAGACAGGGGACCAGTGGGTCCAGTGCTCACAGACGTTAGTCTGGCCTTGGCCATTGCACACCCTGTCTCAGGACGTCCCCGTCCAGGCGAGCTGGGGGCTTTCTCACATTGTTGGTAGAGATGACACCAGCTGCTTCATCCTAACCCTGTCCTTGTCTAGGACACAGACAGTCCCAGCTTGGGACCTCGGCTTCCTCGAGAGGAGGAGAGAGCCAGCTGCCAACCTCCTCAGCTAAATTCTAGGCAAACCCCATTCTTTGAGACTTGGGTGTCCCCGCCATCCTGAGAGGCAAAGACTGAGCAAACTAAACACTGGAGGGGCTCTGAGAAGGAGCAGGAAAGCATCCTTGCCTTGCATGGTGCAAGGTGAGACACACAGACAGCCCAGGACACAGGAGGGGATGTCTGTAGGGGGCTCTGGGAACGATTCCTCTGTTCTTAAAGAGGGACAAGATGTAGGAACATATTTATTCTAGCCCTTTGGAAATTTGGCCTCTGAAGACGTGACGCTGAGAGCTATGGCAACCATATTGTGACCATGAGGAGATAAGCCCAATGCACTGAGCGTGGCAGAGCAGAGAGGTGGGAAGAGCCCAGGTCCCTGATGATGTCATTGAACCACCAATGAACAACTCTGCCCCCCACCGAGCCGTGGACTTCTCACTATCTGAGGTCACACCAGTGAACAACTCTGCCCACCACCCCGAGCCGTGGACTTCTCACTATCTGAGGTCAGGAATCCCGGGGTTGTTGCAGCCGCTTCAGGCTCGCTAGGTTTCCATCTGAAAGCATTCTCGGTGACACAGAACATCCAGTCTTTTTAGGGGAATCCCATCCTTCCTCGGAACGTCTTCTAGCCCTCGTGCCCTCAGACGTCACCTCATGACAGTCCGGGATGGGTGCTGTGGTAGGTCATGCTTTCCAAAGATGCTGCGACGACAGCCCCCAAGTCCCCTGGGACTTTGCCACCCTCCCTTTGCACGACGGTGGGCTCTGCCGCCTCTCACCGACAGGCCACGGGAGGGGTGCTGCGTGCCTTCTGAGCTGAGTCGCGAAGAGCAGCGAGGCTCCGCGTGCTGGGACTTTGTTCTGGGGGCCACGTGGCACCAGAGAGGCAACCCTGCCCAGGCCGCCGCGCTGTGAGGAAGCCCAGGCCACACAGAGGGTCGCGTGTGGGTGCTTGCGTGGACCGTCCATCTGCTGCCAGGCGTGTGCACGCTGCCCCCCAGATGCTTCCAGCCCCCACCGTTGAGCACCCCCATCACACCTTCCCAGCTGAGGTCTCAGGAAGTACTGCTCAGAGAGGCTATTCCCCCTGCACCCCGCCTGACCTCCTGCCCCCCAGTACATTAAAACGTGGTTTAACGCAGCTGACTAAGCAGCGATCGTAACCAGGACAGGTACGTTCCCCAAAGTCCGGCGGCTCTGCCCTTTCCTTGGACACACGCTGTCCTGCGTGGTGCTGGGTACGCGCTGGATGCCTCCCGCACGGTGCTGGGTACACGCTGGACGCCTCCCGCACGGTGCTGGGTACAGGCTGGACGCCCCCCGCGGGCTGGCCGGCTTCACGCCCGCCCCCTCAGGTCAAGGCCGGAGGAGGGGCTGGGCTGTGGGCCCCAGAGAGGCTCTGGCTCGGCTTCGCATGTCCCATCTGGAGCCAGAGAAGCAGGACATCCTCAACCACCAAGCCGTCTCACAGAGGATTTATGAGCCCACAGAGCACCAGGCGTGGTTACGGGCTCTCGAAGCCACTTCCGAGGTCGTGACTGGAATGCGTCGCACGCCGCGTCCCAGCTGGCCTCCAGGGAAACGGGGCCGTGGCAGCGACACTGATGGAAATTTATGGGGACGCCCTTTGTGCCGCTGGAGAAATAAATGCAGGATGGAGAGGGGATGAAGTGGCAGTGGCCTCCCGGGGGGGCAGCAAGCTTTGCCTGTGACAACAGGACACACATCCAACTCCTGCCAGAGGAGACGGGTCTGGGCTGAGCACAGACCCAGGAGCTGTACCATCGGAAGCCGAGAGGGACGTGTCTGGGAACAGCCGTCAGGAGGGTTCTTGGAAGCACGTCACCGGGGAGTGGGGATGCCTTCCGGGCAGCAGCTGCCTGCTGGCTTGACACGCTCCTGCCCTCTCGGGAGCATCGGTGCGAGCCTGGAATCCCAGACCAGTGCATCCCACACCAACGCCTGGCCTTCCTGCCAGCCCAAGGCAGGATCCTGATGGGCACAGAGACAGCACAGCCCCTCGGAAAACCGGCACAAGAGGGGCTGCTTGGGAAGGTGGAGAGGAGGAAACCTGAGCAACGAGGAACGCCAGAGCCTCCTGCTTTGGGGTCTTGTCTTTCCCAGCCTGAGTCCACCCATCCGTCCAGGCAGCTGGCTGCAAGACCTCCCAGAAGCAATATGTACGTGCACACACCCAGATGTGTGTATACTACACACGTGCACAAGCACACGTGCACACAAGTAAAACACTGCAAATACACATACACAACTGCACACACAGCATACATGTGCACACGCGCATTGTACGTGCCCATCATGCATTCACACGCACGCCCTCATGGGCACCTTACGCACAGCCGCACTCTGTGGAGACATTGCCCGTGAGGCATTCACACGCACGCCCTCACGGGCACCTTATGCACAGCCGCACTCTGTGGAGACATTAATGGCTCATATTCATTGGAGGAGCCTGTGCACGGAGCTAAGGGTGAGTATGGATCTCAGACTCACCCTTCCACACCCAGGCCCTCACTCACAGCTGCGGGCGACCCACACGCACCTTTGGAGAGACACTTGGGCTGAGATGCATGAGAATCACTGCACCACGTGTTCAAGGAGAAATGAGCACACACGCCACCCTCAGAGCTCAGAGCAAAAGCCGGTCAGAAACAGAACACTGGCCCGTGCACAGGAAGGCCCCTCATAGGAGCCCGGTGGGACAGTAACACGTGGGGTCGCGCACTCACAGACACGGTCGCCTTCTGGCCGCCTGGAGGCCTGCTCGTGCCCAGGAGAGCGAGTGGACTGCAAGGGTGGCCAGACCACACAGCCCTGGGTGCAGTGCTGCAGAGGACCCCTGCGCCCACCTGGAGTGTCTCTGCCTGTGCAGTGAGGTCCATCGGGGCCCAAGTGTGCGACCTTCAGGGCCTGTGACCTCCAGCCCCTCCAGGCACTCCCTAGGGCAGTCCCTGCAGTCGCTGGGCCAGAGGCCGATGACCCGCCCCATGGCAGGGTCCAGCTCAGCGCAGGTGTCTTCTGTTGCCCCAGCAGCCCCAGCAGGGCCCTGGGGATCATCAGTGAGCCCTTAGGGTGGACAGTGGAAGGGAAGGGAGAGGTGGGACCCTGGTACTTGTTTGTCCGGCCCCCGACGGGATCTGGGGCAGCCCCACGTTGAGTGGACCCTCCACGGGGCCCTTGAGTGGGCTCCCCCTTCCCAGCAAATCCCCAGCTGAGACGGAGCCACGGGCAGGTGGCCTCCGATTTTCCTGTCTGGCTTTGTTAGCCTCCAACCCTGCTGCAGGGGGACCAGCTGGCTCTAAGGAAGAGCCCGGCACACAGGAGGGTGAGCGGGTGGGGCCTGTTCCCCTCGGCGAGCCTCCCAGGTGGAGGAGCAGCCTCAGCTGAGGGGCCCCCGCCTTCCCCAAGCATCTCCTTCCCTGGGCTCCTGGGCCTGGTGGGAAGGGAAGGGGGTCTACTGGCTGCAGCAGGAGGAAAGAAACCAGCCCGTTTCCCTGACAGCACAGTGCTTTCCATCCCGTCATCTGGGACCCTTGCCTCCACTTGCAGACCCTCAATGCCAGTGGCATCAGAGCCCCCATGTGGAGCCGGATTGGCACGTGGCATGCGGTGCCTGTTTCCAGTGCCTCGCGATCACCATCCACACTCATTACCCTTGACCGCCGAGCCACGCGCAGCAGAGACGGTTCACAGCACTACGACTTCTCCAGCCCTAACGAGGCGGGGGAGGGGGGCATCACTGCACGGGAAGGCAGGACGGGGCCTCGGACGAGGCCACTCATTTTTACGATGCCGTTTAATCTGGGTTTGCCAGTCTTCCTTCCATTATCCCGTGGGCCAGTCTTAATAATCAAGATCTTTGTTATGTGCTTTGTGGCATAATTAAAGCCACCGCTTAATCAGAAAAGCTATCTACCTCCAGACAAAGGGAAATCAATAATGTATCTAATGGAGAAAGGTAGAGAGAACTTTGGTTTGAGAGTGGATGGAATTGCCAGTTGAGGTGGGAACGCCTGCACACACACGTGTGCCCGCACACACACGCGTGCCCGCACACACACGCACACGCTCCTCCACCCGCGTGTGTTCTGATGACTGCACCTGCCAGATTGGATGGATGGGCTCCGGGGGCTAAAGGCTGTTCAGGAAACCAAACTGAAAGTTTCAAACGGGCGTAGACAGAGCTTGCACTTATGTATTGATTCATTTAATCCTCCACGCATATTTCCTGAGGGCCCCCTAGGCACCGGGCACGGCCACCGATGTGTGACAACGCGCAGCGGCTGCTGTTTGCGGAGCGCAAGGCTCCCCCGGTGCCCGCGAGCGAGCCCGCTGCAGCGCCAGCCTCAGGCCTCCTCCCGCGGGCGCCAGGCATCCTCAGCGCGGGGTCGTCGTCATCTCGTTTCCTGCCGCGGCCCCCTGCCAGGTCTCGGCTGGCAGTGCCGGGTCAGGGACTGTGGAGCGGGCTGTCGGGTGGGGCTGAGGCGGCACCGGCTGGCGGGTCTCTGAGCGCCGGCTCTCGGCGCCCGGCCGCATGGACGCTCTGCCGGAGCGCGCGGGGGCTTCCTCACAACGTGGCGGCCCCTGGTCCAGGGCGCCTGCCGGGCTGGCGGGGAGCCCTAGAGCTCCACAGCCTCACGTCCGCCCTCCTCGATGGGATGAGCAGCCTCAAAAGCCCCGGACTGCAAGGGACGGACACTGTCTCCACCTCTTGATGCGGGCGGGGCAAGGTTCCAGACGAGGGGTTTGCGTCCACCTTTGGAAAATACGATCGGTCACACCGGGTGACGTGAGGAAGGTAAGACTGGGGGGAAATCACACCACACAACAGGCTGCCTCCTGGATTTGCAAATAAAGCTTTTTGGGGCCAGAGCCACGCCCGTTCATGTACCTACTGGCTGTGGCCGCTCTCGCGCGGCCCCAAAGCCTGAAACAGATACTGTCTGGCTCGTGAAGTAACGAGAAACATGCACTGGTCTCTGCGCCCGTTTCTCAGACACAGAGCCGCACCCTCGGAACCTCCAGGGCGATGGGCGAGGTCGGAGTGTTCACACTGAGCTCCGAGTGCCTTGGGAGTCCCTGGCTGACGGGAGGGAGTTTTGTTCTAATGAGGCAACTCTGGGTGGGCTCCCAGTTGGGGGCTGGTCATCCGAAGGACCGAACCACGATTAGAAGTTGGGCTTCCCTGGTGGCGCAGTGGTTGAGAGTCTGCCTGCCGATGCAGGGGACGCGGGTTCGTGCCCCGGTCCGGGAGGATCCCACATGCTGCGGAGCGGCTGGGCCCGTGAGCCATGGCCGCTGAGCCTGCGCATCCGGAGCCTGTGCTCGGCAACGGGAGAGGCCACAGCAGTGCGAGGGCCGCGTACCGCAAAAAAAAAAAAAAAAAAAGTTGGCGCTTTCAGCCCCTCCTCCCCACCCTCTGGGGAGGAGGGGCTGAAAGCGAAGCTAAAAATGGATCATGCCAACGTGATGAAGCCTCCGTAAAAGCCTGTGAAGTACGGGATTTGGAGAGTTTCTGGGTCCCAAACACATCCAGTGCCAGGAGGGTGGGATACCCCGGCTCCTCAGGGACAGACGCCCGTGTGCTCAGGACCCTCCCAGGCTTCCCGCTGCGCAGCGCTTCTTCCGGCGCCTCCCCCGTGTCCTTCATCGCGTCTTCATTCTAGACGCCAGTAAACACAAGTGTCCCTAAGTTCCGTGCGCAGTCCTAGCAAGTGTCTGAAGCCAAGCAGGGGCCGCAAGTGCCGGGGCAGAGCCTGGAGCTGAGGCTGGCATCTAAGCCCTGCACCTGCGGGTCTGATGCCGACTCCAGGCAGAGAGTGTCAGAACTGAACTGAAGTGCAGGACACACAGCTGGTGTCAGAGAATTGGCTGGTGTGGGAAAGCCCCACACATCTGAGGTCACAAGTGTTGTGAGTGTGGCAGTCTTGTGAGAGTAAAGAAAAACAGGGAGGTTTTTACACACGGCCTTTTTCAGGAAGAGTTTTCTGACGCCGCCCACTGCAGAACATCAGGCTCCAGGATATTGTATGTTACTGAGCAGCTTTCTCAGCCGCTGCTGCGCTCCCTGGTGCCTCAACAGCCCTCGTGGGGTTCCTAGATTCTGCCCACATCCCTCCTGAGGATGTCACCGATTTCCTTCCAGGATCCTGACTGACCCGACTTGAAGGCAGGCAGAGCTGATGTAACAGCGGCATCCCCTAGATCAAGCCGTGCCTGAAAGCCTACCCTTCAGCGCCTGAGCCAATACATTCCCTTTTTTTGCTTCAGCCGTTTCAAACTAGGTTTTAAGTCTTACCAACCCAGCCCCCAGAATGGTAGGCAATAAGGGGAATTCCTGTTGGAGGACTAAAGGTCAGGGAAGATCTCACTTCCAAATATAGAAGACCGGATGCCTGGCCATGCTCATGAGAAGACCCCAGCTCCTCGTCAGAAAGGCCCCTGGGGGACTGGAGGCCGTGTTTTAAGCGAGGCTCTCATGAGGGCTGTCACTGCTTTGAATAATCCCCATGATGCAGTCCCCTGCGTGCAGAGGGAAGCTCTGGGTTGAGTAAGCTCCAGAGAGGCCCCGGGCGGAGCCTGTGGGACAGGAGGGCACTGGGGGGAGGGGCGTGGGGGAGGGGCGTGGGCGGCCCCTCTCCACTTCTGATTCTTCAGCCACATCGCCCATGGGGGCAGGAGGGGT
This sequence comes from Lagenorhynchus albirostris, assembly GCF_949774975.1. NCBI lineage: Eukaryota > Metazoa > Chordata > Mammalia > Artiodactyla > Delphinidae > Lagenorhynchus > Lagenorhynchus albirostris. The sequence continues at coordinate 87,712,115 of NC_083108.1, forward strand.
GGTCTGCACATGTACCTGGCGCCAAAGCCTCCTCACTTCTTTTTGGGGAAGAAATGGGATATAAACAACCAGGTAAGTAACTAGATAAAATCCACATTCTCTAATTCAGGGAGGCAGAGAGCTCCGCCCCTTCAAATCAGAGTTTCTGTAAAGCAGGTTTCTATCAATTAAGGCAGACTGTAAAGGTCAGCTCTTTCAAAGTTCGCCCTGATGTCTTCTTTTGTGACGTGAGAGTGACAACTGGGATTGATCACTCTGTCAGCTTTTATTTCGGCAGGCTGAGGTTTCTTACGGGGGATCTGAATCCTCAAAGGGAAAGCCAGAATCGCTCCTGCTGCTTGAGCAAATCCCAGGCCCAGCAAGACATGGGAGGACAGTGCTCCCGAGGACAGGAGAGTGTGCAGTGACACACCACACACATCGGGTGGAGCCCTTAAAGCTTAAAAAGCAGAAAATCCAGTGCAAATTTGCTTAAGCAAAAAATTTAAAGTATATATGTGTATGTGTGTATACTAATTTACTGCAGAGCCTAGCGGACTTATTTTTAAAATTTATTTGTAATTTATTGCAAGTGGCTTCAGGGACAGCTGGATCCAGGTGCTCATAGCACTGGAACCCAGTTCCTCCCCACATCCCAGCTCTGCCATGCCCTGCAACCGGATTTTTTTCTTCGGTTTCACAAGTGCACCCTGGAAGCTCAAGCTCTCCCCTCATGATGATAAGATAGTGCAGATCCCCAGGCTCCTAAACTTGCACTTTTACTTTTGGGGAAAATCTTGATTTTCCCCCCCATGGCCTCAGGTAATTCCGAGGTTCAGCTGGACTGGCCCAGACCATGTGATCTCCTTGAGCCAATCACTGTGGCTGGTGGACCGTGAGCTCTGATTGGCTTAGCCCTGGTCATGTGACCCACCCTGCAGCAGGGGTGGGAAGTTTCCATGGGTCCCCACATGGAAACAGGGAGCTACTGCCCGAAGAAAGAGAACTGGATTTTGAGGAGGCGACCGACAAGCGTCTGCTGCACGCAGACGCACATCTGTTCTGTAAGCACCACTGCTCTGATGTTGGGAGATGCGGCAGGACCGTTGGGAGACCCCTGCCCTTGGCCCAGGGCTGGGGGTGGTGGGCTGGACCCCTGTGGGCTGGGACTGCTCTGAAAGCGGGCCCTGGGGGCATTCAGGGGGTCACAGAGAGGCTTCCGCTTCATCATTACTTGGGCATGACTGGACTCAAGCCCAATGCCCACTGGGCAAGGGGTCCAGCCATGCAGAGGCGGCGTGGAGGGGTTCCAGAGGGTTCCGCAGAGCCAGCAAAAGAACACGATCTCTGGGAAACAGGGCAAGAAGAGGCTGTCTTCAGCTATGACAACAAGTGCTATGAGGTGAAGGAGGAGACGCAGCAGGAGAACGCCCCCCACTGCCTCCGACCCAAGTCCAGGGGCTGCAAGCCCCCGGAGTCACAGGGACGGGGTGCTGTGACGCGATGTGCCGCGTGGCTCAGGAAGGTGGAGCACGGTGCCACTTCCGTACCAAGTCAGCTGAGGTGTCCCCACGAGGACCACGTGCACAGGAAGGGGCCAAGGCAACAGGTCTGGCTCGTCCATGCCCTGCACCTCCTGGGAGGTGACCTCTGAGCCCTTGGAACGTCCTGCCTGAGAAGAGCGTCACCTTCACCTGGAGGCCTGGGGCCTTGCCAGGGGGTCTTTGCTACAGTGGGATTCATGTAGGGTCTCGACTTGACCTCTGCAGGGGCTGGAGACTGAGGTCAGCCAGTAAAAACCCAGGCGCCAAGGCTCAAGGGAAAAAACATACAAACAAAAGGCTCGAGGGAGCCCCGCGGCTGGCAATATGTCATAGCGTGCTCACACCTCATTGCTGGGGTAATCAGGCACCGTCCCTGTGAGCCCCACCATGAGGGCCAGCTGGAAACTCCTGCCTGGTGTCCTTCAGCGATAGCAAACTGCACCACGTGTGCAACAGCTTTGCTGAGCCTTATGACTCATTTTAGTGAGTTATTGAACTTGAGGCTGGCCTTGGGGGGGTCCCCCGAACCGCACCTGGGCTGCCCAGGCGCTCAGAGCTAAACGCCAGCAGCTGTGCTGACCCTGCTGGTGGGCAACTTAGTTCATCCTCCAAAAGTCAGGACACAACGGGGGCTTTCAGAAAGCGACTCACACTCAAACACATGCGCATGCACACGCGTGCACACACACTCACACACACCCTCAGAGCCCCTGACTCATTCAGGTCCGCGTCCGTGACTGCCGTCACATCTCGGCACCACCTGCGTTACTATTTACTTTGTATGTTTCTCCAAATTGGCCTGTTTTACACCTAAATGCATTTTTTAAATTCAAAACGGCACCTTTATTTCATCGCTGCAAAGGCAAAGCAGCACCACTTATGCTAAATCAACGGTAACCATGAAAATAAATGCGATGAAAATAAAATAGCGCCATCACGAGCCGCGGTGGTCAAGGCGGGGGAGCCGCCTGCTCCAGGCTCTCTGGGTATAACGCGACAGGAATGGAGTCACGAGACGGCCTAACCTCCCACCCTGCAGCTCACGCATCCCGGCTGCGGCTAGAGCACGGAACCTGGGCAGACGCGCTGGTCCCCGCGCCCCAGGCCCCAGCACTCCCTGGGGCGGCCACGCGCTCACTGCCGGCCCTGCCCCAGCGCCCTAGAAACTCATTTCTGGGCATCTCACCTCACTCCTCGCACAGCAAGCCCTCAAGCTTGGAGGAACAGGGAGTCTGTGAGAACCGCTCCCTGGTCCTCCCTGGGCTGGGGTAGCCCCGAGGCCCTGTGTCCCCAGTGGAGCTGATCCGCGGCCGACCACCTGTACCCGCAACGATGATGCACCTTCTCACGCTCCGGGCCCTTCCCTGTCAGCCTTCCCACCCCCTCCCAGGGCTTCTGGGACCACTTCCCAAACCAGAGTCCTATCTCAGAAGCCACAACTGGAAGAGGGGCAAACCAAGACAGGCGCTAAAAGGAGACGCTCCCCCGCACCCCCCACCCACCTTTCCTTGAAGGCTGCTCCGCGGACTCAGGACTCAGAGCGGCAACTCTGAACACACGGCTGCCCGGCCCAGCCCAGCCCTGCACTGCGGCCCCTGCCAGGAAGAAGGTGCTGCTGAAAGTGCTGTCCTGTTCAACGTTGCGAGCGGCAGGCTGAGTTCCTGCGGCCAGAGCCACAGGAAGGAGCCTGGCTTCATGTCCAGGGTGCAGGCGCCCTGCTCGGCGGAAGTTAGTAAAGCAGTGAGGTCCACTCAACACGGAGTTTTGTTCTAGTCTCGCCTCTGCTTTACTACAGGATGCAGTGATCTGAGACCAGGAGTCCTGAGTGACCAGAAGGCAAGGCACAGCCATCGAGGGGTCCGACTTTTCTGACTAATCAACTGCTGTGGCTTTGGGGGTGGGGGGGACAGGGGTTTACAGGCAAGTGACAGAAATGGAACGTCTTTTAGTCACGGGCGACGCTCATTTCAAGCAGAACCTCCGCCCCCCATCGCGGCTCCTGCACCAAAGGCGGGAGGACAGACGCCTTTGGCAGAGACTGTGCTTCAAGCTGTGTCACTTGTCACGTGTGTCATTTGTATAGGTCGCGGCACCTGGAGCATCGGCGATGGCGCTGCCCAGCTTCCTGGGCGGCGCCGTCCCTGAGCAGCCTCAGTCCTGTACTGGGCACCTGCAGAGGATGCCCATGGCCGAGAGCAGAGAAGACGGATGGGGGGTGCCCCACCTGCCAGGGCCCCCCTCCCTCCGCTCTGCCTGTCCAGCAGATCCTGTGAACATCTGGGTGCCAGGAGCCCAGGCCTGCGGGGCGCTGCCTGGAGGCGTCTGTGGGAGGGGCGGCGTACTCACTTTTTGGGCCTGTAGTCAGGGATGGTCCTGTCCAGGGAGATGCGGTCGCTGAGCTGTGCGTTGTACCCGTATTCCTCGAACTTGCCCTCTGTCTCCTGGCTGTCGTCACGCAGTGTGGCCGCCATGCCGCCCTGGCCCAGGCCGCCCGGCCCCTCCACCAGACCAATGGGCTTGGCGAGCCCTGGCGGAACGGAGAAAAGAGGGGGTCAGGCACGTCCCAGGACCGACCGTGTCCTTCCCCTGCCCTTCTCCCAGCCTCACCCTAAAAGGCCCTTTTTTCAGGTGCAAACTCAGCAAATTCCTCGCATACTGCAGGATTCCAGCTCTAGGACACTGCAGGAAAGGCAAAGCTATGGAGACAGTATAAAGATCAGTGGTTGCTGGGGTTTGTGGGGAGGAATGAACAGGGAGAGCACAGAGGACTTTCAGGGCAGCGAAGCTACTCTGTATCATCCTGTAATGGTGGGTACATGTCCGTATACATTTGTCCGAACCCAGAGCATGTACGGCACCGAGAGTGAAGCCTCATGTAAACTGCGGACTTTCAGTGATTACGATGCGTCAGTGCAGGTTCACTAATTGTAACAAATGTACCACATCAATGCGAGGTGTTAATAACAGGAGAAACTGGGCGGGGGCGAGGCGACATGGGAACTCTCTGTACCTGCCACTCAATGTTTCTATAAACCCAAAACTGTTCTAAAAAGCAAAAGCTATTTTTAAAAAATATTTACTTATTTATTTTGGCTGCCCCGGGTCTTCATTGCCGCGGGGTCTTTAGCTGTGGCATGCGAATTCTTAGTTGCGGCATGCATGAGGGATCTAGTTCCCTGACCAGGGATTGAACCCGGGCCCCCTGCATGGGGAGCAAGGAGTCTTAGCCACTGGACCACCAGGGAACTCGCATGGTTTTTTAAAAATATAAAATAAAAATAAATTAACTTTAAAAATGCAAAGCAGCTGCCCCCCTTGCTCACCAATCCTTGATATTGTTGGTCTTTATAATTTAAACTAATTGTACATCCACACAATGGAACGCTACTTTGGGATAAAAACAAAGGAACTACCAAATATGCAACAATCTGGATGAGTCTCAAAAGCATTATGTTGAGCGAGAAGCCTCCAGAGACACAGAGGAAAACATATGTACGACTCTATTTACAAAACTGGAGGAACAGAGGAAGCTACTCAATGGTGACAGCAGCAAGAACAGGGACCACCGGGGTGGAAGGTGGCATTGGCTGAAAAGGAGCCCTCCCGGGATGACCAAGGTGTGTGTGCATGTGTGGGTGCCTGAGAAGGCCAGGCCAAGGGAGTGCTTTCTGGAATGTTCTATTTGGTCACTTGTGCCAGGAGAGGAGACATCACCCCCCTGATGCCAGGGACCAGGGCAGTGCCAGTCAAGCAAGGACAACACCCCTTGCTCTCTCTGGGATGGGTGATTCTGGGGCATCTTGGTTTTGGGAGTGAGCTCTGGGGAGCAGAAGTTTAAGCCAGAAAGAGTTGGGATCAATTCCCATCCCAGAGATGCAGTTAATAGCTTCCATAGAGAAGTCTCTGGTCCTAGCTCAGGCCACTAGAAGTATAAACTCAGGGAAATATCTAACATTGATGTCACACGCTGCCCCACACTGGGTACCAGGATCTTCTTTTGTGACACCCACTCCCTCCTTAGGTTTTTAAATTAGTTAAACAGGAGGCCACTTGGCTGGGGGGGTCTAACACATGGCCTGTGTGCAAACAAACCCAGACCTACGCCTGTGAATGCCTCAAGGTTACGAAATGGAAACCCAACCACACACAGCCAATCACACACAGAGAATCACAGCCAATCACACACAGCCAATCACAGACACCCACACACAGCCAATCACACAGAGCCAACCACACACAGCCAATCTCAGCCAATCACAGACAACCACACACAGCCACTCTCAGCCAATCACACACAGCCAATCTCAGCCAACCACTCACAGCTGGGCTTTCAGCCATACCAGTTAACGATCACTTTTGCTTTGCTTCAGCGCTTAATCTATACTTTCTCCAGCTGCTATGGGTGGGGCGCTCCTAACCACTTCCAGTTCTAGGTTGCCCCATTCCAATCAATTTTTGTCCAAATATAATCCTTTTTATCTTTTGGCTGGCAGTGCGCATGCGGGATCCCAATCAGGGACCAAACCCACGCCCGCCTGCAGTGGAAGCCCGGAGCCCTAACCTCTGGACCACCAGGGAATTCCCATGTCCAATATAATCTTAAAATTTGCAATATGCCTCAGTTTGTCTTTTAGCGGTTCCCAGCGAGGGCGGGGGTGGGGAGCCGACCTCCATCCTCCACACAGCCGGGGGCTCCTCTGATCACCAGAGCCAAGGTCGCAGGCTCCAGGGACCCCCCCTCCCCCAGTTCCCAGACCAGGGATCAAACCCGCGCCCCTGCATTGGGAGTGCAGAGTCTTAACCACTGGACCCCCAGGGAAGTCCTGGGAATACTCCATCGTAAATGACAAATGTAGCGTTGGTATCTATGTAGGACTGAAGGATACTCACTGGATGTAAAATTGAAAAATCACATGACACAAATCACTTCCGCTTATCTTAATACTGCTATATATATATATATAATCATGCTGTTTTTAAACGTCTGTACTGTACTTGCAGTTTCTTTGAAAGGTTTGTAAATAGACGTCTCCCACAGGCAAATGTGCTTCCACACCTGAAGAGAGAGTCTCGCTGCTCATGGCAGCCCAGCCTCAGAGTGCGTTCAGGTGGCCGGAGGGAGGGGTTGCCCCGGGTGGGACCGCCTGCTGCAGCCGGGCCCCGGCAGCATGGCTGAGGCCATCACACCAGGTTCCGCTTACAAAAGCAAAATATGCACCTGTTGAGAAATTCAAACCATCCAGAAAAAGCTATAAAATGAAGAGCCAGCGCTTCCCGTGCTCTCTGCCTCTCTCCAAAGGAAATGACTTTTTCTGGTGTTAGGCCTTCTCATTTTGTCCACTGTGGACACGCAGAGTAATTTTATGGGTCTAGTTTTTGTCAGCCAGAGACTATTTCCCTTGACTTCCTGGCATGAAAGATGAGGATTTAGTCCATTTTCCCTACCGCCTACATCCTGCTCCTGCCTCCCTTGATTTTTCTTAGCTATGTTATTATTTTTAGTTGTTCTGGTGGTTACTTTTGTGACCTTAAAAGGAAACTTAAGGCTCTATTTCTGGAAGTATCAACTTTAGCTGCTGTCTATGGACTCCTTACCAGGTTACAGGAGAAATTAACATACTCCGGGGTTGCTGTTCAATGGGTATAAAGTTTCAGTTATATATATTTGTTCCAGGGATACACACACACACACACACACACACACACACACACACACACACCTCTGAATAAACTTAGAGGTCTGCTGTACAACACTGTGCCTAGTTAACAATACTGTATTGTGCACTTAAAAATGTGTTAAGAGGTCAGATCTCCTGTTCAGTGTTCTTACCACAATATAAATAAATAAAATGTTGAATCGCAAAAGAAAAGACATTAACATACTTCCTTTGCGTCTCCCGCTTAGCTGCGCCATCCCTTTTATGGTGTCAAAGATCATTTGTAACATCTACATTTTGCTCTGTAACTGCGACTGGGCTTTCCACAGATTTGTCCATGGGTTGATTCCAAAACGAGAGAGGAGTCCACATTTGCCACACTGTGATTATGTTAATATTATTCACTGTGGAGACAAGCAATGAGGGCCCATGAGGACTGAAGTGGAATTCTATCACTAACTGAACCCGTGCACTTAGTGAAGAATTTCCAAATGTCAAGGCAGTATTGATTGCTTTTGTGATACTCTGTTAATTTCCCCGAAGTATGCATATTTTGGTTTGCTTTAGGTTTGCAGCTTGACTTTCTGTACAGCTTTTTAAGATGAACGTGTAAGAATGATAACAGTTAACATTCAGCTAGCATGTGTCCTTTAGATACCAGCACATTCATTCCCCACAACACCCCTGTGAGGTAGGGCTATAATTCACCCCATTTTGCAGATGAGCTAACTGAGGCACAGAGAGGTCCAATGACCTGCTCAAGGTCACGCAGTTTGCAAGCACCAGAACCTGCCTCTGTACGCAGGCGATGTGGCGCCGAGGGAAGGTGCTTCACTGTTGTGTACTGCTGACTCTCCCAGGAGCTTCCGAATCACCTGCCTCGTGAGACAGGGTCCAGTTTCCTCTTGCAGACACTCCTCACGGCAGAGCTGGGACTAGAGTGAGGTGCCTGGGGTCAAGGAGACGCCCGCCTTCAGGGTCCCCGTCTCTTAAAGTCCTCCACGACTTTGCTCCTTGAATCAGCCACTTGCCAGGTGCCCACGTCCGCAAATGACCACAAAACACCGCTGCGGACGTGCTGGTGGGACCAGCTGGACACTGGCCATCGCTGGAACCAAAGCCCCGGGAGCCTTGTCCGTGCTCTTCATTGCTGATCTCCCAGCAGCCACAGAGCCCGGAGGGACGTGAGCTGGGAGAGTGGATGGAGAATGAATGACTGAGCCCGACAGACAGAGAGGGTGGGCAGGGAGCCAGCACGCCAACCCCAAGGGGCTGTACCCCCGAGACACTCTCCTGCTGGGCCCTGGAGGCGGGGGCTCCGCGGAGCAACAGCTGCCCTTAGATGGCTGTTCTCAAACGTGGGCAGCGACCCCTGGAGGACACAGACTGCAGGGGCCCACCCGGAGCATCTGATTCCGCAGGTCCGGGGTGGGCCGGGGGCAGAACTGGCGCCTCTGAGAAGCCCCCAGGGCATGCTGATGCTGCCGGCTGGGGACCCCACTCGGAGGACCTCTGCCGTGGAACAGGCGCTCACCGCCTTTCACCCCGCCACAGGTACAAGACGCACTGCAGGCGAGAACGTGGTGCACACCCGGCCCTTGGGCTCCAGTGGGGCTGGAAGCAAGGGGAGGATCCTGGGTCGGCACCTTCTGGGCCTCACCCTGGGCCTTCCTGGCTCTGCGGGGACGGCCGACCCAGAGGAGGCTGCAGCGACTCTCAGAGGCTGCCCCCAGAGCACCCTTGCGGGGAGGCAAGGGGTCAGAGCTGCCCGCCGCGGGTCTCTGATCGCCCCCGTCGTAGTCTCCAGAGCAGTAAAGACCTGTAACCGCTCGCCTGCTTGAGAACCCACGGATCTCGTTTCGTTTTCAAGGAAAGTCGCGCACATCGGTGCTTCCCCGCAGGGCTCCCGGAGCTCTCGTCCCACCTTTTTTCTCGTGTCCCAGCGTTGACTCACATCTCTTCTCCCGAAGAATTCCTTCTAAGAGGCGGGATTGATTGGTACCCCCGGGAAACGAGGGCAAACGGAGAGAGAAGAAAATTGTCAAGATTAAAGATGGCTCGGCCGTTACTGCAGGGTCTGAGGCCCACTGAACCGATGGCCAGGTAGGGCCTGCCGAGGCCTGCTGGATCCACGTCTGCAACTGGGCTTTTGTCCTCACATCTCTCAGCTCCTGGCATCACCAAGCAGCCCGCAGGGGGTGGGGCCGGGGGTGGGGGCCGGGATGGGGCCTGGGGCGGGGGTGGGGCTGGGGTGGGCCGGAGGGGCGGGGCTGGGGCCAGGGGGGGCGCCAGAGGTGGGGCCGGGGGTGGGGCGGGGCCGGGGCCGGGGTGGGGCAGGGGCGGGGCTGGGACCGGAGGGCTGGGGGTGGGGGTGTGGGGAGGCAGCAAAGTGCCCTCGTTCCTGCCCTGCGTCTTGGGGCTCCTGCTCCAATTAGCCAGCCTCGGTGCGAGGGCCCCTGAAAGAGCAAGAAACCAGATTCTCCAGACGGTTCTGGGTTGAACTGTGGCCCCCAGAGATACACCCAAGTCCTGACGCTTGGGACCCGTGGTTGCAAACTTATTTGGATATAGGCCTTTGCAGATGTAGTCATTTACAATGAGGGCATCCTGAATTGGGGTGGGTTCTAACCCAATGACTTGAGCCCCTTAAAAGAAGAAGGAATTTTGGACACAGACACACACAGAGAAGATGGCCATGAGACCATAGAGGCGGTGTTGGGAGTGATGTGGCCACGAGCGCAGGACACCTGGGGCCACCATGAACTGGAAGAGGCAGGAAGGACTCTCCCGTGGAGCCTCCAGAGGGAGCGTGGCCCTGCACACACGTTGGCTGCAGATTTCTGCCTCCAGAACCGTGAGGGAACGGATGACTCTTGTTTCAGCCATCCGCTTGTGGAAACGAACACACAGACCCACCACTCACGCCGCCCGCTGGGACGTGACCTGCAGCCGGTGGATCCTGAGAACTGCACGTGCCAAGGTGCAGCGTCCCTCACATCCGACGGACGCTCAGGCCGTTGTCAGGCTGACCTGCGCGGATGTGGGTGCAGATTCCAGAGGCACCGGCTTCCTTAACAGGAGCAGAGGGGTTGTTTTTCCTGTTTGAAACCCTCCACCTCCTCCTCCAGTGGAGGGTGCCGCAAACTTGTCATTTCGTCCTTGAATAGCCGTGATTTTGAGAACAATGGGAAATTTGCATTCATTAGCTCGGAAACCTCTGTCGGACAGCTTTTCTGACAAAAGAAACAAAAGCCAGCATCCTCAACGCAGTTCTGGGACTGGAGGTCAGAGCTGACGTTTGCCGCACTGGCCCACCCGTGCCAGGCACTGCCCACACCTGCTTCCGTTACTCCCCACGGACCCTTCTATGCCAGGCGCCTTCATCCCCCCACTTCACGGAGGAGACCACCGAGGCTCGCCATGGCCCCAGAGCCAGCAGGTGGCGAGCCCAGCCTCTTAGCCACGTGCTGTAAACTTCAAAGCATCTCAAAAAAGCTTCTTAGAGGGGACTCAGAAAGGTCACCAGCTTTTCACTTTGACATCAAGGACATTTTAATTACCATTACTTGTCACTATTACTACCATATCATGAAAGGAAGGTCCTGCACTACACCCTGGGCAGGAAGGATGCACCCTCCTGGTAGCATTTTAGTGAAATACACCTGGCTTTCATTTTGCCCAGGCAGGTGGGGGCGCGGGGGTGAGCTTCAGGCCCACACTACAGGTGAGCCACGGGAGGCTCTCCCAGCACCTGCTGGTCCACGGTGCTCTGGTCGCACACTTCCCCTCCAGCCAGGTAAGGGGCTCCCTCTGTGGGTAGGGGGGGAATGCCAGTCAAGGTTAGAGGCAGGGATGGTGCCGGGAACACCCACAGTCAGCATGGCACGGGGACCGACCAGGTGACGGTGGGTAACAGGTGCAGCCACGTCACAGCATCCAGACTGAACACAAGCCCTGCTCGGGAGATCTATGGACCCCTCTGCACACCCACAGGGGCCTCACCTCTCTCCCAAAAGATGAGCTGCCACTGGCATTCAGGGAGCTTCTCCAGCTCAGTGGGAATCGGACGGCCCAGGCTTCCCTGGCGCCCGCTGGCTCCCCGCTCCTGCATTGCCCTTGGGGAGGGGCCGGGGGGGCACCAAGGGGCAAGTCTGCATCCCTCTTTTGCTGCCACTTAAAGTTATCGTCAGCGTCTCCTGTGCTGTTATATGTGACTCGATAATAATTATAATTAATGATCACCTTTTAAAGCACCAAGATATTAAACATTTACTTAACCGTTCCTATGTCCTGTACATTGACTTGTTTATTTATTTTATGCATTCAGGTCTGTTTCCTTATTCAGATATTGAGCCGCCGGGTCAAGGATAAAATATTTTCGTGGATCTTGGCGCCAAGTTACTTTCCAGAAAGTTTAGATTTGTTTTATATTGTTGCCAGCGATATACGTTCTTGCTTCTCTAATTAGAAAGTGCGTTTCTGCTGATTGAAAAGATCATAAATACTCATTGCAGAAAATTCTGAAGCCACGCACACACACACACACACACACACACACGCCCACACACACGCCCACACACACACACACACGCACACAGGGCTACCCAGGGTCTCACTCCACAGGGAAAACCAGTATCAGTATTTCAGTGCTCTAGATTGTTTTTATAAGATTGTATATAATAGTTTCAACTGAGTTTAATAAATACACATGATGTATATACAAGTCTGCATTCTGCTCTTGTCACTACATCCTAAGCATTTTCTTATGTCACAGAAATTCTGCGTAAGCATCACTTTTCATGACTGCGAACATAAAATCTCATCTTGTGGCCGTACCGTTTATTCCTTCAACCATTCATCAAAAATACATGAAGCATCTCAAATGCCAGGATCCGTGCCAGGTGCTGTGCATAGGTTCCCGGGGGAACACGCGCAATGCCTGCCCTCAAGGGGCTCACTGTCCGGGCAGGAGACAGTCACACAAACGCAATCGTGGGCCAGTGTGCTGAGGTCAGCCACGCTCACGGGAAGACACAGGGCAGCTGCCCCCGCAGGCTGGGGTTGGGGGTTCAGACACGGCCTCCTGGAGCCTCCGGGGAGCTTTCTGAACCTGCAGGAAAGGGGCCCACAGAAGGGCCAGGAACACTAACCATCGGGTGGAGGGGGCTCGGAGGGGCCTGTGCTGAGTCTGACGGTCTGGCGGTGGCGCCCAGGTGGGAGGGGGTGAGGGCTCCCTGCGGGCAAGGTGGCCTGTAGGCACGGGTGACCCAGTGCCTTCCCTCCCTCTCTCTCCCCCCGACCTCAGCAGACCCTCTCTAGTTCTTTCAGGAACCGGCCCTCTCCATGGCTGTCACCCATGTGGCCTGCCTTCTCCGCCACAGGGTTCCAATGAGACACTTCATCCCCTGGACACTGGCCAACGGTGGGCATGTCCCCCAGGAAGATTAATAACCAGGAGAACAGCCCCCTCCTCTGGTATCTTGAGCACCAAGAATAAGGGCTTTGAGGGCCATCTTGGTCTCCACAAAGGAAGGCTGCCCGTTCAGGTGTTCTCCATCCCAGCCCGGATGGGTGGCCCACTCAGGTGCAGTCCAGCCCAGCCCAGGTAAACAGGAGCTCAGCTGGCCAAGGCAGAACAGGGCCTGAGGCCCCAGCACAGAGGCCTGGTGGGTGGGTGGCTCTCCCAGGGGCCCAGATAGCTGGGAGCCCAGGCGGAGGGGGGCAGAGGTGGGTCCCGAGCTGTAGGAAGCAACTCGTCAAGGTCGGGTGGAAAGCAAGGCTCCCTTTCCAAATCCAAAGTCCCAGCATGCTCCTACTGATGGAGTGCCCGTCGGGGTGCCCACTGCTTCCAGAACATTCTCTGCTCTGCTGCTCTGGCCCAGAGCCCGAGGGGACACCTCTGGTGAAACGCATTTGGCTTCAGAGGCAACAATTTGACTTTCCAGAGGTAAAGTGTCTTCCGTTTGAGGGCCTGGGTGAACCGTCTCAAATTCATCATCTCTGCGGTAACTGGCAGGGAACGTGCACTTATGTGAAAGACCGCCGGTCGCCCACAGCAGTTCTACTTTTATGGAATAATCATTTGAAGTTCCTTTCCCACGACCTGAGGGAGCACACTTTTCTAATTACAAGAGATAATTTGGAAGACGCAGTGGCGAGATGTCTCTATCCGAGCGCGGGTGGGAGACCCTATTCACGCGGGGGGAAGGGGACTGACTCTGGGTTGGAAGGCAGGACAGCAGGAAGGTGCAACTGAGGAGATGACTCAGGAGCCGAGGGGAGGAGTTTGGAGCCCGTTTCCCAGACGCTTTCTCTTGTTGTGCCCCGAGAAAAGTGACAATGGCATTTCATGATAAATAGGGACTGTCGTTTGGCATGTGTCATAGGGCAATAGGGAGGGGTGGGGACTGCGGTGAGTGGGTGCACACGTCCGACCTGCGGGGACCACTGCTCCGGATCTAACAGGTCCAAAGCCACCAGCTCTTCTAGACTTTCGAGAGAAAGCAGCAGTACAGATTCATCTCTCTACATATCAGCAACTCATTCATATTTTGGAAAAAAATCTCATAAGTTAACAAATAGGGTCTCTATCTGTTAGTTAGCCAGGACCAGTGTGGTGGGCTAAGTAATAGCTCCCAAAGATACCAGGTTCTAATCCCCAGAACCTGTGGACACGTTGCCTTAAATGGTAAACAGGACTTTGCAGGTGGGATTAAGTTAAGACCCCTGAGATGGGCAGAGGTGGGTGACCCAGGAGGGCCCTAAACGTCATCGCAAGTGTCCCTGAATGGAGAGGGTTGGGGGAGGTTTGACAGAGACAGAGAGGGAGGCCTGTGACATGGAGGCTCAGCGGGCAGCGAAGGCGGGAAGGATCCTCCCCCGGAGGCTTCGGAGAGTGTGGCTCTGCCCACACCCCGACCGTAGCCCAGGGAAACCCATTTTGGGCTCCTGACCTCCGGAACTGTGAGAGAACACATCTGCGTGGTGTTAAGTCCCCAAAACGTGGGCTGTCACCGCAGCTCCAGGAAACGAACTCGACAGACAGATCTGCTGCAACAGCAGGGGAAGCTAACGTCCTGGGCGGTTCCTCTCTCGCTCCTCTGCCCTGGGGCCCTGATGTCCCCAGGATGTGGCAGGGAACCAGGCAGAGCGCTTGCTGGAGACCTGCCCGCCAAGGTGGGGAGGCCCCCAGAGCTGGGGTCTTGGGATGGTCTGCTCTCACCAGCCCTTGCCAGTAGCCCTGGGCTGGGCAGTCGAAGCCCTTTCATCTGCCGTCAGCACACGTGAGCCGTGGCGCCCCAGGGATGGCGGGAGCACAGACTGTCAGACCCAAAGGTTTGGGGGGTGGAGAGGCGGAAGGCATCTGCTGAGGGGCCACATGAGCTGGTGGAGTCCAGGCGCCCGGGTACACTGGCCCAGGAGTCCAGGTGCTCTGGAGATGAGCCCTGGCCCGGGGATTCTCCAGCTGCTGGGCACCTCAGAACCTCAGGGCAGCCGGCTAGAGTGAAGGTGCCTGGGTTCTGAGGTGCCCGGCAGCTGGACACGCCTCGGGACCCTCGGGCGCTGACCCTCAGCTAATGCGGACGGTCCGGACCCTGCAGAGGACCAGCCAACAGGAGGAACCAGCGGGGCTAGAGCGGGGATGAAGCCCCAGAGGTGCTGCTGTGGGTCCTGGTGTTTTCCCCACGTGGTGCTCTTGGAAATCAGCCCATGCAGGTTTCACGTGGAAGCCTGACTCCAGCTCTTTGGAAGGATCTGGCGTGCTGGCCGCAGGGGCCTGCTTCTCCACAGGGCAGCGATGGGCTCCACCCCCGCCCCAGGCAGGGCCTCTGCTCTCTCGCCGTCCCTGCAGGTTTTGCACGGTGCCCTGGAGGTCGAGAGGTTGTGCCCCTGGTTTAGATGGTTGGAGAGGGGTGCTGGGTTGAATGGTGGCCCCCTAAGGCGCTGTCCAGCAGAAACCTGTGAAAGTAGCCTTATTTGGGAAAAGGGTCTTTGCAGATGTAACTAAGGTAAGGACTTTGGATGAAACCATCTGGATGAGGGTGGGTCTTAAATGCAACGACCTGCGTCCTTACGATTTAGAGAGACACTTACAGAAGGAGACGCCACACGATGAGGGAGAGAGAGGTTGGAATTAGGCGTCTACAAGCCAAGGACTGCCGAGGATTGCCCGGGGCACGAGAAGCTGGGGAGAGGCCTGGAACAGACGTCCTCAGAGCCTCCAGGAGGGATCAGCCTGCCAACACTTTGATTTCACACTTCCGGCCTCCAGGACTGTGAAAGAAGAAATTCCTGTTGTTTAAAGCTACCCTGTTTGTGGTCATTTGTTACAGCGGCCCCAGGAAGCTCATAGGAGAGGGAAGGAGGAGGGGGAGGGGGAGAGGGAGGGGTGGGTAGGAGGGGAAGGGTCAGCTGCACACCCTGTGGTTGCTCGGCCAGCATCTATTCTCTCCATCCTTTTTATTAGTAGAACCTCAAGTTGTTTTGGAGAGAAATGCCTTCAGCTAAAAGGCTCGCCTCCCTGGGCTGACCTCGCAGCTAGGAGTGGCATGTGACCAAAATCTGGTCAATAAAATTTAAATGGCATTCGCTGGGTGGAATTTCTGGGAAATGTGTCTAAAAGGGGCAGAGACTCAGCTGGTATATGTGGGGTCTGTTTTTGGTTTTTGCCTTTTATCTACAGCCCTTCCCCCTTTCTCCTACCTGGAACTAGGACTCAATGTCTGGGGCTGGAGCAGCCGTCGTGTGACCATGAGGTGGAATGCCACACGAGAGGAAGGGGGGAGCTGCGATTCAAATGGGGTTGGGCTCTTGAGGACATCTACCAGCCTCGGGATTTCATGTTCACAAGAAAAACAAAGCACAGTGCAGTTAGGTCATGTCAGTTGGGGTTTTGTCAGGACTCTGAATTCTTCACCCAGAGAGGCAAGGGGGTTCAAGTTAGGAATAAGAGGACACTGCAACAAGAAAGGCCAAGCCGCCTCCCCCAGCCAGTGGCCTCCCACCCAAGGAGGACTTGGCTGCCCACCCTGAGCCGACAGCCTTCCCGGGACGTGGATGGAGCCGCCAGCTCCCGAGGACCACCCCCCGGAACATCCTCTCCCCAGAAGAGTCATTTCACACTTGGCCAACCCACTCCTTCCAGCACAGAAACCTGGGCTACGTGGGCGACTGCAATTTTTCAACTTGGAAGGAAGCGTGGCTTTCAAGCTTCCAGCTTCTCTTTGAATCACTGATTTCCATCTGTCATAGCGACTTAAGCCAATATTCTGAGAGAGGAAACAGCCCAAATGGAGAGGCTGCCGGTCACAAGATAATCTGAGAGGAAGAAGCAGAATGAAGACACCTTTGGGAACCAGGTTGGACAGGCCCGTGAGGTACGGCCTCGGTGTTGGGACACCCCTGGGGACACACGGCCGCTGGCGGCCTGGAGAAGGGGACTCCGTCAGCAGAGTCCCCATAGGGACAGGACAGGCCAGTCGGACTGACCCGCCGCCCTAAAACCACTAAGATTTAAAACAAAGTAACAAAATCAATTGTGAAAAAGCACTAAGTATCTGACAAGACAGGAAGAAATTACTGGGATGAGCGTGAAGAACAGTGGAGATCTGGGAGATGAATCCAGGACTTGCTTTTTCCCCGGAGGATGTTCTGAACTCTGTGGACTTGGGGGCACAGGGGGAAGGAAGTCAGAGGGCCAGACGGACCCCCGTGTGGGGCATACAGCCTCTGGGAGGCCTGGGGAACGGCGCAGATACAGATCCTGCCCGTCCAGGCCTCCAATGAGGCCACAACTCCGTGTTTCCTGACGATGACCAGCACGCAGCAAACACACCAGGACACTCGAGAGAACAGAGACAGGCTTCAGACGGGCACTGCCGGGTTGTGGGTCCTCACGCTGCCCTCGGATCGAAGAGGCCCTCAGTCCCCTCTCCTAACATCACCCAGCAAGCGGGACTCCACAGTGCGCAGTGGAGAAATCCCCCGTCACCTGCCCGTCACCTGCCCGTCACCTGCCGGGCTCTAGGTGGTGTCCTTCCAGTGCCCGTGACCTTGGGGTTGGGGGGATGAGGGGTGGCAACGGTGGCCCCGGCTTCCCTCTTTTCTTCCCCTATGAGAACTTAGGCTGATTTAACGTGCCTGATTACTAATTTTGATGATTACAAAGAGGAGATTAAAGCGAGAGCCCCTGGTTCGCCTTCGAAGATAATGTCCCTCCCAGCTTCAGTTTTAGCCACTCTCTCCAAACACAACGGCTAATTTCATTACAGACAGGTCTTTTAAGATTCCCTGGGGACCCAAACCAATAACATATTGTCAATAGTGGGAAGACGGACTGCCCTTCTGAAACTATGAAGCCATGAATATTTTGCAGGACGTGGCAATACCTGTAAAATATATTCTCACTGAGACTAATCTGGTATTTGATAAATCTTCATACATAATACTCCTGTTCAACTAATATGAATATTTATGGGGCCAAAGCCTGGGAGATAAGGGATGACTGGAAACATCTGGCGAAATGTGTTTCCTAGCTCCTTCACTTTGTAAAGCACATGGGCCGTGGAATGTCCCTCGGCCAGCTCTTGGGCCAACCTGCCCCAAATTTGGGCCTGATCACTGCTGGGGAGTGGGTACGGGGGACATTTGGGCGTCCTGTCCCTTCAGCGGTGACCTGGCTCTGAGCGAAGCTGCCCAAGGATGTCAGGGTGGCTGGGGCCCGACCTTCCCCACGCCCACCGCATCGAGCTCCGGTCCCGACGGCAGAATCTCCCGGGAAATGCTTGTCCCGTAGGCCAGCCCCGCTCTGGGGGTCACAGGCAGGAGGAGACCTCAGAACCCACACTCAGGTCCCCAGGGAGCCGAGAGTCTGGGCAGCCCAGAGAGTGAGGCTGGCTCTGTGCCCCTAGCCCCACTGGACAGGTACAGAGGGCCCGGCCCCACCCTGGGCCTAGCTGCTGACATCCTGGGGCAGGGGCTGCCCGCCTTACTCAGGCCAGAGCCCCAGGACCTTGTGCATCGTAGGTGCGAATGAATGAATGAATGAAGGCACATATGCATGAATGAAGGGGCCACTGCTGGGCGCCCACCGAAGGAAACGGAACTGGAGCCAGGGGTGTTGCCCCCACGCTCCGTCTGCAGAGAGTGTCCTTCCAGATAAAGAATGACGGACGAGCGTAAGAGCTCACGCTGACCCTGAGGATGCAGAGCGCCCCACGGCGTGGGACCCCCAGCTCAGTCAGCTTGGGCTTCGTAACAGCACCACTGACAGGGGGCCTAACAGCAGACATCTGTTTCTCACGGTTCTGGAGGCTGGAAGTCCAGATGAAGACAGTGATTTGGTTCCTGATGAGAACCCTCTCCCTGCCCTGCGGATGGCGGCCCCCCTGCTACATCCTCAGGGGTCCCTTCCTCGGCGTGTGCACGCAGAGAGAATGAGATCCCCGACCTCCTCTCCTTACGAGGCCACTAATCCCATCATGGGGGCCACGCTTATGACCTCACCTCCCCCAACCACATCCTAGAGGCCCCACCTCCTGACACCAGCCCACTGGGATTAGGGCTCCAACGTAGGAATCTGGGGGACACAGACATTTAGTCCATTGCACTCCACCACTGGCCCCCCAAATTCATATCCTTCTCTCACGCAAAATACACTCAGTCCTTCCCAACACCCCCAAAAGCCTTAATCCACGCTGGCGTCAACTAGGCAGTCTCAGCTCAAGGGCTTCTCTAAATGTGTATCAGCCACTCACGTCCCCTCAGACCTGAGCCCCTGGACAGCTGTGGCGCCGGGCTCTCCAGGACCCAGAGCCGGGCCAGGGCCGAGTCCGACGTCTCGTTTTGCTCCTGGTCTAACCCCCCCTCCCCCCCAAATCAAGCTGGAATGTGTTTGAGTTGGAGGCTGGAGTGAAGCCACCAAGATTCAAACCCCACCTTCACCCACGTCCTAACTTCAGGCGAGACGCTCAGCCTTCGTGTGCCTCCCTCGGGGTGAAGGGGGCAGAGCCCCCATCCCAGGGCTGCTGTGGGGCTGGACGAGGTGGCGCGCGTGACACTCAGCACGACGGGTGCTCAGGTCGTTTGTCCTCCTGGCGACACACGGTCCAATGGCTCCCCGCCGTTTGGGTTTCTCTCCCCCACGTTTAGCATCCCAGCCACTCCCACCAAGACAGGAGAGTCATGGGCCCACCGTCAAGTGCCTTTGAGAAGACCCAAGGGCAGAGCGGCACAGGCGCAGCCAGGCGTGGGCAGGTACAGCGACCACAGGTACGCGGCGCGGGGCGGAGGCGGGAACGGAGGGCTGGCGAGGCTGCGGTAGGCAGACCAGCTCCTGCTGGGGGATGGCCTGCAGGCTCCAATCTGCAGAACCGCGGCGAGCCGGGCTGGCTGCCGAGTCAGGACAGATCAGACCGGCAGTGGCTGTCCCCGACCCACCCTCAGAATCGCCCTCGACGGCTCCAAGTTCACTGAACACAGCTCTGTGGCCTCCTGGCTCCTCGCTAGCGCTGGGATGAAGTGAGACCAGGAAGAGGGCTGGGGACCTGTGGTACCCACCGGCCCGAGGGATTCCCTCTAATCCCCAGAGGCCGCTCCAGCCGCAGGGCCCCAGGTCGGGGGCAGAGTCCTGGGCCCGGAAGAGCTGCCTTTCCGGAGGGAGGTGGGGTGCAGCGTGAAGACACCTGCCCTAAGTGGCGCTGACTGAGGACCAGCAGGTCCCTGCTTCTTGGGTCCTTCTGACCCCACAGGCCACCAGGTCAGTAACAGAGATGCTAGCCCTTCCAGCAGTGGAGGGACCTTGGAGGCGAGGAGGTGAAGGCCTAGAGCTTAGCAGTTGACTTCCGCGGGTCTCAGAGCCACATGAATTTTCTCTGGGTAGCTCTCTGGACACACTCGCTCCCAGCTGCCAGGAGTCTGCTCTGACATCTGCAGCCCCGGAGGGAGCACGTGCCTCACAGCCCTGTTCGCGGGGGCAGCAAGGGCTTCCTGCAGCCCCAGGCAGTGCCCAGCGCCCTTTGACTGTGCCACAGGGCGGGGCCGCCCTTACACCAGGGCCACGCCGGATACGAGGCTGTCTTCCTCACACCTGCGCCAGGCCAGCTGTTCATCTCCACAAGGGCGCACAGGGCCCCCGCCTTCCTGGCCCTCTGTCCTCCTCCAGCCATGCCAGATGCCCGTCCCCCTTCCTCACTGCTTGGCTTTGCACCCTCTATGGGGTCTCCTCCCATATTCATTCATCCATAATCCATCCACCTCCCCACCCATCCCCCTGTCTACTCAAACATCCTCCCACCCTCCCTCCCTCCCCCCAACCATAAATCCATCCACCCGTCCAGTGGACATTTATTGAGAAACTCTTATGTCGGGCGCCATGCTAGCCATCTGTCCCAATTCCGCCTCATTTCAATTCTTTTCCTTCCACTGTCTTTGCTCACGTTTCTGAGGACCTGTTATGTGTCAGGCACTTTCACACGCATCATCTTGTCTAATCGCCTCAAGATCCTTTCATGGGGCTTCCCTGGTGGCGCAGTGGGTGAGAGTCCGCCTGCCGATGCAGGGGACGCGGGTTCATGCCCCGGTCCGGGAGGATCCCACATGCCGCGGAGCGGCTGGGCCCGTGAGCCATGGCCGCTGAGCCTGCGCGTCCGGAGCCTGTGCTCCGCAACGGGAGAGGCCGCAACA
Organism: Lagenorhynchus albirostris; assembly: GCF_949774975.1. NCBI lineage: Eukaryota > Metazoa > Chordata > Mammalia > Artiodactyla > Delphinidae > Lagenorhynchus > Lagenorhynchus albirostris. The sequence continues at coordinate 87,732,978 of NC_083108.1, forward strand.
GTGAGAGGCCCGTGTACCGCAAAAAAAAAAAAAAAAAAATCCTTTCATGGAAGGATGATCACCCTCCCCATTTCACAGATGGGAAAACCGTGGCTCAGCGAGGGGAACTGACCTGCCACGGTCTCCCAGTTGGGGTTTGGGTCATCTATCCAACTCCAGTGTGCAGCTCCAAACTCCTCTCCTTCCAGGAAGCCCTCCTGACCTTCAACACAGCCCATCAACACCGTGCTTTCTTGTCACTCACACTCACTGCCTTAGAGAACAGAGAATGCCAGGCAGTTGCCTCCCCCCTACCTGGCTGTAAACTCTCAGAGGAAGGCACCCAGGCTCTGAGCTGTGGGCACCCCGTCCTGTGCTCTGCAAGCAGCCAGCGTTGGTTCTGTGAATAAAGTGTGAACTGGATGAAACCACCTCCCTGATCCCCACTCCCCAACTTCCCGTGGATGCCTGGGGGCCATGCGTTTTTCTGCAGGGGTGGGGCTGCATCAGAAAGGGACCCACAGGGCTGGCGGAGTCGGTGGGGGGAAGGTCAGGGGACTGTGGACAAGCGGAAAAGAGAGCTGGAGCTCAGCCAAGTCAGCTGAGCGAGACCCACGCGCCAGGCATCGCCCAAGAGCTCACGTGCTTCCCTCACTTACTTCTCACGGTGACACCGGGAGATAATTAGTATTTCATCCCATTTTACAGGTGAAGAAACTGAGAGCGAGGCCGTGAAGGAAGCTGCCCGAGGCTGCAGGGAGCAGGGCTGCTTACCCAGGTGGTCTGGCTCTGCAGCAACATTTCAGCTGCAAAGCTCTGCCCCACCAAGGAAGATAAGATTTCCTCCTTCCCTGCGTCCACTGCTAAGAGCTCAAGCACATGGAATATTAACACATTTTCCACAGTCCGCTCACATGGTGTGAACATAGTCCCTTGCATAACCCAGGCACTTTCTGTTACTTTTTTCTCTGAAATGAAATCGAGGCTTGCTGGGTCTCAGATGCAGGTTGCACCCAGAGCTGGCTTTGCCTGGACTACATCCTGTTAAAAGGACAAGCAGTCCTTTTCGCTGTAGCCGGAGGCATAAGCCCTCACCACCGAGCTGACCGGGCTGATGTCTTTCCCAGTCCATCCCCAGGGAGGCGGTCCAGGGCAGTGACCCTGGCGCCAGTGTGCTGGGGTCCAAATCCCAGCACTACCGTCCCCCCTGGGACGTCAGCCCCGAGAGGCAGGAACCCGTGGCTCAGTCACTCCTGACTCGGCATCAGGGACACGTGAGGAGTGCACAACACACGGATGAAAGAGCTTTTCCATCATTCCAGAGAGGGAGAGCTTCCGCCTGCAGGGGAGTCTCCGAGGACCCCTCTCGCCGTGAATCGGCCTTGCCCCTCCCTCCTTTGACACCTGGCCAGCCTCCCTTCAAGGGTACCTGTGCTTTTTGAGAGCAGAACAGAGAAGCTGACCAAACTGTTCCAAGACCTGGATCCCATCTGGGAATGTCCTCAGTGGGACATCGGATATGGTAATGGATAGAGACATTTTTTTGTCGAGTTTCCAGCCAACGAAGGATAAGCTGTCCTTTCAGAATACGGTGCCGAAACTTTGAAATATGCAGATTGCTGAGCTGAATTGTAAATGCAATCACTTAGCCCCAGCACACTCCCGAGGCGGGGATCACCGCCTGCATGAATTATTCCTAGAAGCGCTGGCCCACTGGATCTGCAGACAGAAGTCTGCGGATAGAGCCAGCCCGGGTGAGGTCCGCTCCTCCCGAGGGAATTACGTGAGGGGTGTTTATCTCAGGGTGAAGCACCCCTGCCTCTCGTCCCCTGAAAATGCCGAGGCCCAGGTCTGCACAGCGCTAACCTCTGTGACCGGAAGTGGCCTCGGTTGTTCTGACTCACCAGTGGTCAGTTGGGGTCAGAGCCAGACCAGCAGGCAGAGGATCACAGGCAAAGAAGAGGGAAAAAAGCAAAACCGACGCGCTCTTAATCTTCTCAGGGTGAGTGAAATGTAATTGCAGGCAGCTCCGGCGGAGGAGAAGGGAAAAGGCGATTCTCGTCAAACACCCCGCCGGCCGAGGCTGTGGGAGGCCTGGGCTCCGGTTGGGAGCACCGAGTATTTTCTCACTTTCTGTAGTAAATCGACAACAGTGGGGGAGATGTGAGACGGATGCAGGGGGATAAGGCCACTCAATTAATGGCCCGGAGGGGGGGAAGGGCCAGCCAGTTAAATGCTGCCACTTTGAAGCAAGACCTGCCAGGACCTGTGATTAAACCCCGAACAGACGGCAGCTGTTCCTTCAGCCGCGGTGGCTCTGACTGCTGGGATGGGCGAGGCAGGACATTTTAGCTCGTTAAGCAGATTCAGGGAGGATGGAGATGGATGAATGCAAGCTGGAAAGGCCCCGGAGCCAGCGGGGAGCTACTCCTGGAATTAAAACTCACAATGAACAGGGGAAGCTTTGTGATGAAATGTGCGTGCCCTACAGGTGGAGTGTGGTCTTCAGAACGGAGCTACTCACGCACAGCAGGGGCTCGGAAACCCTCCTGAGAAGCCGGCTCTCAGGGGTGGGCGGGCCGGCACAGGAGTGCCACGGGGGGCCAGGGGTGGTCCAGTGAGGCGGCCGGCCCCCCTCTGGCCTCAAGAACCTTCCATGCGCTTCTCAGACTCCCACCCAGCCCCTTCTCCACCACGCTCTCCTGCAGGCTCCACCCAAGGGTGTCATTCATGCTTTGGTCGCGTAAATGGTGCGACGAGGCGCCTCCTCCTCCTGGTGCCACAGTCTGAGGCACCTGCTGCCCTCATGTGGCTTGTGCTCTCGTGTGACGTCTGAATCCCCGTCGCAGGTGGGGAAACCTCGGACGCCTCCCCAGATTCGGCTTCTCAGCTGTGGCATCTGCCTACCGCCGAAGCAGGCACGGGGAAGACGGCTGCACGAGGAGACACTTGCTCCCTCTGTGGCCCGAGAGTCCAAGGGGAACGCACTCTCTCCACCCTTCTGCTTCTCACCTTCCCCCGGGGGCCTCCCGGCCCCAGCTCCTACAGACTTCGATTATTAAAACTCACGGCGCTCAGACTCTTGGTAGGATTTCAGCTTCCCGATCTGAAACCTGGGCCCCGCCACAGCGGAGGCAGCCTCGGGGACACACGCCCCTTGGCAACATGACAGCCCAGCTCCGCACCCTTCCCACCCCCTTCCTCCATGCCCGCACCCCCCGTACCATCCCCTCTGCTGCTCTGATGCAGACCCGGGCTTCCCAAAGTGTGGGGTCGGAACCCTGGCAGGACCGGCACGCAGGATAGGATCGTTGGCAGAAAATGAACGCGGTGTTAAGCAGCATCGACTCGCGCCGTGCGACTTATCGCCTTTTAAAGTCTGTCTCGATCTCCCGATTTCTTCGAGGAGAAAGTCTTGGTTTCATGCCAATATATCCCTCATACGCGAGACTCTCCCTTTTAACAAGGAGAGGGCAGGCCTCTGGCTCAGCGCCTCTGGTGACAGCTGGGTCACGCTGGAGGTAAAGGGCGTGATTTTGTTTTCATCGCATTCATTCACGCAGTCCCCTCCTGCTTATGGGTACAGTGGTGATTTGCAAGTGTCTTTTCAAATAAATTTATTCTAAACAAAAACAATTGTTTAGAGAAAGATCCGCTCACTCGCTCATCCAACAGATATTTATGGGGCGCTAACTATAGGCAGGGTGCCTCCCTAGACCCTGGGCATGTAGAGTTGTGAATAAAACAGACAAAAATTCCCGCCCTGAGATGAATAGCAGAACAGGTGTTGTGCACAAGTCTGGTAAAACAGTACCAGTCTTACGTGAATGTGTCTAGTTTGAGAGACAGCAGGGCCAGCAAGTACCTCTTCCCAGTGGAGGGGAAGTGACGTTGGCAGGGCTGGCGGGAGGGGACCTGCACCTGAGATGTCCAAGGCCGTTGCCCGGTAGAGCACAATTGGACCTTCTGTTATTTTAACTTGAACTTTTAATAAGTGCAGAAATGTAGATAATTCTGAAGCAATTATGCTTTTAGCAGCTGCCATCACTAACTTTCTAAACAACCTGGGGCAAGTCCTGCTGTCTCACTGGCCCTCAGCTTTTCCATCTGTACAATGGGCCCATGGCGTTGACTTCTAACTGTAATGGCTTTGACCTCTGACTGTAAAGCACTTGAGCTGGGGTGGGTCTGGTTAGAGGGAATTAACGCACATGTGTCTGAATTTTTAAAACCAACCAGCCAACCCAAATGGAAACCCTCCCATCCCATCCCCAGCTTGAATTCAGCCTCTGCTCCTAAGGGGTCATAAGAAGGCAGAAGGGCTTGAACATACGATCAACTGAATGGGACTCTCTTTCCCTTCTCACTGAGCTTAGAGGTTCTCCAATTCCACTTTGGAAAGACTCGCTGTGCCAGGTGCAGGCAACGGAACCAGGGATGCTGCATTTTATGTGCAATTTAAGATATTCAGAAGGATGATTTTTGTCTATAAACGTTTTTTCTTGCCTTGAGCACTGAATTTAGAAGCAAACTCTCGTGTACATACAGGATGTGACTACACTGCATTTCCTTAAAGAATATTTTCCCCCGGGTCCTGTGAATTGGAATCTACACACACCGCTTAATAAGCCTTTGCTGAGGTCGACAAGACATCTCGAGTAAAGGTCACTGGACCGGCTAAAGAAACGGTGTGGGGAGAGCTGGGGAGAATACCCTGCCTCTGGGCCCTGCTCCCGGGGACAGCCTTTCCTTCCCACCAGCTCCTTCAAGCCAGGAGAGGTATTTCTAGAAAGCAGTCAAAGCAAAGGGAATATAAGCAATAAATCAATTTTGTTTGGGTTTCTCCCTCTCCTTTCTAAACTCTGCTGAATTAGTGTCGAGTAGAAACTCCAGGAATCCATTTCATATTTCTTGGATCTAAAACACAACAGACAGCAAAGGGCAGCGGCTGCAAAGGGCAGCTGCAAAGGGCAGCGGCTCGCCTCTTCCAGGAAGCATTCTCCTTGCCGCGCTTCAACACCCTTAACACGGGAGTCAGTGCCGGTTTGAAGGCGTGAGCACTGCTCTCGCATAGCTTCCTGTGGACCAAGGCCAGCCCCACGCCTGCACTGTCCTATCCTTAGCAACCGACCTGGGGTGAGGGCTAGATTGGGGCTCTCTTGTCATTTCCAGGAACAAATACTGAATGACCCCTGGGTAAGATGCTATGCTAGGCACATGGCCTAAGAGAGGGATGCAAGACGGATTCATCAAAGAGAGTGGGGTTGGGGGGAGTGGACAGAGGGACAGAACAGTTGGAGGAAGGGGTGGGTAAAGAAAGGAGAAGGAGGGCTTCCCTGGTGGCGCAGTGGTTGAGAGTCCGCCTGACGATGCAGGAGACACGGGTTCGTGTCCCGGTCCGGGAAGATCCCACGTGCCGCGGAGCGGCTGGGCCCATCAGCCATGGCCGCTGAGCCTGCGCGTCCGGAGCCTGTGCTCCGCAACGGGAGAGGCCACAACAGTGAGAGGCCCGCGTACCACAAAAAAAAAAAAGAAAAAAAGAAAGGAGAAGGAGAGAGCGACATTGATGACGAGGAAGAGACTTGCTGAAGGGAAGAGGGAGGAAAGATTTTAAAAAGAAGAAAGGAGAAAGGGTGGGAGGAGGGGGAAGAGGGAAGCGAGGGGAAGGGAGAGAGGAAGGAGGGAGAAGCCGGGAGACAGGAGAGGGAGAGGCTGGGGTGGGCCTGGGGATAACACTCCACTTTCCCGAAACCCTTCATCATCTCCCATCAGTGTCGGGAAAGTCTGTCGAAGGTCTTGGCTTTTTCTGCCTCCAAGAATCCTGGTCCCTTCTCACCCTGAAGGGTGGGGAGAATGGCTCTCGGTGCTGAGCTGGCCGTCATGATGTGACAACCCGACACGCTGCCAGTGTTTTTATAGAATCCTCTGGTTTCCCCATAAAACAGACCATAACACCCTGGCAAGTACACTTCAATAAAGCTGTGTGCTGTTACTGGGGCACGCCGCCTTCCCGGAGATGAATCACTGCCGGAATGGTCAAATGGCAGTTGAACCAAACTGTTCTGCCCTCGTGGCTTCAGCTGAGCAGGAGAGATCAGAAAAGCCACGGAGCCCACCAAAAGTACCTCCAGAGAAAAACCAGGAGTTCGGGGGTGGTGAGAAGGTGCTCGGGAAGCCAGAGGACGCTCTGCCTTCCCCGAGCAGGTGGGCACGGCTGCGGACAACTCCTGCGTCCCCGGCGTCACCCAGCCTCAGGTTCAGAGCCGCTGCTCCGAGGCCGGCTGGGCCTCCAGAAGCAAATCCTGAGATGACCCTCACGTCGGGCGGGCGCCACGCAGAACAGGCCCTGCCTGTGCAAGCTGGCTCCCAGACAGCTCCTGCCGGAGCCTGTTACTGACGCTGCCTGAGGGGTGTTGCTGGGTCTGCTGATGCAGAAACCGGAATAGCACAGGACAGGGGAGCTCGCGAGTGAGGTAAGCACTAACTTTCCTCCTTCCTCCTCGTACCTCGGCACCGGGTGAACCGACGGGGGAGAGTCGCTCTCTTCTGCTCCGCTGCATCCCCAAGTAGAAAAGTACTCCCCTCACCCTCCTTGACTCCCACTCTGACTCTCAGGGTGACCCACACCTGCTTGGGATGAAACAAGGCGCCCACCTCCAGGAGCTGGGCTTCCTGGAGAAGCTTCCAAGGACTCCAGGGTCCATGTAGGTAACTAAGACCTGCCAAGCCCCTGCTAGGCCCTGGAGTCTCTCCATCCACGAGCCACGGGCTCACGGCCTCAGACGTGGCCCACGACTCTCTGTGGAGGGAGCCCCGAGCATCCCCAGGACAGGGGGCTGAACGGGCCCAGTGGCCGGGGGTACCTTTCTCCACCAACATTGAAAGGACACCTCTGAAGGGCAGTGTCACCACCCCACCTCTCTGCACTTCCTCCCCGAGGGAGGGGAGTGAGTCCGGGCTAAGCCCCGATGCGCCACATCTCCCGGGGCACCACAGCTCTTGTCCTGGGCACCGCCTGCTCTTAACGCAGGTCCTACAACCTCTAGAAGTTCTCTCACATCCCCTCGGGGGACAAGGCGGATTCCCCTCATGTGTGCTGGGGGGAGGGGGGACGGTACGCAAGGGTCCACTGGGCGAGTGAATGCGTGAGTGGCCAAGCAGGCCAGTGCCCTCTGCCACGCGGAGCCTTCATCGCTTTTGGCCTCCTGCCTAATTCCCTGCCAAGAAACAGGAGTTCGACCCCAGCCCTAGTTGGCCATCGGGCCCCTGGGGTCCTCAGAGGTTTTAGCGGTCGTGCGCAGTGCAGCGTCCCAAGCACGGGGACGCTTCCCCCCTGCCCAGCGCCTCTGTCCCGAGCGGGGCGCTGGCTCGGCTCACCGTTCAGCTGGGTGTAGACCACCTCCTCCAGGTGGTCGAGGCGTTGCAGGATGGCCTCGCGCTCCGCCAGCGCGCCCACCGTGGCGTGCCGGCTGCGCACCCGGCGGTCGGCGCTGCGCACGATCTGCACCGGCCCCTCTGAGCGGTCCTGCAGGCGGCAGTACACCGAGAAGAGGATGATGCCCACGAACACCAGGATGTTGACCGTCAGCAAAGTTTTGATCTTCCTGGCCACCGCCATGAACGCGGCTGGAAGCTGGGGGCTGCCTCACCCGCGGGGCATCCCCGTGGGCCCGGCGGCCGCAGGAGCCTCCGTCTGGCCCGCTGCTTCGGGGACCATGAGCCAGCCCGGCTTGCCGCGGGCTGGGGGCTGCGGACCCGCTGCGCGCTCTGCCGCCTGTCCCCGGGAGCTGTCCCTTCAGTACCGCCCGCGCCGGCTCAGCACGCCCCTCCGCCTCCCGGGTTCCCCACGCGCAGGGGCTGCCCGGGGCCGCGGATGCAGGGGGCACCCGGCATCCTCTGCAAAGGGGCGCGGCCCAGTCTCGGGGGCGGCGGGGCGGGCCTCGGGGCCCGGAGAAACGACGGAGGTGCGGGCCGGCAGGCGCTCGGCTGGCGTGCGGCTCCTGCCCGCCCCGCCGCCACGGCGCCGGTGCGGAGTGACGCGGCCGCCCAGCTCATCAGCATGCAAGCGGGGCCCGCACCCTCCCCCGCAGGCCCACCCTCCCGGGACGCCCCCTCCGGGACCACCCTCCCCTCCCCTCCCCTCCCCTGCGGGGCGCAAGGTCCGGCGCGCGCTCCCGGCGCCCGAGCAGGGTGGGGCGGGGCCTCGCGCTCAGGGTACCCCGACCAAGGGCATCCGGGCGGGGGCGGGGGGGGGGCGGAGCACGCGCGCAGTCTCTCTCCACTCCCCCTCCCCAGACTTGACCGACCGAAGCGGGGTCCTGGGGAGCGCCTGGTCAAGGCGGTGTAGTCCGCGCGGATGAGCAGGGGTAGGCGGGGGCGTCTTTACGAGGAGAAGGAGGGATAGTAGGGTCAAAGCCACCTCGGTGGCTCGTCTCCCCCTTCCCTAGGCCAAACTGAATCTACTCCCGGCCTCCCTCCCCTTGCCCCTCTGTGGGGCTGAAGGCTGGGGAGAGCTGAGTCCAAGGACGGGTGGGCCGCGCTTGAGAGTCGGTGGTACCTAGGGGCACCTCCAGGCGGAACTGCGAAACCCACCAGGAGGGGGAAAAGGCGCAGACCCCTGGGCGTCGGGTGCTCCAGGTCGGGGTCCTCAGACCTCAGGTGAGAGCAAACCCGGCTCACCGCGTCTCCACTCCCATCTCTAATCTAGCCCCAAGCCGGCGTTTTATAGATGAGACAGCCGGGCTCCGTTGGAAACTGAGCGGCCAGAGTTCACGCTGTCTCGCCAGTGCCTCGTGTTTACTTGGTGCTCAGTAAATACTTGTTGAGTGAATAATTGTAGGAACATGCATTAAGAGCTGGCTTTGTGGGGCTTCCCTGGTGGCGCAGTGGTTAAGAATCCGCCTGCCAATGCAGGGGACACGGGTTCGAGCCCTGGTCCGGGAAGATCCCACATGCCGTGGAGCAACTAAGCCCGTGCGCCACAACTATTGAGCCTGCAAGCCACAACTACTGAAGCCCGTGCATCTAGAGCCCGTGCTCCACAACAAGAGAAGCCCCCGCAATGAGAAGCCCGCTCACCACAACTAGAGAAAGCCCGCGTGCAGCAACGAAGACCCAACGCAGCCATAAATAAATAATAATTTTTTTAAAAAAGAGCTGGCTTTGTGCTGGTCCCTCACTATACAGAGATGAATAAGATACTGACCCTTGGGCTTCAGGGAGCTCTTGGCGTGTGTGTGTGTGTGTGTGTGCACATGTCTGTATGCATGTGTGTCTCTGTGAGTGCATTTTGGTTTTTGGCCACATCACGTGGCATGTGGAACTTCCCTGACCAGGGATCGAACCTGTGTCCCCTGCAGTGGAAGCGCAAATTCTTAACCACTGGAGCTCCAAGGAAGTTCCTCTGTGTGTGTATTTGAGTGTGTGTGTTCATATGTGTGTCCACAAGTGCATTTGTGTGTCCAAAAGTGCATTTATGTGTGTACATATGTGTACATGTGTGTATTTGTCCATGTGTGCATTTATGGGTGTGTCCGTGGGCATGTGTCTATGTGTGTGTTCGTGTGTATATGTGTGTGTATCCACGTATGAGTGTTTAGGGGAACTTCGGGGTCTCTGGCTCTTGGTCCAGTGCTCTTCTTGTAAGCATACATTTCTAAACGTCACACATACTAGCCTATCCAGCATGGAGGTTCTGTGCCTCTTGGTAGATTCTCCTGAGAAGCCGAAAGACCCCTTGCTCCTTTCCCTCGTCAAAACTTTCTTTTCTTTCTCAGGAAGTTTGTCCAAGAAAGGCAGAGAACCATCACCAGGAAGGGCCCAGCCGTTGGGACTTGAGGCCACAGCTGGCTACAGGGCGTTCGCCTGAGAGGAAGCTGAGATTCTGTTTTTCATCATCATTCTGGGAGCGTCTCACATGCAGCAAGTTTGATAAACACTGGTCTGTTCTTGGTAAATAGCCATTCCCCTGTCCCTCCTTAAGAAATACTGTATTTTTCTGTTTATAAAATGCCAAGTTGTAAGATGTTTCCCCATTTTACAAGGATGGCTTTTGGAATAAAAATACAAACGGCTAACATTTCCACAGTTGGTAAGATTGTGCCAGGCCCTGTTCTAGGTCCTTTACGGCCATTAGCCGATTAAGACCGACAGCAACTGGCATGATCTAATTAAACTACGAGGAAACCGAGGCAGTGAGAGGGCGAAAGCCTTGTTCAAGGTCACGTCAAGGGCAAAGCATGGGATCTGGGCTTCAAGCCCAGACAATTTGGCTCCAGAGTCCAATGTATTCGCCACTGTCACTCGAGAAAAGAAGAACCAAGCACGTTTCATCATGTGTCTATTGAACATGATGTTAGAGTGGTTTTGCAGAAGGAAGCATTATTTTGTTCATGTAAATACATTGGGCTGCATCCTAAGGTTTAGCAGGAAATGATACATCCCCAATACGCATTCATATCTGGCTACATTTCATTTGAAGTACAAGCACATTGACCTGGGAAAGTTTGGGGTACTTTGCACGGACGGAAACGCATCAGTCCCGCCAACTGGTGTTCATCTGATTTCTTAAATAGACTGAATGCTCAGCAGTGAGTTGTGAGATGTGCTGCAGTAAAGTGGCTCTAACGCAGGACCGTGCAAGGAGGAGAACCACCCCCCCTCCACCATGACCATCTTCCCTCTGACAGAGCTCTGGCTTCCCGGGGGCTTCCTCAGATGCCAGCCCTTCAGAAGCCACAAGGGAGCCTGCAGTCCACAGTGCTGATTGGCCAGCCTGGGAAAACCCTCACCGGAATTGCGGATACCAGGTGGGAAGGCATCCACGGGACTAAGGGAGTCTTGTGGTCACAGCCTTGAGGCGGGCAGGCGTCTGTGCTGGTGCAGGCCACGGGAAGGCGGAACCATGGAAACACAAAGTGGCCCCAGGAAGGGACGCGCTAGGTCCTCTGATGTCCTTGAAGCCAGCCTCCATCCCGAGGTTTGCCTTGAGGCAACACTCTTGTCTGAACAGAATTCACTCTGACTTGGGCCTTGTCCTTTTGTGGACCACAAACTGAAACTCAAGATTCACTAGATGATTCTCTCCCAGCTCATGGAGAGGAGGGCGTTTCCTGTTCAGAATTCAGCCTGAGTATATGGCCTGCGGTGTTTCATTATCTAAACGTATCAGTCAGGAGAGCCTGGGTGGTGTTGCAGAAGCAAACGGCCAAACCTCAGCAGCTCAGACAACGCGGGGCTATTTCTCGGACAAGCTGCACATCCACGGGGGTCAACAGGGGCGTTTGCTGACGACTCACCTCGGGACCCAGTCGTCCGAGAGCAGCCGCCTTGAGCGTTGCCTACAGCTGTGCCGAGGGGAGAGGAGAGGAGAGCTTGGGGGGGCCTCACGCTGGCCATTAAACTCCCAGCCTAGAAGTGACACCTGCTATTTCCACTCAAAACGTATCGTCCAGAGAGTGTCATGTGGACCACCCTGCACCGACGGCCGGGGTAGAAGTGAAATTCTACCGTGCACTTGGAAGAGGGCGATCTGGAGGTATTTGGGTGAATAACACTCAGGATCCGCACAGCAACCTTCCAGAAAATTAGGATTTTCTTCCAAACTCCTCCCACACTCCCAAATACCAGGCTCCCCAGGGTAGCAACACGTGATTGTTGTCAAATTAAAAATTAATGCAATCATTTTATGGAAGACTAAAGCAAAAAAAAAAAAAAAAAGTGCGGTGAATTTTGGTTCAGACAGGATTCATTGCTCCTGAGCGAACATCCGCTGAGAATTGCAAGCTGAGCTTCTGAATGACGGGGCTCCTCCCCATGGGGATTCCCAGCTGGCAGGGGCCCAAGACGAGGACAGAGGTTGTGCGGGCCAAGTTCTCGCTGAGAGATTGACCCCCAGACACGGAGCTGCAGGAACGCTCCAACAGCTCCAGTTCAGACCAGAGACAAAGTGGGGAGCTAATGACACCCCAGGATCCCAACTCCAGTCTTGTCTCCCCCTGCCTCTGACTTAGGCCACCAGATCTGACTCTAAGCAGCTTTAAAGAGGCAACAGAGATGTTGGCGGGGTCCGTTCACTAACCACGGGCCCCTTTGGATGCCCCCCATGACAGCCGGTGGGCCTGCAGCCCATTACCCCCCCAGATGAGTACATCAGTCCTCGGGCAGGTGATGCGGGTGCACAGTGGGTGGGGAGGCGGCGAGGGCTGAGATCTGCAGGCCAGACCACACCTTCCTTCTCCAGGCACAGAGGGCACCTTCCACCGAGCCAAGAGAGGAAAGCAGCGCCAGGATGACCAGAAGGTGCGTGCGAGGGGTGGGGAGGGGAGCGGGGGGGTGTGAGAGAGATGGACAGGGAGAGAAAGAGGAAGGACGGGGAGGGCGGAGGAGAAAGAGAACTTGGTGGGAGATGGGGTGGAAGGGAGCGTCCATCGCAATGGAAGACGCTGGGTGTCGCTTCCTGCTGTCATTTCTCCCCAAGACATTCTAAAACGGTGATCGAATTTGCGAGCGTCCTCACCGCCTGAGTCACGTCTGGCCCTTGGGTTCTGAAGCTATAACCCAGCTTCACAACTGCTCCGGCACAATGGCATTGTCTATTTCCCGACAGTAATGGTTCAAAGGTCTGTTCCTCACTGGTCTCACGTAGAACAAAAACCTCATCTAGGAGGCCTTCCGTGTCTGACTCTTAATATATTTACCAGACACTTAAAGAGCGTTTACCACATGCCAGACACTCATCCAAGTACTTTACAAAATGCATTCACTCAACCCTCAAAGGGAAGCCATTATGCCCACTTTGTAGATGAGGAAATAGAGGCACAGAGAGGTTTAGTAACTGCCTAAAGTCATACAGGTATTGGAGATGGAGCTGGGATGCAACCCAGGCCACCTGGCTGCAGCTTTTCAACTCTACGCTCAGCTGCCTCTGCTGCCAGTAAGCTATCTAAAATATATTCTTCCTTTTATCATATTGAAGATTAATCTCTCCTGTTTCCTACTCGCCCATAACGCTAACTTGTCCCTTCATCACAGGTGCCTGGGCTGCTGAATCATTAACCCACCAGGGTATTCAAAGCACCACCAAACAGCAGCTTAAATCGACAGCATTCGGTCATTCAGCAGGTGTGTCTACAGCAAAGGCAGGGCTCACAGGTCAGGCTCATCTCTGCTCCATGACGTCTGCGGCCCCAGTTGGCATTAAGGAGTGGAAGGGGACCATCTGAAGGTTCATTCACTCGTGGCTGTCGTTGTGGCCCGTGGTTGGCTGGGACCTGGGCTGGGCTACCAGAACACCCATGCTGGCCCCTCCACTCACACTGGCCCCTCCACGTGGCCAGGGCTTCCTCACAACGTGACTGCCAGTTCCAGGACCAAGCCTGCCTAGAGGGCCAGCCACACTGCCTCTTGTGACCCAGCCTCAGAAGTTACACAGTGTTGCTTCCGCCACCCAGATTGAGGGGAGGGACACAGACAACATCTCTTTGTGGGCATGTTTTGGAATCACTCTACCTGGGGACCTCTTCCCTAACCAGTCTGATGAAATGTGTCTTGCTCTCACTTCCCAGCTGTCGGAAGGCTATGGCTCAAGCCTAGCTGCACGGAGGACCATCCCCCCCCGGTGGAGCCAGGGGTCTCGTTTGTGTGGGCATCATTCTTGACTACAGTTACGTTTTAACAGCTACACCACTTGAGCAGCTGAGTCTAATGTCATAAACCCTGGGCTGGAGCCCCAGCGGGGCAGATGCCATCAGTTGCTTACCCAACCTCCCTTCCTTCCCTGTTGCAAGAGCAACAGCAAACGCCTCTTGGCCACAAACGCCTATTTCAGACCAAGAAGTAAATCTTGATTAGTTGAAACCAACCCATGATAGGTCTATGGAAGGTGCTATGGTCTGAATGTTTGTGTCCCCCCCTCAAATTTCATATGTTGAAATCCTAACCCCCACAGGTGATGGTATTAGTAGAAGGTGGGGCCTTCAGGAGGTGATTAGGTCATGAGGTGGAGCCCTCAAGGGTGGGGTTAGTGCCCTTATTAAAGAGACCTCAGAGAGCTCCCTCGCCCCTTCCGCCATGTAAGGACACAGCCGGAAGTTGGCAGCCTGTAGCCTGGAGACGACCCTCACCTGACAATGCTGGTGCCTTGATCTTGGACTTCCAGCCTCCAGAACTGTGAGAAATAAGTATCTGTTGTTTATACGCTACTCAGTCTGCGGCATCTTGTTATAGCAGCTCCAATGGACTAAGACAGGTGGTCATATTAGCCGGTTGTGGCCAAGAGTGTAGGCAGGAGTCTGCAGGGAAGAGCTTGTAGGAAAGGTTTTCTTCCTTGAGTAAAAGGCACTGATTCTACTGATCTGGACAACTTTCCCTTTCCCCCTTCCATTTGTCCTCTCTGGAACTCAAATGTGATGCCTGGAGGGACAGCAGCCGTTTGGTAACCATGAAGCTACAAGCATATGGATGAAGGTCAACACCCATTAAGGATGACAAAACAGAAAAGTGAAGGAGGAAGGTCCCTGACAGCATCACTGAGCAGCTCTCCAGGACTGGGCTGCTGGCCTGTGGAATCCTGTTACGTGAAACAAACGAACTGCTATCGCTTGAGCTGCTGTTAGCCAGGCTTTCGGCCCTGCATCCCTAGTTAATATACCTCATGAGCCGATCCACGGTCTGGGGCCGGCTGAACCACCCAATCATCCACCACAAGCACAACTTCCATGGTCCCCTGACTCATGAACCCCCATAAATGTCTACCGTCCTGTAGCTGGAGGACAAGGGTGATGTGTCTTCCCCGTCCTGTGTTCTGAGCAAGGAGCTTTCAGTGACTGCAACTAGCAAACTGTTGCCAAAGCAACACGTATAACCTGGATCTGCCCTGAGCACCCGTGGCCTCTGCTTGGGGCTGTGTGCATCCAGGGCTGTCACTGCACCCGGGGCACCCAGGCTACTCCAAGGCCAGAGGCTGCAGGCTGCTTGGTACCCTTGCAGTGAAAGAGGCAGGGAGGGAGCTTCCCATGACCTTGGCTGTCCTCGCCCTCAGAGCCTTGTCATCAGCTGAGCGCCCTGGGGGTTGAGGAGGGTCGCCTGCACCCAGGTGGGAATGCTGCCGCCGGCTCTGCCAGCCCCACGTGGCATCACCCCCATCCTACCTGTGCCCGCCTTGCCTGGGTGTGGCTCGGCCCACAGCTGCTTCTCTCTGACGGGGCCCCTTCTGTGGAGTCTGGCCCCCGTGGAGGAGATGGACCACCAGGGCCTCCTGAATCCCTGTCCCTCTGTCCTGCCCTCTGTGGCTAAGCTTCCTGGTGCGGCTGCCTTTGCTTCCTGCTTGGGTTCCCATCCTTGGTTCCCCCTTCAATGGCACCCCTGCCTTCCCACCAGAAGGGCTCTCGTGAAGGTACTTGCCAGGCTCAGGGACCCGCTCTCAATTCCTCCCTCACGCCCCTCCCATGCTGTGCTGGGACGTGTTTAACAATCAGCTCTGCAGGCGGAAGAGAGCAGTTGTGTAGGGTTTGCCAATTTCCGTGGTGTAAATACTCCCATCACGGCTGGTTTCAAGCTGACAACGTGACACCACTGAACATAGAGTTGGGGACACGCCCAGTCGGGCTTTGTGCGCTGGGTGGAGCCCGGCCAGCCCCTCTCTCGGCGGCCCTGACACTAGGTCGCTCGCCTTTCTCGGAAACTGCTCTCCAGCTAGGGTGGTACCACCCTTCCTCGGATTCCCTCCTGCGCCTCTGGCCTCGCCTTCTGGGTCTCCTGTGGGGACTGGTCTTCCCTGCTCAGCCTTGAAGTGCGGCGCCGCTCAGGGCCCTGTCCTTAGACCTTCCTTCAACGCACTCCACCCGACTGCCTCCACACCCGCTTCCACTTCTGTCCGAACGCCCCGAGTCAGCATCTTCTTCCCATACTGTGGAGCTTAGGAGAAAAGCCTGCGGATACAAGACCAGAATGGCAGAGACCTCAGCGAGAGGGAGACGCCGACTCCCCGGGTCCGTCCAGGCGACTGGTCCCATCCCGGTCTCTGCCCATCCTGTGGTTCGGTGGTCCACACTTTGTAATCCTCATTCCACACCACACCTTTCTTTCCTTCCCAATCAGACCACACAGCGCAGGTCTTCATCACCTCTTCAAGTTGGTCCCCGTGGGCTTCCCTGGTGCACAGCGGTTAAGAATCCACCTGCCAATGCAGGGGACACGGGTTTGAGCCCTGGTCCGGGAAGCTCCCACATGCCGCGGAACAACTAAGCCAGTGCGCCACAACTACTGAGCCTGCGCTCTAAAGCCCACGAGCCACAACTACCGAGCCCACATGCTGCAGCTACTGAAGCCCACACATCTAGAGCCCGTGCTCTGCAGCAAGAGAAGCACGCACAGCACATAGAAGAGTGGCCCCCGCTCCCCGCAACTAGAGAAAGCCCGCGTGCAGCAACGAAGACCCAACACAGCCAAAAATAAATAAAATAAATAAATTTTTTTAAAAAAGTTGTTCCCTGTGACCCCCATCCCTCTTGCCATCCGTCATCGATGGTGGCATGAGGATTCCTTCCAAAGCACAGCTCCAGCAGGGGTGCCACACTTCCTCACATGCTTCCATGACTCGCTAGTGCCTCCAGGATAACGTCTGCCCCGGCAAGCCTCAGGCCTCTGCACGCTCGCTCTCCGCTATGTCCCCAGCATCATCTCCTGCTGCGCTCCATCTCCCCTCACCACTGGTCGATAAAATGGAAACCTGCGCTGTTCCCTCAACACCCTGCCCCGTGCCCCTGTGCTTGAGCTCAGCTGTCTCTTCCCAGGAATCCCCGGACACGGCTGGCTGGTAATGGTGTTATCACTACCGATTTGCAGACAAGGAAACTGAAGCTCAGAGACGTGAAGTGAGCAGCCAGGCCACACAGTGGGGAAGCTGCCCAGCCAGGATTGGCACGAGGGCAGGCGTATGCCAGGTCCACACCCCGCCAGCAGGCTCTGCCTCGTTGGAAGCGAACTTGGATCTCAAGACATCCAGAGTGTGGGGCCTCAGTCATGCAGGCCCAGGGCTGCCACCTCCCCCTTACCTGGAGGACACGTTTCGAGGTGCCCGGTGTGCTGCCAGGATGGGATAAGGGGGCTCAGCAAGTTCCTGAGGCCCAGAAGACCACGACGAAGGCCCTTTGTCCAGGGTTCCTGCTGCTGTCATGCGGGGAAGTGATGTGACCTGGGTCAGCGCGTTATCAAAGAGAAACAGACATCTTTGCATGAGGAGCATGAAATTACCATCATCTGCAGAGGGGCGTCTTTGATCCCCCTTCCTGCTGTAGGTAGAATTAGCTCAGAGCTCACAGAGAACACTTCAGCTGGAAAAGGCCATTACTGGACACTCTTCCTTCTGCCAGAGGAGAAAATCTCCGTCTAAACGGTTTTCATTTCCATCGACCCCCAGGCCTGGAGTAGACCTGTAAGCTGGCCAGCCCGCCATTATCGGGTCCCTTGAAAGGGTCTAATAACACAGGCTGACTTGAAAATACAGCATTCACAGTTTCCAGGGACCCACTGCCCAGCCTTCGCGGGGTCCTGTCCAAGCAGAGGGAGGCTGCAGCCTCTGGGGAGCAGCCCCAGCGCGGAGCTGTGGGCCGCCGATGACTGCGGTGTGCTACCCACGCAGTCGCCAAGGCCGGCCGGAGTCAGACCTTCGTGGGCCGAGGCTCCCAGAGCGGCATGGGGTGCGGGTGAGTGAGCGAAGGTGGCCCCGTGCCACACACGGCCCTGAGAGGCTGGGAGCGTCCAGCCTGGACTTCCGCGAGCTGACGGCGGGGTCTGACCACAGAGGAAGCTGGGGGACACACAGTGGCTTGGGAGCGAGCAGAAGGCCCCCGGAAGGGGCCCCTGTCCCGGGGACACGCTCTGTGGCCCCACCTGACCTGGAAAGATATCAGCGTCGGGCGGAGTTGGAGGAGGTTGTAGACACAGAACAATCGCACGATAAGATCGGGGGTTTTCCCCAGCTTTACTGGGGTATAAATGACAAATAAAAATTGTAGATACTTAAGGTGTACAGTGTGATGATTTGATACGCGTGTACATTGTGAACCGATCGTCACGTTTAAGCTAATAGCACGTCCATCACCCCACTTAGGTACCATTCTGTGTGTGCGGTGAGAATAACATTTCCTCTCAGCAAATCTCAAGTACACAGTGCAGGGCTGTTAAGCACAGTCTCCACACTGTCTGTGCGGTCCCGCTTGCAGCTGGGACTTCGTGCCCTTTGACCAGCGTCTCCCCACCCCCCCCCCGCAGCCCCTGGAAACCAGCATCTACTCTTTCGCTTCTCTGATTTCAGATTTTACACACATTCCATATGTGGCTGAGATCATACGGTGTTTGTCTTTCTGTGTCTGGATCATCTCACTTGGGTCCATCCATGTTGTTGTGAATGGCAGGACTTCCTTTTTTTTTTTTTTTTTGCGGTACGCGGGCCTCTCACCGCCGTGGCCTCTCCCGCTGCGGAGCACAGGCTCCGGACGCGCAGGCTCAGTGGCCATGGCTCACGGGCCCAGCCGCTTTGTGGCATGTGGGATCCTCCCGGACCGGGGCACGAACCCGCGTCCCCTGCCTCGGCAGGCGGACTCCCAACCCCTGCGCCACCAAGGAAGCCCCATGGCCTTCTTTTTTTTAATATTTATTTATTTATTTGGAGTCTTAGCCACCAGACCACCAGGGAAGCCCCAACATGGTCTTCTTTTTAAGCTCCTTGTGGGAACAGAAGCTATCTGAGGGGCCCTCTGACTGCTCAGTCGGCAGCCTTGCAGGGGGAGGGGTAGGGCTGAGGCCTGGAGAGTGGCCGGCCCTGTGGAGGACCTCTGTTTTCTTGCCGCCCACCCATCACCCCTTCTTCTGGAATAATGTCTGTTTGGGGGCGCCACCCCTCATTCAGCCACAGTCCAGGGGCTTGCATGGCTCCCCTCCCACCCCGCGCTCACCCCGTGGCAGGCAGGCATCAGGTGGGCGGATCAGACGCTGCGTTGTGCTGGTGACCGTGATCGGCTCACAAAAGGACAGTGACCAGGCTGTTGGATCTGGTCAGAGGTGACCCAAGACTTCTGCTTGAGTGACCAGGAAAGACAGATTTGGGGGCTGTGAGCTGTGACCCCGGTGCAGCCAGTGCCGCTGCAGGGAAGTAACCCAAAGGGCCATGCGGCCAAGCCCCGGGGAAACTACAGCCTCGGGACGGGAAGAGCTAAGACCCTGAGGCAGTGACCGAGCCTCTGGGTCAATCTATGCCTGAAGCCGGTACACGACTGTGTCAGTTCAGTGCCGAGACCAGATGAGAGGCGCAGGAAACCTATGGGAAGAAATGCCTGCAGAGGGCGCGAGGGAGGAAACCGGAGGGGGCAGGGACGTCTTCACACCGAGCAGGTCTGGCCCCTGCGGGGCGGCAGGAGGAAGGAGCATCAGGGCCGCGGAGCCCAGTCTGAGGTATGGCTGGAGAGTCTCCGCCAGGCTGGCGGCGTCCTCCAGCCAGCGCTGCCCCACGTCCTGCAGGAAGGCGTGCGCCCACCCCAGAAAGAGAGTTCACAAAGGAGGAGAGGCAAGTGGCCAGTACATTTATGGGGAAACAATCAACTTCTCTGGTGACCAAAGACCTCCAGATTAAAACATCCATAAATATCACTGTAACCGCTCGACCCCTGGGGCCGAAAGGACAGCATGACGTCATGGGGCGGGAGTGGGGCGGGGCTGCCTCTCCCGCTGCAGGGAGAGTAAATGGGCGCTTTCTGGGGGCGACCTAGCCCTACTGACCCAAGTCCCCACAGTCACAGACCACCTTTGACTGCAAAACCACGTCTAGTCATGTGTGCTTCCAAAACAGAGATGTGAACAGACAGGTGTGCAAGGAGATTGGAGTGCTGTTTCAGGAGGGGGTGGGGAACGCTTTTTTGCCAGGTGTGCACGTGAGTGTGTATGCAGTGTGTGTACGTGGAGGTGACTTGCAAGTGGGCGTGTGCTGCGCGTGCTTGCACACAAGTGTGGTGTGTGTGACTGTGTGTGTGCACGTGCCCGTGTGTGCCCCCCACGGCGACAGGGCCTGACTGACTTGGCGGGAGTGGGTGGCATGCGGCCGGGCGGAGAGGGGAAATGCTGGTTTGCATAAGTCACCAAGGCTGCTTTGCAGAAAGGAAGGCCTGGGTCAGAGGCCAGGAGGCCGCAGCGCGTCGTCTCGGCGTGAAAGCCTGACGTCTGCGCGGACTTTGGTTCTTCTGGGCACGGACGATGGGCGCCACGCCTGGGCGGCAGGGACGGAAAGCGGGCTCGCCTCTCCCCGGCGACCGGGGTACAGGCGCGTCGCCCTTGTCTCAGGAATCCTGACCTCATGCAGTCAGGCTGCTGGCGCCTCTCAGGGCCCACACGCACAAGCATCGCCCCACCGCGCACCCCCGGGGCTGCCGTCCTGCAGTCTGACGTCTGCCCCGTGGTGGCTGTGACCCCACACGGACCCGTCCGAATGCAGAGGCCCTGGCCCTGCCCGAGGAGCCGTGGAGGCCCCGGCGCGGCCCCTTCACTGAGCCAGACACACACCCACACCCTCGCCAGCTCGGGCCCCAGCCTCACTCACGCGGCGCACGGGCGCTGTGCCCTGGGGAGGGCCCGCGGCAGCGCATAGCAGAGGGGGTCTGAGCAGCCGGCGGGGCGCCCGGCTCCTCAGAGGAAGCCGCCAAGCCGGAGGCCTTGACAGGTGAAGAAGGGAAGCGTCATCCCGCGAGAACCTGGTGAGGATGGGCTCCGCGCGGGGTCAGGGAACCTTCTGGAACCGGGAGGAGGCTGGAGTGGCTGAGCCGCGGCAAGCAAGAGGGAAAGGGCGGTTAGGACGAGACGGGGAGGCCAGAAGCGCGCAGCCCAAGGCACAGTTTGACCGTGTCCTGGACGAGAGGGGAGGGTTCCAATCACGGAGGGCACCCCACGCTTCGTTAGAGAAGGTCAGGCTTTCTGTCCTGCGGTGGGCGGTCGGGGGACAGAGTGCGAGCTCGTGCAGCGTGGCTGGGAAGCAGCCAGCAGGCGGGTTGGATGTGCAGGACAGCGAAGCGAGGGCGGAGATGCCACGGGATGGAGGGGCTTCCGCAGCCAGGAAGAGGCTCCCCGGGGGGGAGGGGGGAGAGCTTCCCCCGTGGAGAAAGGAGCAAAGGCAGGCGCAGGCAGGGCTGGGGCTGGGCGGCAGGAACTTCAGGCTTTGTGGGGACCCCGAGCCGGGACCGGGAGTGGACAGGGCCGACCTGACTTCTCTGAAGTCTCTGCGCTGCCTTCCAGGGCCCTGGCTGAAGCTGTGAGCAGTCACCTGCGGGAGAACAGGTGAGGCAGGTGGGGCGCAGCGGCCTCCGACCGTCGTGGGCTGAATGGCAGCCCCCCAAACGCACGTCCATGTGCCGAGCCCGGGGCCTGTGGAGGCGACCTCGTTTGGAGACCGGGCCTTTGCAGGTGGAATTAAGGCAAGGATCTCGAGATGAATTACCCTGGGTGAGGGCGGGCCCGGCAGCCAGCGGCTGGCTCTCTAAGGGAGGGGAGAAAGGGGGATGGGGGCCCACGGGAGGGAGGGCGGGCGAGGCCAGAGCAGAGACCAGAGTGCGTGGTCCACAGGGCTGGGGCCGCCACTCCAGGAGCGGGAGAAGCAGCAGCAGATCTGCCCTCAGATCCCCCAGGAGGAACTGGCCCTGCGACACCCGGGTCTCAGATTTCTGGCCTCCAGAACTGAGAGGACAAACTCCTGCGGTTTTCAGCGCTCAGGGAACTCATAACAGGACTTTAAAACAAGCTTCAAATATAAACAGTGATAACAATGGACATCAGAATGCATGAGGGAAATCCCGTTTTCCTGTACAGTCTGTGGCGGACCCCGCAGGCATGAGGTTAGATCGGGGGGTGTCTGCCAGTGGGGGAGGGGAGGGGACTTTATTCCATTTGATGTTTATGTGGTCCTCACTGTTGCCAGGGCTTCACAAATCTCATCTCCGGCCAACTGTGGCCCCAATGTTGTCAGAGGTTCCAAAATTTTCAAGAAAACTAGAAATTTCAAATTCCACGTGAAATTTCTCAGTATTTCAATGTTGGCAAGAGCGGCACGTGCTAAAACGCTGCGGATCAGCACCGCGTCCGAGACGCCTGGGGCAGCTTCTCTGGAGAAGCACGGGGCTCACGCCCGCCCTTCACCCGGGAGCGACCGCCCGGTAAGCAGCGAGGGCTGCCGGGGGCTGGGTGACATCCCGCTGGGGCTTGAAACTGGCCATGGCGGGAGGTTCACGCCACAGACCCCGGCAGAGGCTGCAGCTGCGCCGCCCCTCCACCTCCACCCCACGGTCTTGGCCCCTGGTTAACACCTTGCTCCCCGGCATGCCCTCCCCACCAGGGCCAGCTTGGCCCTCTCTTCCCCACAAGCGGGGCCCTTTTCCATGCAGTGACCACAGGGAGGTGGGCTAATGCCAGGCTCCCCCACCTCTAACCCACGGGCCCAGAACCCGCACAGCCCACCTGGGCTGACCCCACTCTCTCTGCCTTGGGCGCGGTGGGCCGCCTGCTTGGCTGTGGCCGGGATGGCTGCCTGCACTTTCTCTCTCTGCCGGGGTCACTAAGGGGATGAGATACACACCTGGAGGTCCTGGTCGCAATTCTGGGAGGGAGCCTGCCTGAGAATACAGTCAACGCCCAGGGCAGCAGAACTGAGGGAGGGAGGGAGGGCGGACGAGGGAGACGCACACACACACAGAACACACACAGTGTAGGGAATCCATGCGTAGTACATATGTACACATGTGCGCAGTCCCTCCCCGTCGTTGGAGGATTCCGCACTTGTGCGTGTGCCTGCCCACTGGAATCTGTGTGTAACCTCACGATCGGTACTCATGGTTCTTCCTGGTCACTCGGGGACGTGGCAGAGCGGGAGAGACGTGACTGGCCCGACACGCGTCTTCCTGGCAGGGGCGGAGCCAGGCGATGCTGCCGTCTTGTGGCAGCTCTGGGGCTGTAAGCAAGTGCACTTCGTGTCTGTCTAAGGCCATGTTTTTTGCATTTTTGTGCTTTTAGTGGGTGATTTCACTGTTTAAGACAGCCCTCAGCACAGAGCTGAAGCACCAACCAGTGTCCTAAGGACAAGAAGGCTGTGACGTGCCGCTGAGAAAATGCGTGTCAGAGGGTTTTTTCTGGTGTGGTCACAGCGCTGTGGACGTGAAGTCCACATTCCTGAATCAACAACATAGATGAATTGAGATTTCTTTAAACAGAAACGCACATAAAACAAGGTGATGTATTGATTATTTGATGAAAATGTTGTGACCAGAAGCTCACAGGAACGCAACTCTGTTTTACCCCTAAGAACAGCAGTTTAGTATCCACGGATTCAGTATTTGCAGTGACTTTACAGAACATAACTACTGAGAATAATTATAATAGACCAAATACACAAACACGTGTGTATATGTGTGTGTGTGTGTGTGTGTGTGTGTGTGTGTAAATTGTAATGATATCATTTAAGCCCCTGGATCCAGCTATGTCTGAAGCCCTAGGTCCAGCACACAACCCCTGGTTACATAAATCAGTACATTTCCTGTTTTGGTTAAACTTGTGTGGGCTGGGACTCTACTGCTTGCTAACAAAAGCTTTCTTTTTTTTTTAAATTAATTTCTTTTATTTATTTATTTATTTTTGGCCGTGTTGGGTCTTCGTTGCTGTGTGCGGGCTTTCTCTAGTTGCGGCGAGCGGGGGCTACTCTTTGTTGCCGTGAGCGGGCTTCTCACTGCGGTGGCTTTCTTGTTGCAGAGCACGGGCTCTAGGCGCACAGGCTTCAGTAGTTGTGGCTTGCGGACTCGGTAGTTGTGGCACACGGGCTTAGTTGCTCTGCAGCCTGTGCAGTCTTCCCAACAAAAGCTTTCTTACTAACACATTACCCAGGATGCAATTTCTTAGCTCTAAGAAGGGGTCTCCCTGGAAATCCCAGAAAGATCTTTACTTGCCAAGCACTTTGTCCAAGCTGACAGCAGGAAAGCTCAGCACTTTCGGTGACATTTGGAAGCAGTGAGAGTCGGGGTAGGACACGGGCGCCCCTGTGGGCCATCTGACATTCCTCTCCCCTCCGGGCGGTCTCCCCAGCTCTGGTTTTCCAGCTGAACCCCCCAAGATAGGCAACAAAGCAGAGCCGGCACGCAGGAAGATTTACAACAGCCTTTTGTACACGCATGTGCGCTCGCAGACACGGTGCCCCAGCCGCTGCCTTTCCTTTCAGTTAGTGTGAAGGAGCAAGCGGGTCCCAAACTGCATGTACTCAGTCCTCGTAAATCAGGCATCTCTGAGCACCTGCCGGGATGGCCGGCTCTGGGCGGGGCGTCACTGCCCTGCTCCCGGCTTTCTTCCGGCCAACGGAACGGTCCCGAGAACCGGTGGGCGGGGAGACCCCTTCCGGAGTGCAGGGGTGGGTGTCAGTGATGCATCCATGGAGGTGGAATGCGTGGGTGGGCGTCCGCGAGTAGGAAGCTATTCTTCCCGCTTGTCTCAGAGTCCCAGCCCCGGACACCCGTGACCTGCTGGCCGCCGCACGCAGCGTTCACCCGACTCGCTCCTTCTCGCCTCTCAGGCCCGAGCTCTGGTGTCATCGCCCCCGAGCATGCGCCGACCCCCCACTGAGCCCCCGCAGTCACTGCGTCCGTCTCGCTGTGCTTCACGGTCCTCGTCACCACGGAGCAGGCATCCGGGGTCCTGGCTGTGTGCCCGGGCTGTGTCTCCGGTTCAGACTCCGGGCCTCAGGGACAGTGCCTGGCGCTTGGGGGGAGCCTGATAAACACTTGCTTCCCATTTCCCGGGACGGAGGAGAGGTGAACTGCACGGTCTGCCTCGGAGAAGCCAGTGGACACAGACAGCTGGGGTGGGCAGTGGAGGTGGCGGGGAACCCCAGACTAGCCCTCTTGTCAAGCAGCCAGGGGTCTCGGGGGGGCCCTAACCAGCTCCTGGAAGAGTAGGAACCTGGTCCCGAGGCTGAGGACTCACCTCTGGGAAGCTGCCCAGCTCCACGCCCTGTTCCCAGCTGGAGGTTCGGGGTGTCTGCAAACACAGATCCAGAAAGGAAGGGAAGGCGCTGGCCGGGGGTACTGGGGAAGGTGAGCTGGCAGTGAGCTCTAATCAAAACCTCAATTCCTCACCAAGCTAACAGAGGAGGGGGCGCCAGAGCAGATGGCAGGGAGGGCGTGTGGGTGGCTGGATCGTTCCAAGTTTCGGAGGACACCTGGCTTTCCGCCCTGTCGTAACTCCATGAGTTAATTTTTAGGGGAAATCAGCGCTCTTCTGTGCTGGCCGAGAAAACATTTCTGCAGCTCTTCCCATCTCTGACCCGATGGGATCGGATTTGGCCAAAGTGGCACCTGGGAGAGTGGCAGATGGACTCGCCCCCCCCAGACCTCACCTGCCCTCTGCCCACATGCACGTGTCCCCCGCAGGCGCACCCATGACACTGCAGACAGCGGTCACGGGAACCCACCAAGACGGGTCCCAGGTCTGAGGCTGGAGGAGATCACAAGAGCTGGTCCCCTGGGGCCACCTGCGTACAAAATTACCGTCGCGAGAAAGCTGCCTGCTCAGGGCTCCCCACGGCCACCTCTGGGCCTCCGGGGGCTCGGCCATCGCAAGGGTGTCCGGAGAAGGTGGGAAAACGGGAAGCTGGCAGGGAACGGTGGCAGTGACGCCCGGATGCTCTGTGCCGGGGGCGCGTCGCAGAGCAACTGCCAGTGCTGCTGCTGCGAGACTTGTCAGGTGTCCCCAGGACGTCCTGAGGCCGTTCAGGCACAGGAATGTCACCTGCCCTTTTTCTAAACAAACCGTCTAGAATAACCTGTAACAACCTCATTAGAAAAGCAATCCGTGCTGCTTCAAGGCTTCCGGAGCCAGAGCCCGGAGCGTGGGCTCCTCAGCTCTGTGAGCGCCGGCCTGGGCCTTTGCCAGCTATCACTACTATATAATTTAATCTAATTGATCAATTAAATCCAAATAATTTTTCAACAAGCTGTAATAACAGTTATATAATTTCAGTTCTACATATAATTTTCTTAACGACTTTATCAAAGGAAATTGCTCACTGGGACTTGCTTTGTGTGTGGGAGCTGTCATCGCCGCGACTCTGAGACCCACGCAGCTGCGGCAGCAGCCCACGCGCAGAGCTCGCTGACGGGCTGGAGTCGCGTCCCCCCACAGAGGAGGCAGCTGCCCGTCCACCTGACTGGTGGCCCTGCTGAGTCACGTCCGGGCGAAGCGTTCAGGTGGGCTGGTCATGAGACCTTGTGGAGATGCTGTGGCTCTCTCTGTCTCATCTGTTGAATTGCGTTCCGTTACGCTGAGTCACACTCAGGCGCTCGGAGCAGCAGATGCCGCACTCAACACTTATGTTTGTCCATGGCGAGGTCAGCCGGTTCTCCTGGGCTGGCTCAGCTGTCGCGAGAGGACAGCTCTCCCCTCCGCACATGTGGACCCTTGGCTGAGATGACCCGGCTCCCCCGCGGGCTGGCCCGGGCACCTTCTGGAAGTGCTCACGGAGAGGAAAGAGAGGGCCTGAAAATGCACAAGGGCTGTCTCAAGCCTCCGTCTGCATCGAGGCTGCTCTGCCCGTGGCCAGAGGAAGGCGTGCGTCACAGTGGGGGGCCCGCAACGTGGGAGGCAAAGGGCTGAAGGGCGGGGCCTGCTCCTGGGGTCACAGATGCCATCAATCTACCCAGAGCCTTTTGTTCGCTGGCCACAGACACTGATCCCGAATAACAAGTGCAGGAATAGGATCTACTGGGAAGATGTGAGCAACATAGGAGGCGAAGGGAACAGCCGAGCTCTGAGAAAGGCCAGCGGCCCCTGGACGGGAGTGGGTGGAGCCAGAGATCGGGGGCGGAGCTCCGTGGGCCTCTGGCTGGATCAGCATTAGCCCTTCTCTGCTCAGGAGCCAGATGCTGGGGAGACAGAGGCCAGCTGGCTTCTCTTTGGAGGGCAGGGAATGGCGTCTGGCCGGTCCCTCCAAGACTTCACACAGTGGGGCAGCAGCGATCCCAAACGGAAGAGGGCTGCAGTAAGCCCCCGTGCGAAGCTCCCTCGCGCAGACTTTCCCAGGATGCCCCCACGGTGCCCCCAACATGCAGCTTCGCCCCGGAGCGGCTCTCGCCATCGCCGGGCCCTGGAGGCTCTGCCTTGAGGTGCTGAACCGCTTCACTGGGCGTCCCCGTCACAGCCGAGCCCGCGCTGTCAGCTCCCGGACTGACATGCGTGCTTGTATGTGAATGCACTCTGTGGGTGTGTGCATGTGTATGTGTGTGGAGTGTGTGCACACATGTGTATGCGTGTGTGTGCAAGCGTTGTATATGTGTACACCTGTGTGTGCATGTGTTTGTGTGTGTGCACATGTGTGGTGTTCAGGAATGTGCATTGTGTAGTCGTGCGTGTGAGTATTGTGATGTGCATTGTGTGTCGGCGTTTGTGTGGTGTGTGCGTACACATGTGTATTGTCATGTGCCGCATGTGTGTGCATGTGTGTACTGTGTGGTTATGTATAAGCATGTGTGTGCGTGTGTATATGTGTGTAAGCATGTGTGTATTGTGCACATGTGTGCCTGGTGTTTGTGTGTGCGTGTGCACACGTGTGGTGTGCGCATGAATGTGTGTTGTGTGCTGGTGTGTACTGGGATGTGTATGTATTTGTGTATTATGTGTGGCATGTGTGCCAATGTGTGCGTGCTCCCACGTGATGGTGTATGTGTTGTGTCATGTGTGCCCCTTTGTGTATGTGTGTGCCCCCATGTGATGGTGTATGTGTTGTGTCATGTGTGCCCCTTTGTGTGTGTGTGTTCCCATGTGATGGTCTGTGTGTTGTGTCATGTGTGTCCCTTTGTGTGTGTGTGTGTTCCCATGTGATGGTGTGTGTGTTGTGTCATGTGTGCCCCTTTGTGTGTGTGTGTGCTCCCATGTGATGATGTATGTGTTGTGTCATGTGTGCCCCTTTGTGTGTGTGTGTGCTCCCATGTGACGATGTATGTGTTGTGTCATGTGTGCCCCTTTGTGTGTGTGTGTGTTCCCATGTGATGGTGTGTGTGTTGTGTCATGTGTGCCCCTTTGTGTGTGTGTGTGCTCCCATGTGATGATGTATGTATCATGTTATGTGTGCCCCTTTGTGTGTGTGTGTGTTCCCATGTGGTGGTGTATGTGTCATGTTATGTGTGCCCCTTTGTGTGTGTGTGTGTTCCCGTGTGATGTGTGTGTGTTGTGTCATGTGTGCCCCTTTGTGTATGTGTGTGTTCCCATGTGGTGGTGTATGTGTTGTGTCATGTGTGCCCCTTTGTGTGTGTGTGTGCTCCCATGTGACGGTGTATGTGTCATGTTATGTGTGCCCCTTTGTGTGTGTGTGTGCT
Organism: Lagenorhynchus albirostris; assembly: GCF_949774975.1. Taxonomy (NCBI): domain Eukaryota; kingdom Metazoa; phylum Chordata; class Mammalia; order Artiodactyla; family Delphinidae; genus Lagenorhynchus; species Lagenorhynchus albirostris. Next base: position 87,761,342 of record NC_083108.1, read on the forward strand.
CCCATGTGTTGGGGGCTGTCCCTGAGCCTCTGCCTTCCTTCCAGCATTGGGGATCTGAGGGCTCTTGGGTGGCCTGGTGGTGCTGGGCAGGCCTCTGGTGTGTCCTTTGAGACGGGGGACATTTAGAGACTTCTGTGTCCTAGAGACCCCACATCGAGAGCCACTGAGGGACACACCTGAGTTCGAGCCTTGCTTCTGTGACCTTGGGCAAGTCCCCTCACCTGCCCGTGTCTCAGCCTTAACCTATTTCACCTGTGGAACACAGGGGTGAACGGCAACTGGAGGGTCACTTGGGGCGCATGTGCTCAGGGCTGACCAATCAGTGCGGGTTCTGCCCAGCCCCCAGCCTGCCTATGAGAGCATGACAGCCCCCATTCTGGGGAGGCAGGGGTAGAGGAGGAGCCGGCTGGAACCGCCCTGCCTGGTTCCGGTCTAGACATGCCGCTGTGCTCGTCTGCCGGGCCACCCCATGCAGCACACATTCGTCCCCTCGTGTCCTGGATCTCAGGGCTGGTCCTCCGAGGCTCTCCCAGCGGCTGCTGGCAGTCCCAGTGTCCTCGGCTTGCTGCCTCACCCCCTCCACGTCCATCTTTGTGTGGCCTTCTCCCTGGGTGCGTGTCTGTGTCCAAATCTCCCCTTTTAATGAGGACACCAGTCCCATGGTGGATGAGGGTCCACCCGCTCCAGTACGACCTCATCTTAACTTGACTAATTACATCTGCAAGGACCCTGTTTCCTAGTGGGGTCACGTTCTGAGCTACTGGGGGTTTGGGATGTCAGCGTGTGCATTGCCGGGGGGGACACAGTCTGACCCATGATAGCCAATGAGGGGCTTGTGGCCTTGAGCGGAGCACCTCAGCTCTCTTGACGGCCTTTCTGGTCTGAGAAACGGGGTGCTTTCCACCTAAGGCTGTGAGGATTTAAAGGATAAACGCCTGTAACATGTGAACAATGGGGCCTGGCGCTTTGGAGGCGCCCGGTAGACATCAGCCATCCTGTTATTCATCAGGATGAGTGTGCAGCGCCCAGCTCCCGGCCTGCTGCGTCGGCCACCGCCAGAGACACACCAGCTCCTCTGGCCCTACCTCCCTGCTCCACACTTCCTTCCCTTACTGTGGCCTCGGCCCAGGGAAGGGGCGCTCCTCCAGGCCCGGCCCAGCAGGAGAAGATCGCCTGTTTCGGGCTCTGTCTCCACTTGAGGGGCTGGGTTGGAGGGCTCTCAGAGAGCCTTGTGGTGAAATTACCAGAATTTCTCCTGAAACCAGCAAGAGAGCTTTCCATTACCTCTCCAGAAGAGTAAGCGCTCCCCCAGGCTCCAATCCCAGGCTGCTGTGGAACTGAGTTTTCCCAGAGAAGCCCCGTCTCAATCTGAACACCAGACTCCTCACACAGCAGACTGCTGAGATTCCCACCCAGCCAGGGAGAACAGGGTGCCCTGGGAACCCTGGGATCTGGACCCCCAGGCCTTGGAAATGAGGGGGATGGATCTGGAGCTCCGGGAGAGACCTTGCCCCCTACACCTGGACCGGGGCTGCGGAGGTTCAGGGTCTTGCTCCAAGCCCCTCTGGCTCTACTCTGTATCTCCTCCAGTGCAAAGTCATTTCAAAGAGGGCCTTCACATGTTCCCAGTAGACCTTTCTTTTGTCCACCAATACTTCTTCAAAAATTCGAGTTATTTGCCAATATCTACAAACCAGAATATTTCACATTTAAAAGGATTTCTGGTGTCTCTAAAACTACTGAGAGATGTGGCCACCTAGGGCTTCTATTTCCTCATGGAAAAAGTAGATGGAGCTGAGCAAGTACCACTCCTTTTAGAAGAACATGCAAATCCAGTCTGCCACACTCCCGTCTGGCCCACTTCGGCCATTTATTTTACCTTTCTGGTCTGTGGACTTTTAAGTTTGGGATCAATTTTATAGAACACTGACCCCTCTTCAAATCTCCTGTGCTAGGAGCAAAAGTGCTACCACCATCACCACCACCACCACCATCACCACCACCATCATCATCACCATCACCATCACCATCATCATCACCATCACCATCATCACCATCATCACCATCATCATCATCACCACCATCATCACCACCACCATCATCATCATCACCATCATCACCCTCATCATCACCATCACCATCACCATCATCACCATCATCACCCTCATCATCACCATCACCATCACCATCATCATCACCATCACCATCATCATCATCATCATCACCATCATCATCATCACTATCCCATTATCACCATCATCACCAACATTACCATCATCATCATCATCACCATCATCATCACCGTCCCATTATCCCCATTAGCATCACTATCACCATCACCATCACCACCATCATCATCATCATCATCACCACCACCGTCACTATTACCACTGTCATCATCACCATCATCATCTCCACCTCCTCCACCACTGTCCATACTCATATCCCTATATACTCACACAGAGACTCTCTGTGTCTCTCTGTCTCTTTCACCAGATTCATTTCTTTACCTCTGACCTCTTTCAGAGCTCTCTCAACGTATCCAAGTGTTGGCAGCTCATGCAAGTACAAGTTAACGCAACTGGGTCAGAGCTGGTGGGGGTGAGAGTGGTGGTTGGTGGAGGTGGGGTTGGAACCCTGTGTTAAGAATACCCATCTTGGGACTTCCCTGGTGGTGCAGTGGTTAAGAATCCGCCTGCCAGTGCAAGGGACACGGGTTCGAGTCCTGGTCCGGGAGGATCCCACATGCCACGGAACAACTAAGCCTGTGCACCACAACTACTGAGCCCACGTGCCACAACTACTGAAGCCTGCCCATGCCTAGAGCCCGTGCTCCACAACAAGAGAAGCCACCGCAATGAGAAGCCCGCACACCGTAACGAAGAGCAGCCCCCGCTGGCCGCAACTAGAGAAAGCCCGCGCAGCAATGAAGACCCAACGCAGCCAAAAATAAATAAATACATTTATTTGTTTTAAGAAAAGAACGCTCATCTTGCCGAGACCTCCTGGGGAAGACGTGCTGGTGAACCCTGCTCATACAGTGCATCTCTCTTTGGCTCCGTGTCCAGCTGAGGAAGGATACCCATGCCATTATTTTCTGTTAACAGCTGTCTGGCATTGACTGAGCGTCCCAGATTTCTTCAAGGAGCCGCCTATTCTCAATCCGTTGGTTGAGGTGAGGAAGACCCCACTTCTAGCTCTGAAGCAGTCCAGGGTTCCTCAGGTCAGTGAGCATATTCCATGCCCGTGGCCCAAGGACTGCTATGGAGGTGGACACGTGGCCCAAGACAGGTCAACACGACCCAATTCTTGGACTTTTTTGTGGAAGACTGGCGAATGGTGCTTTTTTCCCATGGGCTTTGCACATCTGGTGGGATATGGGTGAGGAGCTGCCGGGGATCATCTTCACAGCGACTGGGGAGCCCGGCTGAGAGTGAAGAGCTCAGCAGAGAAGCAGACGATGGGTGGAGCCGGAGGCCCCGGGGGCATTTGTTTATCTATTTATTTTTGGCTGCGTTGCGGCGAGCGGGGGGCTACTTTTCGTTGCGGTGTGTGGGCTTCTCGTTGCGGTGGCTTCTCTTGTTGCGGAGCGTGGGCTCTAGGTGTGTGGGTTTCAGTAGCTGTGGAACACGGGCTCAGTAGTTGTGGTGCATGGGCTTCATTGCTCTGTGGCATGTGGGACCCCCTCTCCTTCCCTCCTCTCTCCTCCACACGCCTCCCCACGGCCCCCAGTACTAGACTCTGTGTCCTGGCGGGAGAGAGGCCAGAGGGGATCAGGGACAGTGACTGAACGAGCACCGCAATTCCTTCCCAAAGAAACCCTTCCTCAAGTAGATGAACTTAAGTCTCCTCTCCTCCTGCCAGTACCCCCACGCCTAGCAGTTCCGACGATGCCGTGGGTCTAAATGCTTCCTTCCCTGCCTCTCCCCAAGCGAGCTCAGGAAGGAAGAAGGAAGTGAGCAGGAATAAAAATACGTAAACAGATAGATGTGAGGAGCGGGTCTAGGAGTGGGCTTGGGACTCACTGAGAATTCTGTGTGACTCTGACTATTATCCTTTCACGTTTTCCAGACCAGTCCAGAGAAAGAGACAGAATTGCTGCACACTGGCTTCTAAAGCTGGCTTCCCCCGGGGGCGGGGAGTCTGGGCCCCGCTGGACAAGCAATGATTAAAACAGGAATCCCGACTTGTCATCAGGAAGCAGCCCAGGCTCTGAAATGACTTTGCTAAGCTTCTCTCCCTCCCCAGGCAGCCCTGAACGTCCTCGATAATGCAGACAGGGCTGCCTCTGCTGCTGCACTCAGAAATAGTTGATCTATTAGCTTATCAGTGGGGACAGCTTCCCTTTGCTACGTGCCTCGAATGTTTCCACAAAAACGTGACCAGATTTTCTCAGAACCTTCCACGTGCCTCTGTCAATCTAACAAGGGTCCCAGGTGAGGAATGCCACATAACACGGGCTGAATAGTGAGGAATTTGGGGCCGGTCAGCTCGACATCCAGGCTGGAGAGGGAGCAGGGGGTGTGGCCCAGCTCTGAGCATCAGTTCGGCATATGGCAAGGAGCAAACCCACAGACGGGCAGATCAGCAGCAAAGCTGGGCGGAGCCTGCCTTCTCTCCTCGTCTACCTGGACATACAGCTGGACTACATTTCCCAGACTCCCCTGCTGCCAGGTGTAGCCATGTGACAGAGTTCTGACCAATGATGTGTGAGCAGAGACGATGGGCTTCCCTTCCAGGCCTGGACCTGATGATCCTGGCTCTGTCCCCACCGCTGGCTGAATGGAGAGGATTCAGAGGGCCAGAGGAGGACAGAGCTGCAAGACACAAGAGGGGCCTGGGTCACTGACCCTGATGACCTACACTGAATAATGACATGAGCTTTTTTGGGTTTTTTTACTTTTTTTTTTTTTTTAATTGAAGTAGAGTTGATTTACAATGTGTGTTCGTTTCTGGTATTCAACACAGTGATTCAGATATAGATATAGATACAGATATACCCACATATATATATTCTTTGTCGTATTCTTGCCCATTATGTTTTAGTACAGGGTATTGAATACAGTTTCCTGTGCTCTACAGTAGGACCTTGTTGTTTATCTATTTTATATACAGTAGTGTGTACTGCTAATCCCAAACTCCTAACTTATCCCTCCCCTATCCCCTTTCCCCTTTGGTAACCATAAGTTTGTTTTGTATGTCTGTGAGTCTGTTTCTGTTTCATAGATAAGTTCATTTGTGTCATCTTTTAGATTCCACACATAAGTGATATCACACGGTATTTGTCTTTCTCTGTCTGACTTACTTCACTTAGTATGATAATCTCTAGGTCTATCCATGTTGATGCAAATGGTATTATTTCATTCTTTTTTATGGCTGAGTGATATTCCATTGTACATATAGAGACATGAGCTTTTTAATGCAGAAAGTAAATATTTTTCTGAGATTTTGAAATTTCATAGTGCATCTCTACCAGCAGCTAGCGTATTTTACATTTGCTGATATAATGCTCTGAGGCAATATGTGGTGGGTTGGTCAGGACTTTATGTGTGGCAAATAACAGAAAACCCAACTCAGAGGGGCTTGAGCAGAGTAGATGGAATTTATGAGCTCCTGTAACTGTGAAGTGAGAGACAGGCGGGGTTCAGGCACAGCTTGATCAGGGATCCAAAAACCAGCACCAGGAACGCATGTCTCTCCCAGCACAGCTCCTCTACACTGGCTCCGGTTCGGCCAAGCTCACCTCTGTGGGGACGGAAGTGTCTGGCCAAGCCCGGCAGGGGTCGTCACCCCAGAGTCCTTGTCTCTGGAGGGGTCACATGTGCAGGGAGACATGAGCTCTATTTGTCCAGGCTGAGGCATACTGACCCTTCAGCTCAATCAGAGCTGAGAAAGGGCACCTGCACGCCAACAGGGAGGCTGTCGTTGGAGAAACCTGGGGGCACTCTTGGCTGGTTCCAGGAAAGACCGTGGTGCCTGAGCCAGGGGATGCGGGCACAGGGGAGGGTCGTGGGGCAGAGCAGATGTTGGACACAAGCATAGTCCACCCACCCGCTTCCCTTGGGGACCTCCCTCCGTCCCACCAAAGGGCTCCAAGGGCGGCCTCCACTTCCACACATAATCCATGCAGATTGATCCAACCCAGCCCAAGTCCTGCCCTTGGAGGTTTTTATTCCACAGGGGGAACAGAGTGAGGCTTCAGACCCTGAGGGCGCTGGGACTGGGGCTGTTAGCCCATCCTTCCTGGGAGGGAGACCCCGGTGTGATGGAGCTGAGCTGAAAGCCCAAGACTCGAGACTCAGGCACGGGAGAGCCAAGCCCTGCCATCTGCCCCTGCTTTGCGTCCCCGAGACCGCCTTCAACACATCCCTCCTTTGCCAAAGTTAGTTCAAGTCGATTTTCCATCACTCAAAGCCAAAGGAACCTGAAAACACAGACTTCTTCTACAGACGGAGTTCTTTCTTCTCTATTGTGTGTGATGAAACTTCAGATTTACCTGAAGTCCTTTCAGTTAGTCTGGTGGCCTGAAGTGAGACCTACACACGCTCAGGGATGGACCCCTTCATGCCGTTTGAGGCCAGGCCCATCCCCCAGAATTCCTGAAGTCTGGCCTGGCGATGCTGCCGTGCCGAGGGTCCTCAGAACCCTCCCACCACCCCCTCAGTGCTTTGAATCTGCCACCAGTAAAAATAACAATGGGAACAATCCTCGACGTGCACCATTGACATTTCATCGCCTTAAATACTCTCAATCTTATATAAAAGTAGCTTTAGAACACACGGCGGGTTCCGTCGGTCTGTAACGTACAACGACCATGTGATCTCCCCACGTGTTTAAAAGCAGACGGAGACCCCACGCCCTACCGTCGACCGAAAAAACTCACAGCCTAAAAGTTGAGGGTATGTTTTATTTAGCAGACAGCCCTGAGGACTCAAGCCCAAGACACAGCATGTCAGGTAACTGTGAGAGGCTGCTCCGCAGAGGCGAGGGGGGCGCCAGGATACGTAGGAGTTTGTGCAACAAAGACCAGGTCGTTGGAACATCAAAAGGTTACTGTTGATTAAAGAAAACCAGATACCTCAAGTTAAGGGATTTAGTGCTTTTCTGTGTATGGGAAGATGCAAGAGTCTGGGCTCACTGAAGTCATTCCTTTGATGTGCACCTCAGCTCTCTGGGGCCAGCGTCCTGTGTTTTCCCATCCTGAGTCCCCTCAGGGTGCACTGTCAGGGGTGGGGGGAGGCTGCAGCAGGTGACTGCTAGATGGGGGGCATCCTGTTTCTAGCCTGAGTTCCCTCAGGGCTCACAGTCGGGGCAGCTGCAGTGTGATGGCTTGATGGCCGCCACGTCCCTTGTTTACTGTTGCGGCAGGCAATATCCTTCATTTACTCCACCCTTTGGGTGCCCTGGAGCGACCAGAGCTCCGAGGACTTTGGAACCATCTCAGCTGTGGTCACAGGAAAACTAGATGGGCTGGAAGAAGTTAGTGGGTCAACGGTTCCCACCAACAGAGCGGCCCCTGGCCGGATGGAATTTTGGAAACTTGGTCTGTCCCTGATGGTCATTCATGGGTCTGCCTGGTGGGAATCCAGCCGGGAGCCCTCTGTGGCCCACCTGCTCTCAATCTCACGTCCTCCATAGGAAGAACCGCCCTGTCCCAGGCACCCATATTTCACTTCCGCCCCCAGGAGACAGAAATACTGGTGGCTGGACTTGAGTTTCATGGTCCTTCCCCGCTTTGGTTGGACTCCTGGGGAGACGTCTGGAGAAGAGGAAGAAGAGAAGCGGCAGTTTCCCAGCCACTGCAGAGAGTGACTCAGGCGGCTTCTGTTCCGCGGGGAACGGTCCAGCTTCCGAGGGAGCCCGTTCCACCAACTCAGCCCTGCCATCTGGAACGTTCTGTCTCGCTGCTGTTTACTTTCTGAAACTTTGCATTCCTGAGGCCTGAGATTGGGAGCAACTGTGTGTGGAAACTACGTGCTTCCTTTCATATGTTCCAGTGACACATAACAGCTTGCTTTCAGCCCTTTAAAACAGAAACCGAAAAAGAAGGAAAGAAAGAAAGAAAAGCCTTTGCCAAACACTCTCCCCACAGAGGAGAAACCCTGGGGATTCTAGAACAGAAGGTGCTCTAGAGGTGGGGCACCGCCAGCTGCGTGGCCTCGAGTGCCCGGTTGGTGCAGAGGAAGGTACCGGGTGAGGGCCATGTGAAGGGCCTTTTGTGAGGGGTGAGCGCGGCACAGGCCGGCAGGAGCCACCCTGGGGGTCCCACAGCAGCCCGGGTGGAGCCCGAGCTTCTCAGAGGCATCAGGCTGGGGGAGGGGGAGGGGGAGGGGGGAGGTTGCAGGGTCACGGGGAGGGTGTGGAGCCTCAGCTCCAGGCTGACCCTCTGGCCCACATGCCATCCAGACTCTTGCTGGTAAGAGGTGGAAACCCAACCTGAACTCACTAATTGGAAGCAGCATGTGTTACCTCGTGAAGTCTAACTCAGGGAAGCGTGGAGTGGAGCTCTGGGGCGATGGAGACCAGAGCTTCGGGGCCTGGGTTCTCTGGTTTCCTTTGCCAGCTGTCTCCTCCCCCTGGCTTCCTCCATGCCAAGCCCCCAGACCCACACGCCATAGGGCTGGGCTCTGTAGCAAAGTCTGAGAGCTGTTCATTCTCCAAATGTCTCCTCTCAGACCGCAACCTGGTAACAGAACCCAGATAAAGACTACATTTCCCAGCCTCCCTTGCAGCAAGGTATGGCCGCATGACACATTCTGGCCAATCAGCTGTGACGATGGTGACGCTGGGCTCACCCAGGGAGATGTCCAGCACCACGTCCTCCCTTCCCAGGTGGGAGACACACCTGGTGGAGAGCCCTCCTTAGAACAACACGGGCAGAGACAGAGCAGACACATCTAACGAAGGAAGGAGAATGTGCTGGGAGACATGCCCGGCCCTTTCAGATCTTGGACAAGTCAGGGCCGGCCTGAGAAATGGCCCACTGGACACAGGTAAGCCAGACCACAGTCATCTCGGCACCGGTCACCCCCCAGGTGTGTGACAGCCCAGAGCTCGGGGCTCCAGAGGGCTCGGTGTGGAACACGGGTCCCCTCAGCCTGAGCTCTGGCCAGCTGCTGGTGGACAAAAACCTCTCTCCAGACCAAACCTTCTCTTCCTGGGGTGCCCTCTCTGGGGCCCTGCTTCCCACTGGGTGATGATTTGGGTCCATGAGAGCCTGTCAGGTTCTGTCTCCCTCCTCTCACGTGACCCAGTGACCTGCTTCACGAGAAAGCACCTGTGTTTGTTTAGCAGGGGCCGCGGGAGCCGTGGGTCGCTGGCTATTCAGGCAGGTAGTTCACTCAGGTGTGGCCGTTGGGTGGGGAGTCTTCCCAGGCTCACACCTCCACTTCCCTCCCCACCAGCAGAATCGCTCAAGTCCAGCGGTTCCTGCTGTCACATCTTCCGGATGTCTCACATCCCTGTGGATGGAGAAGCAGCGAGCGGCGCTTCTGCGAGCCCAGTGTTCCTGAGAATTCACCTTGAGGCGCAGCTGAGTGGATCTCCCATGCTCTGGCCTCCCCCGCCCCTCTGTCCTCCCGGGACCTCGGCTTGGTGTGTTTGCTTCTGCTCCCACAGTCCCAGCAGCCCCTATTGCTTTAAGGATAATACTCAAGTCCTTGATGTTGTCCCCAAGGCCCCGGGGGTCCAGGCCTGCTGCCCCCACCTCACCCCTCGTCTCTTCTCCCTTCTCACTGTGTTCTAACCACCTGGTCCTTGTGTGATTCCTTGGATGTGCCAGGCCCTCTCCTGCCTCAGGGCCTTTGCATGTGCTGTTCCCTCTGCCTCATCTGTTTCCCTTCCATCAACTTAGCTGCTGCTCAGCTTTCCAATCTTAGCCTCCCTCCCAGAATGTCAGGATCTCCTGCTTTTCTCTTTGTAGTCCCATATGCTTTCTTTCAGAGCACTTACCAAAGTTTATAGAAATGTAATCATGTGGTTATTTGATTAGTGTCTGTCTCTCCTGCTAGACTAGAAGGCCCCCTGAATACCAAAATATCCATCCCTACCCATCACTGTATCTTCTGAATACAAGTGTTTGTTGAATGAATGATCAAAAGGCAGACACAGGCCACACAGACATACATGACACAGACAGGCTCTCTGTGGTTCCCTCCTTAGGGGTTGGTCCCCGAACAAGGGATTCACACCCAAATCAGGGAAATTGTGAGAGTGGGCATGTTACCCTTCCTGAAGCTTCTGTCTGTGGTCTTGACACTGCACTGCACATATGATCATTTTTAATTCAACCCACATTGTCCGTATGGAAGAGCCAGGAAGCTTGGCTTCAAGGAAGGATTCATTAGACGGATGTATCCTTTTATGTTACCTATAGGACAGAGCGGTTTAACTGTTTCCATTATCTTTGAGCTTTTATTACCCTGGTTACTGATCTTCCCTTTTAATGAAGCCCATCATTAAGCAACTAGGAGGCTGTGCCTGGTCTTCATGAATACGCTGCCGGGCACAGCTCAGCCATGGAGCCCCCGCGGCCGTGAAGCAGAATCACCGCCTCCTCCCATCTCCTGACCTCTTCTGTTCCTTGGCTGGCGCAAAGGGCAAAGGAGGAGGGGGAGCCCAAGGGCTTTCCTGGGGACACTGTCATCAGTAGTATAAGCCGGAGCCCCCGGCAGACACGCAGGAGGGCCTGGTCCCACCGCAACGGGGCCAAAGCGTGGGGAAGGAGAAGAGACGGGCAGAGATGTCGGGCACTCTCCTGCATCTGACACTCGGAGTCAGGAAGCCCCGTTTCCAGACACAGGTAACGGCGATGACCGTCTATCAGCCTAGGGCACAGAAAATTACACATCTTCCCTTTGTTTCCAGCTAACCGTCAGTCACACACCTGACTCACTCCCTGTGTAACAGACACCTGTGTTTCGCCCGCTCAGAAGCCAGTGCCCCTCCTGTGGGGCACCAGCAGCACAGCTTCCCTTGGGGGAGTCCCCGCAGCTCTCGGCACCCAAGCTGTGGGTGAGGTTGACCTCATCACCTGCTTCCAGGATCGGGTCCTGGCCAATCAGCACATTCCACCCCCTGGCCCAGGGACTGGTTCAGGAAAGAAGACGTGACCCAGTCAGGCAAGGTCAGACGCAACCCTAGGATCCTTGCTTCAGCTATTGAGAGAGAGCGAGCATGGGAGAGAGAGAGAAAGGGAGAGAGACCTCCAGGGGCCACCTCACGGCGAGAGCCTGCCTGGAGATGAAGCCCACCCAAGAGAGGACAGAGCTGGGAGCTGGGGACGGAAGACTCCCGACAGCATGGATTCAGCACCTGGATAAAGCTATGCCTGAAGCTCTGTGTGTCCTTAAACCTTCAGTTACACGAGCCCTTTGGGGCTGGATCCAGGTTGAACTGAGTTTCTGTCAGTTAGGATTGACGTATGATTCACTGTGGTCACAGTAAGTCCAGCGCATCTCCCTGGAGGCTTTCCCCGCCACCTGAAACCATAGTGATGGGGGTGTCAGTTCAAAGGAAAGCCCTGTTCCCAAGGGCTGGACGGGCAGAGAAGTGAGTGGGATGCAAGCCTAGTGCCACGAGGTGGCGCTGTTGATCGCTGGTCCTGCACAGTCCCATGGACACCGTGGGCTCCTGGGCCAGACCCGCAGAGGCTCTGACGGGGCCTCACCTGGGCTCTGTACTGTGGCTCAACCAGTTGGCCCCAAACCATGGTGCCGTGCTAGTTTGGAAGGAAGCTAAGGAGATTCCCACTCTGGCCAGCCAGTGTGCTGGAAGGAACCCTGTCCCCTGTCATCCCCCCCATACTCCCCACCTGAGGCCTCCCTGGGGTTTGGAATCACTTACTCGGGGTTGCATCTGCTGCTGCATAACTAGCAAATCATTAATGACATGAAGCAGTGGCAACCATCTATTTTGCTCACGAACATACATGTGGGTGCAGATTGGCAGGGAAGGGTCATCTCTGTCCCACGGGGCACCAGCCGGGGCGGCTCGGCGTGGACGGGGCCCTGAGTTGGCGCCAGCTGTTGGCCCAGTTTGCCCCCATGTGGCCTCTCTGCGGGCCGTCTGGGCTTCCTCACCGCACGAGGTCAGGTCCCGAGATCAGAGACAAGCATCACCTTTATGACCTAACCCCGAAGTCATGTGACATCACTTCCCAGGGAGGGGACAGGGACCCCGCCGCTCAATGGGAGCGTGGAAACTGGAGTGCCGTTTGTGTCCCCCAGAAAAATACGATGGAGTCCTACCCCAGGACGTCAGCTGTGACCTGATCTTTGTAGATGATCTAGTTGAGATGAAGGTGGGCCCTAATACAACATGATTTCTGTACGCTTCTAAGAAGTGTCCTTATTAGAAGGGACTAGGACACGGGGAGAAGACGGCCGTCTACACGCCAAGGAGAGAGGCCTCAGGACAAACCAGCCCTGCAGACACCTGGATGTCAGACTTCCAGCCTCCAGAACTGAGAGAGACTATAAATGTCTGTTGTTGAAGCTTCTCAGTCTGTGGTACTTTGTTACAGCAGCCGCAGGGACTGATACAAGGAGATGCTGTTGCAGCCATCTTTGGAAAACACATCCCACCAGAGGATGCGTGATAACCTAGAGTCTCAAAGAAGGTGGGCAGAAGCAAACCGACATATACAAGGCATGGCTCTGCCCCCGCTCCAGGGGGGGCGGGGTCTGGGGGCAGGGCGGGGTGCGGTGGGGCGCATCTTTGGCTGGTGGGGAAGCAGTGACAGAAACACAATGAAGCCACCCGTGTCCGACCCCTGACGGGCTCGCCTGCGCGTTTGTCCAGCAAGATGCGTTTGCTTTCACGTGCTTTTTCTACATCTTCTCATTCAGGTTATCTTGGCAAATTGCTAAAAAGATTCCAAGCCTGGAAAATGGGCCCATCGGCGCACGTTCTCCCTGAACAGCCCTCCACACTCCCACGCACGCCCCTTCTTCGAGATCCTGGCTCCGTGCATCTGTTACCCCTTCCCTGGAGGCGGTGCTGTCCTGCCCCCGCTGCGCCTCGGGAGCCCGCGTACTTACATTCCCATCACAAGAGAGGCCCCCTAAGCGAGTCCTTCCCACACCACGAGGTAATGGTTCTGTCCACCTACAAAGGCAGGAGCTCCTACTGCAAATAGGAGGTGCTGCTCCAGCAGGCGTCCACGGGATGTGCAGGCGAAGGCAGCCCCTGGGACGGGCACGGCAGGATGCCCGGCCAGACCGAGGGGCGCGGTCTGACAGTGCCACAGAGCCCAGACCTGGGGCAGCCCCAGAAGGTCCAACAGGATGGAGCCGAGGGGTGCAGCTCCACCCCCCAACCCAGCACAGTACCTGCACGCGCCCCGACCCCCCCAGACTCAACCCAGCACAGTACCTGCACGCGCCCCGCCCCCCCGAGCCTCCCCCCTCAACCCAGCACAGTACCTGCACGCTCCCCGCCCCCCCAGACTCAACCCAGCACAGTACCTGCACGCGCCCCGGCCCCCCGAGCCTCCCCCCTCAACCCAGCACAGTACCTGCACGCGCCCCGGCCCCCCCGAGCCTCAACCCAGCACAGTACCTGCACGCGCCCCGCCCCCCCGAGCCTCCCCCCTCAACCCAGCACAGTACCTGCACGCGCCCCGCCCCCCCGAGCCTCCCCCCTCAACCCAGCACAGTACCTGCACGCGCCCCGGCCCCCCCGAGCCTCAACCCAGCACAGTACCTGCACGCGCCCCGGCCCCCCCCGAGCCTCCCCCCTCAACCCAGCACAGTACCTACACGCACCCCGGCCCCCCTGAGCCTCCCCCCTCAACCCAGCACAGTACCTGCACGCGCCCCGGCCCCCCTGAGCCTCCCCCCTCAACCCAGCACGGTACCTGCACGCGCCCCGCCCCCCCGAGCCTCCCCCCTCAACCCAGCACAGTACCTGCACGCGCCCCGGCCCCCCGAGCCTCCCAGGTTCTTCCGGAGTCCCGGACCTTCCTGCAGTAAGAGACGGTGCATCTGTCTAAGTCGCAGCTGCAGACTGCAAGGCGAAAACGTGATTACTTTCCTCCTCAAATTATGGGTAATGACACCTGGACTAAGTGTAGTAATTACAGACAAAGCGCTGTTGATGCAGCTGTCAGGTACGATGTTGACTCAGCCAGCCCTGCCCTGCCTTGGAGAATGAACAGGCAAGTTGGAGCAGCAGAAAAGAAGAATAAATTCACATCTGAAATACTTCTGTTCTCTGCCTCTGCAGGAGAAATAACGGAGAACAGAACAGAACAGTGTGACATCTCTCTGTTCGGAAGGGCTGGCTCCCTCTGCCTGGAGACTGCTTCCTGACAGGTGGGTGGGCAGGTGGGCGGTGGGATGGGGTCCGCCACCCCCCAGCAGCACTGGAGGTCGCAGAGACGCAAGGAGGGGGCCGCCTGGGTCCAGCGCTTCGGGGCCCATCTCAGGCTCAGGGCACCTCCCCGCACCCCTGCGCGGCCCACTCCCACCCCCACCTCCCCGCACCCCTGCGCGGTCTCACTCCTTTGGTTCTGCACAGGGCAGTGGCTCCAAATTCAGGCTCAGATCAGCCAGACTGAAATCTAATCCTGGGTAGCCAGGTGGCCCTGGGCTAATATAGTTCACATCTCAGTGCCTCAGTTTCCTCTTCTGTGAAATGGGTGCAATAATACAACCTTCCTCGTGGGGTTTTATGAAGATTAAATAAACACAGAGTTAGCATTGGTCCAGGCAGGGCAGTGAAACTTTTCTGTATGACACTATGGTGGCGGAGACACGACACCATGCATTTGTCAAAACCCATAGAATGTACCGTACAGGGTGAATCCTCGTTGGACTACAGACTTCAGTTAATAATGACGTGTTTGTTCAGCAGTTGTAACCGGTGTACCCACTAATGTAAGACGTTCACAAGAGGAGATATTGGCGCAGAGGGTCTATCTGGGAACTCTCTGTACTTTCTCCTCAACTTTCTGTAAACGTAAAGCTGCTCTAAAAATAAAGTCTCTTAACTTCTTTTAAGGAACCAAAAAATGTCAATTTTCATTTATTCACTACTGTTGCTCTCACGCCGGTCTGCTGACTTCAGGCCTCACACCCCCTCTTTCGACGGATTGCTTGGTTCCATGGTCTGTTCCATCCTGATGTGGTTTCTCCCCAAAGTGTGTGCGGCAGCAGCAGCCAACTGTCTACCTAGCTCCGGTCTCCCCCTCCTAAGAGAACCCTAATTTGGTTTGGGTGGCAGTGGGACAGCTGTACAAAACTACATTTCCGGGCTTCCCTGGTGGCGCAGTGGTTGAGAGTCCGCCTGCCAATGCAGGGGACACGGGTTCAAGCCCTGGTCTGGGAGGATCCCACATGCCACAGAGCAACTAGGCCCGCGAGCCACAACGACTGAGCCTGCACGTCTGGAGCCTGTGCTCCGCAATAGGAGAGGCCACGATAGTGAGAGGCCCGTGCACTGCGATGAAGAGTGGCCCCCGCTTGCCACAACTAGAGAAAGCCCTCGCACAGAGGCGAAGACCCAACACAGCTAAAATAAATAAATAAATTTTTAAAAAACTACATTTCCCAGATGCCCTTATAGTGAGGCATGGCCATGTGACAGAGTTTGGCCCAATGAGTAGAGATCTCCTGGGGATTTCTGGGAAAGCTTTTTTCTGACTTAGGTGTGGCACCTTTTCCTCCTTCCTGTTTTGAATGTAGATGTAATGCTTGGAGGGCAGCAGCCATTTTGTAGCCATGAGGTAAAAAAAGACACACACTAAGGGTGGTAGAGAAGGAAGTGAGTCTGAGTTCTCACTGACATCCTCAAGCCGTTGTTCGAGCCCTACACTGTTTTTGTGTCCCTATTTGCTTAATCAGGTTTCTGTTAGGTGCAGCTGAACATAATCCCAAATGCTATGTGCTGCCTTTGAGACTAGCCCTCTCAGGTCTACACACTGTGACACATGGGCAGGTGACCCTGCACCCATGCCTTGGTCTCAGCATCCCAGCCCCCTGACCAGTGGCCATGTCAGTGCCAAGGAACCCTGATGACACAGGCTTCCAATCAGATTATGAGAAGGGCCAAGTAATCAGGACTCAACAGAAGAGAACGACAGGCTTCCTCTGGTGGGAGATCTCTGGAGAGCGGGGGCACAGAGGAGTACTGAGCTGGCCCTGGATTGGGCTCAGCCAGCATGGGAAGGGCGGGAGCTACTCATTCCAGCTTGACCCAGGAATTCCCTCGCTCAGCCTGGGACGAAAAGGGAACAGAGCTGAGGAGCCGGGCCACCACCTCCGGGCATCCGAGAAGGCACAAGGCAGAGCTGGGGAGGGGGTCTGCATCTGAGAGCAGCACGGATGCTGGCAGCCCGGGCAGCACAGGACACGCCCTTGTCTCGGGCGGTGCGGTGGAAAGGGAGGTGCTTCCGTGGGCACCAGCAGATGGGCCTCAGCCCCGCTTCCTCTTAATTTGTGTAATTCAAACAAAAGGAGCTTTCACATTTTCTCTGAACATTTGTGCACCTCAGCCTCCCCTGCTGGACCCAGAAGCCCGAAAACATCACAGGTTCTCAGCACAGCCTTCTCACTTTCTTTCTCAGATGAAACCTCTTATTTCAGAGCAGCTCACTGGGGGTGGGGTGGGGGCCTTGAACTTGAGGCTTTGAGGCCAGTTCTGCAAAGATGACTTCAAGAAACTGTGACCGCCTTTGAAGGAGGCTCAGAAGGTGGGGTGTGGCCTCCCACGTCCTGCCTGCAGCAGCCAGGGGACGGAGGAGGGGTCATTCAAGGTGACTCGTCAGTGGCGGCAGGACGCTCCTTCCTCACCACGGGACGGCCTGGCCTGGCCTCACACCAGCTGCGAGGAGAGGCTGTCCACAGCCGCAGTACATGCTCCCGGCGGCACAGAGGTGGGGAGAAGCCCCGGCCTCCGTGGGCTGGCAGGCCAGGAGCAGGGGCTCAGGGAGGAGGGATTCTCACCAATGGCTCAGCACGAGCCCCTGGGCAGTGGGCTTCTCTTCCCTGACGTTCAGTTCCTCATATTGAAAAAGCAGGGCTTTTTTTTTTTTTACTTTTTAAATAAGTTTTATTGCAGTAGAGTTGATTTACGATGTTGTGGGTCTCTGTAAGTGGCAGTCACCCCAGCCGAAAGTGGCTTAAATCAGAGAAGGGCATGTGCGGGCCCGAGTGGCCGAAAGATTCAGGCGCAGCAGGAACTTCAAGCACGTCCTGACCCAGGCGCCCCACCAGTGTCATGGAGACCAAGTCCCTCTCCTGACTCTGATTCCACCGCACTGGCTCCACTTCCACCCCAGCTCTCCCCTCCTGCTGACAAGACGCCAGCAGCAGAGCGTCCAAGCCCTTGAGACAAAGGAAGCCTCTTTCCCACCACTGAGCTAGAGCTCTGGGCGCACCTGGTTGGCTCAGCCTGGGTCACGTGGCTTTCCCTGAGCCAATTGGATGGTTAGAGGAAGGTGACACTGTGATTGACCAGGCCCGATCACATGCTCACCTGTGGGTTCACAGATGATGTCACCTGAAACACCAGACTGGAAGAGGGAGAGAGGGGGTCCTCACAGGAAATGCAGGGCGCGGTTAGCAGCAGGGGAAATGCTGGGCCTTGGTCTCCTCCTCCCTGATCCTTTGTGACTTGACAGGCATGATGCCCTCAACCTTGAAGACCACACCTGGCAGCATCCCAAGGCATTATGGGTACAAATGCCTGCCCAGGTGAGTGAAGCTGGTCCCGCAGCCCCCTGCAGGCCGCCAATCTCGGACGCCTGTGCGGTGACTGCAGGGGAGGGAAGGGCAGGATCACGGGCCATTAAACCTCAGGAGCTCTTGAAAAAGTTGGGCTCAAGGGCCATAAACCCAGATGTGCCAGGCAGGTAAAGGAAGCTCTGGGGACCAGGCGTCTACGCTCCGTGCGTTTAGCCCCAGAGTGTACCTGCCTGCAGCAGGTACTCAAGAAATTGTTGGGCGAATGAGGCAGTGAGTAGAAAAAGGCCAGGGGAGGGAAAGCCAGCACAGGTATTGCAAACGTCAGCTATGCCCGGACTGGTGGCAGGGCTGTGTGGAGTGGTGGGGACTGTGGCCTGACGGAGGGCACATGCCCCACAGAAGGCAGTAGCCACCACCTAGTGGCAGCCAGCTCTCACCGGAGCTCCACCTGGCCAGAATACAGGCTTTTAAAGAAAACCAGACGCCCTGCTTTTTATGAAAAATTTCATGATTTTAAAATCCTTTTTAACACACTATAGAGAGAAAAAAGAAAAACATATCCAGTGACCCAGATTGGACCCGTGACAGACATTTTGTAACGGCTGATCTGGTCCAACCTGTTTTCCAGGGAAATAAAATGAGAGCTGGACTAGCGCTCTTCTAAGCCAACACAGACAGAGGCTGGCTGACGGCCCCCGCCGTCCTCTGCGGGAGAGGCCAGAGCACCTCCGGCCCCAGCTTGGGGTTGCATTCCAAAACTTTGACACCCAGGAGCAGTTCTGACTGAAAAAGGAATATACAGATGAATCTGTGGGGGGGTCCCAGGAAAGTGTCCAGCGCGGCACGAGATCCCCCCGAGGGTGCCTCCTTCCGCTATGGGCAGCCAAGGCATCGCCTGTGAGGAAGGAGTTCTCATCTTGTTCGAGCCACTCCTGGAAATGGAGGAGGATGGAGGTCTCACCAACTCCTTTGATGAGGCCAGCGTCCCCTCCGTAGAAAAGTGGACAAGGTAATATGCTGTCACGGCAACAAGCCTCGACTCTGGACCGAGTGTACAGATTCCACACGAGATGCTCCCTGTTCCTGGAACCACCTGAACGTCCTCAGCTGGAATGGAAAAGCAGCTGAAAAGCACCTGAAGAACGAGGGATTAATTCTCTCTTATCCAAGGGACTGTAAGAGCAGGCTGGTTGCAGGCGGGTCCATCTGTGGCTCAATGAAGATTTCTCCTCGCGATTTCAAGGCTGCCTCCAAGTTCCAGGCAGCCCATCTTCACGTGTCAGCATCTGAAATCCTCCGGGAGCCAGTCTTTGCCTTGTGTCCTTTATAAGAGGGGAGACAATTTCCCAGCAGCTCCTGGCAGACTTTCCCGGAGTCCCATTGGCCGGGTGGCCTGCCGGTTCCCTTCGGGGCTCTCCATTTCCGGCGCGGCCAATTGAATTGCAGGACTGGCTGCATCCCATGGAGGCCAAGCTGGGGAGGCACCACCTCCCCTGAGTGCATTGCTGCTGCCTGAAGCCTGAGCAAAGTCAGGGCTTGCTTAGCTGGGGGGAAGGTTGCCTGGCAACCAAGTGTCAGCCACCTTCTCACCAACTGCTGTCAGCTTGGCTGGACGCTGCCTCAAAGGTGCGAGGCCAGGCCCAGGGCAGCCCAGTGGCCCAAGGCCGCCGTTCACGACAGAGCCTTCCCGGGCACCCGGGGGCGCAAGCCCATCCAGCTTGGCACCATTACTACTCTACTCACTCCTTCTGGCCCAAAGAGCGGAATCTGCATGAGATCCCAAGGTGGGTCCCTGGGGATGACTTCCATCTTCCCTGATGCCAACATACCCACCTCTGCAGCCACGAAGAGTGAGGCCAGGCCCAGGGCCCCATCCAAACAGAGAGGCCTGTCCTGCTGGTTTACTCTGCTCTGCCCAGGAACAGGTGGAGGTAGAGTGAGAGGAGAGTTTCACTCAGTAAATACCTGCTGGACGGGTGCACACACACATGCGCGCGCACACACGTGTGTTAACATGCACGTAAACATGTGCACATGCATGCACGCGAACACGCGCACACATACACGAACACGCATGCGCACGCGCACATGCATACGTGCAGAGACACATACACAGGACACATAGCCCCCGACCTTTGGATCCAGCTCCACAAAAGCAGCTAATTTATGTTTCCCACTATAATTACATTTCTGAACCCATCAGCGTGACTATTCCACGAACACGTAACTCGCCGTGTGGCAAACAGAGGCGAGCTCGTGACTGCAGGTGAGCCAGTGCTGGGAATTTCAATTTTTATTTTACTTGAAATTCAACACTAAGTGATAACAGCACCGCGTGGATGGAACACATTTCCACATTCAATGAAAACAGAAACGATCCCTCTTAGCAGAACCCCCGGGGCCGCAGGCGCTGAGGTTGCACGGCGGAGGCGTGGCCAGGAAAGGGGCTCAAGCCCGCCCGTCAGGGAGAAATCTCTGAGGATGGGAGGGGTGTGGGCGCTGGGAGCGGAGCACAGCGTGTGGCCCGCAGTTGAGCCGTCGCTGGGACAGGTTTCTGGGCAGAGTCGTGTCCACCAGTGCCCTGCTTTTCAGTGCCACCCACTGGCCCGAGGAACAAAGGGCTGGCTTCGGGGACACTGCCCCCAGGAGGAAGCCAGGACAGCGATCCATGGCCCCCAGAGGGTCGGCTCCTGGAGTCGTGGTCGCTGGCCCTGCGGGCACACCCTCCGCAGGGGAAGGTGTGGCAGGCTCGCAGCCCACCGGGACCTGCCCTTCCTCCGTGCTCCCCACCCCCCCTCACTGGGTCGCCTCCGGTCCCCTCAGGCTTTGTGGGGATGACAGGACCGGAGGGGATGCCTTGTTAAGGTGAGTCTTACCTAAACCCTCCCCAGAGCGAGTAGACACAGCCGTCCAGGGCGTGGGATTCCAGCAACACCAACAAGAAGGCGAGCGCCAGCGCCACCTCCCACGTGGGGCTGGACGGCGCTCACGGGGGCTGTAGCTGCCTGCTCCCCCTTGGGTTTGTCCGCTCAGCACCAACCTCTCCAGGTTTGGTAGCTGAACCCAATTTCCCTTCCAGGAATCTGGCCCTACTCCATCTCTGTGTACTCAGTTTTGGGTCAAAACCAGTCTAAATGTTGCTAGGAAGGTATTTTTTCAGATGTGATTAACGTTTTTTTTAATTGTGGTAAAATACACATAGCATACAATTAACCACGTTTAAGGTACACTTCAGGGTGTGAAGTACATTCATACTGTGAGAGCACCACCACCATTATCTCCAGAACTTTCTCATCGTCCCAAACTGAAACTCTGTCCCCATGAAACACTAACTCCCCATCCCCCCCCTCCAGCCCCGGCACCCACCATCCTGCTTTCTGTCTCCATGGATTTGTCTGCTCTAGGGACCTCATATAAGTGGAATCCTACAGGATTTGTCCTTTTGTGACTGAGTTATTTCACTGAGCATAACGTCCTCAAGGTTCACCCGTGTTGCAGCATGTATCAGAATTTCCTTCCTTTTTAAGGCTGAATAATATTCTATTGTGTGTGTATATACCACATTGTGTTTATCCGTTCATCTGTCCGTGGACACTTGGGTTGCTCCTATGTTTTAGCTATTGTGAATAATGCTGCTGTGAACATGGGTGTGCAAATATCTCTTCAACCCTGCTTTCAATTCTTTTGGGTGTTTACACAGAAGTGGAATTGCTGGATCATATGGTAGTTCTAGTTTTAATTTTTTGAGGAACTACCATATTGTTTTCCATAGTGGCTGCACCATTTTACATTCCCGCCAACACTGTCCAAGGATTCCAGTCTTTCCACATTCTCCCCAACATTTATTTTCTTTCTGAGGTAGCCATCTTAACGGGTATGGGGTGGTATCTCATTGTGGTTTTGACTTGCATTTCCCTAATGATTAGTGACGTTGAGCATCTTTTCATGCGCTTATTGGCCATTTGAATATCTTCTTTGGAAAAATATCTTTTCCAGTTCTTTGTCCATTTTTGAATCAGTTTGGGGGTTTGTTTGGTTAAGTTTTAAGGAGTTCTTTCTACATTCTGGACACTAATCACTGATCAGATATGTAATTTACAAATAATTTCTCCATTCTGTGGTTTGTTCTTTCACACTCTTGATAGTGTCCCATCATTCTCAAAATGCACACAAGTTTTTTTATTTTTATGAAGTCCGATTTAGCTCTTTTTTCCTTTTGGTATCATATCAAATAAATCTTTGCCAAATCCTGTGTCATGAAGATTTCCCCCTGTGTTTTCTCCTCAGAGTTGTATAATTTTAAGTCTTACATTTATGTCTGTGATCCATTTTGAGTTATTTCTGTATGTGGCATTAGGTAAGGGTCCAACCTCCTTCTTTTGCATGTGGGTATCCAGTTTCCCCAGCACCATTTGTTGAAAAGACTGTCCTTTCTCCATTGAATGGTCTTGCCACTCTTTCCAAAAATAATCTGACCATATATATGCGAGGGTTTATTTCTGGGCTCTCTGCTCTGTTCCACTGGTCTATACATCTGTCTCGATGGCACACCACTTGGATTACTGTAGCTTTGTAGTATGTTTTGAAATCAGGAAGTGTGAGACTTCCAGCTTTGCTTCTCTTTTTCAAGATTTTTCACTTTGGCTAGTCAGTGTCCCTTGAGATTCCACACGAATTGTAGGATAGAGTTTTCTATTTCTGGGGGAAAAGTGATTAACATTTAGATCGGTAGGCTCTGAGTAAAGCAGATGACCCTCCATAGCATCAGCAGCTATGGCAAGACGGGAGCATCTCTCACTGCAGCCCACGAGTGGACGGGGAGGAAGGAGAGGGAAGAGGGGAGGGGTGGCGGGGGGAGATGGAGAAGGAGAGGAAGGAAGAAGAGAGGAAGGGTGGACGCCAGCTGAGTTTACTACCTTGCCCGGCAAGAAAGAAGGAGCTGGTGAGGAAATCCTGAGCAGTCATTTGAGGGGAAAATTCGTGGGTTTGGGGTGTTAGAAAGAGGGGTTCATAGGTGCTATCCTGATGAGAGATTGAAAGCCAGCACTATAGGTGGATGAAGGAGGGAAGTTTGCATGTGATTGGATGAGGTGAGCACCTGCTCACTGGTCAGTCTTCAGTTACTCAGGGTCTGGAGTCCTGGGTCACTCGGCACTCATCATCCATCCCCTTCTCAGCTTCGGATGGTTGAACCACCTGGATGAAACTCAACCGTGGTGTCCAGCCTCCTGTGCGGCCCCAGTGATCCCCACTCCTGCCGGTCACACCCTGAGGAGCCCCTCCCACATTAAATCGGGCTGACGTGTGACACCAATAACATCTGGTGGAAGCTGTGGAGCGTGACTTCCAGAAGCAGATCATAAAGGACGTGTTGGCTTTCACCATATTCTATGTCCTCTGGCGTTGCTCACTCCCAGCGGAGGTGAGCAGCCCCAAGGAGCCCCGTGAGGATGCCATCTTGGAAGTGGACCCAGCCTCGGTCAGGCCTTCAGATGATGCAGCCCCAGCTGCCGGCTGGGCTGCAACCTCAGGAGAGACCGTGGGCTTGGAGCCACCCTGCCAGGCCTCTCCTGAATTTCTGATGCAAAAAAAAAAAAGGAGAAAGAAATGTGCAAGATAGTAATTGTTCACTGTCATTTAGGCTGCTAGTTTGGGGGGTGGGGGTAATCTGTTACATTCAGTTGTGACCGTTCCCAAGCATTCACTACCCCAAGAGGAAATATTTTCTTTTATATGTTTCTGAGTTACCCTCGGTCAGAGGGGCCCCAAGGCAGGCTGGCTCGCGCCCCAGTGCTTCACAGTCTGGGTGAGGAGAAGAAAACTTTCCTGTCCGTAGTCTTTTGTAGGTTGGATTGTGTCCCCTCAAAATTCATATGTTGAAGTCCTAGCCCGCAGTACCTCAGAAGGTGACCTTGTTTGGAAATAGGGTCATTGCAGATGTAATTGGTTAAGATGAGGTCATTCTGGTCATCCTAATCTAATACAGCTGAATTCTTATTAAAAGAGAAATTTGGACACAGAGACACACACAGGGAGAAACTGTGTGACCGCAGAGGCCGAGACGAGGGATGTGGCCACAAGCCAAGGGATGCCAAGGGCAGCCGGCCACCCCAGAAGCTGGGAGGGTCAGGAAAGACCCTCCCCTAGAGCACAGCCCTGCAGACACCTTGATTTCAGATTTCCAGCCTCCAGGACTGTGGGAGAATACATGTCTGTTGTGTGGAGGCCCCTCTGTGGGGCTGTGTAGCAGCAGCCTCAGGACGCTCGCACGTGGCACAATTATGCTGCACAAGGACGCTCATCACAGTGGGTGCTCTTTCCAACAGGGTAGATTGCATGATTGTCCCCGGATAGCAGCGGGCCCTCTGAGAGGAGTTATGCGTCTCTGTCCCTTGATGGAAGGCTCTGGCGCGGTCTCACCTGGGGCCAACAGGTGTGAACGGAAGCTTCCGGAGCCCTTGAGGGGCAGAGCCCCTCCCCTCTGCAGTCAGGCCTTGCTGCTCAGCGTGCCGGGCCCAGAGACGAGTGTGAAATGGCCCTCTTCTGTTGTAACCGCTGATCTCGGGGGCAGCTCCCCACAGGGGCGCCTCACCTAAGCAGACTCAGCGCTAACCCACCGGGGAGAGGAGAGTCTAGCAGCAAAGCAAGAGGCTGGCCAACCCAGCGGGACCCATTTACAGCACAGGAATATTCTGTGATCTTTAAAGCCTTGTTATAAGAAACATGATATTCAGGATATGTTGCGTTTTTAAGAGAGTACGTCCTGTGGAATTCGGACTGGATTTTGTAAACTCAAGGAGCACAGTTTGACCGCGCTGAAATGCAAATGGGATCTCCACTGGGTTATAGCCTTATGGGCAACACTTATTCTCTTATTCACACTCCTATTCCTTTCACAGACTACACAATAAACCTAAGTTTATTGTAATGTGATCAGGGAAAAGTACGCTTTACTTCGATACGCGTTAAAACACAAAGAATGATCAAAATGCCACCAGTAACGTAGCCTCACGTGCCACACCTTTAAAAAGCAGACCTCTGGGCTTCCCTGGTGGCGCAGTGGTTGAGAGTCTGCCTGCCGATGCGGGGGACACGGGTTCGTGCCCCGGTCCGGGAGGATCCCACGTGCCGCGGAGCGGCTGGGCCCGTGAGCCATGGCCGCTGAGCCTGCGCGTCCGGAGCCTGTGCTCCGCGACGGGAGAGGCCACAACAGTGAGAGGCCCGCATACCGCAAAAAACAAAATAAAACAACAACAACAAAAAAAGCAGACCCTGCAGCCTTTCTGCCACGCTCTCCAATGCTCTGCTCCTGAGCCAGGCCGCTCAGCGCTTCCCGGGACCACATCTCAGCAAAGTCTTCAGTCAAGACAGGTTAAGTTTCGCTGTAAACCGAGAAGCTCATCTTTATTTCTAGGCAATTCACTTAAGAGCCTCCTAAAATCTGCTAACTTCCGTGACGAAAATCATTAAAAATCAAATGAGTTTTCCCACGGATAAAACCTAAGATCCTCCCTCAGCCCTGGGAAGGACAGAACTGAGTGGTAACTTCTCCTCCTGCAGGGAGACGAGCAGTGGAGGGGCTGGCACTGTCTCCCGAAAAGGAACCTGAGACCTGTTCTCTGAAGGAAAAAGCAGAAGCAGACGCGGCGAGCCCGGTGGCTGTGCTGGTGGCCGCGGAGAAGGCCGCCCCTGGAGATGCATCCTGCCTGGTAACCAAGCAGCAGGCGCCTGCGTTCCCACTGGCAGATCCTCACGCCCGCTGCTTCCCCCATTTACGCGCAGCTAGACCACAACCTACGGAGTAGGGTCCCCTGAGTCCACCCTCATGCAAAGAGACGTTTTAGAACCACCTGCTGAGTGCAAAGTGCCCGGGCAAAGCAAAACTGACCACGTGGCCCCAGCCAGACCCCTCAGGGCCTCCCAAACCTCCCCGTGCATCACCACAGGCGGTGCGAGGTTGGCTCCCCTCCCAGCCCCCTTTGACTCTGCCTTGGGGAGTCAGTCATCTTCTGCCATAATCATGCTTCTTAACAAGTCACCCCAAAACGCAGAGGTTTTCAAGAAGTGTTCAGTTAGTCCACCAGTCGGCAGGTCCACAAGTAAACTGGGCTCTGTGGGGTGGTCTTCCTGGCCTAGCTTGGGTCCCTTCACTCGTCTGGGGGTAGGATGGATGCTGGCTGGTCTAGGCTGGTCTGGGCTGCTCTCAACCAGTCTTGGCCAGTCTAGACTGGTCTGGGCCAGTCTGAGCTGGTCTCAGCTGGTCTAATCCAGTCTTGGCCTTGGCCAGTTTTGGCCGGTCTAGTCCGGTCTCAGCTGGTCTAGACCAGGCTGGGCCGGTCTAGGCCTGTCTGGGCCGGTCTCGGCCCATCTAGGCCATTCTAGGCTGGCTTCTGCCAGTCTAGGCTGGTCTAGACTGGTCCAGGCTGGCCTTGGCTAGTCTAGGCTGACCTCGGGTGGTCCAGGCTGATCTAGGCTGGACTCGGCTGGTCTAGGCTGGTCTAGGCTTGTCTGCCATTGAAAATCGCATTTTGATGGATTTCGCCCCAATCCAGGAGTCTGCCTCAGCAGTGTGGGACTCACCCCTCTCCAGAGAGACGGGCCATCTGAAGCTGCCCTTCCAGATGCTCCACCGACCTGGGAGGCCCGGGCAGAGTCGAGGAGGGTGAGCGAGGATGAGGGCGTCCTGCAGGGAGCTCTCAGCCTGGGGGTCACCACGGCCGGGCAGGGTGCGGGTTCTGTCTGGCAGGTGGACCTGAGGCTCAGCCACCCCGGGGCACCAGACCCCAGCTGGGGCTGGAGAGCACGAGGAGGGGGTGGACGGACGGAGGGAGGATGTCGGGGTAACAGGCAACACTCCTGCCGCCCCCTCCCCCCACAACGTGGAGCCTGGGCCCCAGGGAAAGCCTGTTTCTTCCTAGAGCCACGGCTGCTATCGACTTGCACCCCCTCCTTCCTCCCCATCCCCTCCTTCCTCCCCATCTGCCCATTGCAGACAGGCCCCAGCAGGAGGAAACGGTGGGCGCTGTGGCGTGGAAACAAACCCACAGACGTGATTCCCAAAACTGGAAGAACGCAGGGGGCGCCGGCCTTGATCCCACGCAGCCTCTACGTGAGACCAGAGACCTGGCGCCTGGGCCGGAGAGGACAGCAAAGGAAGCTCTCGAAGCCCCGCAGTAAACCTCAAGCTCTCGGCAGTTTTGCACAAGAAATCATTCTCCCGTTGTGCCCGTGTCGGGGTGGCCACAGCCCCGTGGCCCCGCGGCCCCCGGAGGGGACCCTGCCTTCTGGTTTGGGAAAGCCAGCTGCCACCCAAGTCCATTGCTTTAGAATGGATGTGTGAGAGCAATCGGCCATTCGGGCACTGTTCCCTGCCCACACGTTGAGACTTGATTACTTTTTTGTCACGAAATTAAATTCCTTCTCTTGCCTGTCTCGTTACGTGAAATCTCTTTAAATCTTAATAGACTGCAGCTTCTCCCCGCAGCTCAGGCCACTGATAACCGTGTGGGGCACTCTTGGGGGCCCTGGAGCCAGTAGGCGGACGGGGTGGGGGGGGTAGGGGGAGGAGAAGAGGGGGGATGCCAGTGCCCCTCGGAGACAGGAAGGCGCAGGGGCTCAGAGCTCCTCTCACCGGGACGATTCTTGCTTCTCAGCAAAGCTGCAGACGGGCGACACGCCTAGGCCGAGGAGGAACAGCTGCTGGGGGCTCCGAGCCAGCCTCCTGCCTGACTCCGGAGCTCGCTGCAGCCAACAAAGCGGAAACCCATGCGGAGATTTGACGTGTTTCCCCTGACAAGCGTCAAGGCGGGGCTGCGATGAGAACTGGGAGTGTTTCTTGGAGCCCATCGAGTCATCTTCCTGGCTCTGAGCTTAGAACTTCTACACTGCATCACACCAGTCACGCCTGCCCCCGTTGCACGCGCACGAAGGGGCCATAGCAGCGTGCGCCCTCACCTTCGCGATGAGGACTTCAGGCGTCCTGAGCATTCACTGGCCGCAGCAAAGCCTCAGCAGTCTCGGGACGGGTGTCAGCCGAGTGGACTGAGCTGCTCTACGGTGGCAGGAAACCCCAAGCCGCATTGGTTCCAAAGCGCTCACACGGGACATCCATTGCAGCTGAGGCCTCAACTTCACTCTGGGGCCAGGGACGCGGGGCGGCACCAGCACCGGGAATGAAACGCGCCAGAGGTGACCCGCGTCGCCTCATGGCTCCCTGGGCAGACTGGCCGCGGGGCCCCGCCCAACCCTGAGGGCCAGGAGGTGAAAGCAGGAAACCCTGGTGCAGAAACAGGGAGCGTGTGAGCCTCCAGAGGTTGTAGGAAATGCTCATGAGATGGGGGAGGTGGGTAGGGTCTGCGACGTGGGCCGAAGGCTGTGCCCCAGGCTCACATGTCGAATCCTAACCCCCAGGGGAGGGTGCTAGGAGGGGATCGGGTCGTGAGAGTGGAGCCCCCAGGAACAGGATAGTATCCTTATAAACGAGGCCCTGCGAGCTCCCTCACCTCTCTCCACCAGGTGAGGACACAGCGAGAAGACACCGGCTACGAAGGGACGGGAAGCGTGTCGTCTCCAGACTCCAGATCCACAGGCACGTGATCCCCGACTTCCCTCCTGGGGAGCTGTGAGAAGTAAAGGTGGCGTTCCTCACAGAGCCCGAGCCTACCAGGACAGATCACAACCTGAACTGCGGGGCAGGGGGACGGGGGACAGGAAACACTGGAGAGGGACCATCGAGGCAGAGAGGACGAGCTGCCTGCACTTGTCACCCAGCAGAAGCAGGTGGAAAGAATCACCGTGAAGGGTGGTGTTTCCCTGGGCCGCCCGTGAGGACACGGCAGATAAAGACGCCGCGTGTCCACAGGGATGTGGTCAGCTGACCTCCGTGCAGGGCACTGGGTCCAGAACCTCTTCAGGGGACCCTCACCACAGATCAACGGAGGTGACGACATCAGTAGATGCTGGGGTGCACGTGGTCACGGGCATCTGTCTTGGGTCATGGAATGCTGTCCCCACAAGGGACACATCGGAGACCACAGGGAGGGCTGATCTGAGACGACAGGCATGCCTCAGTGTGTCCAAAATGAAACAAACTGGTACATAAACAAAACACATAAGTATCTCATTAATAGCTCTTGGGACCTGTTGCAAAGGTCGGCATCACCCTGGGTACAAGCACATTGGTTCATGGGCTTCTCTGGTGCATTAAACGGCATGTCTTTAGGGCAGGACTGGGTCTTATTATTCCTACAGTTTCAGAGTCCACCCTGTCACTCACATCTAGCAGCTCAGTGAGGGTGTTGGTGCAATAAAGCACTGGGAAGGCAGCAGCAGGGGCCGCGTCACACGTGGAAGGGACTTTCTGAGCTGCTTGCTGGCCGGGGCGGGGCGGGGCTCCAACCATGAAGGTGAGGCTGGGACTGTTCAGCTCCTGGAGCTGCTGCAAGAAATGACCACACGCTGGGGGGCTGAACACAACAGAACTCTGTCCTCTCGCGCCTCCAGAGTCCAGAAGTCGAAATCAGCCTCCCTCCGAGGCTCCAGGGGACCCTCCTGCCCTCTTGCAGCTCTGGTGGCTCCAGTGTCCTGGGCTCGTGGCCCCATCCCTCCAGTCTCTGCCTCTGCCTTCGTACAACTTCTCCCCGTGTGTCTGTGTCTCCACTTCTGTCCCTTGTAAGGACACCAGTTGTTGGATTGAGGGTCCACCTGGATAATCCAGGATGATCTCATCTCAAGATCCTTAACTGGATTACATCTGCAAAGACCCTCTCTCCAAATAAGGCCACATTCACAAGTATCTGGAGTTGGGGCTTAAACAAACCTTTGGGGGGGGGGTACAATTCAACCCACTACACTGACCCCCAGTTTGGTACGGCCTTTCGCAAGCTGTGTCAAAGTCAGGGAAACCACGAGGACACAGAGGGCCACAGGGCCACCTCCAAGTAAGATCCTGGAGAAGCCCCCGTTCCGCCCACAGGGGCGATTTGCCCCGACTTGTAGGGAGACCAACAGGACTTGTTACTTCCCCGCCCTGGCCCCCACTGCCAGGCTTTAGTTAGAGACGCCTGGGGGAAGCCCCTACAACGCACGCTTGCGCTCTGGCGTCTGTCCGGGGTGGCCGTCTGTCCGGGGTGGCCGTCTGTCCGGGGTGGCGTGCGTGGCTCGGAGCCTCAGCTTGTGTCGTCTGGGGAAAATGGAGGATTCATGACGGTCGCTCTCAACAGGTTGCTCATGGCAGCAGCACCCAAGCCCCAGGGCCTGCGTTCTCACTGCCGCTAGAAACCACTGCTAGGTTCAAAGGACGAGAATGCAATTTTCCTGGGAGAGTTCAAACCTGCAATGGCACGGATGTGCCCACTGCCATCGACTAGCAGAGAACTAGACAACATGTACGAGACAACTGTCTTCAGACCTCAAGCTACAGGCCCTGACCATGCTCTCCAGGGACCCACACAGAGCACAGCTGGCTGGCTGGGTTGGGGACACAGAGATTGGAGATTGGGATGCAGGATTTGCAAGGTCTCCCCTTAAGTCTGGCTGGAAACTAAGACGTGTGTGTATGGGAGGGGACACCCCACGGGGCTGGTCAGGAAGAGAGCAGCCAGGGAGCTGAAGCTGACAAATGCGGTCACTGACAACACAGCGGCACGATGTCCAGCATCTAATCGCAAATTAGTAGACATGCAAAGAAGCAGGAGCACATACCTCGCAACCTGGAGAAAAACCAGTGACTAGAAGCTTGTCCCCAGGGGGCGCTGGTGCCGCAGGTGCCCCCAGGCCCTGGGGACGGGCAGCTGCCTGTTGCCGCTCATCTGGGGTCTGAGCAGAGTCAGTGGGACTCAGAGAGCCGCAGAGTCATGCCGACACGAAGAATGCCAGAGCTGGGCTTGCCGTCCCCCAGGAATTTTGAATTCCAGCACCAGTGGTCACTTTCCTGCAGCAGGAGCTCTGGCCTCAGGACCCCAGTCACTGAAAATTCAGCCTAACTAACGGAAAATGACCAGCATGCCAGTCTGAAAATAAATGAGGGCCAATTTCCTTCTGAGATGTTTCTGAGAAATGGGATATTTCCTGCCATATCGGTAAACACAGGGTGTCATGGTCATCAGCGCTTGCAGCCCTCCAGCGTGAGCCGGTGAGCCCTGGGAATCTCAGGAAGGAAAGAACACCTGCCACCCAGCAGCCATCAGACTGCAGCCACTCCCTGCGGTGAGCCCTGAGGAAACCAGGATGTGAAAACACGGGACGCTGGCCCCAGAGAGCTGGGGTGCCTATCAAAGGAATGCTTTCAGTGAGCCCAGGCTCTTGCATCTTCCCATACATAGAAAAGCACTGAAGTCCTTAACTTGGGATACCTGGTTTTCTTTAATTTACGATAATCCTTTCATGTCCCGACTACTTGCCCTTTGTCGCAGAACTTCTGTATAACCTGGCTCCCCCTCAGCTCCGTGGAGCAGTTCTCTCAGGGGTACTTGAGATGCTGCCTCCAGGGTCTGAAGTCCTAAAAATTCCCGCCGAATAAAACATAACTCTCAACTTTTAGGTTGTGAATATTTTTTAAGTCGACATTTCCAAGGCTTCTTTCCCCCCAGGGTTCCTCCTTCCTGTCTGGCTGCTCGCACACTGTATGTCAGAATAGAGCAAACAGGCTGAACTTTGCACAGTGCGAGTGGGTCCGGGAGTGGGGTGTGATTTGCATCTCTGGGGCCCCTGTCCCTATGGGTGTGGGTAGGAAACAGACAGTCTTGAGACAAACACAGCTGTAAGTTGTTTTGTTACTCGAGGTGGCTACACCCCAAGTCTCAGGGTTTAACAATAAAAGTTTATACCTTGTTCATGTAAAGCCCTACATAGATATTCCCAGTTAGGTGGTGCATTGGTTTTCTGGGGTGACCATAAAAGGTACCACTTCCTGGGGGACCTAAAGCAGCAGGAATGTAACCTCTCACAGTCTGGAGGTCAGAAGTCTGAGATCTAGGTGCCGGCAGGGCTAATGTTGTGGACTGAACCGTGTCCCCCAAAATTCACAGGTTGAAGTTCTAACCCCCAGCACCTCAAGATGTGATGGTATTTGGAAATTGGGTCTTTACAGAGGTAATCAAGATAAATGAGGTCATAACGGTGGGCCCTAACCCAATGTGACTGGTGTCCTTATAAAAAGACAAGATCAGGATGCAGACACACACAAGAACAACCGTATGAGGACACAGGGAGAAAACAGTGTCTACACGCCAAGGAGAGAAGCCTCAGAGGGAATCAGCCCTGTGACACCTCGATCTTGGGACTTCCAGCCTCCAGGACGTGAGACCGTAAATGTCTGTTGTTTAGGCCACCCCGTCTGTGGTGTGTGTTATGCAGCCCCAGGACACCAACAGGGGCCTCAGGGACCCTGGGTGTTTCCAGTTTGTGACACTGCCATCACCACTGTGCAGCCCAGGGTGGCGTTAGTCGGGACTCACTCGGCCCCTCTGGTGCACATTATCTTGGGACCCCGAGCACAGCAGCTTCAACCAGGAAGACGAGGAAACGGTGCATGCTTTTCTGCAGGTGGAGATGAGAGCTACCTTTGACAAATATATACTTTTTCCTTTCCTTCTCTCTGGGGTTTTTACTCTGTAGGTTTATTTTAGCCTCGTTTTACAACAAAGTAGGTCGGGGGAATAAAGCGGTTCTTATGTGAGAGCTGGAAAACCCTCAGCGCCAGCAAGCATAAATGACCCCTCGGGGAGCGCTGGTCCCCAGGGGCACGGCCTGCGTGCGGGTGGGGAAGCCCTGAGCGCTGGGCACAGGTCCCCCTGGAAGGTCCGGCCCCTGCTCTCCTGCCCACCAGTAGTCACAAGCTTACCCGCTGAGCCACGTGCGGGGACAGCAGCCACCAAACTAAGGGAGGTCTACAGGACGAGAGAGATTGACCGATAATCTCACCAATGGCTTCACGCCGAATTGAAAGACGTCCTCAGAGGGAGTCTACGTTTGGGGGGCAGAGCTTTGTGGGGGAGTTGATGTTTGAGCTGGGATTTGAGGGGCGAGTGGGGTTGGCTCCAAGACGGGGCTGGGACGGATGGAACATTCCAGGCAGGGGAGGCACGTGCAAGTCGGTGGGAGTGAGCCGGGGACCAGGAAGGGGCTGGGTGGGGGGTGGAGGAGGCCAGGAATCGGAGCCAACCTCTTCAACATGTGGGTTGTGAAGGGCCAGAGAAATGGCCCTGCTCCACGGGGACACTGAGTGAAGATGGCTGAGGGTGAGGCAGCTGGACACAGCCAGTTCCGGGGGGTGGGGGTGGGGTATGGATGGGGCAGCAGAAAGGAGGGAAACTTGGGGGATAAAGGCCCTGACAAGGCAGTGGGGCTGTGATCCAGGACCAGGGAGGGTGGCTGTTGACAGGAGTTACTCCTTTCATTGTAACAGGAGAGAATACGGAATTTCCTGCCGCCATCACCCTCCTTCTTCCTCGCAAATAGAGATCCAATTTTGTCCAGGACAGCAAATGCTCAGCCCCGTGGAGTAAATCATAGTTTATTTAAGCATTACGCAATCATTAAAACAAGAATCCATTTCCCATTGATGGACATGCACTATTTCAAAGTTCCTTTGCAGCTAAGGGTCACTAGTTATGTTCAACTGAAACGACAAGGAAATCTGCTGGAGGGTTCTAGAAGAATATTTACCATGACAGGGGAAACCTCCTTTTCCACTCAGCCCTCTTCTCCTGACTTAAATGTCATTCCATGAGTATGTGACCTTCAGAGCTATGGCAGCCGTTTTGTGTTCGTGAGGCAAGCACACTGAGACTGAGGGAATGAAAACAGACATGGCAGAGTAATTGGGCTGCCTCACCAAACTCAGAATTGCTTACCTTTAGACTTTTGTGTGATAATATCAAAGGCTTCATTCAATGGCATTTCAGGCATGGGGAGCAGCCTGCCCTGTGTAGAGGCAATAGGGGTGTATTTCCTGGAGGGAACTGAATACTAATCATAAAACCAAGTAAAAGTCAGTCTGCTTATTACCATTATGATGGTAATGAAATACCTGCCCTTCCAGGACAGGTCACTCGCCACCCCGTGCCCTGGTACACCACTAGTTTTATCGGTTACATCACTATTAGCTGGGTTTCTGTTTTGTGCGGCCAAACCCACTCTCACGGATACCTTTTCCATCTTAGTGCTTTAATATTTTCAGTAAAGTGGGAGGGGGCACCTGCTGAGAGTGAGCAGGAATGGGGGAGCACAGCGAGGGTTTTGAGGAGAGAAGAGGTTTGGAATCGTCCCTGTGAGCTGGACTGAGGTCACTGCTCGGTGCCCAGAGCCCTTTAAGTTGGCAATCATGAGTTTAGGGCAGGTTGGGTCTACATTCCACAGGACTTTCTCTGGCAGCTCCAGGGTCCCTGGGGCAAAGAAAGTGACTGGCAGAAGTGCAATAGTCCTGGTCTGTCGGTTCATGAAGGTAGGGATGTGCGATGCTCCTCCCAGACCACCAAGGGGCATCTCACAGCATCCTCGGCAGTGGGGCCAGCCTTACGGTGCTGACTGAGATCACAGCCCAGCAATAACCAGGAGTGAAGATCGGAGGGGCTGCAGGAGGACATCTCATGGGGGACAATACGTGCGAAGAGACACAGCCTCCCCCCAACCAGGGCAGTGAGGCCAGAGGCAGAGCTGGCCCATTATATGGTGAGGTCAGGGGCAGAGCTGGCCCACTATACGGTGAGGTCAGGGGCAGAGCTAGCCCGTGGCAGGGGGAGGTCGGGGCAGAGCTGGCCCACTATACGGTGAGGTCAGGGGCAGAGCTGGCCCTCTTGTGCAGCCCCCTTGCCACTGAACCCCCAGCCCTCAGACCCAGGAGCACCCTCCCACGTACGCGGGCAGCCTGCATACAGGACCAGGCCGACGGCAAAGCACTTTTCCCCAGAGGCAGCTTGGATTTATTCTGCGCAAGGTATTGACCGTAAGAAACACTTCTCCCTCCCGTGGAGCTCCTGAGGCGCTTAGCCTGAAGAACGTGGGATTTTTATAAAACTCATTAAATTCTTACGCTTTACTTTCCTGGACTCCTGGGCCTTCACTCTATCTGGACAGTTTTCTCAGGCTTTCTTTTCAGGAAAGCTAGTCCCTAGACCCACTCAACCTCAACCCCCACCCAGGGGGCTGTGCGCCCCGCCCGCCCCTCCCCCGGCAGCAGCGACCGTGACCAACCTGCAAACAGAGGCATTTAGCGGTTTGGGACCACACCACGGTGTCCCCGCGTCTCCTCAGTGGACGGAGGTGCCCACACGACCCGGCCTCCTCCCCTGAGGCAGGGGGTGAGCTTGGATCAAAGCCCTCTTCTTGTGAAATGGCCACGTCTGCAGTAGGGGGACATGTGGGTGCCTTTCAGAGGATGGATCTGCAGAGGGGCCTGGCCACGCGGGGAGCTGGGGGGCTCTGCCCGCATCCACAGAGGATGGGGGCGTGTCAAGGCCGCCCCTGACCAGCTCCCAGCTCCCACCACCACCTTCCTCCATACAAACCAACCCTCACACAGTGCTTGGTTCAAAGTCCATATTTGGTATAGCTCAGGATTTTCCCATGTGTGCATACACATCTCTTAGCCAAGATGGATTCTAGCGAAGATGCCTCTGGGTAGATTTAGCCACTTAGCATCACTCCCCTTTTGACCTCCAAGGAGCCTTTCTGCGCCTGTGTAGTCGCGGAGGTCCCCTGACTTTGAGAATGAGGAATATGTGGTCTCTTACCTTCTGTCTGGCAGGGCCCAGCCTCCTCTCTCAATTGTCCTGTTATTCCTGTCTCAGAGTATCGGTTCACAAGGAACCAACTCAAGTCATTTGCTCCAGGAGCCCATCTATCTCCTGCCTCAGACCCAGTGTCCAGGGGAGGGAGAGGAGGGCTTGTGTGTCATTTAAGGACTTGACACACGTGGGTCAGCTCCTGTCCCCCAGCCCAGGGTCCGAGCACCGTCACGCAGCAGCACATGTGGTCCTTACAGCAGCCTGCCCAGCAGGGCCGCTCTCAGCCCCGGGGAGATGGGGAGACCAAGGCGCGAATGTAGGAGCCTGGCATTCAGCCCAGACGGCCTGGTACGGGGTGTGGTAAAGGGGCCGGGACATCAGGAGAGAGACAGACAGAGAGACAGATGGAGAAAGAGAATGAGAGAGACAGAAAGACAAGGAATCAGAGAGACAGAGAGAACGGACACTCGGTGCCAAAGCTGGGGAACGTGGGTCTCGGTGAGGAAGCCATCCATACCCCCCGCTTCTCTCCAGATCGAGACTCTGTTCTGCTTAGCGGTCCGGCCCCACATGTCCTACCTGGAAGGGAAGGCCGGCCATCTGTCACCTGACCCCGACCACCCCGCCCTTCTCCAGGGTCTGGGGAGGTTGTCCAGGCTGCAGAGCGCTGCTGCCATCTAGTGGACACGTGGGGTCCTGCATGCGCTGGGAGCCCCCTCCCCCCCCCAGTCCTCAGCAGGTACCTCAGCCCTGCTTACCTGTCTGTCGGCAGGTGGACCCATGCCTGTGGGTAGGTTCACACCTCACCTCCCACGGTTCTTGGTCAAAACAAAGAGGGACGGGGCACTGCCCTTATCTGGATTTATCCCGACCCGTGTCCAGGACCCAGCAGCCTCCCTGCCACATCTAGGCTGTCTTCCCATGGTTTGTCCTAACCTCGACGGCTCTGAGGAATACCGGCCAGGCATTTCCCACACCTTCCCTCCATCTACGTGACTCTCTGCAGTGCTGGGTTTGGGATAATTGCACCTTTGCACAGAGGTGAGGCGCCCTCCCGGCACACCACAAGGCTCGCTGTCAGTGTAACTCGCTGCTGCCGACCTCGAGCCCTGGGCTAAGGTGTCAGCCAGGGTCCCCCTCTGTCCAGAAGTGTGTCACTCGCTCAGGCCACAGTCAGGGGAGGGGGCTGTGACCCCAGGGCCTTCAGGTCTGGCTCATTGCTCCCGCTGGGCCTCCGGAATGCTGGGCGGCTTGCTGGGTCACAGAGCCGCGGTGAGAACGTAGCAGTCCTAGTCAGCGGGCCCATCACCTGGGCTTCCCCGGAGCACAGGAGGGACTGAGTGTGGCTCTGCATATCCACGGCCTTGGAGGCCCAGGTGGGAGCGGGAACAGACCAGGCGGCTGGGTCTGGGGAGGACCTGGGCAGAAGCAGGTCCCGGGACAGCTGCCAGGAGCCAGGGAGGAGGCCAAGCGTCCTGGCCGGGGACTCCACCCCCACAGCCCTGCCCCCACCCAGCTGAGGCCACAGGACGCCCCCACACGCAGCAAGGACAAGGGTCCCTACCGCCGTCTCCAGGCTGGGCGTACGCAAACTTGGGCAAAAGCACAGCCAAGCCCCGTGGGTCTGGGGCCAGGACATGGTCTCCAGATGGCCAGGCCTCCGTGCTTTCTCCCTGGGGAAAGAGGAGGGTCCTGAGTCTATGGCGGTCACCTTCTAGTGCCTGCACCCGCCCTTGCCTCACCTCACCCCACACGCACAGAAGGCGCTGGGAAAGGCAGGAGCCACTGGGGCTGCTGGAGCTCAGGGGTCCCCAGGGTGAGGGCGCCCCGGGAGCCGTGTCCCCGCTGTCCACCAGGGGTCGGGCTTGGCCGCGCCGCGTGGCGGCTGGAGCCCCGCACCGTCAGCAAGCCCTTACCGCAGGGGCTGTCGGCTGACACAGCTGCATGCCCGTGGGCTGCCCGCCCAGCCCCTGGCGAGGAGAGCAGCTCAGGCTGGAGCCCTCGGACCCCCCAGCGCCCCCATGCACCCGCCGGCGAGGGCCCCTCCTCTTCCACCCACACCCACTCAGGGCGGGGAGGGGAGGGGAGGGGAGGGGAGGGGAGGCGGGCTGCAGTCCTAACTGGCTCCCCGACGCTGCTGCTGCCGGCCTGGGAGCCCCCGGAGAAGCCCTGAGCCGGTGGCGGCAGGGACCACCGTGCAGAGCCACCGTCCTGTGTCCCCGCCCGGATGCCTCCGCCAGCCCCGTGTCTGAGTCCCCGTGTGAGCACAATGACCTGAGAGGCACCCTGATTCTCCTGGTAGGAGAATCCTTTCAGGTAGGAGTTGGGAGGCTGGGACCCTGCAGTTCCCTGTGCACCCGTTAATCTATCTCAGACCATGCGTGAAAACTCAGCCCCTACTTCAGGGAATACTGGCCCCCGGAAAAGACGACTTCGGCCGGCCCACCCGCGTGAAGACCGAGGAGTGTTGATGTCCTGAACCCGGCCCACCCGGTCAGTTCACCAGCTCGCCTAAAATTGCCCTCCCTCGGAGGAGAGGGAACAGAGGGGGGACGCCGCAGGGGGCCGTGGGCAGGATGCCCTGCCTGTGTCCACCTTGAAAGTCAAGGACCCCTTAGCCCCCTGTCCCAGCTCCACCCAGAGACAGTCTCCAGGGCGCCAGCCTGCGTTCCCGGGTGCTGAGAGTGTGGACGCTGGGTCAGGGTCCCAGCTCTGCCTCCTGTGGGCTGGGCGACCATAGCAGCTGGCTCGGCCTCTCTGGGCCCGGCATCCTCATCTTCAGGTGAGGGAGCAGCAGTTGCTACACCACAGGGCCCCTGACGGGCCAGATGGGTGGATACTCTCAGGACCCAGAAGGTGCCTGGCTGGCAGAAGGGGCTGCGTAAGCGCCTCCTGGGAGGGTGGGAGGAGGAGAGGAAGCATGTGGAAACACCAGCCTGTCCCGTAGGCCTGTGAGGGCTCCCAGAGCAGGGGGGAAGCAGGTGCTCCCGGGACCAAAGTGGGCTGTTGGCCGCGCCCTGCCCACGTTGCCTTCAGAGTCTGGAAACTGGTCGTCTCCGGGCAGGGGGTCAGAAGCGTCAGAAAACACGCTACTTTTCCGTTTTCTCTTTGTACTGCTTACATTTTTTTTAAAAACCAAGTCTACGCGTTACTTTTCCAAATGAATAATGGAGGTGACCAGGGTTTGCAGGGGATGAAATGACACGGCCAGGCCCTCCCGAAGCCCCCACAGGGCTTCAGACCAGCCCAATGATCTGAGAGCAGCGCAGGGCAGCTCAGGCGCCCCTTAAGATCACAGGCGTCTGCCTGCAGCGCACCCAGCCGCCAGCCGAGGAGAGGCCATCGGACGCCCGGCCCCATCCTGGGCGACGCGCACCACCCCCCTCCGTCTTATCCACACGTTTGCCCCTGTTCATCCTCCCGCCTGCACCCACACAGCAGGGAGCTTGTCCCTTGGCTTGCAGCCACGTTCCAGCTCCTACACGGTGCCCGGCACACAGTAGGTGCTTAATAAATGCTTGGGTCAAGAACTCACTGGCTCCGAGTTTCTGAGGATGAACCTGCAGAGCCCAGCCTCCCAGCCTCGGGGGACCAGGCAGCGAGCTCCCGTCCCCTGGGGCCTGGCGCTCACTCCGGCGGTGTGGGGGAGGGGGGACTGGAGGGATGATGGGGGGGGTGGCAGAACCCGAACGGGCCATGAAGCGTGGCCCGCCTGGGCCCCCCGGGAGCCAGGTGCGCTGCTCCGACGGCTGGCTGGGACCGAGTCATGGTGAATTATTCACTTAACCAAAAGGTGCGCATCAGAGCACAGCAGCAGCTGGTAAAGCCCGAGGCCTGCAGACCCGTCAGGGGCGCTGCATCCGCAACGATGCTCCGCCCTGGGCATCTGCACGGTGCACGTTTCCCTGCACTAACGTGCGCAGATGCTATTGAGTGAGTTACCTGGTGGGCGAGGTTCTGGATGGATGTGCACCGCGGGGACACCAGTCACCCCACTACAGCACACGGAAGGGAGAAAGTAGCCCCCCCCACAGGAAGCCCGAGTGTGGGGCCGGTCATGCTGGGTATCCCTAGAGGAGGAGGAAGGAGACAAGGCACCAGTGGGAAGAATCCTGGAAGCCTGCCTGTAGGAGGCAAGACCACAGCTGGCCTTGCTGGGAGGAAGGCTGGTGTGGGTGGAGAATGGGAGGGCCCTTCACAGCAGAGGACACCCTGGGGAGAGGGTGGAGGCCGGAGCCCTGTGATGGGAAGAGATGGGCACAGCCAAGGAAGGCAGGCATCCAGGAGCCCAGACGCAACCTCCGGGGCAGCAAGGCAGCAAAGGCAGCCAGGGGAGAGCGTAGCCCAAGAGGTCACGTGGGCTGCCCGCAGGCCTCAGGCGCTCAGCGGAGTGACAAGGGAGCTGGTTCCCCAGCTGAAAGCCAGGGTGAGCCCTGCAATTTCTGTCCCTCGGACGGAGGCTGGTGTCCCCATTTCTGCTTGCTGCCCTCTGGCAGGCAGGTGGAAGTCCACCCCAGTGGCCCCCCAGCCGGGAGGACACTTCTCGGCAGAAGGTGAGGCACGTCGAGGCCACTCGGCCACGAGGACCTCAGGCCGCCTCTGGCTGCCTCGCCTTCCCCGGGGGACCCGCTGGTACCCGGGGCGCCACCCCCAGGCCTCTGCCGCCGTCTGGCCCCGTCCCAGTACTGCTGCCGCCACGCCACCCGCCTGCCTGGAGGGGCAGGAGGAGAGACGAGGGAGAGACAGGAGCAGAGACGGGGAGGGAGGGGCAGGAGGAGAGACGAGGGAGAGACAGGAACAGAGACGGGGAGGGAGGGACAGGAGGAGAGACGAGGGAGAGACAGGAACAGAGACGGGGAGGGAGGGACAGGAGGAGAGACGAGGGAGAGACAGGAACAGAGACGGGGAGGGAGGGACAGGAGGAGAGACGAGGGAGAGACAGGAACAGAGACGGGGAGGGAGGGACAGGAGGAGAGACGAGGAAGAGACAGGAACAGAGACGGGGAGGGAGGGACAGGAGGAGAGACGAGGGAGAGACAGGAACAGAGACGGGGAGGGAGGGACAGGAGGAGAGACGAGGGAGAGACAGGAACAGAGACGGGGAGGGAGGCGAGGGTGGGGGGGAGGCAGAGGGGAGAGGCGGTTGGTGGGGAGGCAGAGGGGAGAGGCGGGGGGGGGGGTGGGAGGCAGAGGGGAGGGGGGCGGGGGGGCAGAGGGGAGAGGCGGGGGCGGGGGAGCAGGGGGGAGAGGCGGGGGCGGGGGGGGAGGCAGAGGGGAGGGGGCGGGGGGGGCAGAGGGGAGAGGCGGGGGCGGGGGGGAGGCAGAGGGGAGGGGGGCGGGGGGCAGAGGGGAGAGGCGGGGGCGGGGGAGCAGGGGGGAGGGGGCGGGGGGGGCAGAGGGGAGGGGGCGGGGGGCAGAGGGGAGAGGCGGGGGCGGGGGGGCAGAGGGGAGGGGGCGGGGGGGGCAGAGGGGAGGGGGCGGGGGGCAGAGGGGAGAGGCGGGGGCGGGGGGGCAGAGGGGAGGGGGCGGGGGGGCAGGGGGGAGCGGCGGGGGCGGGGGGGCAGGGGGGCGGGGGGGCAGAGGGGAGGGGGGCGGGGGGCAGAGGGGAGAGGCGGGGGCGGGGGGGCAGGGAGGAGAGGCGGGGGCGGGGGAGCAGGGGGGAGAGGCAGGGGCGGGGGGGAGGCAGAGGGGAGGGGGCGGGGGGGGCAGAGGGGAGAGGCGGGGGCGGGGGGGAGGCAGAGGGGAGGGGGGCGGGGGGCAGAGGGGAGAGGCGGGGGCGGGGGGGCAGAGGGGAGGGGGCGGGGGGGGCAGAGGGGAGGGGGCGGGGGGCAGAGGGGAGAGGCGGGGGCGGGGGGGCAGAGGGGAGGGGGCGGGGGGGCAGGGGGGAGCGGCGGGGGCGGGGGGGCAGGGGGGAGGGGGGCGGGGGGGCAGAGGGGAGGGGGGCGGGGGGCAGAGGGGAGAGGCGGGGGCGGGGGGGCAGGGGGGAGGGGGGCGGGGGGGGCAGAGGGGAGGGGGGCGGGGGGCAGAGGGGCGAGGCGGGGGCGGGGGGGCAGAGGGGAGGGGGCGGGGGGGCAGGGAGGAGAGGCGGGGGCGGGGGAGCAGGGGGGAGAGGCGGGGGCGGGGGGGAGGCAGAGGGGAGGGGGCGGGGGGGCAGGGGGGAGAGGCGGGGGCGGGGGGGCAGGGGGGAGCGGCGCCTGCACTGCCGCCCGCTGTCCTCCCGGGTGCTCCGGCCGCACCCTCTGCGCTTTGCAGACACGGCCTCCCAGGATGATGTGGCAGCAGACGTGAGCCGGGCTCCCTCGTGCCGCTGGCTGCCGTGGCCACCCTGAGGTCAAACACCAGCACGCCCCGCCTCCGCCGGCCGAGGCCGCCCCTCCGGCCTCCGAGGACCCCCTACAGGCACAGCCACCCACTCCCTGCAACCTGTGCCCTTCCAGTTGCTGGGTGCTTTACTGGTCACCAAATATTTTGATTATCACTTTTAGGTGTAATCACCCCCATTTTACAGAGGAGAAGGTGGAGGCGTGAGGAAGGTCAGTGTTTTCCCAAATGCACCGGAGCCCTTGGCCGTGACCCAGGTTCAAGTCCAGGCATGAGGTGGAGAACTTGTCTCTCAGGGAGAAGCACCCTCGTGACCGAGCACATGGGGAGGCGCCCTGGGCCGCTGGCTGGGGCTCCCCGCTCACAGGGAAGCTGCAAACGGGCCCCGCGGGAGTGTTCACAGCACGGTCATTAGCATCGACCCGCAGTGGGGCCGGGGGACTGTGTCGATTGTCTAGGCCTTAAAAGGTGAATCGTGCGGGTCAAATCTGCAGCCACTGCGTTACGAGTAGCCCCCACAGCCTTGCAGTATTCGTCCGGATTCTACAGTTCTCACCCAGTTCAGCAAAGAAGCCACGTGTGTCCTGCCACGGGACGCGGGAATGTCCTGCCACGGGACGCGGGACGTTCTGCCTCCTGGCTGGGCTGCCCCCTTGCTCCTGAACTTGAGCAGAAGTGTCAGTGCGCACCTTGCGGCCACACTCGTGAC
This sequence comes from Lagenorhynchus albirostris, assembly GCF_949774975.1. NCBI lineage: Eukaryota > Metazoa > Chordata > Mammalia > Artiodactyla > Delphinidae > Lagenorhynchus > Lagenorhynchus albirostris. Next base: position 87,803,785 of record NC_083108.1, read on the forward strand.
AGATTGACCACAGGTGAGTCGGGAAGACCTGCAGGAGCTGTGTGCGGGGACCTGCTGGCTGCCGAGTCAGGAGGACGGCATCTGTGGACCTTATCTGTGAGCTGTGCGCCACCCTCGTCCCCCATCGGGACCGTAACACACATGCACGTTTACATCGGCACATTCCGGAAAGCCGGCTTTTGAACGTGTACCAGCCCACTGGTACTGTCCCGACCCCGAGACAGTCAGGAGGGGAGGTGCCTGCGGCCCTCGGCCCCCCATCACCTCCCCAGCACCCCTTCTCCCGCTCCCTCTCAACTGCCCGTCGGAAACCTCCGCCCATCCTTCATTTATTGAAGTAGGCAGGGAGTATGATGGGCCATTTTGTCACCGTGGCAACCGCTGTGGTCTGAAGGGGTTGGAGAGCCCTGATTAGGCCGGGGAGGCTGCTGTGACAGGAAGTGACAGGGACAGCAAATCAAGGGGGGCTTTTATGGGGCTGTGCGTGGAGCGCACACCAAACGTCATCTCTGCACCACTGGGAAGGCTCCCACTGGCAGCTGAGTCCAAATGGAAAACTAATGAGGCAGCGGGCCCCATGGGCCTTTGCCGATCTCCTAACAAGCCTCGTTCACAGAGTCCGCGCACACGGCCCGCCCCAGGCCCCTCCTGGGCAGCAGGTGGGGGGAGCCCTGCTCGGTCAGACCCTGGGCCCTGCCCTGGGCACCTCACACAGGGGAGGCCTCCCCCTAGCCCAGGACACTGGGGGTCTCGGGGGGAGCTGTCCTCAGGAAGACCCCACATCTCCCAGGGGTTCACGTCCTACGTTAAAACTCGGGAATGAAAGCAACACATATTGTACATAACTAATGACCACTAATTGCAAGAAGGCTTCCGCGTCCTGCTTCTAAGTCTCCACTTCGACTATAGCTTTTTCAAGTAATAATAATAATAGCAAACACGTGCTGAGCTATTCCTCTGCGCCTGGCATTAGTTAAAGTCCTTTGGGTGGATTATCTCAGTTAATCTTCACAGTAACCCTACGAGGTGGGTACAATTACTCTCTCCATTTTACAGATTAGGAAACTGAGGCCCCAAAAGGTTCCACAACGCTCTTAAAGCCGCACGGTTAGTAAGGGCAGAGCGAGAACGGGAGGCCCGAAGCCAGGCCGGGGTCAGCAGGGAGGCACGGCCCAACCCGAGTCCAGCCCTGGCTCTGGTCTCCCACTGGTGAAACAAGAGGGGCGACGCCGGGGGCACAGGCAGAGCGAGCCCCCCGCAGCCCACCCAGGCGGGACCCTTGCTCCAGCTGCACTCCCGGAGCACGCGGCACCTGTAGGTGCCTCATCTGCAAAGTCTCGGCATCGCCCCTGTAGAGCAAGCTCCCGGCTTGGCCGAAGCTGAGAGTGTCTCGGACTCCAGTTCTCGATACACTTCCTCTGTCCTGCCAGCTCCCTGGCCCGCTGGCTGACATTCTGCTCTCAGTTTGCAGGACAATAAGTTAGGGTCCCAGACAGAGCAAGAAGGAGAAGGTCGCTCCACAGGCTGGGTCACCTGGTCCTAGAGGAGCCATTGACATTCCGCCGGGGCTCTGGGGGCCGTGGCCGGAGCAGGACTCCGTGGGGCGGAGCGGCCGTGCCTTGGGTTCCTGGGGCAGAGGGCTGCTGTGGAGGCCTGCGGGGTGCGGCCCATACGGGACCTGGCTTGTCTGGCAGGAAAGGGAGGGTGAGTTCCTCCAGCCTGGGCTCCTTTCCTGCTGGGATGGAGCCATGAGGAAATATTCCCAAGGAATCTGGGGAGATGCTATTCACAGCCCCCGTGGGCAGGCTTTCATGTTCCAGACTGCAAATGCTCAGGCCACTTCTGACCGTCCCAAGGGAGACCGCGCGGCCGTCCTGCGCATCTGCCCCCTGCCACGGCCTGTTGCCTGTCGGGAACCCAATAACTTTTCATCAGAAGTCAGGCGTGACCTTCTCTTTGTATCTCCTCTGTCAACGATCATCTACCGTCTTTCTTCCTCCCTCCCAGAGTCCCTCCTAAGACAGTAAGTTCTGGACTGGGTTTTAGATTGAGTTGCCAGAGCCCTTTTCCTCTGTGGCAAGATCAAGGGTCTCTCCGTGAGGCTTGTCCACGTGGCTTCTCCACGTGGCTTTGTGACCAAACCCGCCTTGGGTCTGTTCACCCGACGCACAGCAAAGCCAATCTACTGACACCAGCTGTGGTGAAGGAAAGGGCAGCGTTGACTGCAGGCGCCCAACATGGGGCCAAGCAAGGAGCAAGGTTGGCTAGTGCTTGAAAGACACCAACCCCCGATTGCTTTCAGGGAAAGGTTTTTAAAGACAAAGTGAGGGAGGGAGGTTTCCGGGTGCGTGATCAGCTCGTGGACCTTCTTCTGATTGGCTGGTGGTGAGGTAAAGGGGAGCCGGCATCCTCGACCTTCAGGTTCCAGCCGGTCTGAGGTCTACGTGATTGTGGGCAGCAGACAGTTAACTTCTCCCACCTGGCGGGGGTCTCAGTATCTGCAAAACAGCTCAAGGACACGGCTCGGCTTAGTATCTATAGCCCTTCAGGAGGAACTAAAGGTCCCTGACTTTGTTTAATGGCTGAAATTATTATTATTTTGTCTCACTTGACTGTTTTCCTTTCTTTCTGCATTTTCTCACTTCTCGATTAAATTTGTTCTTTGGAACTAGGGGAAGGCCTAGGAGGCTAAAGTTTTTCTACAAACAAGAGGCAGGTAGAGGACAGGGGAGGGTCTGTCCCGGGAAGGTCCCGTAGGGTCCTGCTCAGTCACAATTCCCCCTTTTCTTTGATACTCCTCAGTCTTGAGGGGCGACAAGGGCAGGACAAGAAAAGGAATCGTTTTGGATGGAGACGAGGTTCATCATAAACTCGACAGAGGCCCTCGGTTTTAGGGGGACTTGGCTTCAGCTTCTCCACCTGGTCTCTCCGCGTGGTCTGAGTAGCTGAATTTCTTACATGGCAATTCAGGGCTCCCAAGAGTGTATGCGTGGAAGCTACCAGAGCTTCGTAACTGGCATGGTGTCGCTCCCTCCACCTTCTTTTACTTAGAGGAGGGCCTGCGACCTAGTAGGACTCTCCAGTACCTTTCTGGGACAGAACCTTCCCCCACATCCTCTGGATTAGCTCCTCTCTGAAGTACCCAGATAACAGCATCTGATGCACATTCCTGAGTTGCTTTACAAATACTAAAACCCCCACCAAATGGAAGAAGTTAACTACCTGGTGACCATGAGCGCTAGCCCCGAGACCTACTAGCACCTGAGGATTGATGGTGTGAACCCCTGTGACCCCTCCCTGTTACCATCAACCAATCAGGGAACCATGCACAAGCTGATCACACACCATGGGACCCCGTTCCTCCGCTGGCCTTTAACAATACTCCCCTGGGACTTCCCTGGTGGTGCAGTGGTTACGAACCTGCCTGCCAATGCAGGGGACACAGTTTCAATCCCTGGTCTGGGAAGATCCCACATGCCGCAGAGCAAGCCTGTGCACCGCCACTACTGAGCCTGCACACTAGAGCCCGCGAGCCACAACTACTGAGCCCATGTGCCACAACTACTGAAGCCCGCATGCCTAGAGCCCATGCTCCGCAACAAGAGAAGCCACCGCAATGAGAAGCCCACGCAGCTCAATGAAGAGTAGCCCCCGCTCACCACAACTAGAGAAAGGCCGCGCACAGCAACGAAGACCCAATGCAGCCAAAAATAAATAAATAAAAATAAACTTATATATTTAAAAAAAATGCTGCCCTGAAAGCATTTAGGTGAGTTTAGGTGTCTTGAGCGGTAGCTGCCTGGACCCCTTGTTTGGCGCCTGCAGTAAGCACTGCCCTTTCCTTCACCACAGCCTGGCGTCAGCGGATTGGCTTTACCGCGCACCAGCGAGCAAACCCAAGTTTGGTTCCGTATCGGGCCCAGTGATGACCAGCCTCTTCATGGGAGGCTGAACATCCCAGGAGTCGGGCCCCCAGACGCACCTCAACCACTCCTGGCCCTTCCCCTCCCAGACGCACAGGTTTTCCAAACACTCCCAGGACTCGGCTGCAGCACAGGCTGGACTTTGTTCTGGGTGGAGCACACCCAGGCCCTTGCCTTCGCCAGGGAGGTCCTTCGGGGTGCAGCTCTTCTCTAAACACACACGAAGGAGGAGATGAACGGGCCCAGCGAGGAGAGCGCGACCACGTCTCCTAAGCAACCGCCCGTCTGTTTGGCTCCGGCCAAATCCTAAGTGGCAAGACTCATGAGACCACCCTGGGAGCTCGGGCCGGGTCATCAGGGTGTTGCAGCTAAACGGCTGCACTGCTCTTCCCTACCTGAGCCTCTCTGTCCGGTGCTAATTGAGAGAAGCCGTGATGTGGCGGACAGGCACGCAGGTAACACCTCTCTCTCCAGGCTCCGTGAGCAGCCTTGGTGACCGTGCGTGCAAGTCCCACCAGGAGTCCCCCACCCCGCCCCACCTGCACCCCTACACACCCGCACACACACATACACACGTGCGCACGTGCACGCACACAGGCAGAGGAACAGATGTTGACTTCAAAGCGCTAACAGTCATGCAAATGTTTAGGCAAAACAGAAGTTACTTTAAGCAGAATCTACACCATATGGCAAACGGGGACCTGCTAGGTAAAGTGTGCTGTCAGCAGGCAACAAAACCCTCATATCAGCTTCTGGAAAGGAACAAAGAACAATTTGGGTAACATAACTGTATTCAAAAGAGAAGAGGAAAATGAGATGCTGGCATCTGGGAGGAAAACTAGTTTGCTGTAAGGTAGAATCAACACAAAAAGAAACTGGGTGGTTCCTCATACTTCAAGTGTGAATTCTAACCCACCGCAAATCTTTTTTCTGTTTGTAGGTTCAGAGCCTGGTGAACCATGGGAGGGGCACCGGGCGCAGAAACCGAACTGTTACCATTTTGAAAACAAGAGTTTCCCCCGAACAGGGGAGATAAACCGTAACTTCTCTTGGAAAAAGATGGAAAACCTTCCACGCGACCAAGGCAGCTGGGATCTGCATTCCGTCTGGTTTCCACCCAGAGCTCCGAAACCCGTCCCTAACCTGGACATGGCTGGTTTAGTCCCTTCAGCACTCTTGCTATCAGATGAACCAATTGTCTCCCTTCCCGTAAGCCGAGCTGCCGCGAGGGGGGGACAGAATGCCTGGGCTCACTCTCTCTCTAGCCGTGCACCTGTTGGTTCATCTAAACATAGAGGACAAGCCATGGCACCCACGGTGCCTGGGCTCTATGAGGTGATGTGTGCGATGCACTCAGCCCGTGCTTGGTCCTGCGTGTCTGCCGTTGACACTGTAACTGACAGGTGGCCCGGGCTCCATGAGCCTCCTGCATTTGGCAGCCCATAAAAAACCCAAAGGTTGGCCGGTAGGGATTTGGATGGGTTATAACTGACAGAAGCTCAACTCAAACTGCTTCAGCAAACACACAAATAAACAAAAGCCAAGGGAGAGATCGTCTGCATCCTGTGCGAGGGGCAAACACATCAGGACCTCTGTCTGTGTGTCTCTGCTTCTCTTTATTTCATTTTTCTCTTTTGAAAACAATATCTGTGCTACTGGAATAGGGAAGAGCTAAATCAGACTCCACGTTCGATCTATTTCTAGGACTTTAACGTTAGCTTTTCGTTGCTTTTGTTATTGTGATCATATGTAATGGCCTGCCTCAGGGAACCCTGCCCACCTGTGAACGGCTGGAAGAAAAAAGAAACGAACACGTCCCCTCCCCGAGGCTGGACATTCCAGGAGATGTTTTGCAAGACTGGTGGCCCTTTTACTTTACTTCCTCACCACCTCTCCCTCTCTGTTTCTAGAAAAGAAACTGTCATCCAGACCCAGATAAGATGGTTTTTCAGAGACTCTAGTCTGCCGGCTTTCCGAATGAAGTCGCATTCCGATTCATTGGCCTGTCGTGCGGTGCACAGAGCGAGCTGGGACTCAGTAACACTATTAGGAGATGGCTGTAAACTCCAACTGACCTCCTTCTTACAGCCTTTAATTCCAGATGAAGAGACCTAGGTATCCGTGATCTAATCTCAGGGTAAACCCTGATTGGTCCTTCTTGGGACAATCAAGAGTAAGGGGAGCTCTGATTGGCCACCCTGGATGAGAGCCCACCTGAAAACTACAGGAGAGAGATGGAGGGATGACCCTGTTCCCAGAGCAGGTGAGCAATTCCACAGACATTAAAAATATCACCTGCCCTCTGTGTCAGGGGAGTGGGAGAGAACTTGACAGTGAGGAGGGGGCTGATGCTCCCCTGGCATAACGAACCCTGGTGATAGCAAACCCTGCTGACTGCAGTAGGAGGAATGTCTCTCTGGACAAAACGAAGGTTTTCTAAAGAAATTGATTCCTGTAGCTGGAGTGTGCCCACTCTGGAACAATTGCTGAGGATGTAAAAACCCACGACCTGGAGGGGCAAAGTCAGGCTCTGCCACCACCACACACCCACCCCCCACTCCTGTCCTTCCTCACCACAGACTCCATCTCCTCCTGGGCCAGAGAAAACAGGGAGAGGGAACTCCATTGATTGAGCAGACCCTGGAGGCGCAGAAATCACATCAGAGAAGGGCCTTGGGCCTTAATTACCAAGGAAGGGGTAATGCTTCCTAGAAAATGAGAGAAGCAGGAACTCCCTGAGGATGAGGGCTTTAAGGAGACTGGAGAGAAGGAGCCTTGCCCAGGAGAGGCAGTGTTTGCAGGGGTGGTGGTCAGCTCCATGCCTGACCCCTCCGCCACTGAGCACCCACTCAGAAGGGCAGCCATAGCTCCGCTGGACCCTATGGTGCATCCTCCCAACTCCTTACCAGGGTAGGTTAGCCCATCTCTTTGGATGTGTATTGATCAGCTCATGCTAGGGTGCGCTGCGGTAACAAGCGATCCTCGCACCTATAGCTTTATTTCTCGCTTCCCTTCTATGTTGGTTGAAGGTCGGTTGTAGTTTCACTCCCATTTATTCTTCATTCCTTTTATTCTTCATTCTTCAGGCAGGGGAAGCAGCCAGGCTGGAGCATTCACTATCATGCAAAGCGGAGCCAGGTGACGGCTCTCAAGCCTCTACCTGTAAGGGGTCCATCACCCTCCTCATTTTTCAATAACCAAAGCAAGTCCAACAGCTAAAGCTGACGTCCACGGTGGGGAGTGGCATCCTCTCATGGGAAGGAGCAGGGAAGATTCTAGAACAGCACAGTCCGCCACAGAGTGGCAGCCTCCTGGCCCCTGTCCCACCTCTAACCTGCGTGGACCCCTTCATAGGAGCCACAGGGTTCCCCCTCCCCAACCTCCCAAGGCCTGAGACAGGACAGGCATCACCCCATTTCCTCCTGGACATGTGTGTGCATGGTTCCTCCAAGCTCTGATGGCACGGGGCTCTCCTTTGGGCAACTCCAGACCAGGAAAGAGCCTGGTCTCTGTCCACTGCTGCAATTATACTCATTGCTCTATAAGAAACACCTTAAATCTTGATGGCTTAAAACAATCATTTTATTTCCCAATCCTATGGATTGGGAATTTGGCAAGTCTCAACTTGACAGTTCTTTTGCTCCATGGGCATTGACTGGGGTCACTCACTGGGCTGCATTCAGCTGGGAGCTCGGCTGGGGCTGGAAAGTCCATCGTGGCTCAGAGTCTTCCTATGGGGCCTTTCTTCCTCTCCAGCAGGTTGAATTTCTTACGTGGCAGCCAGCGTCCAAGAGACAGCATCCCAAGTAGAGAAGGTGGGAGCTGTCTTAAGACCTAGCCTTAGGCGGTCACTTATACCACATTCCGTTGGCCAAGCTCCACAGGGCCAGCCCAGATTCAAGGGGAGGAGAAACGACTCTACCTCTTCACAGGAGTACAAAGGCTTTGCAGCCATCTTTAATCCAGTATATTCATATATGTCCCCAAACTTTACATGGCATGTGGTGAGAACATTCTCACCACACTGTTCTCTAGCCACAACCTGGGTAGCCCGGCAGGTATCCTCACTCCGAAAGCATCAAGCCAGGGAATGCGTGGCAGCCTTCCCTTCTTGACACGACTTCTCATGAGATATTCTCTCAGGGCCGTCTGCTTTCACTTTGGGGGAGGGGATCCTGCACTGCCCCAAACGTCCATGACCCTGACCCCCTTCCCTCCCCAGCCCCTTTTACATAGACTCAGTGGGCAGGTGATGGTAGGACAGGATATGCCACTCTTGAGCCAGTCCCATCTCTTGGTAGCTCCTTGGTGCTTTCAAATAGGGGGAATTTGGCTCCTTCGTTCTAATCCTTGGGTATTAGTTACTCCTCTAAGACAACAAGAGAAAATTCACCTCAGCATCCTGTTACTCTAGACTAAGGGCACACAATCTCATGATTACCATCACCATCACCACCACCATCACCACCATCACCACCACCATCACCATCACCACCACCATCACCATCACCACCATCATCACCATCACCATCATCCTCACCATCACCACCATCACCACCATCACCACCACCATCACCATCACCATCACCATCACCACCATCACCACCATCACCACCACCATCACCATCACCATCATCACCACCATCATCATCACCATCACCACCATCACCACCATCACCACCACCATCACCATCATCCTCACCATCACCACCATCACCACCACCATCACCATCACCACCATCACCACCATCACCACCACCATCACCATCACCATCACAACCACCATCATCATCACCATCACCACCATCATCACCATCATCCTCACCATCACCACCATCACCACCACCATCACCACCATCACCACCATCACCACCACCATCATCATCACCATCACCAACATCACCATCACCACCATCACCACCATCACCATCATCACTAACATCGTTTCATAGCTGAGGAAACCCAGCCACAGGGAACGAAGTGATCGTCACATGATAAAGAGATTAAATTAATCTAAAGCTCAAAAAATCCTCTTTTTTCCCTGGGTTCTCCTAGGCCAAAAGGAGCAGCAGTGAACCCAGGCTGACTGGGCCTCATTCGGCCAGTGGATGGGATGAATGGGAGGGGTTCAAATAGTGTCATCAGAGCTTAATCCTCTCTCTCTTTCTGCCTCTCTCCTCCTGCTCTCCCTCTTGCCCTCCTCTCTCCCCCACAGCCCTGTTTGTCCCATGGTCAGCTCCATCCTCAGCCAGGACCTCCCCCAGGTGACCCAATCCCACCTGCTTGCTGCCCCCAGGCCTCTCTTCCTTTGTCAGCCCCACCCAGGGCTCCAGGCAGCTCAGATCACAGGCTTGTCCTGCACCAATCACAGCTCTGAGGAGAGTGCTGTCACCAGGCCTGGGGCGGGAGCCAATCAGCAGAGCTGGACAGGGGGTGTGTCCAGGCGCAAGGACCTCTGGGCTCAGGAGGCAGAGGTCTCTAAACGGAGACACTGGGGCTGTTAGCAGAAGCTGGGACAGCAGTACAGTCAGGACCGTGATCTGCCCCCGGATGGGGTGGGGACTTCGACAAGGACTAGCGGGAAAGAGTCTGAATTGCTCTGGTTGAGCGCTGCCTGCTCAGCCACTCGCTAGCTGTGTTGCAGGAAGGGGGACCCCTTCCAGGGCCCGAGAGTGGGCTCTCGTCTAACACGTGAACGTGAATTGTCCGAGGAGACACGCGTGCTGACGAAGCAAGAGACTTTGCTGGGAAGGGGCGCCCGGGCGGAGAGCAGCAGGTAAGGACCCCAGGAGAACGGCTCTGCCACGTGGCTCGCGGTCTCGGGTTTATGGTGATGGGGTTAGTTTCCGGGTTGTCTCTGGCCAGTCACTCTGACTCAGGGTCCTTGCTGGTGACGCACACATCGCTCAACCAAGATGCATTCCAGAGAGAAGGATTCTGGGAAGTTGGTAGGACATACGGACTGGCATTTCCCCGCTCCTTTTGACCTTTCCCGAATTCTTCCGGTTGGTGGTAGCTTGTTAGTTCCGTGCTCCTTACCGGGAGCCCCTGTTGTGAGATAACTCACGCAAGTGGTTACTATCATGCCTGGCGAGGGCAGGCAGTTTCAGTCAGTGGTTCCCCTAATAGGTGTGTGGTCCTGGATGAGTTACCCTCTCTGTGTCTGTTTCCCATCTGCAAAATGGGAATAACAGTATATCTACATCTCAGGGATGAGTGTGCATTAAATGATGAATGTGTGCATACGCTCAGACACAGCTGTGTGCCTCGAGGTTACCGTTGCGACAGCAGAAGCTTCATCCCACCAGGGAGAAGAATTCACCTGGAACTAATGGGGCTAACTCCTGACAGCCCCAGAAAAGACACTGGAAAGAGCTCCTCCCACCATACCCCAGCAGGATGCAGACCCTGAGAGGTGAGATGGCCTCAGGCAGGCGGCATCCCAGGACACGACCTCCAGTCTGCGGCCTAACTGTGTCTCCTTCATGCCTAATTGGATTCGTTGTATAGAGATAAAGGCTGTTACTTTGTATCAGCAAGGCATCTTTTTCTGCAGGATTGAGTTCCTGAAAGGGGGGAGACTCTTGAGAGAGACAGAGCTGGGACGTGGAGGGAAAGAGCCGGGTGTGAATAGACTTTGGGATAAAATCCTGACAGACTGAAATTGATTCTGCCGCCGGAGAAAACTGAGTGCAGAGGGAATTAGATTTATGCTCTGTCAGATGTAACTGTCTCCTGGTGTCTGTACCGAGAGCTGTTAAAGTGGTAATCTTTAGAGATGCATGGAAAGTGCGTGTGAATAGACCCTTGCTCCATCCGGGGAACAGTCTCCTGTGGGGATGCACATAAGACAGCATCCTGATCACTAATGACACGATAAACACAATGCACTGTGGGTGGAATTTAATCAGAGCATCTCAAAGCGCAGCAAAGCTGAGGCTCCTGGCGACTTCTCCATGTCTGTGGTCACTCGGGAACCCTGCGGGCTACTGAGGAAGGCTCTGGGTCCATCGCCCCAGGCAGTTGATGGACTGTGGGGTCCCCCAGCTGAGGGTGGGGAGGGCAAGATTCACTGTGCGTCCACCAGCCTCAGTCCAGGACACGCTCATGAGGGATCAGACCTGCCCCTCCCTCGTGACAGAGCCCTGGGACCCTCATAATCCCGGTCCTCCAGACCCCTTGCCCCCCACAGCCAGAGCTATGCCTCCACCCAGCCTTGCCCACACCACACAGAGCACCCTGGAGCCTTTCTTTTCATTCTCTCTGACGCAGTAGAAGTAAGGTGTTTTGAACCTCACTGAGAAGCAGACCTGTGCCCACTCCCTCTGAACCAGGAGCAGAGAGACAGCCACCTATGCGTGTTTGGGGGAGTGTATCAGTCAGGCTGGAACAGGGTCTGCTGTGTAACAAACACTGTCCACATCAGCGGCTGAACACATCACAGGTACACCTCTCGCTCATGCTACGTGTCCAACGTGGGTTAGCAGGGCCCTTTGCTCTGGGTAGTCACATGGGACCAGGAAACCAGGCTGACACAAGCTTCCACAATCACCAAAGCAGGAACTAGGAAACACCATAAACTGACCTTTAACTGCTCATATGGGGTTTCCCTGGTGGCACAGTGTTTAAGAATCTGCCTGCCAATGCAGGGGACAGGGGTTCGAGCCCTGGTCCAGGAAGATCCCACGTGCCGCAGAGCAACTAAGCCCGTGTGCCACAACTACTGAGTCTGCTCTCTAGAGCCCACGAGCCACAACTACTGAGCCCGCGTGCCACAACTACTGAAGCCCACGCACCTAGAGCCCGTGCTCCACAAGAGAAGCCACTGCAATGAGAAGCCTGTGCACCACAACGAAGAGTAGCCCCCACTCGCCGCAAATAGAGAAAGCCCAAGTGTACCAGCGAAGGACTCAATGCAGCCAAAAATAAATAAATATTTTTTTTAAATAAAAAAATAAATGGTCACGTTTCATTGTCCAAAGCAGGTCACATGGCCAGGCCAGACTTCAAGTGAGCAGAGGAGCATAATCTCCCCAGGTGTCTGGAAAAGGAGGCCCAATGATTGGGGAACAGCCCAAATGACTCCGGGCCAGCTAATTCTATTCTCCCTCATCTCCCCAAGCAAGAGGACCCCAAAATTCCAGCCACATACAACCAGGACCTCTGGGGTTCGTACCTTTGTACCCTGTCCACATGGGGCCCCACTGCATCTGAAGACCCCAAAACTAGAAAGATAAATCCTTTCCTTCCACACACTCAATGTTGCATGGAACAGAGACAGGAAAACCACCGTAAGCGGAGGAAGGACGGAGATGCAGCTGTCGTAGAAGGGGAGCCCTCCCCCCTGGCGGACACTCTGAGCCCCTGCAGTGTGCCTGTTTCTTCCTGGTGGCCAGATTCGGGTCCTGCCTGGAAGCAGCCCCCCAGCTCTGCCCGCTGGGAGCTTCCGGACTTTCCTCGGTCCTCTTGGCCAGTGTGATGTGGGACTCGGGTGGACGCCTCCCAGGAGCGGCAGTCTTCCCAGCCTGTTCTCTGGTCGCACGCGGTTAGTGGAAGTTTGTCTCAAACGTACCCGCTCCTCTTTTCTCCTAAACGGGTCTTGTTTTGTCATCACAGCTGTCTCGGAACCTTAGCAGGTGTCTTATTTCTAATCCTGGTCAGCTCTGATGCCAACAGCACCCACAGTTTTCTTGCCAACGCCCACAGGTTTGCATGGTCGGGCGCCTCGCCCTCCTCTGTCAGCAGGTGGCCGCGTTCCCCGCTCCCACACCATGTCCAAAAAGTGTCTGACACACCTTTAGCCACAGGGAGATTTTAACAGAGGCCACGATGCCACACCCTTAACTTGGCTCTTGTCATATCTGTGTTTTAATTGAGTTTAAGTTGGGGGGGGTCTTAAATGCAGTCAGCTTTTCCAGCTTGGTGGAAGTCCTTTTTTCACTTTCACTCCTGCTTCAAGCGGGCCGATTCTCCTGAGTTTGGCAGCCGACAGCTGCCACCAGATACCGCTAACAGCCTCTCGCCCCAGAGCTACGGTTTCACTAGGTTCACGGTCTGAGGTCCAAGTCGCTGCAGTCACGTCCGACCAAACACTTCCCACCGCAGAGCGTGGAGCTTTCTCTCCGTCTTCCAACTAAGCCAGTGCCGCATGCTTTCCAGTGTTTATTTTCTGTTACAGCAGCACCGTTTCTGGGTGTAACTTTCAGTATTAGTCAGGGCTGGTTGGGTTCTGCTGCACCTACTAAACGATCCCTAGTCCTCAGGGATGGAAAGTGACGAAGGCCCACTTCTCACTCACATCACGAGTCTCCCAGGTCCTCAGGTCACCTGCGCCTTGAACTCACTCAGGGGCCCAGGCTGACGGGCACCCTCTCCACCCATCCGGCCATGACTGTGGGCAGGAAAAGGGGACATGGTGACAGGGTGGCCGCTCGAGGCCTCTGCCGCCCGGCCTGTGGTCCCGTCTCATCTCCTGATGATGCCTGCAGTTCCCTAACACACATCGATAGGGGGGTTGGGTGGGTAGTTACTTGCTGTTATAGAATTTTTTACAAGAATGATTCAGACATAAACTTATGCGGTTAAAAAATGTTTCTTGTGATTTTTAAGAAGAAAATTGGGAGAAAAGAATTGGAGTGTTGTTGCAAAGTACACATTTGTACAACGCGGCAAAGGGAAAGAAAACAGTGGAGGCCCCCTGCACAGCTCGGCCGGCTGCCGCCAGCCCAGTGGTCAGAGGGCTCTGGGGGTTCCCGACGCCGCGGGCTGGCGCTCTGAGGCCCGCCTTTCTGCATCAGAGCATTATCGGAACAGATCTAGGTAGTGTCAGCCTGAGGATTAAGTTTCTTCTGATAGGCTCAGCGTTTCCCGTCCTCGCCTGTATCCCGTGGGACAGATCTACTCAGTAAACACGTGTGGAGCACCTGATGCTGCTGCGCACGAAAGAGCCAATTTCCGCTGGATTCGCCCTCTGCTCCCTTTGTTCATTCATTTATTCAACAAATACTTATTGAGGATCTGCTCTGTGTCAGACATTGATCTAGACCGTAGGGAGGCTGCAGGGGAGAAAACACAGGCAACCACAGAGAAACCCCTGCTCTCACAGCGTGCACATCCTAGCAGCAAGAGGGGGAGCCAGGAAACAGAGTGCCGAATGCTGATGACAAATACGCAGGAAGGGACGGGGCGGTGGGCGGGGGTAAGTTTAAGTAGGGGGTCGTGCGAAAAGTGAGAGGGTGACCTAGTCGCATAACTCAGGGAGAAGCATCCCAGGCAGACGAGACAGCCAGTGCCAAGGCCCTGAGGCAGCTTGGACTGTCCAAGAAGAACACAACATGCACGGGGCTGGAGGAGAGGGAGCAAGGTGGAGGAGAGTTCAGATCGAGGGGTGATGATGAGGTGGGGCCTGTGGGCTGCTGCAAGGACTCGGGCCTTTGCTTGGGGTGTGATGGGGGCCCTGGGGACTGTGTGCAGACAAGTGATGTGAGCAGTCTGGCTGCTGGCCCAGAGCAGGGTGTGGGGCATGTACCAGTTATTTGTGGCTGTGTAAAAATTGACTCCAAAATTAGCAGCTTAAAGCAACTCCAGTCCACGCCCTCACATCTTCTCAGGTCAGGAGCCTGGCGTGGCTTAGTGGGCTCCCCAGCTCAGGGCTCCTGGAAGGCTGCAGCTGGGTGTTGGGGGGCTGAGGTCTAACTCGAAGGCTTCGCTGGGGAAGGGTCCACTTTCAGGCTCACTCACAGCTTCCCAGCAGGACCAGTCCTCTGAGGGCTCAGCTCCTGGCTGGCTTTCAACGGGGCCATCCTCGGCCTCTTGTCGCAAGGGCCTCTCCACAGGGCTGCTCTCAACGTGGCAAGGGACCGCCCATCACTTCGGCCGCCTTCTATTCGTTGGAGGCGAGTCACAGGCCCCACCCACCCTCCACGGGCAGGGATACCCCGGGGTGTGAGCAGCAGCAGGTGAGGCTCCTGGGTCAGCTGGAAGCCCGCGCCGGGGGCGGGGCCCAGCAGGCCTGGATGGCAGCGGCGCGGAGCAGAGTGGAGGTGGTAGCGAGTGGCCAGATTTGGCCGCTTTTTGAAGGTGCTGAAAGTGGGCTTTGGGCTGTGAGACCGAGAGAGGCGCCTTGGTCTGACTGTCTTTCAGCTTGAAGGGGTTGTCCTGACCTAAGATGGGACTAACCGGGACCCACTCTGGACAGGGGTCCCTGCCGTACTCTGTGACCCTCCTCCCAGCAGAAGAAGGAAGTGATAAGAGCGTGTGGGAAACCCCAAGTCCCAAAGCCCCCTGGGAGCAGACGCCCACCCGCGCCCCAGCTCCAGTCACCCCACCCGGTCACATCTGCCAGCTCCTAAGTGAGTTAATCGCTGCATGAAAAGGGAGCTGCAGATGCCTCGGAGGGCCCCCTGAGGCCCTAAGCCGGCTAACCCTCCCACTTAATCTGCTTTAAGACCGAAGCCTCAAGGGGAGGACCAGTAATCAGTTTTTAAGGTTACAGACAGCATCCGCACTCCAGTGGTTGCCCAGGGCAACGGTATGGGCTGAGCCCCAGGCCTGAGGTTGGATTACCTGCCTTGTGGATTCGCCCTCACAGTCTATCCCGCTCTGCCTGAGGCCGAGAAGGGATCTGCGGCTGTGTCACGAGAGCGCGTGAACGCAAAGAAGAATTTACGTGGGAAAAAATGCAGACGGACGACAGGGACTCGTCTCAGCCAGTCCTGGCTTCCTAGTGCACCTTTCGCTTCACAATATTCCCTGAACTCATCGCCTCTGACACGGACCCGGCCAGCGGAGAGCTGCTTAGCACCTCCCCCGGGAAGACCGGGTTCCGGAGGAAACCGATCCAAGACCTCAGCCTCCGTCCTCCGGGGACGCAGTTTAAGGCCGGCTTCCCAAGGCCAGAGAAAACAGTCCTGCCCCAGAACTCAGTCTCTGAGGGCTCTCGCAGGGAAGGGGACCCCCAGGGCCTTCCGCAGCTCCATCTCCCCACTTCCATGACCACATGCCTCCTGTCCTCTGCATCAACCATGCTGGCCTCTGCCTCGGGGCCTTTGTGCTTGCTGGGCGATTCCCACCTCCCCCTTTCACATGCCCAGGTGCCCCTCCGCAGGTCTCAGCTCGCTGGCTCTTCCTCCTGGACGCCCGCCTGACGCACCCCAGCCCATCTCAGGGCACTCATCTCTCCCTGAAATTAACTTGTAGTGAACTTCCTTGCCCAGTGCCCGACTCCCTCCCCAGGATGGATGTCTCAGAAGCTTACTGGCCTTGCACAGGTGTTCTCCCTGATCCAGGGAGGGCCTGGATGAATGAGTGGGTGGGTGAATGAATGAATGAATCAGGAGGACATGTGGGGTTGGACAGGAGCAGGCTGAGAGGCAGGGCCTACTCTCAGCCGGAAGTGGGCGTGGGCCCAGCACGGATCAGGGGCCAGCGTGCGCTGGGCGGCACCTTAGCAGACCAAGCTCGAAAGGCAGCCCAGCCAAAGAGTGCTGGGGTCAGGGGCAGCTGAAGCCACTCCCACCTCTGCAAGGACACAAACCCAGTCACCACCTCAGCCTGTCCTGCCAACTCCCTGTCCCACGCTGGCTGGGTGACCCCTGCACCCTAGTTGAGGAGTCAGCCCAGGCATCCACCAGGGGACGGAGGGTGCTGCCTGGAGTGGAGGGGGTCCTCCCTGGGCTGTGGCGGCTTCAGTGGGGCAGCTGCAGGGACATCGGCTTCCTGGAAGCATCCTCCCGTCTGCGGCACTTTTTCATTGTTTTAGGCAGAGGGTCTGGGTGCTTCTAGCCCAAGTGTTCCAGAGGGTCCTGCCCTTCTTCAGTCTCCAAATTCTTCCCAAAGCTCCTGGAGGACGATGCCCAGTAGAGGATGAAGCAGAAGGTGAAGGAGGCTGGGGGATGAGGCGTCTCAGCCAGGCCAAGTCTTGTGACCCGTGAGACATGCCGCTGCCAGCAGGCTCTGGGCAGGGACCACCGCTGAGTCTGTATCCTGGCCTGGAAGAGCCCCAGGTGTGCTGGGGCCAGCCTGGGTGGGCTGGAATGTCCCTGCGCCGCTCGGGGCAGAGACCACCAGGTGGCAGTGTGAGAACATCCCGCCTGGGCCCAGCCCCTCAGCCCTAGCTGGGCCGGAAAAGACTCGGAGCGGCGTGGCCGAGAATCGGGGAAAAGTCCCATCTGCTTCCTGGGCAGGTGGTCATAAGGCATCAGCTGACCTCCCACACTAGACCTCGGGCCTCAGGAGTCTAGGGTAAGACATGCTGAAGTGCCTGGCGCCCAGCACCCCTGCACACACCTGGGTGCACACCTGCACAAGTACCTGAGCACACCTGTGTACACCTGCACACCGCCATGCTCTTCTCATCTGGCTGAGGCATCCTCCCAGGCAGGCCACCACAGCTGAGGCCGCACGAGAAAGCGAAAGGAGTTGCAAGGCAGTGAAGAGCCAGTTGTGACACAACAGGGAGTGGTGGGGAGCGACACACGTCAGACCAGGAGCCCACGTGCGGGGCAGCCACTCCACGCAGCACCAGCTGACCGTCACCCTGTAGAAATGATCGGCATGCCCGCATCTGGCCCTTCGAGAGAAGCTGCAAGCCTGAATCTGGGGGTGAAGATCCCATTTTTAGAAGCATCCTGTTGGCCAATGTGTCTGTGAGCTGGATGTGACCTGACAGGCCCTGGAGTGTGACTTCTGTTTCAGAGTCCAGGTGGCATGTGGATTCCACGTCTGCACTGACCACGTCCTGCGTGGAGGGCCAGGCCTCCAGCAGGCCTCCACTCAGTGTGTTCATGTGTCAGAAGATGTCGTCCCCTGACCGGGCAGCTGTAGGATGGCAGCAGTGGTCCAAGTAAAGCACCTGTGCCTGCCCTAGGGCCTGGCGCACAGCTGGTGCTCAATAAACCGATTTGTGCTTGAGCGCACGGGCCCTGGATCTGGAAAGCCTGGGTTTGGAACTCACGTCTATTCCCAGGTTGTAGGTAGATTGCATCAAAAATGGCCAACCCAATATTTTTCAGTCCCCCACCCTCTTCCAGACCCTGCCACACCCCTCGTCGCCATGAGGCGGAGCCTACTCCCCTCCGTTTGAATTAAACCGGATGGGCCCCAGTGGCGGCCTCGGTGAGCGGAGCCGGAGCCGTCAGAAGGGATGCGCAGCCTTCGGAGGCTCGGTTGTCTATGGCCAGAGTCTCCGCCTGGTTTTCTCTCTGTGCTCGGGATGCTTGTGCCTGGACCCAGCCGCCAAGCTGTAAGGAAGCCCAGGGGACGTGGCGAGGCCAGGGTCCAGCTGAGGTCTCAGCCCACAGCCAGCGGACCCAACAGACCTGGGAGAGGGCCTCACCCCAGCTCCTGCCAAGTGGAGCAGAGACCAGCTGTCCCCGCCCACCAAGCCCTGCCCAAACTGCAGATTCACGATCAAAATCAATGCTGTCGTAGTCGTATGCCGCTAGGCTTGGGCCGGTCTGTTAGCTCAACGACAGTGAGTTGAAAATTGTCTGCTCCCTCAGGGACTTTAGACAAGTCGCTTCGGGCCTCTGTGCACGTTTCCACGTGTGTGATTACAGATGATAAGGTGCCTACCCCTCGTGAGCACCGTGCGGGTTAAGTAAGCACGTACACGTGATGCACCGGGTGAAGAGTGTCCCCTGAGCGTGCGTGCCCCTCCCGGAATTTCAGAATGCAGCTTACTTGGCAGTAGGGTCTTTGCAGATTTTATTAGTTAAGGTGAGGTCATCCTGGATTAAGGTGGGACCTAAATCCAGTGACTCGTATCCTTACAAGAAGAGAAAACAGAAACACGGAAGAGATGCCGGGAGGAGAAGGCTGAGTGCAGGTGGAGGCCGGGCTGGAGGGACGTGTCTGCACAGGGAACACCCAGGGCGCTGGCGGCCCCAGAGCTGGGGAGGGCAGGAGGGACCCTCTTGGAGCCTGCGGGGGAGCCGCCCTGCACGCACAGTGATTTTGGACGTCTGGCCTCCAGGCTGGGAGAGGATAAACTGCCCTTGTTTCTAGTCGCCCAGTTTGTGGTGACGTCACAGCAGCCAGGGCAGCCGCGCTTGGAGAGAGGCCAAGAAAGCATCCGCTGTCACTCAACCTGCACCCAGACCTGCTGCCGGGTTCCAGCTGGGGTGAAGATGCCAAGTTTAAAGTAATAATAAAATGAAATCCCCCTCGCCGGGGCCCCCTAGCTCCTAACGGGATTCCTGGGATGGAATCTTCTAGCGAGCACCTGCTCCTCAGTGGGTAGGGCTGTTCTCGTGAGAGTTGCCATCAAGCATGGCGTCCACGGGCGTGGGGCCAAGGGCAGGAGACCAGCCCCCGCCGGCCCCAGGCACTCAATGCTGCCGCCCTGCGCCGAGCCCAGGTCCCCGGCTGGGAAGCTCAGCTACGGGGTGGGCGCAGCCCTGGACACCCCATCGCGGCTCCCAGGCCTCTGCTTCCTGGGTTGCCTGGTAGAGGGGGCGCTCAGCCCTTGCAGCCCTGCAGCCCCCTCCTGCATTTCCAGGGCTGGTAGTTCAGTGGCTGTCCACCTCGGGGAGATGTTGCCACGTGGGCCCAGAGCAGGGCTGGGCTGCAGCTGCTTGGGGCTTTTCCTCCGAAGCACGGCCTGCCTTCGCTCCTGCCTTGGGGAGTTTTGCCAAAGGCATTTAAGCGTGGAACTTGCCCCTCGCCCCACCCCCAGGTCCCAGAACAGAGCCGGCTGTTCAATCCAAGTGGAGGCAAAGACCCCCCCGGAGGCCAGGGAGCCAGGCCCTGGTGTGCATGGCCCTGCGTCCTCGGGCCCATCTGTCTGTGAGCACATGGGCCCACGTGAGCACGCGTGCACAAGGAGATACAGGTGTGTCTGTGGTGCACACATGTGTGCCTCTGCTTATGGATGCATGGAGGCCCACGAGGCACGTGCGTGAGCCAGGCGTGTGAGTCTGAATCTGGACGCCCATGTGTTTGTGAGTGTCCGGAAATACGCGTGGCCATCTGCGTCTGGGTCTGCAGCTGGGCCCGGGTGGGCATGAGCGCGAGTGTGCGTGTGTGAGCGCGCGTGTATGTGGGGGGTGTTTGCGTGTGCGCGGGGTGTGTGAGTGTGTGGCATGCACGTGCGCACGTGTGAGAGTGTGTGTCTGAGTGTGTGTGTATATGTGAGAGCCTTGTGAGTGTGTGTGTGCAGGTGTGCCCATGTTTACCTTGGCGGGGTTTCTACATTTGAAGTACACTTGTGGGTCTGTGTGTGTCCTCCTCTCCAAATGCACGTGTGTGCTTGAGGCATGTGCAACATGGGACAGCGGGGGGGGGACAGAGAGGATGCACCTGCAGGGGCCGGTCCTCCGAGGTCGGGAGTCTGTCCTTGTTGCCATCGGAGAGCTGGTGTCAGCAGTGTCCTGGGCACAGCCTCTCCTCTGCTGCGCGGCCCACCCAGGGCGGGCGTTTCTCCAGTGGGTACACAGATTGGGGTGGGGAGGTGGCACCGGCCCCAGCACCCGGGTCCTCCTGCAGAGGTCCCCTGACTCCCCAGGCATCTGTCCCTCTGCCCCAAGCTCAGCCTGCAGAAGGAACAAAGTACAGAAGAGGGAGAGGAAACCAAAAACCCTCCAGAGAAATGGAGCACAGGTGCCTGAGAACAACTTCCAAGGGGCTCCCGCCCTGCCAGCGTCCCCGAGTTCCTGCTGGTCCAGGCTGTCTCTTCCTCCAGGGCCCGTGTCCTGCCGCAGCCCCAGGATGGAGAGGAGAGCAGCCCTATTCACCACCAAACCCTTCCCATTACAAACTTCCCTTTGGAGGAATTTGATGGCTTCATGCTGTCACTGCAGGGATGGGCTTTCGTCATCAATAAGAGGAATTTGCCACGTTTGAGGCGGGGCTGGCTGGGAGCTGGGGCCTGGTGGGCTGACTCAGAGAGGTTGCTGCGAAACAAAACAGGAGGGCCGGGGTGGGAGTGAGGGCTATGGGAAAACAATGAGAACAAAATAACGCTGCTTCCTGATCACTGTGTGACCAACCGTGCTCAGCGTCGTGGGGTCACGAGAGCCAAGGCCTGGGCCGGATGGGCCTTCCCTGAGGTCTGAGGTGGGCGCCCAGCTCCAGGATAGTAGGGCATCAGCAGGAGGACTTTCGGAAGCTGGGTTTGAGATCGTGGGGCTGCTTCTATCTGCCTTCTTTCCACATCATGACCCCAGTGCCCCCAAAGGTGGATGGGAACCCCGTGAATGGGTTCAGGATCACTTTCCGAGAGCACCGTCCCCAAATTTGCCCCAGGTTTTCCCCGCAAATGTGCCGGGATGCTGGGATGGTCCTTCCTGGGCTGGGTGGGTGTGCGGCCGGTCAGTGTGGCACACACCCTCCCTCCCCCCCAATCCATTCTCTGTCCTGGGCCGCCTCGCCGTGCGGAGATGCCTTGACGGCTGCACTTCCCAGGCTCCCTGTCCACTGGCTTCTGCACTGGCCGGCCAGTCAGCCCCGTGGGCACCGCCTCCCGGTCCCCAGCCCTCACTGGACTCACGTAACCAGCGCTCGCTGCCCAGTTACTTTGGAGGCAACGCCTCCCACTCTTGCCGGCCCCTGGGTACCCCAGCAGCCCTTAGCCTTGCCTGAACGTCAGTAAATCGTCCATTTATACGGTTTCTTTGTTTGAATTCTGTTTCCTGCTGGTAGCCTGAATGTTACAGGCAGAAACCCAGCAGGGCTCCACCACTGCCTGGAGTGAGCCATGAGCCTAGACACGTGAGAACCGGAGATGAGGGTCCTCACGTGAGTCCTTTTCCTAAAAACCAAGCAGACAGGGACTTCCCTGGTGGTCCAGTGGTTAAGACTTCACCTTCTGATGCAGGGGGTGCAGGCTTCATCCCTGCTCGGGGAGCTAAGATGCCCACACGCCTCGCAGCCAAAAAAACAAAACATAAAACAGAAGCAATATTGTAACAAATTCAATAAAGACTTAAAAATGGTCCACAGCAAAAAAATCTTTTAAAAACCCCAAACCAAGCGGACATCCCCGTTCCCTCACCACCACCACTGTCACCCGCTGTCACCAGCAGCCACGCCATTACCCACAGCACCCCAAACAGCGGCACCGCTATTGCCGACACCACCTCTGGCA
The DNA here is from genome assembly GCF_949774975.1 of Lagenorhynchus albirostris. Classification (NCBI taxonomy): domain Eukaryota; kingdom Metazoa; phylum Chordata; class Mammalia; order Artiodactyla; family Delphinidae; genus Lagenorhynchus; species Lagenorhynchus albirostris. The sequence goes on from NC_083108.1 coordinate 87,825,793, forward strand.
TCCCTCCCCCCCACCCCCCGCCAACAACGCCACGAACCAATCATCCGTCTACTGTCCTGGGATTCGGGAGCCGAGGTCCGCACCTCAGGTAGCTTCTATTCCAGTGACGCGGGAAAGATGACGAACAAACCTCCACGCAGATACACAGCACTTGTGGGCCGGCTGTGTGGGCCCGGTGTAGAAATTGAAAAGCAAGGCCCCTTGCTCAAAACACAGGGAGAGAGTGTCGTAGGCACTAAACCTTTTTCTCTTTTCTCGCTTTCTTTCTTTCTTCCGCTGTTTCTCTCTCTCTCTGTCACAGTGTTTTTCACTTGCTATTTCATGTCATTCTAACTAAATAAAATGTTGACACTATTAGCACGAATTTCACTCTCCATTCCTGCATCATGCAGTGCACATGCCACAGCATGGAATCTACGGGCAGCGTCACCAGACTCACGTGACGTGTGTGGCTCGTCCCTCAGCCGGCCCAAGAGAAAACACAACCTAGACCAAGGGAAGTCCAGGGGGAAGAGAGGACCCCCCAAAGCTTGGAGCCTGTCTGAGGGACGTTGTAAAGCACAGAGTACTGATGGGAACGTGAGGTGCCGCCAGGCCAGCGGATCAGGAGGCCACATCCACTGACGGGAGGGGGTTACTCCCAGCTCCCAGGAGGACGGGCCGTGGGGAGGTCAGGAGGCAGAGGGTGGGGTGCACCGGGCTCAGAGCCTTTACTGGGCTTCCCAGGGAAGGATGCCTCAGGGGGGCCCAGCAGTGGCTGGCTGAGCCATTCCCGGGGCTCTGGGGCGTGGGGCTGGCCCTGCCCTGGGGGTGAGAGCCCACGGTGGGGGTCGGGGGGGGGCTCGGGCTGGCTGGGTTACACGTGACGGGGCGCTCAGGTGAGTGGCTTACAGCCTCCTGGAATCCGGAACCTGGGAGAGGCCGTCCCTCCGGGTCAGCGAGGCCCCAGGCACTCAGAATTACGGAAGATGGAAGGCGTGGTTGATACCAGGGAGGGTGCCAGGCATGGGGACGTTTGTGGGGCCTGTTCCTGCCACACGGCCGTGTGCTCGGACCTGACGACTGAAGGTCCCCTCCTCCTGATGGTCTGACGGCCAGCCAGGGTCTGGGGGTGTTGGGCCAGGTGTCTCCCCTTCCCAGAGGCCCGTACCCCAACAGACCACTCAGACAGGTGACCCCCCAAGGAAGTTAGACTTCCGTGCTGGGACGCACGTGCTTCCCTGATCAGGGTCCCGAGGGGCTTGCATCCACCAGGCTTGCTGCTGTGTTGCCATCCGTGTGGGGCGGCCACTGCCACCCAATGCTGAGACACTGCAGGGTGGGCTCCCAGCCTGATCTGATCCCTCTGCACACACCAGGCCCCGTGGAGGGTAGGGAACCAGGGCCTGGGGCCCTGGGGTGGGAGAGGGGCACTCTCCTCCATCCCATCCAACCCCACTCGCAAAACAAGCTCAAAGGCAAAATCATTAGACGTTTCAAGGCAGTGACCGCAGAGCATTAAACTTAAGTGTGGTCCCTTGGGTCGGGGGGCCCATGCACTGCTCGGGTGACACTCTGTGAGGCCAACCCAAGGTGGTGTTTTGATCAGAGGAGCCCAGGGGGAGAGCTGTGCTGTTCAGTCCTGGACGGAAGGTGGCTCCCGGCCGAGGCCCCGAAGAGGGAGCGGGGCAGCCAAGTGGGTACAGGCAGGAGGACAGTGTGGCCGGAACACATGAACAGGGTAGAGGATGAGCTCAGAGAAGATGCAGGGAGCGGGGGCTCAGCCATGGACAGACAGCAAGCCAGGGGAAGGAAAACAGAAGCTGGGGTGTTGAGGGAGAGTCATGTGTGTAGGTGGAAGAGCCCCTAGAGAGAGACTGTGGACGATGCAAGAAAGAAGCAGCTGCTGGGGGACCATGCGGTCCAGTGAGGGATGCGGACCCGGGCGCAGGAAGCCAGAGGATCCCGGCAGCTGCCCCTTGAAGGCGGGCAGGCGGGGTCCCGGCAGATCAGGAAGCGGGCGGACACGGGGTGCAGGGCTGGGGAAGTCCTCTTGCAACTGCTGGAGTAGGAAACGAGGTGGGGGGTGAGAGTGAGGATGGGAGGGGTGTCTGACGTTGGAGAAGAGGAGAGACGGACGCCGGGAGAGAGGCCAGAACTGGGAAATGCAGGACTGACAGCTGCGGACACTCCCGGGGTCAGTGGCTGTGAATCTAAAGTGAGAACGATTGTTGTCCTTATGTCCCCCGCAGCCAACTTCAGCTGAACGATGCAGAGAGCGCCCAGAATGATAGCTTTTCAGCAAAGCGTGATGAAGGGAGAGCATGGCGGGGTCAGGACACCCATGCAGGAGGGACCATGAGGGTTACCCGCCGAGGGGCAGCAGGCGGGAGAGGCGGGGACGGCGAGAAGGCGGCGGTCCTGGGGCAGCAGAGGAAGAAGGGGGACGACCGGACAAGGTTCCGGAGACGGGGCTGGAAACCGAGGTGCCGAAGGACGGGGCGCTGCAGCCGAGGCTGAGCATGGGGGCAGGCCAGGGGACCCGGCACATGCGGACCTTGAAACGGGCAGGGGGCGACCCAAGTACAGCGGATGGGTGTGGGGGGAGCCGGACCTGAACGCCTCAGGGAGTGAGGGGCGCCCGGCAGTGGGCAGCCCAGACCCCGGCGGGGAGGGCAGAGCGGGAGGGACCCACGGAGGCTGCACAGTCACACCAGCCTATCCAACTATGTCGACTTGTGAGGGACGCGGGATGCTGTCCTGCCCCCGCCCGCTCCACCAGGGAGACCCCACGATGCCAGAGCAGCACGTGGCCACGTGCTGGGCACCAGGATCCGATGGGCTCAGGTCTCCCGGCCTGGAAGAACCTGATGTCGCTGCTACCCACGTGGCCGGCATAGAGGCAGCGGCGAAGAGGAGTGTCCCCGAAGCCTGCTCCTCTGGGGTCAGAACGAGACAAAGGCAGGTCCTACACACACACAGGCAGACCAGGACCTCGTACCTTCACGTGGGAGACTCTGCATCCATCATTTAACAGTGGATGGACCTCCCGTGACTTGGGGGAGCGGAAGCCCCCTCCTGCGTTCAGGCAAGTCGCCACAAGCGAAGGGGTGGTGAGGGGCAGCCCCTGTCTCCCACCGTCCATGCTGACAGGTCCAGATGCACGGGACCCAGCTCTGGCCACCCAGACACTCCCAGATGCCCGGCTTGGACGCAGAGCAGAAGTTGTGCTCATAGCCGCTGTGGGCAGGAAAGGGTTAACTCAGAAGGTCCCGCTTGTCCACACTCTGCAAGCTCCCAAGGTCCTTAGGACTGGCCCTCGCCAGCTTCAGGGAGGTGACCTCTGAGCCCTGGGGAGGTCCTGCCTGATAAGAGTGTCTTTGTTTACCCGGGGCCTTGAGCCACACCAGACTGTCTCTGCTGCCATGTGATTTACGGTCAGGCCTTTGTCCACACAGCGTCCGCTCGACTTCCAGAGGGGTGGGAGGCTAAGAGCAACCACATGGGCAGGCAGCCATGTCTATGTGACCAAACCCAGTGAGAACCCTGGACCCCAAGTCCCGGTGACCCTTCCTGGTCGGCGGCACTGCGTGTGTTGTCACTCATCACAGCTGGGAGAATCCAGCGTTGCCCACGCGACTCCCCGGAGAGGGCAGGACCGGGACCCCACGCCTGGTTTCTCTGGGACTTGGGCCTGTGTGTTTCTTCCCCTTGCACATTCTAACCTGTACCATTTGCTGTAATAAACTGTAGCCCTGAGCATTGCAGCTTTTCTGAGTCCTGTGAGACTTAGCAAATCATTGAAACTGAGGGTGGTCTTAGGGACCACCAGACTTGCAGTGGGTGTCAGAAGTGAGGTTGTCTTGAGGACCCCACACAAGCAGGAAATGTGCAGGTGTTTCCAGGCGTGCAGAGCACCCAGAGCCAGCAGGGGGACAGCCGAGGGCTCTGCTTCAAAGGCAGCCTCAGTCACCCCTCACCAGCCTGAGCTCAGGCACAGGGAACCTGTCATGCTCTGGCCTCTGACCTCCCTGTGTGTCTTCTGCACCTGTGTTAAACTCACTTCCTGCGTAGATCACCGAGTCGATTTCTCCAGATCCAGAATGCTGACTCATCCAAAGAATGCGGTCTTGCCAGGACCTGAGACGGGACCCCTGAGAAAGGTCGTCATGCCAATGGCCATTCCACCTGGAGACCAGGAAGGAGCAGGTGTGCAGCCCTGAGTGGGAACAGGTGCGCCACGTCAGCAATCAGCCGCAGGTGAGACGGCTGGGCGTGCTCTTTGAGGCAGAAGGAGGGACAGACATGAAGTCCAGAATGAGGTTTCTCACTGAGATGCCGGGAGCCTTCCAGGCCCACGACGGAGTCAGGGACATGCTGGGATGAGGGACACGCTGGGGTGAGGGACACGCTGGGATGAGGGACCTGCTGGGGTGAGGGACACGCTGGGGTGAGGGACAGGCTGGGGTGAGGGACACGCTGGGGTGAGGGACGCGCTGGGGTGAGGGACACGCTGGGGTGAGGGACGCTGGGGTGAGGGACACGCCGGGATGAGGGACACGCTGGGGTGAGGGACGCGCTGGGGTGAGGGACACGCTGGGATGAGAGCTCAGGTGCAGCTTCATTCAAGGGCGGCTCAGCTATTGTACCGAATGCCTTCCTTGTCACCTGCAGTTTGGGGGTCCCCGAGACCACCCTCGCCCTAGCCCCGATTCTCTCCAGCAATCATGCATAATGTGCATTTGTTTACTTATTCTGTCTCCTGCACGGGGGCAGCCACTGAGGGTGGAGGTGTCCCTGGTTTACGCACTGCTGGGTCCTGAGTGCCTGGCGAGGACTCGGGGAAGGCGGGGTGGGATCGCCGAGTTCCCGGGGCTCAAGACCACCCCCACTCCAGCCTGGTAGGGAGGACTCACCAGGGGTGACAGGCCCAGGCCATGGCCAGAGAAAAGGCCTGGAAGGTGCCCTCCATCACCGGGAACTCGCTGAAGGCCCTCCTGAGCGGCAGGTGTGGGGCAGGACTGGGTCTGCTTTGCCAACACATGGTCATCGGCAAATGCTCCCGCCCAGCACCCCCACGCCCGGGAGGAGGATGCCCCAGATTCCCCCGCCGGCCGTGTTGTCCGAGTGGGGCACCTCGGGCACTAACCCAGGCCTAAGGTGTGGGCTCATGGCTCTCCTTGGCCGCATGACCGGTTCTGGGATGGGCACTGTCGGAGCCAGTGTGACGAGTGAACCACAGGACTTGGGAGGCTGCTGGGACAAGGGCTTCCTCTTTCAGGACCCTCCACGCTGGCAGGGCCGAGGCCCTCTGCCCCTCCCCCATGCAGCTGCCAGTCACCAGGGCACCTCTCCCTCCCCGCTGCTGCCCTTGGCCCTGCCAGCCCTCTGCTGGCTGCCCCCGCATCCCACTCCTCTGTTTGCACCCCGCAGAGGTTCCTGACTGACAGATTGCAGCCGCAGCTCCCACGAGGGGTCCCGATGCCTGCCCTGAGTCCAAGGTCACAGCACCTCCCTCTCTGTGCTGTTGGCACCCTTCCACCCACCCCCAGGGCCACTCCCTCGGGTCCTGGGAACACAGCCCGTAAGTGCTCTGCAGAGGATCGCTCAGTGCTAAGCCTCCGGGAGAAGTGTTACCCCACCAGCTCTGCGAAGAGAATCCAGTGTTAACCCACTCACTGGCCGCTGCTCAGAGCACCTGCCGGAAGCCGTGGCCCCCATCTGCCAGGCGAGCATTCCAGCTGCATCCCAGCGCTCGCTGCTCACGCCGTAGCCCCGGGGCCGCGGGTGACTGAGAGGCCAGAGGACCCTCAGGCGGAGGCCACAGGTGCTGCGTGCGGCCGAGCTGGGCCAGGGGTCCTGTGCAGAGTCAACCTCCCGGTAAATTCTCCAAAGTTCAAGTGTAACATGCTTCCACTCAGCTTGGACTGGCGACCAGAGATCTCCAGGAGGTGACAAGTGACTCCCTCTGAGCTCACCACCCAGGAACTGGATCTCCCAGCAGGGCCACTTGAACGGGAGGCTTGTCCCGGGGACCCCTGGGCTGACGTAAGGGGTGTAGATATCTGGGTCTTGGGGGTCAGACTCCCCCCGCCCTGGTGTGTGGACACACCCTGTCGGGGAAGGCGCTCAAGGCAGGCACTGCAAGTACAATCACAGACACCCGAGTGGCCCCCATGGAGCCCCCGGGAGCCAAGGGCCAGGCCTGATTGCCCCTGGGAGACGCCCCCGGCCTGTGAGAAGAAGCCACGCAGAACCCAGCAGAGAGGAGGCCAGGCCTGCTGGGCAGTCCTCGCCCAATGGAATAAAGGGTCCCCAGGAGGCCAGGCAGGGCTGAGCAGTCCCCGCTCAAGAGGCCAATGGGAGGAGGGTGAGCCCAACCAGCTCGGGAAGGCAGGGGGCAGTGAGGGCCACCCGGCACCGCCCAGGAGTCTCCAGGGCCCGCCCGCACCGCCCCCATGCCAGGCCCACATCCTCTCTGGCGCCTCCTGCCACTGGTCAGAAGTGTCTGAAATAAGAGTTCCCAGGGCTCACTCTCTGGGGCATTCGCTGAGGATTTCACTGGTTTTCCTTCTGCAGCGTCAGGACGAGCTGAACGCTCTCTTAAACAGGAGAGACTGGGCAGGGGAGGCGGGGAGGGGCGCTTGGGGGGCACACCCATCCCTCCTTCCACCGGATGTGCAGCGGCCCAGCGGACAGCCAGGAGGGCTCGTGTCGCGGCTCTGAGGACACAGGCCCCCCAAGGGCAGGCTCAGAGGCCAGGCCGGGGTCCCCACAGGCTGAAGTGCACGGAGGCCGGATGGATGACGGCCCCAGAGATCAGGCCCACGAGTCACAGGGCAGGACGTCCACCGCTGGCGAGGGGCGGCCAGGCCTGGAAGAGGGGATTGCAGCACCCGCAGAGGGGCTGTGCTCTCCTGCCGGCTCCTCCGGCCCCTCCTTGCAGCCCTCAGGTCCCTGGGAAAGACATCTAGGGCTGCAGGGCCATCAGGGGCAGGTGTGGAGTGGGGCGGGGGGCAGGGCCAGGCCCAGCCTCACCCCAAGCGGCTCCCACCACGGGGGGCACGTGCAGGTGTATGAGGAGTTGTGTGAGGGTGTGACGGGCCCCGTCCCCCGGCCGCCTTCCCCCAGGCTGACCCCAGAGCCCCGGTCAGGTTGCTGTCAGGGCAGCTTAGCTCCTACGCCCTCTCTGTCAGGGCTGCCGGCTCCCCCTTCTCAGCCCAGAGCCCACGCAAGTTCTCCCTTTTCCAGAAAGTTCTAGAATATGGACACATATACCCACAAGGAAGTAGTTATGGCTATTTCATGAAGATAATTTCTGAAAGTGAAACCACTAGGTCAGAAGGGTCTGAACCACTATGAAATTGCTCTCGAGAAGGGCCGGGTCCATGTAATTTGCCTGCTGACTTCCAGACTGAGCCCCTGTACTGAGAGACAGAAACCCAAAGTGACCGCCCATCAGAGTACCCATATCTCTCCCAATCAGGGAGCCCTACTTGTCCCTCCACGGCCGCACCCAGTACTTGCTTGTATATTTTTTTTAATAACTTTACTTATTTATTAACTTATTTTTGGCTGCGTTGGGTCTTCGTTGCTGCGCGTGGGCTTTCTCTAGTTGCTGCGAGCGGGGGCTTCTCTTTGTTGTGGAGCGTGGGCTCTAGGATGAGTGGGCTTCAGTAATTATGGCACACGGGCTCAGTAGTTGTGGCTCACAGGCTCTAGAGCGCAGGCTCAGTAGTTGTGGCGCACGGGCTTAGCTGCTCCGCAGCCTGTGGGATCTTCCCGGACCAGGGCTCGAACCCATGTGCCCCGCATTGGCAGGCGGATTCTTAACCACTGCGCCACCAGGGAAGCCCTATTCGTATGTCTATATGCATGTTTATTCACACTTCTGCCTCTTCCAGCATCCCGCGGCTCCCGCAATCTCTGCTCCATCTTCAGGGGTCCTTCTCCTCTCTGTGTCTCCGTCTCTGTCTCTCCTCTTATAAAGACCCAGTCTTTGGATTCAGGGCCCACCCTAATCCCATATAACCTCATCTTAACTTAGTTGCATCTGCAAAGACCCCATTTCCAAACAAGGCCACGTTCTGAGGTCCTGGTGGACGTGAATTTGGGGGACACTCTCCCACGCAGCACACTATGAAACCACAGTCCGTATAAACGGCTTTGGAGGCGTGCTCCCTCAGCCCCGGCTCCCCACGCTGTGCTCCGGCCACGCGTCCCCGCAGGGTGTGGCCAGCATTCCGGCTTCGTGTCTGAGGGCCTTTGCACGGGCCGCTCCCTCTGCCCCCACGTTCCCGGGGCTCGTTCCTCGCTGAATTCTATTATCACCTTCCTGGTCATCCAAAGCAGACCAGCCGTCCTGGGCATCCTGAGCCCCACTGTGAGGCACTGGCCTCCGTGCGGCACACAATGTGGCTTCGTGAGGCCACATGTGCCTCTAGCCGGATGGCGCCCCCAGGGCAGGGCTCTGCCTCTGCTCACAGCGGCACCCCACCGCCTGAGCAGCGCCGGGCGCGTGGCCTGTGTGGAGGGGCTGAGGGTCCCAGGCAGAGCCAGCAGCTGGCAGGGCCCCAGAGCAGGCGTCCCAGCACGCCCAGCAGCAGGAGGATGGCTGATTTAATTGAAGCCCAGAGTCCCTGCAATAAGCTAGGAAATGTATACCTGCAATTTGTGGGCCGAGCTGAGCAGGCAGACGCCTCAGGCCTCGTTACGCCTCCCGCGGGAGGATTTACTGGGGCCAAAGGCGCTGCAGTCTGGATTGGCTCCAGCCCGCCAGCTCGCTCTGGGTGGCTGGGCGGCAGGTTTAGGGGCGCCCGCCCAGCCCTGCCCAGCAGGCCTTGGGGGTCAGGACGAGCTCCCAGCCAGTCTGGGCGTTCTCGCCGGTCTGCTCCCCGGCCTGTGTGAGAAGGGGTTAAGGGAACATCTGTCCAGCTACTCAGTGCTGCCAGTGTCATCCAAGGGATCAAGCAGGGGACACACCTGCAGCTGGCAGGGCAGGGCCGGCAAGGGCTCAGTCCGCAGCGTAACCGGCATCCCCAGATGGACACGTCGGAACCCCATGTGAGGCCACAAGGCAGCTGCGAGGCCAGCGCCCAGCGCTCGGAAGGCTCTGTCCCCGTTCCTAGGCCCGGGGGGACCAGAGATCAGCCTTCTGCCACCCAGGGAAGAGTGCCAGCCGAGGGAGCTGTCGGCACAGAGCCTGAGGAGGCCACCTGGCCAGGGCACAGGAAGGTGGGGGCGAGGAGGCCAAGAAAGCAGGGTCCCCCAGGCCATTTGTAAAGACTGGCTTTTATTCAAGTGGGGGGGCCGCTCAGAGAAGAGGGAGGGCGCTGAGCAGGGCAGGGTCTCGCCGGCCCAGGGCAGAGGGCAGGGATGTGCCTGGGGGTCAGCCAGGGGGCGCCAGGAGGAACCTGAAGGGCTTGCTGCCCCCGGCCCTGCACCGGCGCTCCGACAGGCGACGCGGGCGAGGGGAGCCATTAATTTGGAATAAATAGGGGTGTGTGTGGTTTTACGGGTTACGGCTGGATAAATAAGACTCTGGGTCTGTATGCGAGCATGTGTGAACGTGTGTGCATATGTGCGGGAGTGTGTGGGCATGTGTGTGAATGAGTGTGTGAGCATTGAATGGTTGGTGTAGTGTGTGAATGTGCTGCCTGACTGGGGTGGCCTAAGGTGACGTGTGTGACACACCCTTCCTGAAGTTCAGAACAAGAACAATCGAACGCCCCACCGGGCTGTGGGGCGAGGCCGCCTGTGTGCTGACAGGCGGTGGCGAAGACGGCCAGGGCACCGCGGACCCTGCACCCACGCCCCGTAACTTGTGACAGCCTTCCCATCAAGGTGGTGGGGGGAGGTATACTTCCCCTCCCCCGGAATCAGGGCTGGCCTGTGTCCCACCCAGATGGTCAGACCAGGGAGTGTCATCGCTCGAGCCCCGGACCCAGGCCTCAGGAGGTCCCCGCTTCCGCAGAGCCCCAGGGGAGGCTTCCGGGGAAGACAGAAGACCCGGGCTAGCCAGCCGAGGCGAGAGGCCACCGCTCCACACCCCCCACGCCCCAGCAGAGCCCCGACAGACCTGGCGCAGCACGTGGAAAGGGTTTCCTTCCCAGCACAGCCGAGCAGCTGAGGCCGGGCCCTCTGGAGGCTGAGGGGGTGTGCGGGAAGCCCCGTGAGGATAAGAAGGCCGACCCCAAGCCTCCCGCTGCACGACCTTGCGGCCAGCGTAGCACAGCACTGGCGGGCGTCAGCACTCATCTAAGGCCTTGTTACGGGTCGAGAGGTTGAATGGCCTTCCAAGAGTGTGTGCCCAGCACCTGTGAGTGTGACCTCATTTGGAAAAAATCTTTCCAATGTGATCAAGTTAAAATGAGGTCTTACTGCTGCACTAAATCCCTGGAAGCAGACACGGCAGGGGATGAAGGTTGCTAATCTGCTGACCTCAGAATAAGATGATACTGGTGATCAGGAGGGCCCAGCGCCACCACCGCGCCCGTAAGTGGGAAGGGAGGAAGGGAGGGGCTGTACGTAGAGCGGGTGTCACACCTGCCTCCGTGCGTAAGTCGGAAATGTCTCTAGACATGCCCCGGAGGCAACGTCACCCCAGTGAGATCCCTGCCCCGCCTGACGTGCCGGCTGGGGTCCCCACGACCCACACACCCTGAGCCACGTGGGGCTCAGCTGCGGGAGGTGAGGGCCAGGCGCCCTGCGCCCACGCCTGCGCCCCATGCACTTACTGAGCACCTTCCCACCGAGCCAAGTGCTTCACGCAGGCCCTCAGTTCTCTGTCGCCACCTGACGAGTCGCCCAGACTCCGTGGTTCAACCCAACTGCACTCAGTTCTTTTGCTCATGCACCTGCCAGGTGGGCAGGGCTCAGTGACCATACTTGCCTCTGCTCCACACCTGGGCAGCTCAGCTGGGTGGGAGGATCCACTTGGCTGGGGGCCAAGGGCCTTGGTTCCTCCCCACATGGCCCCCTCCCCACGTGGCCCCCCCACGTGGCCCTCCCCCACGTGGCCCCTCCCCACGTGGCCCCTCCCCCACGTGAGCTGCTGGGGCTTTCCCCACAGCATGGCGGCTGGTTCCAAGTGCAAACATCAGTGTCACACAGCCCAGCACATGGCCCGACGTTCACTGTGCTGTGTCAGCCAAGGTAATCACGAAGGCCAGCCCGGTTCCAGGGCAGGGAGCAGCCCCACCAGGACCAGCGGAGGGCACGCAAGTGGGAGATGCTATGCCGGCATCTTTAGAGACTCGCCTGCTACACGTGAATCAAATCACTGTAATCCTCACACCCCCATCTGAGGCAGACGTGTGTTCCTGGTGAGCAACCGGGGGAGCAGCGCAGTCAGTAAGTTGCCCAAGGCCACGCGCAAGGACAGCGGAGCTGGGATTGACACCCAGACCTCCGTCCCCAGGGGGTGGGCATTCCCTTGTCGCAGCTGAGTGGAATCTTTTGGACAATCCGTGGATTCCAGCCACGAGGTTGAGGAGTGTCCCCTAAGGGTCCTCACCCACCTCCAGGACCGGCGAAGGGGCGGCCCGGCCGGCACAGCCCGTCCGTCAGCAGGCGGCGACCCGCGGCCCAGCGGTCACTGTCTCCTTCAGCATCCAGCCTTGTTTGCTGTTCGCCACAGAACAGGTTGGAAGTCTGGCCAAATGCTAAGATTCACACACGTTTCCCCAGCCGCCTTATTCCTTGCTGGTCTAGTACAGGGGTGGGGGGAAGAGTCCCAGCCCCCAGAGACGCCAGGTCTCAATCCGTGGGACCCGTGAATAGTTACCTTATGAGGCCAAAGGGCCTTGGTCCTCAAATGGGGAGATTGTCCTGGGTGATGGGGGTGGGCCCAGTGTCGTCACAAGGGTCCTTATAAGGGGAGGTGGGGGGTCAGTCAGAGAAGGGGACGTGACGGCAGAAGGAGAGGTTGGAAGGATTGGCTCTGAAGTTGCAGAGGGGTGGGAGGCAAGGATGAGGACAGCTTCTAGAAACTGGAAAAGCAAGGAAAGGACTCTCGCCGGAACCTCCGAAAGGAACCACCTGCCCAGACCTGACCCCCCAGACGGGGATTCGTGGGGAGAAGAGGGCCGGGTGGCTTTGAGCCGTGAGCTCCTGTGATTGTCAGGCAGCAGGGGAGCCTGCCACCCGGTGACTGTTCCCTCTCCCAGGGCCTCCAGTGTCCTCTCGAGGTCTGCCCCGGAATTGTGCCCAAGGCCACATCCATCTCAGAGGTCCGAGGGCTTGGCCCCCATCCTCTCCACCCTTTTGGAAACTGAAATCTCACTTTGTTTGGTCCCCAGCCTCCTCTCCTGGCTGCGAGGTCTCTCCCTGAGCTGCTGACTGGGGCGCAGTCAACACCGCCAGCCCAGAGGTGCCCCCGGGGAGGGCTTCGTGGAGGGGTCGGGTGTCTCTGGCCATCAAACCGCATCAGTCCGATGTTTGCTGAGAGGGCTGGAGGGCCGGGCTTGCATCCCATGGTCTGATGGTCACAGGAATCAGGAGGCAGAGGCAGGGAGGCAGCCCTCCTCAGCGCCCCAATGCGGCAAGCCTGGGACCCCCATAAAAAGGACTTCCTCTCCCGTGCCGCCAGCTCTCCCAGGCCAGCAGCCTCCGGCACCTGCAGCCAGGCCACCTGGCGGCACCCACCCGCCGGTCCCCAGCCCAGGACTGGCTTTGGGGGACATCGAGGTGCTGGTGTTTGCATCGAGGCGCTGGTGTTTGCATCTGTCTCTCCTATTTGTACGTCACACTTCGAAGTTAAATTTTAATCTGCATTTAATTGCCGTCATTGTCTAGGTATTATATGCTCAGAAATGAAGTCTAAGATGGAGCAAGATGAAAGTCAGGGTCACCCTCCGCCACCCCCGTCTCTCGTCCCATCCCCGAGAGGCCCTAACAGAGCTGGCTGTAGACTTACAGTTAAGGCAGCCTCCGCCTGGCGCTGCCCGTGTCACGCCTGCATCTACGAATTCATTTATTCCTGGGCTCCTGTTCTCCTGAGTTCCAGCTCTCTCACTTACCATTCGGTGGCCCCCAGAGGTCATCAGATGAGAAAGGGAGGGCACACAGAGAGGTGGAGGTGACGTGATGACGCAGGCAGAGACGGGGCAACGCAGCCACCAGCCCAGGACAAGGATGCTGGCAACTCCAGGAGCCGGAGGAGGCCCGGCCAGATTCGCCTTGGAACCCGCAGGAGGGAGGGCCCAGCCCTGCAACCCCTGATCCCAGAGCTCTGGCCTCCCGGCTGTGAGAGGATAAAGTCTGTTGGATGCGGCCCCCAGTTTGTGGTTACTTGTTGCAGCTGCCCAAGGTGACCAGCGCAGCTGGATGGCGGGTGAGAGCTGGGTGGAGAGCAGGTACAGTAAATGGTGGAGCCGCGTCTGGACGATGGGCTGTGGGTCTGCACTGGAACGTTCTTTCGGCTTCCCCGTGTGTTTGAAAATTTTTCATGACAAGTGTTGGGGAAGAAATGAAATGTTAGCAAAATAGAAACCTGTCTCTCCCCACCACCGCTTAACAAAATCTGAACAGATGTTTAAAGACCAGCAGTGTGAAGGGCAGCTGAACTCTGGCCAGCGGGTCCAGGCCACCCGGATGTCCCCGTGCTACCTGCACAGAGGCCTTCCCCTCCCCGCTCCACCTCGGCCTGGCCTCCCACTCCTGCACCCCAGCCTGCCTGACCTCCATCGGGTCACCCGTCCCGGTGAGGCCTTAGCAGGAGGACCCTATTTCTCGCCAACGTGTGAGGCTGGACATTCTAGGGACGGAGGGCAGGGCCACGTCCTGCTCTGCCCATGGCGGCCACCCCGAGAGCCCTGGAGCGGGACAACCCCATGGGAGCAGGGCCTCTCTGTGCCTGGGCTCTGCCTGCCGCCAGTGCCCAGAACAGGGCCCGACCCACAGGCCACAGTCAGCACTCACCCATTCAAGTGACGAGTGAACGAGAGCATTAGCCAGCACCCCGCAGTTGCCTCTGTCCTGGGGACGCCGTGCTGGACACGAGGGCACTCACAGCCGTTTAGGTGAGTCCCTGTCTCGGGCAGAGGAAATAGCTCTTAGCTCTTTTCATGTCATAACCATTGTTATTCAAGCAGAATAAATATGCAGCCACCAGGGGGAGGCTGGCCTCCTGCCTGCCGCCCCAAGGAGCCGGTGGGCCTCCCCCAAGGGCGGCTCTGGTCCTGTCCCCTCCCCTTTGCGATCCGGCCTGGAAGCAGGACACAAGCCTCTGTTTGGACCTCAGCACCACAACCTCTTGCTGAGAATCTCAGGCAAGTCGCTTTGCCTCTCCGGCCCCCATGTTCGTCGTGAAATGGGTACAGGGCCAGCAGCCTCGGAGGCGGCCTGATAGCCAGGGCCGCAGTGCAGGTGAAGTACCGTAGACAGCCTGCAGCTGAGCAGCGCTGCTGTGCAGGTGCTTGGATGGCCACCTGGCGTTAGACGTTTTCTCCTGGAACAAAGTCCATGTTGGGGTGAAGGAGGGGAAATCCCTGTCGAGAGACACGCCACGCCCACACAGACAGATCCAGGTCCTATTCCCGGGCCCTGGGTAAGTAAGCAAGATGCCTGGGAGAGACCTGCACCCTGGAGAGGAAAAGGGCCGGAGGAGGGTTGGGCAGAGGAAGTCCAGCTGGGTGCAGGTCAGAGACGGGAGTGATGGGGCCACAAGCCCAGGGACACCTGGGGCCCCCAGAAGCTGGAAGAGGCAGGAAGACCCTCCCCTGAGCCTCTGGAAGGAGCGTGGCCCTTCACACACCTTGACTTCAGACTTCGGGCTTCCAGGACGGTAAGAGAATGCATTCCTGTTGTTTCTGGTTTGTGGTGCTTCGTTGCAGCAGCCCCAGGAAGCAAGCACGACACCCCAAACCTGCCCCTCACACAGCTCCCCCCGTTGAGAGACGACTGCTCCTTCCTGGTTTCCTAGGTCAATAGGAGGACCTTGGCGCCTTCCCATACTCCTGTCCTCCTGGCCACGTCCAGCGCGTTGGCGCGTGCTGGCGTGTCACCGGCAGCTGGGTGCCGGCGCGCACGGTGGGCCAGGGACATGGGCTCGGAGCAAGTGCATCCGACCAGGACGAGAAGGACTCGTATCCAGACGCACGTCCCCAGCCCCGCCTCTGCTGCCTAGGTTTGCAGTGGCTTTAGCCGGCCTGCTGCTTGCATTCATTCATTCATTCATTCTAGGAATGGGCTCACGTGATTATGGAGGCTGGGAAGTCCCACAACCTGCCGCCTGCAAGCCGGCGGCTCAGGACAGCCGGTGGGGTAGATCGGCCCGCGTTCTAAGGCCTGAGAACCAGAGGAGCCGACGGGGTGAAGCCCGGTCCGAGGGCAGGAGGAGGTGAGACGAGGTGTCCCTGATCGCCAGTGAGGCGGGAGGAAGGGGGGCGTCCTCCTGCCTGCACCTTGGGCGCTACTCAGGCCCCTCTGGACTGGAGAGGCCCGACACCGGCGAGGCCTCTGCGGCAGGGGCCCGTGGCCAGGCGAGCTGACACACGAGGCGCTGTCTCCGCCTCTCCTGCCTCCCGGGTCTCACGCCCTCCCCGGCGCCCGTTTGGCTCAGAGGCCGCGTCACAGCAGCGATAGGTGACGGGCCTGCGCACACGCCCCACTGCTCCCCGCCGGGCAGCCTGCTCGCCCCCGCTGACCTTCCCCGGGCATCACGTGGCTCGCTCCCTCACCTCCTCCAGATAAGGCACCTTCTCAGCCGGCCCTGCTCTGCCCTTTGAGTACCCTCGTTCCCTACCCTCTTCCTAATGCATTTTTCCGTGTGACACTGGACAGGACACACAGCAGCCCGGCTGCGTCCCAAGCCCGGAACACCAGCACACAGTGGGCACCCAAGCCGTGCCACCCGAGGGAGTGGCAGCTGGAGCCCGAGGCACAGCGCTGGGGCAGCGTGGAAGCCCCACACCGTGTGGCCACTTAGTGTGCCCCCTGCCCCCGCCCTGGCCCAGGGCACAGTGACGGGACCCGGATGGCACTGTTGGCAGTTGTAGCCGTGAGGCTCTGCCTCATGGAAGGACCTTGTGTGGCAGGTAGCACGTTCTGACCCTGCCTCGGGGATTCTCAGTCTGCTGCAGCCAGAGACGCTTTGCAGAGGGTGTAGAGCTAACCCGCCCCCCCCCAAGTTGAGGGCTGGCCTTTGTCCGGCTCCAGGAGGGACCCGAGGCCCCGGGCGTCCTGATGGGAGCGCCGTCTGCAGGGCCGCCGCCCGTCAGAGTCCCCGATGGGGGTCACGGCGGGGCTTTGGGCTGAGTGGCATCCGCTCCCCCTCCGGAGGGGCTGGACACTGGGGGCAGCCACGTGGGTCCCACAGCCCCGGTAAAAATGGGACACCGAGGCGGGGAGCCCCCGGCTGGCAGCACCCCGTGCGTGTGCTGTCAGGGACCATGGGGAAGACACTGGGCGCTCGTGCTCGGGGATCTCCGGGGTCTGTCCTGCGCCCTTCCCTTGGCCGGGGTACTTCACGCCCCCTCCCTGCAGTGAACCAGGACCGTGAGAACAGAGCCCTGAGGGGGCTCGGGTAGTCCTCCCGGGGGGTTGTCCAACCTGAGGGGGTCTCAGGGGCCTTGGACTCGTAGTCGGTGTCAGAAGCAGGGCTCTTGTGTGCACTGGGCTCCCCCTAACTTTGAGGGTGGCTAACGCTCACACGATAGCCAGCAGAACTGCTTCCAAAACCCACACGGGGCACCTTCTGTGCTCTGTCTCGCTGCATCCTGTAACGAGAAGAGAGCCTGACACAGAGCGGGGGCTTAATCAATACCGGCTGGAATCAGTCAATTGCCCGGTTGGATGTGAGGGTCGGGGAGAAGCAGGGGTGCCTTCCAGATTCCAGGAGCGCTGTCTGGGCCTAAGGACCCAGGCACTGGGTCACCGTGACAGAGAGAAAGGCCAGGGGGCGGGTTGACCCCTCTGCTAGCACCTGGCCCCTTGCTGCTTCCCAGGGAAAGCTGTGAGAGTCGGAGATGACCTTCCGTCGCATCTATGTGGACGGCGGGTCCTCCCAGGCTGCAGGGGCTTCCTGCTCCGAGGGCTCCGTCCCGGCCCTGGGAGCGCCAGGTGGCCTCTGATGGGCCGAGGGTCCCTCAGTGCACGGTCTGACCTTGACCCCGGCCGCAGTTCACTCCCAGGTCACATAGGCTGAGCTCACTGGGAGCTGCGCCGTCGTCCACTTGTACTCACAGCCTCTGCCCCTCACCCAGGGGTGGCCGCGTGTTCACGCGCTCTCCCCACTGCCACAGCAGGGTCCGCTCTCAGGCCTTCACCCAGGCCTCTATTTGACGCCTCCCCCGCCCCTGGCCTCCTTTTTGACCTAAGCCCCCTGGGCCGTGTCTTTGCCAGCCCTCACCACCGACTGTCACCCACCTGACTCACTTACTGTGTCTCACTGGGGTGAGGATTGGGGCCTGACTGCAAGCAGCGCTCAAGAGCAGGGCCAGCCGGCTGCCTGGGGCGCCTGCCGACTCCTCGACCCCTTGGCCCCCATGAGACCCGCATCGGGCTCCTGGCCTCCAGACCGAGGGAGTGCCTCTGGCGTGGCCCTCCCTCCGGCAGCCGGGAAACCGCACGCCCGGTGACAGTTGTGAGAGCACATTCATCCCACGGGCTTTGCCAAAATCAATCTGTTTGAACAACAACCCTCTGACAGAGCCCTGGGGTGGGGGGACAGACGGAAGCAGCTGTCACCAACAGCTGGTGGGTGCCAGGAGCCTCCCGCAGGGCCTCCCTGCAGGCCCAGAATGGCCCTGGGCTGTCCCCACCCTCTGGCCACATCCCTGCTTGTGGTCGCCTGGAGGCTGTGGGGTGGAGAAGGATTGCATTTGTTAGATGAGTAACGTGGCTGATTAAATTTGCTGGGCAGGCTCCTGGCCCACCACGCCGTCTCTCCCTGGGGGGCAGAGCATCTGTTTGAGGTCGTTAAAAAGACGGTGATTGAGACATCCTGAGGACTAGATCCCGCCATGAGCGCACAGCCCCCAAGGACAAAATCCTGGCCCCATCACTCAGGCTCCAGAACCCCCGAGGGGGGCGGGGAAGTAAAGCCCAGGCCCAAGGACAAAATCCTGGCCCCTTCACTCAGGCTCCAGACCCCCGAGGGGGGCGGGGAAGTAAAGCCCAGGAACACAAACAGGCGTCTAGCAGCTCCCGGGTACTGAGAACGGGGGCGGGTCACCATCTGTGCTTTTCCTGGAATTTCCCTGCCCCACACTTCCCCATCCTGCTGTGGGCCCAGACAGGGCAAGTCAGGGGCTCCCTGCCCTCCCGCCGCCACTGAGTCCAGCCCAGGGAGCGTCCACAGGAGAGCAGGGCCAGGGGCAAGAGAGGGAGGCCCCCTGGATGCCGCCCTTGACCTACCTGGACCACAGCCCCTGCGGGCACCCTGCCCACGTAGGGTCCCCTACTCTCTCCCTCCCCGTGTGTCTGTCTCACTCCCTCAGTTCCCACGTCTGTCCCCTCCCCTCCGCCCTTCAGCCCCAGGTGGGACGGCTCCTCCTGTGCCGGCCCCACCTGTGGATGCCCACGCCCCAGACACACCTGTGTCCCTTTGCAACACGGCAACTGTACTTCCTGTGAAAAAAAAAATGTTTGGTAGTTGCCCTAGAGTCTGCGATGTACATTCACAACCAATCCAAGTCCACTTCCAATAACACTGCCGGGCTCCACAGGCATGTCCACACCTTCCTGGAACACTGCTCTGTTCACATCCCCATAAGCTATAACCCCCCGATACATTGTGCTGGGATCATTCTGAAGAAACTGTTACGTGTTAGGACAACTAGAATAAGAAAAAGCGAAGATTTTATTGTGCCTTCATTTATTCCTTCTCCAGCTCTCTTCTCTTCTGCAGACCTGAGCTCTGACCTAAATCATTCTCCGTCTGCCTCAAGGCCGTCGTCCACCATTTCTTTCGAGGCAGGTTCCTGGCGCCTGTTTCTTTTCTATACCTTCCTCAGAGGGCCCAGGTGGAGGGTGCCTGACTCATTCCATTTCATTTAAACCTACGATTTTCAACAACCCTACGACATGGGCATGATTTTGCGTGTCCTACAGGTGAGGAAACTGAGGCCCAGATTGCTGTGTGCACAGCGTTGGAGGTCATTCACCCACGCAATGACTTCAGAGCCAGGCTCCGAACCACTGCACCTGCACCCAGGAGACTCTGCGGGATGGGTGAGAGATGAGCTTCAGTTGGCCCAGCCCTGCCTGGCCCTCCTGGGAGCCCCCGGCCTCCTTCCACCTCCTGCCAGCCGTGTCGCTAACGCCGCTGTGGGCCACACCCTCAAGCCTGGCTTCTTCCCTCATCAGGACGCAGGACGCGGCCTCACGTCCTCTGAGAGGCTCGTGAAGCGCCTGCCCAGCTGCCAGCTGGCCCAGTTGTTGCCATGGAAAAGCCCAGAGCGTGTGGGCCGCCTGGCAGCCCGACACCCGCTCCCCTGGGACCCCCCGGCCAGGCTGCTGGCCCAGTGCCCAGAGCACACATGTGGCTGGGGACCTGCTCCCAGCGGGCCTCACTGAGGACAGCCAGAGGCCTTCCCTGGGAGGGACAGGCGATGCTGGGCCCCTCTGCATCCGTCAGGGCCAGGGGAGCCCCACTGCGGGCGACAGGGCTCTTTCTGCCTGCCCACCTCCCTCCCCCTTTTTGCTAATGGCACCCCAGCCTGCTTTGAGGAGCAGCCTCCTCCTGTGAGTACAGACTCAGGGGCCCCACCCTCACCTTGGTCAAACCCAGGTCTGGCCAGTCAGCAGGTGTCACTCCCCTACCTCTGTCTGTGTCACACAGGTTGGTCCAGGTCTGGGCAGGTAACCTTAGTCAAACCAGTGATACTCCTGGATACGTGCAAACGCCTAGCAAAGGCAAATGGCTGAGCACAGAGCCAGGGAGACTCAGATGTGTCGGCCTGGGTTGACCTCTGGTTCAAGCCATACCTGAAACCAGCATCCCTGGCATCTCCCATTGCCTGAGGTAGCACAGCTCCATCTTTATTCATGCCTGACTGGGTTGGGTCTTTGTCTCTTTGGGGAGAGCCCTCACTAACACTCTTTGGGTCCTAAGAAGATCCCTCCAGGTAGGCTGTGTCCTGTGTGCCTTTAAACTAATCCCCCCCCGGGAGCTTTGGTGTCTGTGTCGTGGGGACTGGGTGCTACAAGGGCCTCTCACTGTGAGAGCATCCTCCACTCTGTGTCATCAGGAGGACGTCAAAAGAATCTCCTTGTGACGTCAGCCTTTCCCCGTCTTCAGAAAAATGTCAGGGCGCCCAGGGGAGCAAGAAGGGCCGAGCATTGTCTCTTTAACAGAGGTTTGAGCTGCCTGCCTCACTGCAGCAAGAAGAGACTTGTCTGTGCACAGCCAGCCAGGAGGTTCTTTCTTGTTTCCACCCTTGTGTTCTAACTTGTGCCCAGCTCTTTGCCCTGGGACTCATTCCTTGCCCATTCCTGACCCTGCAGGTGGAGCCTCCCAGGCTGGCTTCTGCCTGGGCTCAGCCAGAAGGAGCCTTCGCTGGGAGACTGTGTGTCCATCACCCTGGATAGGAGCCCGTGGCCCTCAGTACTTCCTGCAAGACCTGGTGTGGGTGTTCCAAGTGGGGCTTGGGGGACTGGGAAGGAGTCACTCCACATCCAACTCTGCCTTCTTGGAGGAAAATTCCACAACTTACCCCAACTGTGAGCAAGTCCCCATGTCTCCCCAGCACATCACATCTATGAGTAGTGACACTGCAAAGAAAGTGAGCCTGCAGCCAATATATTGGTCCTTCAGCAAAGCCGTGATATTTCCAACGTGCCCCCCTGACTCTCCCCATGCAGGCAAAGCACTGTTGCCTGACATCTGGGCTGGAGACCCCAGTGCCAGAGAAGTCTTCCCTGCGTCCCTCACCACTATCACCACCTCCGCCTCCACTTTCACTCTCAGGATGTTGATGATGGGGGTGGAGACAATGAGGAGGAGGAAGATGGTGAAACAGGTGATGAAGAAGGTGATGGTCGTGATGATGGAGGTGAGGGTGGTGATGATGGAGGTGATGGTGGTGATGATGGAGGTGAGGGTGGTGATGATGGAGGTGAGGGTGGTGATGATGGAGGTGATGGTGGTGAAGATGGAGGTGAGGGTGGTGATGATGAAGGTGAGGGTGGTGATGAAGAAGGTGATGGAGGTGATGGTGGTGAAGATGGAGGTGAGGGTGGTGATGATGGAGGTGAGGGTGGTGATGAAGAAGGTGAGGGTGGTGAAGATGGAGGTGAGGGTGGTGATGATGGAGGTGAGGGTGGTGATGATGGAGGTGAGGGTGGTGATGAAGAAGGTGAGGGTGGTGATGATGGAGGTGAGGGTGGTGATGATGGAGGTGAGGGTGGTGATGATGGAGGTGATGGTGGTGAAGATGGAGGTGAGGGTGGTGATGATGAAGGTGAGGGTGGTGATGATGGAGGTGAGGGTGGTAATTTGGGACCCATCACCCTCGGATCATGACTAAAAGCTATGTGACTTCTAGGTCAAGTTGTTCAACCTCTGTGTGCTTCAGTGTCCTCAGTGATAAGATGAGGATGAAAAGGAATTGATCTCATTGGGTTGCTATGACGATTAAACATCTAGGTAGCTAGATGGCACTCTGGTCATTGATGACACTCAATAACTGCAAACTATTAGTGTCACTGTCATCATCCCCCTAGTCACAGTGTTTGATCAAGGATCCCCACGAGAGTCCAATCAGAGTGAACCCTGGGATTTCACTAGGACCATCTCACTGGGGTCACTGCCCTGGCAGAGTGCAATCGGGCAGCTTCAGTTCCGGGCCATTTTGCCCCAACCTGCACCCCAGGGTGTGAGCCTGGCCAAGAACAGGGCCGACACAGGGGACACTGGAGCTGGTGGAGGGAGGCAGGGTCTCGGCAGGTTATCTGAAACCCTAGGTCAAGCTGGGTCTGCCCTTTTCAGCAACATGAATAAAGTCCTTTCATTCTACGTCCGCCAGTTGTGTTGGGTTTAGGTTCTTCACGATGGAAGGGGCCCCAGTGGGTCCATGTGAGGCTCCGCTGAGCCCTGAGGGCAGGTGATAAGTGAAGGATGAGCCATGCAGGGTCTGAAGGGTGAGGGAAGGAGGGAGAAGAGGCTGTGGCCATGGGCAGCAGCTTGAGCTTCCTCACACCATGGTGGCCAGGTTCCAGAACTGGCCCGTCTCTCATTCCCTTCCAGTCAAGGGTCGCCGTGTACACCCACACGGGTTATGCACTGCACAACTTCAGGAGATGCCAACCTTCAGCACTTAGGCCTTCCAGCCTGTATCTGGAGTGACAGTTTTCAGCCCAAATCTCTAAAGGTCAGCTCAGGTCAGGTTAATCATCAATTCTCTGGAACCACCTGAAACAAGGCTTAAAGAGAAACCTGGACAAGCAGATAAGGAAATCCAGGGGCAACAGATATCTGCGGAGACAGGCAGGAACCAACGAGCGAAGCACATGGTGGAAGGGAATAGGGAGTGGTGAGGATGGTGGCAGGGAAGCACGGGCTCTGCCTAAAAGTGTTCAAATGCCTTGACCTTCCACCTGCCAAAAAAGTGAGCCCACAGCAGAATTCAGGTCAAGTTCAGAATCTTTGAAATAGAGACACTGTGCCTTAAGCAAGGATGGAGTCTTATGTGTCCCACAGAGAGCCCAGCAGAGCAGGTGCTCGGTAATAACACTGACCTGGGTTAACCTGAGACTCGAGACCTCATGTAATCTCTGAAGGACTAGAAAATAGGGCTTCTGCGTACGAGTCCAGATAGTTACAAGCGCAACGGCTGGTGTGTATCGAGTCCTGTCCACACTCCAGGACGCGTAAACGCTGTTGGAGAGACACCTACTGCTTACAAATACCTGCGAGCTCCTCTCACTTCCCAGCCCTCTCCTGTTTTGGGGACCCATGTGGCTGCTCTGCCCTGTGTCACTTCAGGGCCACCGCAGGACGGGTTGGGGCCTTCCCTCCCAGCTCCCTCTTACACGGCTCGGGCAACTGATACTGTTCCAGACAGTAGACCCTCCACCGGCCTGGGTTCCTGAATGACCACGTGGACAGGAATGGAATGAGCCTGTGAGAAGCGCTGCACTTCCAGCTCCACTCGCACCGTGAGCTAGCCTGTCGTGGCTAAGGCCTGGGTGCTCACACACAGTTCAAGGCAGTGGAGAGGGAAACAGCTCCGAGAGCAGCCGCCGCCCCTCGGAGCCCGTGGACGTGCGCCTGAGTCCCATTCCGGTGGCTCCTGAGCGCCCCCACCCCGCCCTCCAGGGCTCATTTGCTCAACCTCCCTCCCGTGCGCTCAATAGGCTCCTCTGGCCCGAGTCAGCGGAACCGGAACTTGCGTGTCTGCCGTTTGCAAGAACAGCCAAAGAAAACCTGACAGATCCAACGTTGTCCTGCTCTCCTCTGGGTTCTCCATAACCGAAGGGAAGTTCTGGGGTTCCAAGGAGCTCAGGAAGTGTTTGCTGGATAAACAAAGAAACCAAGCGTGGCACGGGTGCCTGAGAGCTGCCGGGGCCGGACGCCTCAGGGGCCACTCCCTGCCTGAGGAGGTGGTGGGTGGCATCAACCCTGACTGAGGGGCAGCCAGGACCCTGGGAGGGAGTATCAGGCTTCAAGGCACAGGGAACCAGAGAACCCGGGCCCCATCCCCTTTGCTGTGGCTTTCGTGGGCTTTTGACAGGTAACGGGGTCGTTTCAGATGCACTCTTTCAGTAAGATGTGCTTGTGGCGGAAGACTCAAACTGGATTAAGCAAAAAGGGAATATATTGAATCACGTGTATGTGAAGTCCATGCATAGAACTGGCTTCGGGTACAGCTGGATCCGAAGTTAAAAATATCGTTAGATCTCAGTCCCCTCAGTCTCCTTGCTCAGTTGTCCTCCATGTGGGATCCAGTCTCTGGCAGGCACTCCCCTTGTGATGGCAAGACCCCAGCTGACACCTGCCTACCCCCAAGACCTGAGGAAAGAGGGAACCTCCCTTCCATGGTCACCACCAAGGCCCTGGGTCATGTGCCCACCCCTGGACCAATCACTGGGCACATAAATGGGATGTTGCAACTGGCATGGCTTGAGTGACACACTCACACCTGGAGCCAGAGATGAAGTTAACACCTCCTTAACTTCATGGACTGAGTACAGGAGAGGAGGGATTCCCCAGAGGAAAATCAGGATGCCAGCAGCAAAGACGTGCTGCACGATGGACGATGGACGATGCCCGCTGTCCACAAAATAGCCGTCCATGCCCCCCTTCCTGGCTCACAGAGCCCCATTTTGTTCCTTCAGAGGCAGAAACCCCAGGACCACAGGAAAGTCTGACCCCCAACCCCAGCCTTATGACAAATCATATTTGGTGGAAGACAGTCATTAGTAAACCCACCCCCCCTTTGCCAGTTTTTCACTTTCCCAGCTTCCTTTACAACAATTAATGGCCATGAGACACACTATTCTGGTGATGAGAACTCCTGGGATTTGGCATCACTGTTGCTTTCCTCTCCTCGTGGGGTGCTGGAGTGACGCCATGATGGCTGGAACTGCAGCAATCATGTCGTATCAATAAAACATCGAGTAAGATAAATAAAAGCCAATGCTGTAAGTAACGTTCTATTTCTTGATTGTTACATGGGTAACACGGAACACGTAACATTTTATGAGAATGCGTTGAGCCTTGCACTTTTCTAGCTGGAGACAATTAAGAATTGCAACTGGGCTTCCCTGGTGGCACAGTGGTTGGGAGTCCACCTGCTGATGCAGGGGACGCGGGTTCGTGCCCCGGTCCGGGAAGATCCCACATGCCATGGAGCGGCTGGGCCCGTGAGCCATGGCTGCTGAGCCTGCGCATCCGGAGCCTGTGCTCCGCAACGGGAGAGGCCACACCAGTGAGAGGCCCGCGTACCGCAAAACAAAACAAAACAAAACAAACAAAAAAAAGGACGGTAACCTGTAATAAGAACACCTGCAAAGAGTCTTGTGTTAGCTCAACTAAGAGATTAAATGAGTTAATGCAGGAAGAGGATTTGGAACCACATCTGACAGATAAACTCTCAAAAAGCGATGGCTGTTAGTGCCCTTGTCACCATCACCACTGCTGCGCCACCACATGGTGCCCCCTCCGTGGCGAGCTTCTCCCGGCCCTACCTTTCTCTCCAGGTACCGTCCCACACCATGTTCCCCTTCACTGTCAGACTCATTGAAAGAGGTGCCTGTGCTTCCTAACGTCACACCCACAGTCAACCAGCCATGGCAGAATCTGGTAACTTCGAGTGTAATGACTTGCTAACTACCCACCTCCAGTACTGACTGCAGGCCCCCGAGGGCCAGGTCTGTGCCCCTCGAGGTCACCACTGCCTCTGCTGCACACACAGATGTCCTGAAAGTCACTGCAGAACCAACAGCTGGTTCCCACAGGCTGGCAGAGCAGAAACATTTCAGTCCCTGACCACTGGGCTCATCACAGTCCATGCCTGAGGCACCCAGCTGTAGCTGAGGAGCTTTGTGAGGTCTTCTCTGAGCCTGGCTGCACGTCCCCTCTACCCTCCTCATCCCCATCTGCATCAGTCAGCTAGTCCACAACATGCTGAGTAACAAACAGCCCCAAGATCCCAGCTTCTTTGGACAATAAGTGTTTATGGTTCACGTGTTTGGACATTGGCTGGACTGCTCATTTCAGCTGGACTCACTCTAGGATGGGCGTGCCCAGCACTGTAGCCAGGGCACTCAGTCCTCGGTGTGTCTCACCCTCCCTATCCTCTGGGTCCAGTGGGCTAGCCTGGGCACGGCCTTCTCACGGCCCTGGCAGAGGCATAAGAGAGCAAGTGGAAACACACAGGGTCTCCTGAGTCTAGGCTCAGAATGGGCACATGGCCGCTTCCATCCCTTCCATGGACCAAGGCGAGGTTGTAGGGGCCTCTAGGAGGGGGTGCTGGTAGGGGAAGCAACGCACCCCCCTCAGGGTAGCAGCCTGTAGTCATTTCTTGTGGCCACAAAATGGGCAGCTTAAAGCAACAGAAACTCACTCTCTCCGAGTCCTGGGGGCCAGAGGTCTTCGATCAAGGTTCCAGCAGGCCTGCGCTCCCTCTGAAGGCTCTGCAAAGACTGCCTCTTTACTGCTGACCTGAACTGAGCAGGGTGAGACTGCTGCAAACCCTCACCTCCCAGGTGGAGCCAGTCTGAGTCCAGCCCGACCTGAGGCCCAGGTGCACATCTGAAGCTCCACAGCAGAGGAAGCCAGGCTGGGTTTGGGTTTCTGTCCACTTCAAGTGGAAAAGCCCCAGGGGTCCCTGCGGCCCTGTCCTCCCTCCCACAGGCTGCCACCCCCAACCTGCTGTGCATACCGCTCAGGGCCATGTTGGGGATACAGGGACAGTGCAGACAGGATCTCCCTGCCTTGCAAACACCCTTTTCTTTCTTTTTTTATAAATTTATTTATTTATTTATTTTTAGCTGTGTTGGGTCTTCGTTGCTGCATGCGGGCTTTCTCTAGCTGTGGCAAGCAGGGGCTACTCTTCGTTGCAGTGTGTGTGCTTCTCATTGCAGTAGCTTGTCTTGTTGTGGAGCAGGGGCTCTAGGCGCGTGGGCTCAGTAGTTGTGGCTCGCGGCCTCCAGAGTGCAGGCTCAGTAGCTGTGGCGCACGGGCTTAGTTGCTCCGCAGCATGTGGGATCTTCCCGGATCAGGGCTTGAACCTGCATTGGCGGGCGGATTCTTAACCACTGCGCCACCAGGGAAGTCCCCAAACACCCCTTTCTTGCATGAGCCTTCCACTCCTCCAAGGCTGGACCTGCTGGAAGACACCCTCCAAGGAGAATCAGGAAGCCGGGACTCCTGGGGCGCCCCAGACAAAGGATACTCAGGGCCCCCAGTGTGTGCGGCACGGAGTCAGGCCCACAGCTGCTCTTCTGGAGCTGCCGCACCCACGAAGGAGAGGGTACCAGGATGGCAGGAGGGAGCCTGTGCCTGGAGAGGCCTTGGGCCCAGGGAGGTGCACTGCCTGTGGGACTGGGCCCCAAAGCCTGGCCTTCTGCGATGGGTGGATAGGGGTGGCGGGACAGCGCTACGGGGTGTTGCCTGTGTGTCTCTAGCATGGCCAGGAGGCCGGGCAGCAGCTGTTAAGATAGAGCCTGGACAAACCCACGCTCCAGAGGGACCTCTCACAGCCGTCCCGGGGAGCCAAGCCCTTCCTCGGGGCTCCAGGAGGGGCAGGAGATGGAGGAAGCCCCTGGGGCTGCAGCCCAGAGCTGCCTGAGCCTCTCGGGGACAGGGGCTGGTGGGTCCTGACTCCGTGGGTGACGCTGGCAAGCCGGGCGCCTTGCAGGGCCCCCGGAGGTGAACTGATGGCTCTCGCTCTCACTTCCGCCTGCCAGAGCGCACGGACTTCTCACGTGGGCATCCCTGACCGGCCACTCGGCGAGGGGAATTCTGAGAAATGTTCCCACTCAGCTGGGTGAACCCAGCACGAAGCGCCCAACTGCACTTCGGGGAGGAGTGACATCTGAGTTAGGGCTGATGAAGAGGGAGGTTGTGGACAGGGTGGGGCAGTAGGGGGTCAGGACAGCTGGGCAGCCCCCGAGCAGCAGTGGCTCAGAGCCCAAGCACAGAGCAGGTCCTGAGCAGCAGGAATGAGTTGGGGGGGGCACACTTGGGATGAGCACACCCAAATTCCAATCCCCTGGATACCCTGCTCAAAACAGATTCTAGGGAATCCCCTGGCGGTACAGTGGTTAGGACTCTGCGCTTCCACTGCAAGGGGCGCAGGTTCCATCCCTGGTGGGGTAACTAGGATCCCACAAGCCTTGCAGCGTGGCCAAAAAAAAGGACAGAGTCTAATTTCAGTCAGAGGCCATTGGATTGGCGTAGCCTGGGCCCCTGTTGTGACAAATGGGAATATGGTCCCCAAATCTCTACTTCCTTCCTGCAGCAGGGCCACACACACACACACACACACCCGAGAATACAGCGCCACCCTCCCCTCCCCACGCTGGAGCGGCAGGCCTCAACTTCCTGCCCCATGGGTGGCAGTCTTGGTTGACAGACTTGCTTTGGACAGGACGTGAGCAGACATGATGAGGCTTAAACATAGACTTTCAAAGTGCCTGTGCAGTGTGGCTTGGCCCCATGAGTTTTACAAAGAAAATGCCTCAGGTAGCTCACGTCTTACAGCCTGGGTCCCAGAGAGAGACCCTTGAAACAGACCTGAACTTGACCCACAGTCTGAAGCTGAGCCCCTCCAGGAACCTGCAGCCCCACCGGCAAGAAAGAAAGAGTTATGTTCCAAGTCACAGAGATGCCAGGGGCTGTTTGTCACACAGCATTAATATGGCAGGAACTAGGACACCTGCCCATTCCGGGGCTAGGAGAGGGGGGAGCGTGCAGTGGGCCGTCCACCCCTCCCAGACTGCACCCATGGAAGGAGGCTATGGAGGCACGCTTGCCGGAAGGAGGTGGGATGGATACTGGGAAGGCGGAAACCAACATCATCTCTCACCGTGCTGGAGCAAACAGCTGTTCACAGACGGGGCAGCAGGGGCTGGCCTGTTAGCAGGAACTCATTTTCTGGCTGTCACCCTACAAGCGAAAAGTATGTTTGAACCCCAAAGGAGCAGCTGACTCTGATGATTTATAGGGCCTGAAGCGGCTCTGTGAGGGCAAACTGAATTCTGAATACAATTCCACACCAATTACCTCTGCTCAGAGCCTGACAGAAAAGCAGTGACTCTAAGACAAAGCCAAACAGCGGAGACTGATGGGGCTGACAGGCCACCCTGGAAGCAAATAACTTTCAGCGATGCCTCTCGGAGCTCTGCTGGGGAGGGCGCTCTGCTGTGTGTGGTGACCGGGCGAGGGCCTGGCTCTGGGGATGGGCCCAGGGGAAGGCTGGGCTTCTGGCCTCACGGCAATGGGCCAGCAGGCTGGGGGTGGGATGGGGGGCTTCTCTCTGGCAGCGTCCTGCCCTTGGGGAGGGTCCCCTTTCCCCTGTTGGACTGGGAGGGATGAGTCCTCAGGGATGGGATGAGGCAGGAGAGACCTGGCCTGGCTGCAGACCAGAAAGCTGAGCCCCAGGGGCATGGAGGGAGCTTGTGGGAAGGCAGAGAAGAGGGAGGAAATCAAGGTCATCAAGAGCCAGGTCCTGAGGGATGCATCTCTCGGGGGAGGTGGAGCAAGAGGCGAAGAAGCCCTTTCTCACGTGAACAAGAGGGGCGCACAGACCCGCAGCCCCGCTTGTTGGAAAGGCAAATCTCCAGGACCAGCTGAGTCTCTGGTACGGTAACAAGCCTCCTGCCTGTGTCACTCCAGGTGGAGTTCAGACCACCCACCACAGGGAGCGTCGTCATCACGCCCCCACCCAGGGTTTACGGAAGGGACAGCTGATGCAGAGAAGTGAGACCATCTGCCCACAGTCCGATGACAGAAGCTGAGGTTGGAGCCCAGGTCCTAGATCTGCCCTGCCCAGCAGAGTAGCCACCAGCCGCAAGGGGCTGTTTCATTTCAGATTAAAGTTAATAAATAAAATGTACAGTTCAGTTCTTCAGCTGCATGAGCCACATCTCAAGGGCTCAAGAGCCTTGTATGGCTGGTGGCTACTGGACTGGGCAGCATAGATCTAGAAAGTTCCCATCACTAGCATGGTGTAGAAGCTATCCCTTAGCCACTGTTGGTGTCCGCACTCCAAAGCCACCCCCCCATGTCTGTCCAGCAAGAAGAGAGCAAATGTGTGTGCAAGCAAACAGGTCAAAACGAGAGACACAGGGGCCCTGCCACCCCTTACACCAGCAGGGAGCGGAGGCGTCAGGCGCTCAGCTCTGCAGGGCTCCTGCAAACCCTGCGGAGCAGGTTTAGAGCCCTGGGAAGGGTACCCAGTCATTCTGTCACCATGTGCACAGCTGGGGGGAAAATGAGTACAAGGCAGGCAAGTAGGCTTCGGCCTCAGATCGCCCCACCCTGCCCCTCTCCAGAGGGGAGGTTCCCTGGGCCCAGAATCCTGAGGAGATGGCGGCAGCTGGTCCCTAAGGCGCTGGCCAGCCACCTGGAAATGAATCGAGGGAGGGAAACACCTGGGGGGGAGGGGGGTGCTCCCCAGGAGAGCTAAGAAACTCAGAGAGGAGTTCCCACAGGGCATCTACAGAGACCCCATCCTTCACCCTGAACGCACATCCAAGCGTCTTCAAGAACAGATGAGCAGACACAGTCATTTCTACACTTGAAAATTTCAACACTAGAAGCTGGACCTTCCCAAGCATTGCTCTAGGAGGGTGGGGAAGGGGTGACAAGGAAGGGCCCATAGGAAGCCCCTACAGTCCCCAAGGTCAGTTCAGCAGCCCAGGCTGCAGGTCTCTGAGGCCTCCGGAGCAGGTATGGGGCCTGGAGACCCCTCTGGGGATGGGCAGGCAGGCCCAAGGGCCTAGATCCAAATGAAACCCGAAAGATTTCCCCTGGGACCACCCCCCAACACAGATTTTCTGGCCTTCTGTCCTCAGAGGGGAATTAGGGGAGGACGAATGCAGAGAAAGTTTGCTGCGTTCCTAACAAGGCTCTGAAAAATCAAAAGGGATATGCTGCTGGGGGAAGTCAGAGTCATAACAAAATCTGGAATGGGAAGAGGGGGAGGGGGACCCTGCCCCCACCCCAGAGAGGCTAGGAGAGGCTGGGGGGAGGGCCCGGAGCAGAGGGAGCCTGGCAGGATGGGCCTGGGAGGACTGGAGGTTGGTCTGGAGGTCTGAGCTCCCCACCACCCCCGTATCCAGAAGTTTGCAGAGCAGCCTTCCCAGCCGCCCCCAGGGACAACCCTGCCAACAGCCTGTGACAACCCAGACCACACAGCTCCCTGCCCTGCGCACGCTGGGGCCCTGGGCTGGCTGCTGGCTGGCCCCCTCTCATCTGGTGGGTCTCAGCTCGAACTGCCACTCCTCAGAGACCTTCCGGGACCACCCCATGCGCACTTCCTGTGACACTTCCCGTGACACTTCCCTGTCAGTTTTCTTCAAGTTGCCCTTCCATATTATGTTATTTGGCTGCGTTCATGCTCTCTCACTTTTAAAAGAGCCATCTGTCTCATCGACTACTGCATCACAAACAGCGCTGGGATGGAGGGCATTTGGTAAATGTGTGCTAAATGAATTGATGACCTTAAGATTTGAGGAAGACAGCGGGCCCCTCCCGACCTGCAGTCGGTCCTCACCAGTCTCCATGCGTGAAAGAGGAAGGTCCTCCTAGACCTAGCTTTCAACTCTCAGGCTGCCCTTTCTCATCCGTTCCTGCTCTGGTGCAGCCCTGGATGGGGAGCAGCCCCTGCACCCCAAATTGCTGTCTCTGTGCCAACCAGGCACGCCCGGGGCCTCCCACCCAGAGGGGTGAGGTGGGGAACTTGACCCAGGAGAAGGGAGAGGGGCTGCACTTCGTGTAGAACTCCCCCTTCCCAGACTAGAACCCAGAGGTTGGGGTGCCTGGGCAGGGGCCGGTGGAGAGCACGGGGAAGCCGTGGAGGGGCAAGACCAGCCTGCAGGAAGCTCCCGGGGGAACAGGGGCAGGAGACACGTGAAGAAGTCCTGGACTGGGGCGCAGGGTAGTGAGGGGCCGAGAAACTGTCACCCGACTTTCACACGCCCCTACTCGGGGCGGAGGTGGTCTGTGCCCCTCCACAAGCAGAGTAAGACCCTTACCCTCCCCTGTATCAGGAGTGGCGGCGAGGACGCCCCACCCTCGGCCCTCGCATCAGGGCTGGGACAAGGACGCCTCATCCATGCTCACCCTGCGGGGGCGGGGGCGGAAGGGGGTGACGGTGAGCGTGGAGAGGCCCCCACTTTTCTGCTCATGCGCTCCCATTTAAAGATTCTTCGGAACGAGGCTGCGCCTGGGGAGGCGCAAAAACGCCCCCCCCACCCCGCAACTGAAACAGCGGGCAGCGATCCAACTCCCCACACCTCTCACTTTCGGGGACGCCTGCCCAGGTGCGAGCGGAGGGGCGGGAAGCGGGTCGGCCTCCCAGCTGCCTTCCCCGAGGGGCGGGATGAGGGCGGGGCGGAGCGCGGCTCGGGCGGGGCGGGGCCGGAGGCGGGGCGGTGGGGCAAGGCCGAGGGGCAGAACGCGGCCTGGGCGGGGCCAGGAGGGGCGGGGCCAGGACGGGGCCAGGGCGGGGCGGGGCTCGTGTCGGCCCTGCTGAAGCGCCCACTTCCTCTGGCGCCGGCTGCCTGGCGGAAGTACGTCAGTTGTTATCCGCTCGGGGCGCCGCTGCCACCGCCGCCTCACGAGCCCAGGCGCCTCAGCCCCGGTCCGCGCCCCGCCCGCCCACCGGGCCTCCGCCCAGCCTTCGCCCGCCGCCAGCCGCCCGCCGCCAGTCGCGCATGGGGCGTGCCCCCGGGTCCGCGGCCGACGGCCGCTGAGCGCCGGCCGCCCCGCCGATGCGCGCGGCCTCCCGCGCCGAGGCGCCCAGGCCGCGCCGGGCCCGGGGCTGAGGCCACCCGCGCGGCATGTCTGGCCCGGCCCGCTGCCCGCCGCCGCCCACGGCCGGAGTCGGCGCGGTCCGCACCGAGCCCGGCGGTGCCGCGTAGCGCAGCGGCAGCGGAGCGGGAGCCCGACGGCGCGGCCGCAAGGTCACCGCGCGCCATGGAGGCCAAGGTCCGCCAGAGCCGGCGCTCGCGCGCGCAGCGGGACCGCGGCCGGCGCCGGGAGGCGGCCCGCGACGCCCGCGACCAGAGCGCGTCGTCGGGGGACGAGCCCGAGCCCGGGCCCGGCAAGGAGAACACGGGCCTGCCCCGCGCGCCCCCGCCCCGCGCCGCCGCCGCGCGCCCCCCGCGCCGCCGCCGCCGCGAGTCCAGCTCGCAGGAGGAAGAGGTCATCGATGGCTTCGCCATCGCCAGCTTCAGCACGCTGGAGGCCTTGGAGGTAGGTGGTCCCCCCGCGAGCACGCTGCCGCGGGGTCGCGAGCGGGAAGCCCCTGGGGCATGGGCACACCCACCCCTTAGGGCTCCCCGGGCTGCGTGGGCCCCGCGCGCCCGGCGGGTTGCTCTTGGAGGACCCGGCAACGTGCATTGGGTGCAGGTGTGTTTGTGTCTTGAGGTGCTGGGGGGAAAAATCTCTAAATTACACTGTCCGAACTGGGGGCTGTCTGGCTACTCAGCCGGTCTTTTTTCAATTGTGTTTCTGTTGCCAAAATGTCACTTGATTCGGTTCAGGATGTGCTAGGGAGGTGGACACTGCTGGACTTGGTGGAGGCCGTGATAAAATGGATACATGGGGAATTCCTCCTGTTCCTCTCCTCCTCCTTGAGGTTTCTGTTTAGACGGGGAGAGGGAGGGTCATGTTTTATCCCCCTCTGTGCGACCGCTGTTTGCTGCGTGGTTAATAGGATGGCAAAAAAAAAGTTGTTTGTCTGGTTGAGGTATCATGGACAGTATTTGTTGAGCAAATGCTTCCTTTCTCGCCTGGAACCAAGAGAGTGGAGAAGGAAATGGATGCTGTCAGAGTTGGCAAGTGGACCGATTGGGCCCGGGTAGGAATGCCGCCTGGCTGCGGAGTCCCGTGAGCCCCAGCCAGCCCGCCCCTGCACCCTCCAGGGGCCCCAGGAAGCACTTATTTTGGGGGACCAGCACCCGCTGGGTTTGGGGCCCCAGGGACCGCTCAGTTAACAGCTCCCCTTTTCCTGGGGGTTGGGGCCAGTGGCCTAGGACTCAACCAGTCACAGAGGCTGAGCTTTGGGGGAAGGGAAGTCCCCACAGTGCAGGTCTCTGCAGTGAGCCCCCTCCCAGGGGTGCCCCGGGTCCGTAGAGAGCCTCAGGGTCAGGTGCTGGCAGCCAGGGAGAGGTGGCCCAGGGACAGGTTTGCCCCTTCTTGTCTGGGCACGTGGATGCACAGAGGTGGGGCACCTGTGTCAGGATCGTCTGTTGTGCACATCTGGGAGGCCTGAGATGCCTCCTGGGCCTAGGGGTCCTCAGCGAACGCGCTTTGGTGGGGTGTGGTGGCACGTGCCTTGGCTCCGTACTGGGCAGGGGAGGTCCCAGGGCTGAGTTTTCTGCCTTTGTACAAGCCAGGTCCTGCCCTGCGGCCTCTGAGAGGGGATACACCACCCACCTTCCAGAAGTGTACCCGCTCTGCCCCGTGGGGAAAAGACAGAACCCCTGCTGCGGCCTCCGAAGCCCTGCGTCCCATCAGCTGGCCTCTGCCACCTGCCATCCTCTCACACCGGCATATCAGCCCCTTTCGGGTTTTGCCTCAGGGCCTCCGTACTTGCAGTTCCCTCTGCCTGGGTTGTTTGGCGCCTTCTTGTCTCAGACGCAAATGTCACTCTGAGAGGCCCTCTCCGGGCATGGCCTGAAGCAGCGTGCCTTTCCCCCCAGCTGTCCATCTCCCCGTCTTATTTCACAGACTTTCTCTGCTGTCAGTTACCACTCTTTCCGAAGTTGTCTGCTCTGTTGTGATGCTCTCCCCGCCAGAACTTGTAGCTGAAAGAGAGCAGGCCCCATGTCTGTGTGTGTGTGTGTGTGTGTGTGTGTGTGTGTCCCCTGCGGGGTCCTAGTGCCCCATACGTGTTTGTGGAATGAACCAGTGAGAGGAGAAGCTGAGGTTCAGGACAGCTGCGCCCAGGGTCACTCGGTGCACCTGTCGGGTCCACACGCCGCCCGCAGTGGCTCTGGCTGCGCCCCTTCTGCATCAGGGGCCGGAAGGTGCAGCCTCGGCTTTAGGGGACTTCTGCAGGCTCAGCCCAGCCCGGCCGGGTCATAGTGAGACTGAGCTTGCGTTCTGCTTGGCGTTCACACAGCCGCACCACCCCAGGGCCACTCCGTGCCCCTTTCTCTGCCCTTCTGAGCCAGGGAGGAGCCTGCCTGCCTTGGAAAGTACGGGGCTTCTGGACGAGTCATAACTTCTCGACCAGCCCCGCTTGTTTGGCCTCATTTCTTGCTAAAGTGTAGTGGTTTTCCCCCAGAGTTCAGATAGTTGATAATGAGGCTGATAGTGACAGCTAGCACTCAGCAGATGAGTGTGCTCTACCGGGTGCTGTTCTGAGGCCTGCGTGTCCCCACGGCACGGATGGGGACATTGAGGCCCGGCACCGTGAGCGTTGAGGCCTCAGCCTGCCTGGCCTCAGAGCTCTGCCAAGCCCTTGGGGGTCCGTCTTGGCCTCCATGCGGACACAGGCTGCCACCCCTGGAGCATAACCTAATGTTGGATGTGGCCCTGCTCAGGAGGTGGGACCTGTGCGTGGTGCCAGTGTCCCTCAAGTTCTCCTTGCCTTTGTCCTGAGGATGCAGGCCCCAGTCTGGGCAGGGGGTCTCACACCTGAGCCCTGGTCCCCATCGGCTTTCTGAGTCTGCATCTATCTGTGTGGGGGCAGTGAGCAGGTAGCAGTGGGACAGCGGTCTTGTGGTTTGGGCAGGACTGGGGCTCTTTCTTCTGTTCTCACTGACCAGGGACATTTGGGACAGACTGATGGACAGCCCTTGCTGTCCCTCTGATTCCTGTGATGTCTCCACCTCCCAGTGTGTTGACCAGAGGTGATGGGAAGGCCCTTGGGGGCAGGCCAGAGCTGCACTGTGGTTCTCTCCCCAGGTCCTCTCAACCTTTCTTCCTTATGGCAGATCTGCCCTCCGACCGCAGGGCAGGTTGTGCGGGCCCCGAGGTCTCCCGGGAGTCGCCTCGCAGGCAGTCAGGACGTGCCCAGCAGACCTACTGTGCGCCTCCTGGGGCTTTCCCTCAGGGCCGCCAGCCCTTGCCCTCAGCTCCGTCTCTGCAGGTCTGGAGAGAAAGCATTTGCCGCTAGAACCACTCTTCTGGTTGGGCATCCATGTGATTCTTTGTTAACTTGCTTTTCGAACAGCAAAACACTTTTACGTGCTTCAAAAGTCAAGCTTTATGACAAGGTGTATTTTGAAAAAAGTCAGGTCCAAACTCAGCCTCCTTCAGTGACCGCTCTGGCCAGCCCGAGGCCTTTCCAGAGCATGTTGTGCGGCTGTAACCGCGCTTTCAGTCTTGTGTCTCCTTTTGTGCAGCAGGAAAAGGTTATTTACCACATCTGTACACATGTCCGGGAGGTGTGTACCCGGGAATAGAGATGGAAAGGAAAAGACCCCACATTTTAGCTGTGGTCGCAGGTGACTGCCTTCCTCTAATTCTGTTTCCTACATGCTGACCAACACGTGTTACTCTTATGAGCACAGGGCACACCCCGAGGCTGCACGTGAGCTGCTGCACGTGGAGTCCTGCCTGGGGAGCCCTGCCCCTGCTGCACTCCACGCGGGGGGCTGCCCAGGGGCTTGCTGTGCATTTCCCCTAAAAATAATGGCGCTCTTCCAGCTTGGGAGGCAAGCCTCACGCCCGCTGAGCGGTGGGATCAGGTCTGGACCTGGCCCTGTGGGGGGTCGGGGAGTCGGTGAGGGGTGCCGAGATGCCCCCTACCCCCGGCTACATCAGGAGGCTCAATGGTGGTGGTCTGTCTGCGCGCCGGGTTCAGCGGCCCACAGGGGCAGAGAGCACGTGGTCTGTGCTGGCTCTGGGTGCTCAGGGAGCTGGGGTGTAGTCCCCACGGCCCATGGATGGAAGCCCATGCTGTTGGTTTGCCTGCGGGGCCACGTGTCCAGCCCAGCCCTCTGACGGGGAAGCAGGGCTGAGACCACGCAGATGATTGGGCTCTGTGAGGAGAGCCAGCAGCCGGAGAAGCCTTCAGCTTGCAGAGCGTCTGAGCCTCCAGGCCAGAGCACCTCCTCCAGGCTGCCTTCTAGTCTTCAGATGGGGAAACTGAGGCTGGGCGGGGGGACAAGTCCTCGCCCAGGATCTGCCCGCCACAGTCCCAGTCCGCAGATGGGAAGAGGCAGAGGGTGGTCCTGCGTGACATCGAAGGGGCAGCCTTTTCCTGCACTGCAGGAGCAACGTTGTGGCCCGGGCCGGCTGTCCCACCTCTAGGGAAGGGCTGTCCCTTCTGAGCACCGCGGGGATCGACGCCAGACTGCAGAGCCCGAGGCTGCACCAGGCTGGGAGGGCTCAGCTGCGTCCCCCGCGTCACCACGTATCCATCGCGGGCAGTAGGATCACAGAGCGAACACTCAGAGGTGACACCCAGCGTGGAGGCAGCCACAGTCCTGACGGACGTTCAGCTCGTTACCCTCGCCTGCCCCTGAGCACAGGTGAGGGTCTTGAGCCCCATGCAGGGGGCCAGGGCCATCTCCTGCGCTCCGGCACGCTGGCCCACTCCCCTGCTCCCATGGCTGGGGCTTGCACACACAGCACTTGTGGCCCCTGGGCCTTGGTTTCCCTGTGTGTCCCACCCACGCTGTGAAGGCCGGCGGGGGGCTGACGACAGGACAGGTGGTGGACGTCCGTCTCCCCACCGCCACCGTCCTGGGCCTTGGTTTCCCTGTGTGTCCCACCCACGCTGTGAAGGCTGGCGGGGGGCTGACGACAGGAAAGGTGGTGGACGTCCGTCTCCCCACTGCCACCCTCTCCTGGGCGCCTGGAGGCTGTGCTGCGCCTGGGGCAGAGCGTCGTGGGCCCCCGCGGCCTGCAGCCTCCCCTTCCCACAAGCTGAGTTTGCCCCGGTGGTGCGGCCCGGGGGCAGCTGCACCCCGCTTTCCCTTTGCCCCACCCTGGCTTCTGGGCAGTGTGCGCATGTCTGCGCTGCGGAGGGCTGGGGGCCCGGGTATGCGTGTCAGGCGGGCAGAGTCGGCCTTCTGTAGGAGGGATGCTGGCGCTTGGAAACCACCCCTACCGTGGGCGTGGGGTCACTGTGAGCTGGGGGCCGCCAGAGTGACAGCAGTGGCACGCAGTGAGACACCCGCTGGGGGACACCACCGTCCTGGCCTTGACCCGTCTGGTTCACGTGCTCTGCGCAGAGCCCTGGGAGCGGGGAGCCATGGTCACGGGGGCCCTGTGCAGATGGGGAGAGTGAAGCATTGGCCTGGCCTCTGCCACTCACCTGGGGCAGGGCCCAGGTGCCTGCTGTGGTCTTGCTGCCCAGGCCGTGCTGCCCGCCTGCCTGCCGGCCCGCACTCCTCTGCCGAGAGCCCCTTTCTGCCTCCTTGGTGACTGGCGTACCTGCTGGCCCTGGTGCCCCTGAGGATGTGTCCCCAGGTGCAGCCTCGTGAGGCTCCTGGGCAGCCGGCCCGCCTCCCAGTCAGAGGCTTTCAGCACCGTGGGTTGCGTAGCTGAGCCGTGGCCCCCCTCATCCAGCCCTGGCAGCCTCCCTCTCCTGGACGGCTGCTCGGGACGGTCTCTCGTCGCTCTCGCTCCTTGCGGCCCAGGCAGCGGTGGCCCCAAGGTAGGCGAAGGCAGGCCCGCATGAGGCTGCCGGGCCTCTGGCAGCAACC
This sequence comes from Lagenorhynchus albirostris, assembly GCF_949774975.1. NCBI lineage: Eukaryota > Metazoa > Chordata > Mammalia > Artiodactyla > Delphinidae > Lagenorhynchus > Lagenorhynchus albirostris. The sequence goes on from NC_083108.1 coordinate 87,864,052, forward strand.
GCTGGCCACCAGGGAGGGCTCTGACCCGTCCTTCTCTCCTGACTCACTAAGCATCGATAAGCAGTGGCCGTGCCCGTGCTGGCTGCGGGCTTGGCTCCAGGCAGATAGGTGACTAGACTCGCCGGAGGCTGGGGGGAGGTCACGGGCTGTCATGACAGCGTCCGCCGTGCAGGCCAGGCGGCTGCTGGGCAGGAGCCGGCACGGGTGGGGCTCTCAGGTGGAGACGCCTGGGGAAGGTGGGTGAGGCGCTAGTCGGCTGGGGTGAGGGTGGGGATGTGGGTGGTCACTGGGGTCACCTGAGGCGCTTTCTCCCTCGGGAGCTGGAATCTGAAACCTGCATGGAGTCAAGTGCTTTGGGGACTTGGGGCAGATGTATTTGGCTCCAGTTGAGTGTGGAGAACCTTCCAGTGCCCTGGTTTCCCACAGTAGTCCTGGAAGGAAAACGCACTGCGCTACTCCCTTCATTCAGCTCACCAGGACTCTGTGTGAGTGTGGCGGGCGAGCTGATGGGATCCTGGTGCGCGCGGAATGTATGTGAGGGCAGGCACTGCCGGGTCACAGCCTGGCCTGGGGAAGCGTCTCAGTGGCCCCGGCTCTGCTCCTTCCTTGGAGCAGCCACCTGGGGCGGTCGCTGCCCTCTGGACGCCGCACGGAGCAGCACACGCTGACCGGCCGCAGGTGCCTGCAGGTCCCAGACGAGGGAGGGTTCTCTGGTGAGAGCTTAGCGTCAGCCGGTGACTGTGGTGAGCAGAGCCGCCATGCGCGAGGCACACGTGTGGCCCTGGCAGGGGGCCGCCACTCACACACCACTGCCAGGAAGGAGTGGGAGGCCCGAGTCCGGCCCGTCTGTGGTGATGCCGAGAGCCACGGAAACAGGAGCGACGGCCTCCGGGGCCTCGGCTCACTTCATCCTCCTAGCAGCCCTTGCAGTGGGTGCTTGCTGTTCCATTGTATAGACGAGAAAACTGAGGCATGGGGGTTAAGTCACTTTTTGAGTCTACAGGGCTGGCAAGTGGCAGCGCGGGATGGGAGCCAGGCACAGGGCGTGGGTCTGTGCTGCTCCTTGGGGGCTGGGGGTGGAGGCCATGTGACCAGAGAGCGGCAGGGCTCCCACCTGTCCAGCCTGGGCTTCACCTTTCTGGCCTAGGGCTGCGTGTCTGGCCACCCTGCCTTTCCTGTCCTTGGGAGGGAGGGGCCTCGCAGTTTCACGCTGAGTCAAGAGTTGACCCTGTGAGGATCAGGTTCCTGGTGGGTCCTCCAGACCAGCTTCCATGGGAGCTCCAGCCCTGCGTGGCCATCAGCCACGTCCTGAATCCTCTCCCCTGGCCCTGTCCCACTGGTCGCCCCCAGTCTGACATATTGTGCCACCTCGGGTGCCTGGCAGCTGCCACCCTCCCTGCAAATACTCTGCAGCCTTGGGTGGGGTGTTCTTGTGGCCCCAGGGCTCCCGTCTCTGTACGAGCCAATCCCCACAGGGACCGTGGGTCTGCCATGACCCCATCACTCAGCTGACCTCACACACCACAGCTGTCCCTTCTGCCCCCCAGCCCTGGACCCACATGCTGGTCCTCAGACCCTGGCAGGCCCCTAGCCGATGCTTTTCCCACGTGCTGCCTGGCCTGCCCTCAGCCCTGGCTCCGCCTGCGGCCCAGTGAGGATTTGTCAGACAGGAATGCTCATAGACTCGTCTGGATACAGCCAGGGGCCCCTGGCTCCAGAGATCACATCTCTGCCTGGCCCAGATCCCCTAGGGGTCCCTGTCTGTCATCTGCGGAATGAACCCACGTTCCCCTCGAGGCCTGGCCCTACCCATCTCCTCACCTCGGTCCCTGCACCCAGGAACGTCTGCCCTGGGGCCTTTGCCCAGCTCTCGCCGTCACCCAGGAGCAAGTTTAGGATGCTTCTTCCGAGGCCCTCCAGCCAGCTGAGGTGGCCAGTGAAGCTAGTGAGTGTCTCCCTCTCCTCACGTGTGGCCCCTGCCAGCCCTGTGCCTGCTCCGGGTCTCAGTTTCCTCGTCTAGGGAGTGACAAGGTGGAAGTACCTGCCGCGTGGTCCTGCGCCCTCCCCGTCTCCTCTTCGAGGCCCTTCTCTGAGCTTGTTTCTCTTTGTGCCCCACCCGAACGGAAGGCAGGCACGAGATGCTTCAGCAGCAGCGGCCCCGGCCCCCACAGCTTCCCCTGCCGGGCCAAGACAGTGTGGGATGCGCTGTCTTGGCGTGGAGGAGCTGGCGGTCATGCCGAGAGGGGCCTGGACAGACTGACGTCGCAATGTCACTGTCAGGACAGTGGCTGTGACCGTAAATCCCAGTCGAGTGCAGGGCAGAGGGTGGCCCAGGCCGCCGGCCAGGGTCGCGGTGGGGGACCCACACGTGAACATGGTCTTGGGTGGCGGCTCAAGCGGATCCACAGGGCGCAGACCTGGGCAGGCGGCCGCCTTCTTCCACCAGGCATCGTCTGGCTTGTCTTCAGCAATGGGGTGGGTCTGTGTTTTGTTTCCAGGTGACTTCTCTGTCCCGGCACACTGCGGGGGCTCACTGGATATGTGAAGGGGTGGGTACAGGGCCTGGGAGGGGCCTCCCTCCCGGAGGGGCTCCCCACTCACGTGCAGGGGGCTGGCGCTCGGAAAGCACTCCAGATGCCGTGGTCGTCCTGCTGGAGGCCCGGCTCCTGACTCCCGGCTCCCTGACCACCTGCCATCCAGCCATGCCGGCCTCACCAGGTGTTCAGCGGGCCAGCGGGAAACGGACCCAGAGGGACCAGGATGCAACGAGGCAGGTTCTGGAAGCTTCCGGAGCAGCTGAGATGTCAGTGAGGCCTTCAGGAAATGGTCCTCAAAGGCCAGGTGACTCAGGCAACATGACTTGCCTGGAGGGTTGGCACACTGGGCGTGGGGTTGAGGAGAAGACGGGCAGCGGTGCCTGTGCGGTGTGAATGTGACTTAGGCAGTGGACGGGTCAGGGAGGACAGTTCTGTCCCAGCAGCATAGCTGGAGGTGGTGACTGGACCTGGTCCCCACGCCAGGGTTGGGACAGCCGGGACAGCTCCCAGTTCAGCGTTCAAGCCCGGAGAGAGGTCAGCGGCAGGTGCTGGAGGTGTCCCCGGCCTTCCTGCATCTGGAGCAGGGCCCGTGGTGGGGGTCAGGCCAGGCAAAGGGACCTTCTCACCCCTCCATCCTGGCCCCGAGTCCACTGTGTGGGCAGGGAGGGGCTCTGGTGAAGGCTGTCTAAATGAAGGAAGATGCTGTCGTCATGGTTCACGGGGCCTCCTCAGTGTCTCTAGGACTTCCCTGATTTTGGCACTGGAGTCCCACGTCGTCACCAGAGCCTCCTTAGTCCCAGACAGGCGTGGAGAGTTGGTCACTTGGGGGTGTCGGGCACCAGTTGCTGGTGGGTGGTGCAGAAGCTGCCTCCTATCTGGCCAGGGGAAGGGGAGGGGGTTCCCGCTTGGGGAGAGACCCTGCGCTAAGCCACCTGCTCCCCCGAGCACAGGAAAGGAGCACCTGCAGTTGAGTCTCTGAGGAGTGGGGAAGGCGGGGCGGGGCCTGGGGGCTGCGGTTTTACCCTGTGTGGGGTAGGGGGAGTTGGAGGCAAAACTTGCAGGTGAGAGGGAGTGAGCCACGTGGGTGCCAGGGCAGAGGGAGCAGCTGCGCCAAGGCCCTGGGGCAGACGCGCTCTGAAGGGCATGCAGGTCGGGGGATGACAGCCTGCCCGGTGAGCCATGGCTGAGGCTCTGAAGGTAGAGTGGGTGGGGCCGCACTCAGACTGGACGTGGGTGGGATGTGGCGTGAGCTCCTGGAACCATGGAGAGCAGGTGCCTGAACCACGAGTCGGGAGGGCTGCTGGGGCCCTCAGGTCCAGAGGTTCTGGGAGAAGGCAACCTCCGCCACCCGCAGCCTCCTGGCCCCTTACGGGGATGGGTCTCCAGGCCTGGCCCTGTCCTAGGGTGACATGGACATCCCACAAAGCCTTCCTCTGGGAGGTGGAGGGACAGGTGGGGTGGGGGGCAGTGGTGAGGGCCCAGGTGGGCCATCTGCCTTCTCACCCCCGGCGGCGAGAGTTGCCCAAGTTTGGTGACGAGGGGTGAGTTCTATGGGCTGGGGCCCAGGTACTGGGGAGCAGACCCCAGCGTGGTTCACAGAGTAGAGGGGCCCCCGCCTGGCCAGAGGGGTGTGGCCGCGCCTTTGCCTGCAGGGTCTGGGGGCCTGAAAGGGCCTGATCCAGGTGGGAGCAGGCAGCCTCAGCCCCCCGGTGAGGGGAATCATTCCAAGTCTGTGTTTACTAGTTGTAATTGCTTTTATCTCTCCGCGGTCGGTTTACAGAAGCGAGTTAGAAATTGTATCGGTGCTGCATAGTCATCCTGCTTAGGGGGGTGAACAGGTGGTCACGTAAAATCGCTGCAGGAAGATCTAGTCTGATTTCACAGCAACGTGCCCACCCCCGCCCCCGTGGTCCGGGAGGGTCAGAGGGCCTGGCTACTGCGGGGGGCTTCGCTGCAGGGCCACTGCCTCAAGTCAGTGGGGGCCCGCAGTGTGGCTCAGAAGCGTGGCACGCCTCAGCCTCGCTCCTCCCTGCAGGCCTGGGCACAGCTGCCGCGCCAGACTACAGATGAGGAAACTGAGGCCAGTGAGGGCAGAACTCTGGCACTGCGTGTGCCCAAGCATGGCTGAACCTTCAAAACGGGCCCAGATACACCCCCGTGGGGCTGGTGTCACAGCCCCTCGAGGGCAGCCCCAGCCTCGGGCACCAAGCTCAGGCCTGGCTCGCGCTCACTAGCAGTGCGGTACAGAACAGAAGCCCAGGGAGCTCTGCGGTCGTTCTCATGGCAGTGGCTTGGGGTAGGGGCAGCTGCATCTGGACGCTGGTAAGCCCTGCTCCAGAGAAATCCTGCTGAGGTGGCGATTTTCCTTCCAGGAGAGGAAACTGGCAGGGCCCTTGGCTTAGAGTTCATGCTCTCGAACCTTCAAGCGGGAAACACTATGGGCCTCGCTTGGAGCCGGGACGTGTGCAGCACGAGGCCTCCTGCCTGCGGCAGCCAGGAGAGAGCCGGTGGTCCTGCCGTCCCCTCCGTCTGCACAAGGCCCACGCCTGGTGCACCTCAGCCCGGCCAAGGCAGGTGGCTTTCCTGCTCCCCCCATTCTTCCAGATGCAGGAGGTCCCGCCCTGGTCCCCACCTGCCACTGTGGGCTGTGGCCAGGATGGAGCTGGACTGAGTCCAGGCCAGGGGAGAGGCACTGGTGTTTCAAAGATTCTGACAATCTAGTTGTTTTTAATGAAAAACAACAGAATGCCAAAAACAGGTTTACAGAAGATGTGACGAGTTAGAACAGTCTGTGGTTGACAGACGCATCCTTTTTACCACATGAACGATGCGGTGGCCAGATGTGTCTGGAGAGATGACCTAGAATTTTCCTGAGGCCCTTCCAGAACCTGTGGAGGGGCCGAGGTGGGTCCCGGAGCGCGGCAGGGGCGGGTCTGTCTGAGGTGCTCACCACGTGAGTCAGCACCACGCTTGCTTCGCTGCACGTCTGCCCTTCCTTGTCCTTCTTTGTTCACAAATACTTGTTAGAAAGGCAGGTCCCAGGTGTCCCCCTGGGGCAGGCTGCCCCTGTAGATTCATGGGTAGTAGTGGACTCGTTCTCTGTGTTTGCTCGGACGCGCCACAGGCAGCCCTGTTCTGTTGCAGGGCTCAGACATGAGAGCTCAGAGGTCATCCCCCGGGCTAGAAGCAGTCTTTGTGACTTCAGCCAAGTAGGTCAAAAGTGGCCTCGGGTGGCCCTAGAAAGACCCTGAGGCGGGTCCTTGCTCCCTTCCTGCCCTGTAAAGGCGAGGCTCACCCCGCAGTGATGCGGGACGTGCGCATCCCAGGACCAGGTCGCACGGGGACAGGATGGTTAGTTACTCTTTCCGGAAGGAGGTGGCCCATGGGGAGGTCGGGGGAGATAACTTGCCACTTTCTGTGGCGATGAGAAGGTCAAGGTGGCCCACGGTGGGGGGGCTCCGAGGTGTGGGAGTCGAGAGGCCCGTTGTCAGGGCAGGCTTGGGCCCGGGGCCTGACCAGAACGGCTGCAGCCCAGAGACTCGCGTCCTGCCCGGGGCCCCAGGGTCTCCAGGGTCCCGGGTGTGCAGGGCGGGGTTGCCTCAAAGCCCCACCTCCCCACGCCCGCGGGGCCCCTCAGGTGGCGCCTGCCCGTGCCAGCCTGGCCCCAGACGGGAGGCCGTGTGGATGGGGCTGCATTTCCACCGCAGACTGAGTGCGGCAGGCGTCCCCTGCATGCGGGCGGGCCTCGTCCTGTCTGCTGAAGGCCTGTGTGGAACCAGGAGGCCCGCCCTGCTCCGAGGAAGAGGGGGCTCCTCCTGTCTGACGGGGGCCTTTCCTCCACCTTCAGACTGGAACTACTCCCGCGGCCCTCTGGGGTCGCGAGGCCGCCCGCAGCGGGTCGCCTGCACGGTCGTGCCGCCGCCTCCTTCTAATCGAGCTTCGCCTGCGCACGCACGCTGTGGGTCTGTTTCTCTGGAGGGCCCTGGCTCATGCACCCCTTACAGCGTGGTGCCTGGGGACTTGCCCTGTGTCTCCCTGGGGCCTCTGACCGCAGCCTGCTGGGCCCACCCTCTGCACCACGATGGGGCTGGGTGGAGGTGGGCACCCACGGGTGGGCAGTGAGGCTCTAAGGTAACGGCCCTGCAGGCTGGCGCCCCGTGGTCAGGAGGTGACATCCAGGGTGGACAGGTAGGGACTCTGGGGGCCTCGCTGCTCTCCGGGGCCTGTGTGGGAGCAGCCTGTTAGCAGTGAGACCCTTGTGGGCTGGGTGACCAGGAATATCTCTGGACCTCTCTGGGCCTTGGCCTCTGTCTATAAGGGGGCTGACATTCATGCGTCACGGGCACACCAGGAGTCAATACGTATTAAGTACTTTGCGTGTGGAAAGCGAGCCACCTTCACCAGTGCTTCCTCGTCACCGGAGGGACAGCCTCAGCGTTCTTCGCCAGGGAAGCCTGTGGCCATATCCTGGGCCAGCTGCTGACCAGTAGAACCTCCCTCCTGGCATCACCGTCCTGAGGAGACGGGCACCAGAGGGGGAGCATGGAACTCCTCGTCACTTCAGGGACTTTGCACTGGCTGCTCCCTGAGGGAGGCTCCCTGGGCTCTGACCAGGGGTCGTCCCCAAGCATCCTGAAGTGGCTCCTTCCTTTCCGCTTCCCTGCCTGTGTTACCCTCCTGCCTTTTTGGGTGTCGTGACAACTCGCCTGTTGGGCCAGCTCCCTCCTGATCTGGTCCCAGGTGCCTGGAGCCAAACTAGCCTAGAGTCGGCGCTCACTGCCAGTTTAATGAGTTGGCCTGTGAGCAGGGCCGGTGCTGGGAAGTCCTGGGGTCAGCAGGGGCTCTGTCGGCAGGGCATGAGGGAGAGTGACCCCCTCGGGCTAAGATGAGCTGGTGCCCTTGGGGTTCTGGCAGTGGCCACGGAAGTGCAGATGACCTGTGGGTGTCCCTGGGGTCTGATAGCCCAGAGTGTGAGCATGGGGAAGGGTCAATCCTGCATCCAGGACGTTGGGGTCCCACCTGCTGCTCAGGCAGAAGCCTGTGGAACTTCGGGCAGATCCGTGCGTGGCGGGAGTGCTTCTGCGTGGAAGGGTGTCTGGCCTCACAGGTGCACCAGGACGAGCGTCCTGCCTGCGGCCTCGCGGCCCAGCTGACCTTCAGGAGCCCCAGCCCCACTGGCACAGCATCCCTCTCTCTCTTCCTGGCTGACGCCGAGTCAGCCCCTGAGTTGACACTGGGGACAGGGCAGGGGTGCAGGGCGTGCAGGAAGGTGAGTACGCCAGCCCTTGGTGTGGGGTCGGAGGTCAAGGGGTGCCACATGCCCCCTCTTGAGAAGCTGTGGATGGCCCTTCCCTCCCCAGATCCTGCTTGAGCCGCAGGTCTGTGTGCCCATGCATTTGGGCCTGGGAGAGGAGGGGCATCTGCTGCCGCCGCCTTGTGCAGACACGACTGTGTGCAGCCGCCGAGGGGGGTGGTCAGTCAGCCTGCGATTGGACATGGCTGCTCCCAGGCCAGGCCACGGGCCACACCAGGCGGGGCAGCTGGGGGGCTTCCGTGCCTGGAGGGACAGCTCCAGTCTGGCTGACCTCATTGGCACTCCTCTCGAATTCTGGGAATTGTGGCCCCCTTCACTGGACGGGAGGAGGGACGTGGGGAGTCGTCTTGAGGTAGCTGCTGGCTCCAGGTCAGAGGAGCCCACGCGGCAAGCACAGCACATCCCTTTCCCTGCCGCCAGTCCAGGGGACCACAGCAGGCTGGGACATTGGTCCTTCCTGCCACCTGCTTAAGTGGCTTAGGGACGTTTCCTGGGGGGCCGTGAGGGTGTCACCTGGGATAAGTCACCATTGCCCTCATTCAGGCTTTCCTCTTCCCCTCCTTCGTGGGCAGATACTTTCGGAACCTTCTGGGTCCCTTGTTGGCATTTCCTTAGCTCTCTCTTTAGCAGCCCAGTGGCGCTGGCACTGCCCCTGGTTCCCCCATGGGCCCAAGCAAGAGGCCGGTGGGTGCACCTTCCCTCTTCACCACCAGTGAATGCCAGGCATCTCTGGGCACATTGGCAGAGCTGCGGGTGGTGGTGGGTCCAGGCCCCCTTTGCACAGTAGGAGCTGTGCAGGCAGTGCAGAGGCCCAGCCGCCCGTGGGGATGGGAGACCATGCTGCCGTTGTCGGCATCGTTTTAGCACGTGCTTATTAGACACCCACTGTGTGTCAGGCCCGGCTCCAGGCACTGGGCACAGCTGTGAACAAGGCAGGCCCAGCTCCCTGCTCCAGGGGTGACGTCTGGGGTCGCTGCAGCTCTGCACACCTGGCTGACGTGGAGACTGCTTTCCCAAGACGGGCTCCCATTGGGTCAGGATGCCAGTTGGGCATCCTCGAGTTGGGCTGATAAACCCACGGGTGGCTCAGGACCAGGGGACGGGGCAGCTGGAGTTGCAGCATCTCTGCCTGCAGCCAGCTACTGCGGTGATGGCCCTCAGCCCAGGGCTCGCCCCGGTCTCAGACCAGGAATCCAGAGGGTGCCAGGATGGGCCATGCCTCCTGAAGGCCAGCCCAGCCACCAGTCTCAGCAGCTGCTTCCTGCTGAGCTTGGGTGAGGCCTCACACTGGGCCAAGGATCAGGGCCCCACGTTACTGGCTGGGCTCCTCGGGAAACTCACCCCAGTCACCCTCCCCAAACCCCCAGTCCTGACAGGCCCACCCACGCTCATCAGACCCGTCTGCCGCCTACCCATTCACCCATCTCCCTTCATTCCCCTTCATGTGGCCCTCCCAGGATGGGAGGCTCCTTCCCGAGGTGTGGCAGCCTGACAGCCCACTGCAGGGGGGTGGCGGGGAGTGGCACCTCCAGGTAGGTGCTGTCACATGCCCAGGGCCCCACCTTCGGCACAACGTGGTCTCTCATGGTGTCACTGGTGGGATAACACTTGGAATCGTGTCACTGCCGATTAACTGGCTTTGTCCTTCCTCACCCCACAGAAGGACATGGCCCTGAAGCCACACGAGCGGAAGGAGAAGTGGGAACGTCGCCTTGTCAAGAAGCCCCGTGAATCAGAAAACTGCCCGACTGCAGAGCCTGGTGAGAACGGGCGGCCCCTGGAGGCAGGCAGCTCCGAGCAGGACCTGGAGCCCACCTGCGACCGAGGGGAGAAGAAGGCCCCGCTGCAGCCCACCAAGCAGGTGAGCGCTGGGCCCTCCCACTCCGAATCAAGGGCTCCCGGGCGGCCGGGGGGCCACGGCAGCACCTGGACACCACCCGTCGGCATCTGGGCCTGCCTGGCAACGCGCTCCATTGTTGTCGGGGGTGGGGTTAGGGGCATACGTGGATTGGGGCCGGGGGCAGCCGCCTGCCGGAAGTCTGAGGGTGCTGAGTGGAGGCAGGGGACACCCCGGGTGGGGGGTGGGGGTCACAGCCAGAGAAAGACAAACCAGGCCAGGAACCCAGGAACTGGGGGCAGGGGGTGCTTGGCTCAGGCGGAACTGGAGGGTGCACCCGCTGATAGGCTGGCCCCGTTTCCCCATTGCGTCTGTCAGGCTCCGCCGACTATGGGGTGTCCAGCGTGTCTGTAACGCGTGGGGACCAGGCTCATTGCTGGGTGCTCTCCATGTGCTAAACTTACGCGAAACGCAGTGGGTCTGCGAGACAGGGAGGGAGTCACATCAGTTGTGGTTGGTGGACCAGGTGCAAGGAGCAGCCCTGCTGGGAGGGGCCATCCTTGCTGTCACCCAGAGCCCAGCTGGCATGGGGCAGGGAGACTGGGGCCAGGGGCTTTCTCCCAGGGTACAGGGTTCTGTCCTAGGTGTCGGCTCAGCACTACAGCTGTTTTCCTCTCCAGGGACTCACTGGTTTGCGCCTTCTTTTCAGAGAGGGGTTCTTCTTGGTGTTTCACACTCCACTTTCAGCTCCCTTGGGGATTGGAATGCTGGTGAGGGGGCAGCATGTCTCAGGGGCCTGGGCTGGATGGGGGGTCTACAGGCACACCTGCCCAGGTGGACACGTGCTCTTTCTTCCATGCAGGTGTGCTCCCCAGAAGGGGGGCCGCTCCCAGCCAACCACTGGGACCAGAACGGCCCGGCCCAGCGCCAGCAGCAGCTCCAGCCCAGCCAGCCCCAGGGGTCACTCCCAGCCCCGTGTCAGCGCTGCCAGCCCCGTCGGGCTCTCCCGGACCCTGGGCAGCCCTTCCAGCCCCAGCGGCCACTCCCGGGTCAGCACAGCTGGCCCCAGCGGTCACTTCTGGGCCCAAGACAGCCCAGCCAGCCCCGGCGGTCACTTCTGGGTCCAGGTCAGCCCTGCCGGCCCCAGCAGCTGCTTCCAGCCCCAGATCAGCCCTGCCGGCCCCAGCGGTCACTCCCGGCTCAGCCCCGCCAGCCGCGTTGGGCACTCCTAGCCCCCAGGCAGCGCTGCCGGCGCCTGCGCTCCCTCCTGGCCCCGTGGCAGCGCTGCCGGCCCCTGCGGTCCCTCCTGGCCCCGTGTCACCGCTGCCGGCCCCTGCGGTCCGTCCTGGCCCCGTGCCACCTCTGTCGGTCCCTGCTGGCCCTCTGGCACCGCTGCTGGCCCACGCGGTCGTGGATGGGCCCGTGTCTCCGTGGCCAGCCCAGCAGGGCATCCTCAGGACAGCGGTGCCGGCCCCCACAGTCACTCCTCGTGCTGCGCCCACGTCGCCGGCCCGCCAGCTCACTCTCGGGCCAGTGCTGCTGCCCCCGGCGGCTGTCCCTAGCCCCATGCCAGCCCCGAAGGTCCCTCCTGGGCCAGCCCAGCCGCCCCCGGCGGTCCCTCCTGGGCCTCAGTCAGCCCCAGCAATTAGTCGAAACCCCAGAGCAGCCTGGCCCCCCCAAGCCTTCACTGCTGGGCCCTGGACAGCCGTGCCAACAAAAGCGGCCACTCATGGACCCAGAACAGCCTCACCCGCCCAAGCGGCCACTCTTGGGCCCAGAACAGCCGTGCCGACGAAAGCGGCCACTTCTGGGCCCGAAACAGCCCTGCCAGCCCCTGCGGTCACTTCTGGGTCCGAGCCAGCCCTGCCAGCCCCAGCCGTTACTCCCCATACCTGAGCGCCCGTCACTCCTGGGCCGGCCAACCCCGCCCCGCCGGCCTCTCCTGGGGCCCCCGAGCCAGCCACGGCAGTCCCTGCTGGACCTGGTCCGGGCCCATCAGCCCCAGCTCTCCCTCCTGGCCCCAGGCCAACCCTGCCGGCCCCTGAGGTCACGACGGACTCGATCCTCCACCCCTGCAGTGGCCCGCCAGGCCCCATCTGTGAGCCCTGGAGCCTGACGCCCGTTTTCCCAGACCACCCCAGGTGTGGCTGTGCTGGGCCGGGCCAAGGCCCCCTCAGCCTGTGGCCCGAGATGTGTTGTCAGACTGGCCGGAGGCCTTCTCCGGACAGGCCGGGCCGTTTGCGGCTGGAGGCTGAGGCTCAGCAGAGACGGGAGCCCCTGCAGGGCCACCACCGAGCCGAGGCCCCCCACGCCGGGAAGAGAGGAGAGGACCACAGCGCCTTCCCACCTCCCGCCAGGCTGGCCCCCGCCGTGCCCGCTGCTCTGTGACGTGCACGCGCCCGGGAGAGGGCACACAGCCACCCCCGAGGCTCAGGCTTGTGGGGTGGGGGGTCCTTTAGCATCTCTCTGTGCCTCTAAAGTGCCCACATGTCCTTGGATGTTGGACTTCCACGCCCGGGTGTGCTGCCCAGCCAGTGTGTGAGTTTGTGTGTGCATAAACACGGCGTGTGTCTGCCTGTGCGTGGAGTGTGTGCGTGTGTGATTTTGGGGGGCGTGCCGGCTGTAGGCCTTGCCCTCCTTGGGCCCCACCCCATCTGGCCAGTGTGCATTCCCGTCCCCCACCAGGCAGAATGTGGGCACAACCAGAGCCAGGCCTGAGGTCCTGCCGCTTCCCTCTGCAAAGGGTGATGTTTGCCCAGCTCTAGAGTCCTGTGACTGTGGAGAGGGGACGCGAGGGATGCTCAGGGCTGTCTGTGGTTGAGTAGCAATTACTGGTGAGACAAGAGGCTCCCCCTCAGGACTCTTCTTCCACCCCAGTGACTGAGCACTGAAGCCGGGGGCGGTCTCCTGTCCACCCCCCCAGCTTTGGACCAAGAAAGCCTGCAGGGCCTGAGGCCATTCCCAGAATGTCCCCTCCCAGCATCCCACTCGTCCCCTACAGCTTTCCGGCTCCGGGCCCCCTAGGACGTCCCCGGTCAGGACAGACCTCACACTACAAACCTTTCTCTGCTTCCCCCCACTCCCACCCGACCCGCACCTGCGCTCAAGGGCCACCACCCCTTGCCCCTGACCTCTGGCTCAGGGCAGCCCCGCACTAGTGCTCCTGGAGTCCTGGGCACAAGGTGGGAGAGCAGCGTCGGCCACCAGGGGTGCCCTGGCCAGGCTCCCACGCAGTGCTCTGTGCGCCCAGTCTCACCCGGCTGTGACAGCCACCTCTAATACCGACCCGGTTCATGGAGGCCACGGAGGTGCCCCCCGGTTTCCAGACCCGAGCCTTCCTCCCTGCTTGGTCATGAGGACCCTGGCCCTCGGGGGGTCCTGACACCCAGAGCAGAGCCTACAGATACCTGGTCTCCCTCCCAGAAACATGGGGCTTATTTTTCTGATTAAAGAAAATAAAAAGTGCTGTGCCATTATTTTTATAACAGCATCAGTGTTTGTAATTTAACAAAGTATGTGTCGTACTGGAAGTGCTTTACTCTGACAAGTGGTTTTCTGCACATCTGGACTTGCCTGTCGTTCATTCCATTCCGGCTGAGCTGCAGGAGAGCAGCCAGGGGAGGGGGTGCCTGGCCTGGACCTGGCTCACTGCGTCACATGGTGTGGGCTTGGGGGGACTCAGCTCGCCATAATCACCCTCCAGGCCTCCCTGGCAGCCTCCTTGATGGATCAGCTCCACCTGTCCTGTTTCGGAGCCCCGGCTCTGGAAGGGGTCTTTTTCTAGATGCCACTGAAGGCGCTTCTGAGGTCTTGTTGTTGACCCTTCACGTTCATTCCCACTGTTCCCTGTCATCATGCAGTGAGGGTGGCAAGGCTTCAGGCCACCCCCTCCCTCCCAGTGCCCTGAACTCCCAACCCAAGGGGCAGCGCGAGCATCTCTGCACCGCCCACGCCCCCGGCCCCGTGCTCTTGTCTGGGCGTGGCACGGGCAGGCCAGGACTGGACGGGTGCAGCTGCTGCCTTTATAGGCCTTTCTGCTCTGGGCATGTTGGCTGCAGTGCTTGGGTGCCACTTAGTGGGGGAGACAGGACTGTCGGGGCACCATCTCTGATGGCAGAAGGGGGGTGGGGAAGAGGGCTGAGCCCACAGGGACACCACGGCTGGGGCCGCCCTCCTTCTTCCCCTCCGGAAGGGCCCCGACTGTGGGGGAGCTCCGAGGTGACTGGGGTGGGGCTGTTCCCTGTGTGATCGCTGCTGAGGAAGGGGCTTGGCTTCTGCCTGAACCTGCAGGGGCCCTCTAACCCCTACGGGGCTCCGCATGGCTGCAGCTGGCCTCAGGTTCGAAGTGCTGGGACCTTGAGGGACGTGCACTTTGGCGAGGCACCCGCTGGCCACGGAGGGGACTGGGCTGCGTGTGTCGTGTCCTGGGGGACCCGTGTTGCCATGAGAAAATATAGGTCCAGTGTGGCCAGATCTTTGTTTCCGCGAACAACTGGAAACCTGGGTTTTTCTGTGGATTCAGTGAGTTTTGAAACTTTGGTGGCTAATTCTAATTTGATGACTCACCTTGTTGGCCAAAGGACACAGCTGTGTGGGCTCTGCGTGGCCTGGTGGCAGAGGTTGGGGCCCTGGCAACTGACCTGGCCCCGAGGCCAGGGGTGTGGGGTGTGGCCCACCCCGTCATAGGGAGAGTAGGGCAGCCCAGCCTGGTGGGTGGGGCTGGAGTGAGTCTTTGGGGGTGTCGTGGGGCTTTGGGGGAGGCCCCATGCTGCCCCAGGGAGCCCTCGGACGGAGACCAGAGCCTGGGCACAGTGCTCTACTGGGACCTCTCCTCCGGCCCTGCAGCCCACCTCCCCTTCTGCAGACTGGGCTGTGGGGAGGGGACAGGCACCTTCTGGGCAGGAGCCCCTGACTTGGTGCCTGGTCCCTGTTAAACCTGTGATGGGCAAGGGCAGTGGTGGTTGTGATTTGCTGCCAGGTTGAAGAGGGAGGGGTGACCAGGTGGTCCGTCCAAAAGCGGCCAGAGATGGAGCGTACTGTGCAGGTGCTTACTAAGGAGACCCCTTGGGATCCAGCCAGTGGGTGGCAGGGCAGCCCCGGGAGGTGAGCGTGGGCGACCCCTGATGAGTCCCTGGCCCTCAAAGAGGACCACACGCCACTTCCAGCGTCCACCTGGGACGCCCAGTCCCGGCTGGCAGTTTCCTGGGGAGGATTGCTTGTCTGCTGCCGTGCGCAGGCCTTCCCCATGTGCGTGTGCACGCACCTCTTCTGAGCACAGAGGTGCTCCACACGTGAACGCCTGGTCACTCCCAACAAGATCTACTCCATCACGTGGGAGACACTCTGGGGAGGACAGGCCCCTGGACCGGCCGCTCCCCGCACGAGGACGTCGTCAGCACCTAAGGCGCCGACACTGAGGATGCGTCCCGACTGAAGCAGATCACCTGCGCCCCGTGAAGCCTCTGTCCCTGCAGACACGGAATGTGACTCAGTCCCCCAGTATGTTAGGAGAGGCAAGCGTGTGTCTGGTGTGCACAGACGTCTGGCTGGCCCGCCTCCCCCAAGCCAGGGGCTGCATTGACCGCAAGACACCCCTAGCAACTTGTCAGAGCGGGGGTGGTGGTGTCTAAGGAAGATGGTGTCCATGTCCAGCCACCTGCCCTTGCCTGGGGGGCTTGGCAAGAAACCTATCCCAGGGGTGGGACTGGGGAGGTTGAGACTGAGGGGTGCACCGCCCAAACCCCTGGGGGGGTCCCAGGGGCCTTGTCAAAGGCAGGTCCTGACCCTGCAGGTGACGCTTGGAACAGCACACTCTTTGATAGGACTGTAATAGGAGCCACATTACAAGTATGAAGAGAAGAGACAAAATTAATCCTAATATATTTTAGATCCATGTACCGTCAGCTCTGTGTATCCGCGGACGCAGGGGGCTGACTGGGCTACATCATTTTATATGAGGGACCTGAGCAACCGTGGATTTCGGTATCTGCAGGGGGCTCCTGGAACCAGTCCCCCACGGACACCGAGGGACGGCTATATTCTAAGTAGTATCGTTTCAACATGTAGTCACTATGAAAATTATCAATGGGATATTCCAGTATTTTTGTACCAAGTCTTGGAAAGGCAGCGTGTATCTTACTCTGCCCTTATGCAGCCCTTCCCAGTAGAGACTGGCCTCAGACTGGTCCAGTGTGTCTCAGAACCGGCAGGGTGGGGAGGTGAGCTTCCCAAGTTCACTTTCTCCCCACACTTGCTCCTCTTGTTGGTTTCCTCATTCTCTCGCTCAGCCAGCCTTGGTTTGACCCCTCACCACTGGACCGCAAAGCCGGGCGCGTGTCAGCCTAGAACCTCCCCTTGAGCACCAGGCCTGTGTATCCAGGGCCGAGACCCTCCACTCAGATGCCACAGCCCCGCGCTGAGTGAGAACAAGCCAGAACACAGCTCTAAAGCTTCCCCGCACTTCAGTGGGGAGCCTTGCGTCTGCCCCAGTGATTGGGCCAGAAACGGGGAGCCACCTTCCACTGCTCACTCCCCTATCCAGGCCAGTCCTTTGCTTCTGCCTCCTACCTGTCCTTATGAGCAGGGTTTCAATAGAAAATTCAAATGGAAACAAAAATTCACCATATAGAATGTGTGGGGTGCAGCTAAAGCAGTGTTCGGAGTGAGACCTCCAGCTTCAGTGCTCGTGTTACAAAAGAAGACGGGTTCAAGATCAGTGACCTGAAGAAGCTAGAAAGAGAAGAGGAAGGAATCCTAAAGAAGAAAGGGGCGAATGCAAATGAGCGTAGTTAGTGAACCAGGAAGCAAACGATAGAGAAAATAAAGCCAAAAATTGTTTCTTGGAGAACATCAGCAAAATTGAGAACTCCCTAGTTAAGACTGATCAAGCAAAAAAGAACGCAGATTACCAGTGTTAGGAACGGAAAAGGTAGTAACACTGCAGGTGCTACAGACGTGGAAGGGATGGCGCAGAAACGATTTTATTCCAGTAATTGAACAACCTAGGTGAAATGAACAAATGTTTTGAAAAATACAACTTGCCAAAACCGACATAAGATGAAATAGGTGATCTGAATAGTCCTGCACCTGTTAAAGAAACTGACTTTGTCACCGGGTGCCGTGCCTACCCGTCACGGCCAGCCCACCACCATCTCACCAGCAAAGAGAAGCTGACCTCACAGTCGGCCCAGGGACTGTTCAGCGACCACGCCTGTGAGGCAGCGTGTTGCTAGTGCCATTTTCAGACGAGGGCACTGAAGCAAAAAACAAGCAGCAACAGCAATAACAACACGAGGAAGCATCTCTGTAACTTGCCCAAGACAAGCAGGAAAAGTGGCTGAGCCAGAATTCAAACCAGGTGGCTCGGCTCCAGAGTCTCTGCCCTTGACCCTGACCTTTCCGTGGAAGACAACAGCAGCAGCTGGCCGGCCCCCGTCTCCCTGCCTGTCTTCGGGCAGCGAGGTTCCTCTCAGGAGCTCATTTGAGCATGCCCTTCCCTTGCTGAAAGCGTTCTGGAAGGTCCCCTCCACCCTCGGGAAGTCCTGGCTCCTGGATATGGCCTGAGCTCCCCCTGCTCCCCGCCCCTCAGCCTGCCTCCCAGTTCACTCACCCTGTGGCTCAGCTCCCGCGCCGCCCACCCCTCCGCATACGCCCTCCCTCCCCTGTGCCCGTGCCCCTCACCCCCGCTTCTTTTTTTTTGTTTGTTTTGTTTAATTTTTATTTTGACTGTGCTGGGCCTTCGTTGCAGCACGTGGGCTTCTCTAGTTGCAGCGCGCGGGCTTAGTTGCCCCGCGGCATGTGGTGTCTTAGTTCCCCGAATGGGGACCCAGCCTGCGTCCCCCGCATTGGAAGGCGGATTCTTAACCGCTGGACCACCAGGGAAGTCCCCCGTGCCCCTCTCTTTCAGCTCACCCTTCTGCGGGGTGGTGATGACCCGTTTCTCATCTGCACCCCTCCACCAGGCCTGGTAACCCCGAGGCTGGCAGAGGGCTGGGCCCCTGAAGCCTCGGTAAACGCCGAGAGTGAGACAGAGAGTTGCAGAGTCCTGGGCGCACCCCACGTTGGCCCGTCCGTCCTCCTCACCATCACACCTGTCGGCCGGGCCCACATTTGTTTGCCAGTTTGTCACTTACAAGACAGTTTCCGGACTGGGCCAGGTAGAGTCCTTCCAGAAGATTCACACCTGGCCTCTGGCAGATGAGCACCGTGGTGGGGAATAAGCTCTGACACCTACTAGCGGTGTGGCCTCGGGCAGGTGACTGCCCCTTGGTGCCTCAGTTTTCTCATCTGTACAGTGGGGTAATGACACCCCTCCCTAAGGGTTTTCGGTGAGTCAATTTAAAGTCAGAACCATTCTGGGTCCTGGCTAGCTGCTGTAAATGCCTGGCTCCTTTAATGTGCATGGTTTCTCCCACCTCCACCCGTTCTGAGGCCTGGGCTGCAGCTTGGGGGGGGGGCAGCCGCGGGGGGCTTTCCTGGGTCGTTCTTCATCCTCTCCCCCTCCCCCCCCATCATGCCGTCATCGTCATCGTGGGCTCTGCGCCAGCCTGGCTGGGACCACACACGCGGAGGTGCAGTTCCAGGGTTAGGCGCCCGGGCTCTGCAGTGGCCCCAGGCAAGGACTCCTCCTTTCAGATGGCCTGTCTCCTCGTGTGTGAAGTGGGGCTGTCAATACTGCATGCGCCTCAGGTTGCTGAGATGAAAAGCTGAGTTGGCGTGCACGGTCCGTGCTAGACCCGCTCGTTTGCTGCGCTTACCGTGGTTGCTGCTTTATCGTTATTCCCTGTAGAAGGGTTCCTCCTGCCTCCTGGGTGAGGCCTGGCCGGGCGAGGCTCAGCTGTGGCCTCCTTGGCAGGCTCACCTGGCCCCATCCTGCAGGGGGAATCCGGCGGCCTGGCAGGGCCTAAGGGCAGAGTGCTTGGCATTTCCGCGGCTTTGGCGCCTGTGCCCGGGGCCTGCAACATGGGCCCCCACCCCAGACGGGACCCTCATGCGGATGGAGCATGGGGGACTTGCTGAGGGGCGCTGTTGGGAGGAGGGCGGAGGGGAGCGGACGCCTGGGCGCGGCCGGCACCCACCCCACGCCCCCGGCCCGCCGTGCTGTCACAGCCCGTTCGGCGTGTACTTCTTTGGGCTCTGTTGTCAGTCCCTGTCTGGGCCCGGGAATGCCTCGGTGACTACGACACCCGTTGGAGTTCCAGACAGGCGTGACAGGAGTGGGGAGATTTGGGGGTGACAACAGGCCTGCCTGGAAACGGAAGGGGGCTGCTATAGACCAGGGGATCGGGGCGGCCTCACCCAGGAGGTGACCCGAGCTGAGGCCCGAGTGACAGAGCCAGCTGGCCAGTACCCTGGGATGGGGGTGGCGCAGGGCCTGGGCAAGTGTGAATGCCACTCGCCCACAGAGGGGCCACTTGGGGGTTTTATGCTGCGCAGTGACGTGAGCTGAGTTATGTTTTTCAAAATTCACGCTGGAGGAGGGCTGGGCGGCTGCGGGGAGGTGCTTGCGGCCTGACTTAGCAGACAGATGGGGCCAGCAGTGGAGCAGGCTGAGTGGAGGTGAGATGGAGCCCAGAGGACCCTGCTCTGGTGGTACACACACCCAGAGTCCACTGGCAAGACTGGGGGCAGGACACGGCACACCACCCCGTCCCCAGCAAGAGGGACCACACTCAGGGCGTCGCGGACACTCACACGCACTTGCTTACACAGAGCTCCCAGAGCCTGCTGGCTCCTCGGGGTGTAGCCTCAACTCAGCCAGCATCCCGTATACAGTCTGTTGCACGTCTCCATCCCCCACCTGTCCATCCATCCATCAGTCACCCATCTGTCCATCTGTCCACCCGGCCGAGTCCTGGGGAAGGACGTGGAGCAGCGGGAGGGGTGGCCAGCCTCCGAGGGCAGCAGCCCGCTCGCTGACCCTGTGCTGGCCGTGGGACCCTCCCCACTGTGCCGGGCCCCATGCCAGGTAGTGGGGACTTAGGACAGCCCCTGCCTATTGGGCACTCGCGGCCCAGCGACCCTGCTTCGCTCTCAGAGGGACACCTGGGGGCGCAGGAGCGGAGGGAGCGTCGGGGAGGATCCTGGGAGAAGCAGGGCCCGCGCCCAGAGCCGGGGCTCCTTAGGGCTGACTCCACGGTTCTGGGGCCTCCACCCCTTCGCAGCCGGAGAAGCGCCCCCTCCCTCCCGCTTCCCCGGGTCACCCGGCGGCTGCAGTACCACACTTCACCAGCAGGCGCTGCTGTCAGTCGCGGACGCCAGCCTGCAATGCTGCACTTGGGGTGACCGTCCTCCACGCGGAGCTGGGGGGGGTGCTGTGCGCATGCGGAGGAGAGGCCGTGCAGGCCGCCTTGTCGGGTGGGGCGGGGGCCCTGACCTTCCTCGCCCACCCCAGCGTCGGACTCGCCCACCAGCCCCCTCGTGGGTGTGTTTGCACGGTCTGTGAGAAGGGCCCCTCCCCGGGCCAGCCTTGCCCTATGGCCCTGCCCAAAGCCCAGGCTTCCCAGAGTGGGAGGCAGAGCACAGACGTGGAGCTCGGAGGGCGGGGGCGGGGGGCTGAACAGAGTAAAGTATGTGATGTCCTCACTGCTGTCACGTGCCAGGCCGGAGGGGGTGCAGGTTCAGTGGGGTCAGGTGGCCCCCTGAGCGACAGAGAACGGGGTACAGAGCAAGTAGTCTGGGCGGCAAGGGGCTTCCTGGGCAGAGCTTGGGGTTTACAGCCCTGGGCACTGATGTAGCCGGGGTGACAGAGGGGCTAGGGGGCGGGGCACCATGGGGAGGGGGGCTGCATCCCCGGCACAGCCTGGGCCTCGGACCCGGCTGCAGTCCAGGCTTCAGGTGGACCGGACAGGCTGTCGCCCCCCACTTAGCTGTGCCGGGCACCTGCTCCGAGGGATCATGGAAGGCTTCGGAGCCCACAGAGCGCACTGGACACTGGGGATCGGCTGGAACGAGCAGGGGCCGCGAGTGGGGGCGAGAAGGCAGATGGGTTCTCACGGATGAGCGCAGCTCGGCCTCCCAGTCCAGCCCGCGGGGGCCAGTCAGGGCCATGGGCTTGACCTATGGCTGCCCAGACGTCCTTGAGGTGCCCAGGGGAGTCACCTGGGGGGCCCAGGAGCGCTTGGTTTGCACAGGGGTTGGTCCCTGAGAGGAAATCGGGGTGCTGGGAGGAGTGGGGAGTGAAGGAGGAGGAGCCTCCGCTGCAGGCCTGGGTTGCCATGTGGCCCCGGCACGGAGAGGCCGGGAGTGTGCACGTGCGTGTTTGTGCGTGTTCGCTGAGTGGACACGGGATGGGGTGCCTGGGCTGTCGTGAGCCTGTTTCTGCAGGGGTGTAGTGGAGTTGGTCATGGCGGCACTGTTCCTGACTCCCTTCTCGCTGGGATGTGCCTGACCCTTGCCCCACCCCCCCAGAGCCTGTCCCCCGACTGGTTTGAAGGAGACTCTGGGTGGCCTCAGCCGCAGCCCCCTTCCAGGGTTCCCCAGGTTCTGCACTAGGCCATCCTCCACCCCTTCCCCTCCCAGGCCCGCAGGTGTGGAGGCCAAGTGGGTCTCTCCTTATCCTGGAGGCCAGTGCAGACCAGCCGTGGGTCAGAGGGCACCTCCCACCGCTGGGGGGCATGGGGGAGAGGCATGGGGCAGAGCCCAGAGCCCCTGAGAATGTGTGTGTGCTCGTGTGCACTCCTGAGAGCTCCACGGGCTGGTGCTCGTCTGCGGGCAGAACCGTCTGGTGGGGCGTGAGCTCCCGCAGGGGCTGTCGCGTGTGGCTGTCCGGGTTGTGCACTGCACAGCTCCAGGGCCGCCACCCCACTGTCGCCAGAGGTGGCGCGTGCATCTGCGTGCGCACAGCAGTCGGGTGTGCGGAGGGAGGGCGCCTCTGCTCCGTCTGCGCGGCAGGGCTCCATGGGTTGCGGGGGCCCTGTGTGCGCCCTGCTTCAGCCGAGGGTCTCGGCAGGGTGGTGTGCATGCGGGGCGCCGGGCAGGTGTCAGGAGCTGGTGGGCGACGGTCGGGATGTGGGCAGGAGAGGCCGGGGTGGGTTCACGCGGGGCCGTCCAGGGGCTCTCAGTCGCCCTCGTATCTGTGTGCTCTGGTGGGCGCTGGTCTGTGAAGGGTCTGGAGTCCTCGTGAGCCTGCTCACTGCTGGAGAGAGGGGTGCCGGCTGCCCCCAGCCAGCCCCAGGGCATCCCAGGCCCAGGGCGTTTCCTCCCCCCACCAGGGGGGAAGCCACCTGGTGTGCAGCTTGAGGGGCAGCCTGGGGACACCGCTGGGTCCCACCTCTTGAGCCCCTTCTCAGCCGCACCCCCTGGACTGGACGCCCACTCCCCACACTCTGGGGGTCTGATCACCAAGTGGAACCACATGCTGCCTCCCTGTGGCCAAGTGCGCTTGGCGGCCGGCCCGGGAGACAGACGCTTCCTCCTGGGATGTGCCACAGAACCCAGGGCGGGGAGGGGAGCCCTGCTGGCCGGAAAGCCCCGGACCCCAGGTGCTCCTGGGGTGCCTCAGTCTGAGGGTGGTGTCCTCTCCCCACCCTTCTGAGGGCCGTGACCTGACCCTGCCAGCTGGAGAGCAATGCCCTGCTTCCACATATCCACCCGTCTAAAGGGGAGTGCTGGCCCCGCCAGCCTGAGGACACGTTCTGGTGGTGTGCCACCTTGCACGAGCCGATTGTTGTGTGTTCAGGAATTTTGCACACCTCGAGGAAAGCCTCGTTGCTCCCGGCAGTGCCGTCCCCTACCCTTCCCGATAGCCTCGTGACCCACCTCCTCACCTTTCAGAGTGTCACCTTCTCAGTGAGGCCCTCCCTGGCGACCCTTCTTTGCTCTTCTTTGCCGTAGTCCTTTCAAAGCACCTGTGGCCATTGCCAACCGTGTGCTGGCCTCTTTGTGGGCTTCAGGGGGCGGGGCTTGTGTCTGTTTGTGTTCATTGCCCAGAACAGAGCCAGCTCATAGGCACTCGGTAAGCCTTGGGTGGGTGGATGGATGGATGGGTGGACGACGGGTGGGTGAATGGATAGATGGATAGATAGGTGAATGGATGGTGGATGGATGGGTGGGCAGATGGATGAATGAGTGGACAGGTAGATGGGTGGATAGATGGATGGATGGATACGTGGGTGAGTAGATGGGTGGATAGGTAGAAGGGTGAATGGATGGATGGATGGATGGATGGATGAGTGGGTGGCTAGATGGGTGGATAGGTGGAAGGGAGAATGGATGGATAAAGGATGGATGGATGGGCAGATGGATAGACCACAAGGCCCAGGGGTGGGCACAGGCACAGGGCCTCCCAGCTGCCCTACCAGGACAATCTGTGCCCAGGGAATCTGATGTTATCTCTCCAGCTCCAGCTAGAAATGGAGGCATGGCATCCCTGGCCTTCTGGCATAGCAGGCTAGCAGCATTTCTGAGCCGCTAGGAAGCAGACAGGGCTACAGGACAGCCAGACCCGAGCTTGGGCTGTTTGGGGTCCTGGCCTAGGAAGAGAAGGTGACCAGCCGTCCCAGTCCAGGGTTGGGGTGGTTCCCAGGGCACAGGACTCAGTTTTACAGGATTTTCTGGGAAATGGGGCTTTCAGAGCTAAAACCAACTGCCTAAGGAAGGATGACAGACTCCAGCCTGCCCCCCTCTGCAGGGCACCACCGAGGAGTCAGGATAAGGCATCCTCTCTAAGGCCCAGCTTAGAGAGGAGACAACTTGTGTGAATGTATGATGTGGAATGTGGCATCCTCCCTCCTCACATTTCAGCAGTGTGGGGGTTGTTCTTCAGCCTCTGCTTCCCCTCCCGCTTCGTTGGGTGTCCTTGTGCAGTGAGCAACCTGCACAACTATACACAGCGGCCCTGCGCCAGGCCTTTCCTGTCCTTGCAGTGTCCCTGGGTCCAGCCTTCTTCTTCTTGGGCAGGGACCCTGCTCCGAGCCCAACCCAAAATACTGTCCCCAGCAGTGAATGTGGGGCTCATGGGGGTGATTACTAATGATCAGAGCTGTGAGTCCCAACTGGAGCCGCAGCAGAATCCCCCCGAGGCCTGATGGCACAGCGGGTCTGCGGTGGGGCCTGAAAGTGCGCACTTGCACTAACGAGCTCCTGGGTCCCGCCGCTGCAGGTCCAGGGACCCCACTTTGAAAACCACTGGACTAGGGCGTTTGTTTTCTTGCAGAGGCTCCCCACCAGCAAGGCCGTGAGGAAGGTCCCCCAGGCTCCCATATTCCCTCCTTTTGGTGAGACCTGTCACGGGGTCCAGAGGCAAGAAAGGCCCATCCCTGCGGGGCAGTTAGAGCCCACTGGGGGCAGCAGGGACACCTGGTGGCTTCTCGGTGCTGGAGAAGGGTTCCGGCTCACAAGCAGAGCCTCTTACCCCCATAGTGCCTGTGCAGGGCTCTGTCGGCACCCCCATTTCACAGATGAGGAGACAAGCTCAAGCACAGTCAGAAGAGGCAGCGCTGGCCCAGGGGCTGCGCGTTCACCGCTTGGCTGGGCACGATGGAGCTAGTGAGGCGGGGGTGCTCCTGCCTGGGCGAGGACTGGAACCCCACCCTGGGCCTGCCGTGGGGAGCGAGGGTGGTATTGAGGCGTGGGCTCCCCCGGCTGTGGCTGTTCCAGCTCCCCAAGAGGGGCTGCCCTCCCCTGGGTCCTTGCACCCAGGGCCCGGGCTGTGGGTGGTCACTGGTTCTGTGTTTGTCATTACACTCTGCTGGCCGCACAATGTAGGGGCCTGTGGCTTTGGGGAGTTGTGCCCCATCTCAGGGCTTCGGTTGGCCCTGGGGAGCAGGGGCTCTGAGGGGCTGCCTCGAGAGAAGCTTCTGGCTGAGTCCACCCTGGGCTCTGCAGGAAGAAGGGCGCAGGCCATAAGGGGTTTCCTGGGGACTCGAGAATATTCCAGAGCATAGCTGGTGCACCCTGCTGACCCGTCCTGACCTTCCGCCCTGCCTGGGGTCTCCGGGGCTGAAGGATGCTTATGACAAAACGGCTGGGTGTGGAGGACGGGGCCTGCCTGACCCCATCGTGGTGCAGGTTCTGAGCACTCCTGAGCTCCGCGAGCTTGTGCACTGGGCTGGGAGGCCTGGGGGTGGATAGGAGGGCAGGACGTTCGCACGCCCTGCACGGCCCCCAAGCTGCCCCACAGGGACAGGGGCCGCCCCTGGAGCAGGGGTCATCGGGTGCTAGGCAGCGTGCAGGCCGAAAACCACGGCCTCGGTGTGCTGCTAGGAGACGTCAGACACGCAGACGAAGGTTTGGGCTGTCGGTGTGTGTCCAGACGAAGCTGTGGGAATGTTCCAACACAGGGAGGCTGGAGAGACTGGGAGGTGGTGGGATGGCCGAGCTCAGTGGGTCCTGCCAGGAGGGCACCAGGAGCTGACAAGACATGGGTGGAGGCTGGCCTGGTTCAGGGGTGGTGACTTCCTGGGCCAGGGAGGGTGGAGGTCTGGGGCTGTGATGTGCATCCCTGCCCCACAGTTTTGTGAGGTTTGAAACTATTTCCGAGTAAAAAGAAAGATGCAAGCAGGATTCTGGGTCCACTTTCCACACTGTCACTTAACCTCTCTAGGCCTTGGTTTCCTCGTCTGTAAAGTGGGCACAGAGCATCTAACAGGGCTTTTGTGTGAGGAGCAAAGAGCTGAGGGCCCGCCAGGTCTACAGAAATTCTGGCAGTTATATGACATGGCAGCACCTGTCCTAGTGAGCACTACTTGCTTCGTTCTGCAGATGACAGAACTGAGGCACAGAGAGGTTGAGTAATGGCCCTAGGACACAGAGCGGGGAGTGGCTCTGCAGACCTTGCAGCCCTGACTGCCCACCTTGGGTTGTGGTGAGGACTGAAGAGGCCCGGGAGTGACGTGCATGCCGGGAGCGGGGGTGAATTGCCGCCGGCCTGTCTTGACGCCCCATGACCGGCCCTGGTGGAGTGGAAAAGGGCAGGGCGGCCCATTGGCCCGCTCGCCATCCGGGACTCTTTACAGCCGTCCACTGGGCCAGCGGGAGGAAAGGACAGACAGAGCTGGTAGCAGTTTATGCTGCTGAGTGCCCGCCCTTTGCTCTCTGAGGCATTTCTTTCCCACTCTGGGTAGGAATGGGCGGTAGTGGGTTGTAAATGTTTGGCTGTACCCCTGGCGCCCCCGCCCCAGGCTTCAGCCCAGAGGGACCGGGTCGCGGAGCGGGGAGGGGGTCGCGGAGCGGGGAGGAGGCCGAGCCTGGCTGTGCCCCGGCCCCACCCTGCAGGGTGTTTGCTGAGCCCGTCTCTCCCGTTCCCCAGATGAAGGTCACAGTGTCCAGAGGGGGCGACCACAACAGTGACGGCGACAGCGTCCGAGAAGCCACCAGCTCCCGGAGGAGCAGTTCTCGGGACCAGCTCAGTGACGTGAGTAGCCCAGCCGCTCACCGGAGCATTTCTGGGTCCCTGGGGCGACTGCCAGACCAGCCCCCAACCTTCAGACACTGCAAGCCGTTTGCTTAGGGGCCCAGAGTCTCAGCTGAGGGTTTTGTGCTCACAGTTAGCATCTGCCTTCATTAAAACATGATTTTTCACTAATTAGGGCTTCCCCGTTAGGAGGGATTTAAATGAGGAGCAACCATGAGGCACTGGCAGGGGCCCACGGAGGCGACCGTGCTGGGGTGCAGGTCCTGCATCCCGCTGGGGGCAGGCTCGGGGTTGATGCCAGGCTGGCAGCCGGCAGGGACGTGGATGGGGAATGACTCCCACAGATGTGTTTATTAAGAAGGGCAGGGGGAGTGTCCCTGGCCCGGTGAGTCGGTCTGGAACTGCAGGGAACAAGCTGGAAGCACTCCCACCTGCCCAGGCGGACCAGCCTGTCAGCTCGGGCTGGCAGTGGCATGGGTGTCCAGCAGTCCAGCTCTCTGCTGAGGCAGCCACTGGGGGCCACGCGGAGGGGAGGGTGCGCCGCCGAGGCACAAGCTGGCCCGGGTCTGGGGACACCCTTCGGTGTCCTGCCTAAAAGACGGCTCCCTGAGCTCAGGTCCCGGGGTGGGTGTTCTTGGGGCCCAGTGTGCAGATGACCCAGGCAGGCAACACACAGGAGCTCCCGCTGGGATTTGGCCCACCACAGTGGGGGTGCTGGGTAGCCCTCCAGGGCCCCCAGGTCTCCCTGGACCATGGAGAAGGGGATGGGCAGGTGATGTAAGGGCTAGGGGTGGGGACAGAGGGGCCCCAGGGGGAGGGAGGACTCAGGCAGAAGGGGCCCCAGGAGGAGGCGCTGCTCCGGGAAGCGGCCTTTGTCTTCTTGACCCCCAGCTGCAGAAGTGGCGGCAGAGCAGAGATGGGTTTTCTGCAGGGCTAAATGGAACGAGCCGTCTCTCATTATCATTTAAATGGGGGCTGGGGGAGGGCGGGCACGGGAGGCCGGGAGGAGGGCCTAATTGCCGGGCTCCGATCTTGTTGCCACAAGATGGGAAAATAGGCTGGTAATTGTCTGGGGCCGCGGGGGCTGCCCTAGTTCGAACTCCTCTAATTGCCAGCCGGGGTAAATGAACGGAGACCGATTCTGAGCACAGCGCCGGCGGCATGAGGGCGCAAGCTTGGGGGCAATTGTGGCACCCTCCCCACCCCCATCCGCAGGGTCTGGGACTGGGCCAGCCCTGGTGGTGAGGGACCCCCACTGCGGTGAGCTCGGCCTGGCAGACCCCAGGGGCTGGCCCGGGCCGCCAGGGTCTGCCTGGGGAGGGGAGGGGTGGCCTGGCGTCAGCTGAGCAGGGCAGAGTGGTCCAGGCTGCAGTGGTCACCCCTCCCAGAAGAATCTTGGCATCTGGACCTCAGTGCGGGCTGGACCCTGGTCTGTGGGTCCCACAAACCTCAGACAAGCCCACCCTCGCTGACTGCGCCAATGTCCCCCGCACACACACCTGCCCGGTCACCATGTCCTGTCCGCCTGGACCTCAGGGCTCAGCCCTGGTGACCACCGCCAGCCCTGGGGAGCTGGTGAAATGCACTTGACTGGTCTCTCCCGTCAGATCCGAAATGCCCTTTTGAACCAGAGGGAGCGCCATCAAGCATCGCTGGGGTCGCCCTCACAGGACCTCTGGGGTGGCTGCCAGCCTCCAGGCCACAGCTGACCCCCACATCTTGACATCTGAGGCCCCAGCTCCTCCCCCAGGAAGGCTTCCCGCTGGACCCTGTGACCTGGGAGGCTCGTGGGTGGTGAGGGAAAGGTCGACCTGAGCACAGAGAGGGGGTCGACCCCTGGCCCAGAACCCCGTGTGGAAAGGTGGGGTTGGTCCTCTGGGAGGGGCTGAGATCTGGCCAAGGGCTGAGCCCATCCCCGAGGCACGTGGGGAGACCCCGCTGGGCTGGACCACATCTCCAGGTCTGGGGGTGGAAGGCTCCTGGTGTGGGTCTTCAAGCCAGGCCCCAGGCTGATCTGGGCTCCATGGTGCTCGGCGTGGCCCCAGGCCAGAGTTCCAGCAAAGACCCCGGAGGGGGCTGCCGGTCTCTGCCCGCTCAGGTCCTCGGAGGAGAGGGTGGCCATCAGGGGCTGCCCCCGGTTCCTGACTGTCCTTCTTCCTTCCCTGCAGAGCTCGGCGCAGGCGGTCTCAGGCAGAGGTTACTCCGTAAGTCTCCCGCCCTGCTTCTGCTGTCTGCTCCCCGCACCCCGGCCCTCAGGAGTCCCGACTGTGCCAGGCGCTGCCCCCAGGCTGGAGGGGGTTGGTGCAGGTTGGGGGTGGGGCCAGAGTGGGCAGAGGCGGCAAGGGAGCATCCCGCCTGGGGTCCTGGCCTGCGAGGAGTGTGGGTGGGCCGGACACTCTGCCTCTGGGTCCTGTGGGGCAGCGCTTGGTGTCAGGGGTCCCACCCGTGGAGCAGCTGCCCCCCAGCGCCCTGACACCACCTCCTGGACCATACTCGGCCGGGCCGGAGAGTCTGGACCGGGGCATGAGGCCCCAGCCCCTTGGCTGTCGTCTGGGGCCCAAGGGCAGGAGGGGGACGGCCTGCTGCCGCCTGATACTCCGGCCAAGGGGGGTCCCGTCCCTGTCCCCCAGCCCCCTCCTCACAACTTCATTTCATTTCCTCTTAAGTATCAGGAGGACTGTTAATGACACCATAAACCCAGAGCTCCGTAAAAGCCATTTCTGCGGATTTACAGCCGTTTTGGCTCGTTGGAGGGCAGGGGCCTGGGCTCCGCCCGCCTCATCCCCGCAGCCCCTGATTTACTGCGAGTTCCAGAGTTCCAGGGTTTGACAGGCAGCCTCTCTAAATCACGGGGGCTTTTTATAGGGTGTGTAATTAACCCATTAATTCCCCGGGTGGCAGGGACAGCCATGGATCCCTGGCCGTCCTCTCCCCCAGCTGCCCGACCCCCAGGGTCCGCTGGCCCAGGCAGCTCTGCCTTCTGCCTCTAAGCCCGGGCCAGGCCATAGCGTCTGCGAGCCTTTGACCTGGGGGGGCTGGACACTTCTGGGTGGTGGTCCCGGGTACCACCAAGGGGTGTCTCCCTGGGGAGGCCTCTGCCCTCCTTGGGCAGCCTTGGTGCTCTCATCTGTGGTCACAGTCATGGTTGGTGGCCCGTGCTGTCCCTTCCTCCCGTGGGCCTGGGCGGGCCTGACACACCAGCATCCCCTGGAGCTGACTGTGCTGGCAGTGGCATCCCAGCCAGGAGCTGGGCCAGGACCAGGGCTGTGGGAGATGGTGGGCCGCGCGGCGCAGGCCGGCATGGGGCGAGCTGGCATGGTAATGGGAGCCAGGACACCCACCGGCCTGCATCGGCCCGAGGGTCCAGGAGTCCCGAGAGGCTGGGCCCAGGGACGCCTTGTGTGGAGCCTCCCGCTGGCTCTGAGATGCCCGGGGCAGCTGGGGTCTCCCTGCCCCAAGTCTCCTTGCCAGAGCTGCTGGGCGGCCCTTCTGCTTCCAAATCACCATGTGTCATTCGTGGTTTCTCCCCAGAACGCTGCTTTGAATGTTTCCTGGAGAAGAACCTGTAATTAACATGCCAGCTGCTTGCAGCTTAGCTCCGTACCGCCGCTGCACAGGAGTGACAGATGGTGGCGGGCAGGGGCCCAGCCTGCTGCTCAGCCGTGGGGTTCCTGAGCCATGTCTGCGGCAGCCTGCGTGTGCGCACCAGGCCCTGGCGTGAGCAGATGTGTCCGCAGGTCCCTGACGTGTGCCGGCCAGCACTGCAGGGCATGCGTGGTCAACCCGGCCCTGGTGGCACTCTTGCCCAGTTGGCGTGGTCGCAGGTGGGGCTGCCCCTGCAGCTGGAGGAATGGAAGTGGGCCCGGAGGACCCTTGCCCAGCAGGCAGCGGCTCGGGGCTGGGGGCAGGCAGGCGGCTCTGCCAGGAGCCAGGGGGCTGGGGTTTGGAGGCCAGCTGGGCTGAGCTCAGGGCGGCTGCAGTCCTGCCTCTAGACCCAGATTTCACTGTGGAGGCCTCAGACACACCTGAGGGTGCCACTCAGGTTGGGGGCCGTGTCTGTGTGTGGCTCTCAGTGAAAGGGGAGTGTGTGTTGTGTACCCCTCTGTGTTGACATATGTCGGTCACATGCACGTGCCTTGAGGCGGTGTCTCTGTGTGGCCATGCGGCTGCACGCCTACGCGTAGAAGCGTTACGTGTTTCTCTCTGGCCGTCTGTATGTGTGTCTGGGCCTTGTCCTCTCGCATGTCTGTCTGGAGGTGCCCGGATGTGTCTGTGTTTGTAGCAGGTGGGTGTGTGCCACACGTGTGTGTCTGCATGTAAGTGTCCATCTGGGAGCCTGTGACTGGACGTGGCACGGGTGCATCTGTACATGTACAACTGTGATTCTGCAGTACGTGTGTGTGTGTGTCTGGCCACGTGGCATTGCGTGTAGGTGTGTACCTTGGCCTGTGTGTCCCTTGCCGTCTGTGCGTGTCTGCAGTTGGGGCCTCAGGCCCAGCAGGGGTCACGCTTGTCCTTGCCTCTCCCCGACAGCGTCCCCCCACCCCCATACTAGGTGACAGGGCGGCCGGGGGGGGGCATCTGTCACCTGACCTGGTTTATAGACCGTACTTAAAAAAGTTTAATTTGCCGAGATTTATCCCCAGCAAATCCCCAATTATCGTTCATCCTCAACAGCGTCTGTCCTGAGAGCTCCGTGCAACCTCCCCTGCCCGCCATCAGAGGTTCATTAGTGCCATAAAATTACTTAGAAAGTGATTTTCCTAATTTGACTGCTTGCAACCAAGGACACGAGGATTCGTCTCCCGCCGAAGCAGGGGACTTGGGGCTTTCCTGTATTAAAGAGAAATGAGTATCTAGACTCCCGCCGGGGCGGGAGGCCAGCCCTGCCCCCACCCCGAGTGTGCTGCCCGGGGACGGGAGTGGAGGACGCCAAGCGGCAGTGACGCCGTGGTGACCCGGGCAGGTGTCCCATGCCACCCTCGGGGTGAACGTTGTTATCCTGGCGATGGCTGCCCACTCTGTAGATGAGGGCGCTGAGGCACGGGGGCAGAGAACCCGCTGCAGCGCCCACTGTCAGGAGGGGTCTCTGCTAAGGACCCCGGCCCTGGCCACACCTCTGTGTCCCTGCCGTCCCCTCCCGCCCAGCCCCGCCCGCCCCCGGCCCCTGCTTGTCACCGACGGGAGGAAGCCTGCCCGCCACCTCGCCCGCCTGAGCCCAAGGCGCAGCACCCAGCTGGTTGCCTTTGGCACCTCTCCCGCCCTCACTGGCCAGTCTCAGCTGAGCCGCCATCCTCCCGCCTCCCCTGGGCTTGGGTGCATTTGTTTCTTCCCTCCTCCCCTCAACACACCTGGGTTGAGGTCTGCTCTGCACCAGTCACCGCCCTTCACGGCAGGCTGGGAAGGAATCAAACAGCCAACGCCCTGCCCCGGGGATAAGTAGCGTCCCTGTGGAGGCGGTGAGCGCGCTGCGGAGGAGTTTGCTGGGCGCGGCGGGAAGGCCTCCCCACCTCACCCTGACACCGGAGCGGCCCTGACACACACGCACACACAAGGAGCGGCCCTTGCCGCGGGGCCCACGTGTGTCGTGTGTCGGGAACAGTGCGGGGGCGGTCAGTGAGCCTCTAACTCTGGTTCCCAGTAGAGTGGTGGAGGGCTGGGAGGAGGGGGCACCTGCCTGCACCCTGGCCTCCAGGGTGCCCAGGCTTGCCTGGGTCGGGCGGGACCCCACCTGCCAAACCTGCCAGGGTGGCCCCCGTACACACACACACACACACACACACACACACACACACACACACACACACACACACACACACACACACACACACACGAGGCACGGTTAGCTGATGGGCGTGACTGCCTCAAGGGGGTTTCTGGAAATGAACTCTGAGCTGTTGGCTGGGCTGCAGAGAGCCTGCCAGTCTCACATCACCTGCACTGCAGCGCCAGCCCCGGGTCTCAGGGACCTCCACACCTCGCGTTCCTGGCGCAAGTGGGTGAATAAGACGTGTCAAGGCCCAGCTGGCGCCCTGCCCCAGGGCCACGGGGGGGGGCGCTGCTTCGGCCTGTGGCGCGCCCCTGGCTGGTCCCTTCCCCTCGGAGCCTGGGCAGTAGGGCAGAGTTAAAACTAGCAGCTGGCGTGGCCCAGACAGAGCCGACACGAGGGCTGGCAGGGCCCAGGCTGGCGCTGTGCCCAGCCAGCTGTTGCCGAGGACGTCTGTCTGGAGGGGCGGGGAGGGGGGCCGCCGGGGCTCATCGTCGAGGAAACACCTCGACATCTGGGGTCACGGGAGGCTCCTTTCCTCCCGTTCTGGGGCTGGGCGCCAGCTCATGGCTGGCGGCCTCAGCTCCTCTGACGTGGGCCTCCCCGGCGGGCTGGTTGGGCTTCCTCCAGCGTGGTGGCTGGTTACCAGGGTCCCGAGAGCGTGGAGGAAGCAGTAGCGGTGGCGTGGCCTCAGCTCCGGGTGGCACGGCGTGGCTTCCTGAGGCTGTGTTGTCGTAAGCACCCCTTAGGCTCGTGGGGAGAGGCTGTGGGTGCCTCCCCTCTCTGGTCAGAGTGTCAGCACCTCATGAGAGGGGTGCAGGCACCTGGGCAGCCTGGGGAAGCACAGGAGCCCCTCCCCACTCTGACGAGGCCTCTCACACTCGGGGGCGCAGCGGCTTCCGCTGGGGAAGTCAGCCGTGCACGCGCATGTGACACTGGCATCAGCCCGCGCGCAACCCTGTGAGGTGCGGCGGTGGCCGAGGCCAGCTGCGCTCTAGCCACGACGGCAGGGCCGTGTCCCGTGCCCCGCGTGTGCACGCGCCCACCACCCCGTGGCTCCTGCCGGCCCTCCTCCCGGACGTGCTCGTCGGGGCTCCCGGCTCCACACTCAGCTTTCTGCCCTGCCACCCTCTCTGGCAGGAGTGAGCGGCACAGCCCTGCCTTCTGGGAGCCCCGGTCTGGGGCTCAGGAGGGCAGAGCAGGTGGCCCCCGGGGACGGGGTACCTGGTTGGCCGCCTGCAGGTCACTTGCTAGCTTTGCCCGTAAGCCAGGGGCGATCGTGGCTGAGATGAGGTGCAGCACGTGGCGGGGGACTCGGCTCTCGTGAGCCTTCAGGGGCGGGACGGCTGGTGGACGCGAGCGGCAGAGTCCTGCTGGCTGGCAGAGGCACCCGGGGTGCCCCTGGGCCGTCCTGAAGCCTGCCTGCCCCCGTGCCCACCGCGGGAGCGGCTCAGCGCCCTCAGCCCCTGCAGCGCCCACTGCACACTCTGGCGGCCCGGGCCTCCGCTAACCCGCCCCGCTGCCCCCTCGCAGCCCGCGGCAGGCTCCGTCTTTATGAGGCGGGTTTACAACATCCGTTACCCTGCTTCTCGGGCCACTTCCGAGCAGCCGTAATTTGTACAAAAGCAATAAAAGCCTGTCAGGCTTTCCCCGGAGCCGGGAACTGCATCCTCGTCCCACCTCCGAGCACAGGACAGTCCTCAGCCGCCCGCTGGGAAGGGGTCGCCAGGGACGGCGGGTGTGCGGTGGGCAGTGTCCTCACCTGTGATGCAACCCCAGCCCGTGCCCAGCCAGCCTTCTGTCAGGAGGCACCGTCTGCCCATACATCCATCCGTCTGTTCGTCCATTCTTCCATCGTCTGTCCTTCACTTGGCCCACCTCTCAGGGTCCTGGGGTGCAGCTGTGCCCCACATTCGACCAGGCAGAGGACACGGAAGTCCTTCCCTGTGGGTTG
Source organism: Lagenorhynchus albirostris (assembly GCF_949774975.1). Taxonomy (NCBI): domain Eukaryota; kingdom Metazoa; phylum Chordata; class Mammalia; order Artiodactyla; family Delphinidae; genus Lagenorhynchus; species Lagenorhynchus albirostris. The sequence continues at coordinate 87,897,815 of NC_083108.1, forward strand.
ATGGAGAGCCTGTGTCCCGCTGCCCCTGTCATCCGGCACCTCTCCTGGCCTGGCTTGGGGAGGGGGGTCAGCACCGCCTCCTCGGCCAGTTGTGAGGGGTTCTGAACGAGGCATGTGGGTACATCCGTGGTTGTTATTCCCAGGGGAGCAGACCGTGATGTGTTCGCCTTGGGAGCCAGGGCCAGGAGGGGAGAGCGCCCAGGACAGCCGGACCGTTCCTTGTCGCTGACCTGGGTCGGTGGGTGTGGCACCAGGAAGGGAATGGCCCTCAGGGCCTCTGCTCAGCTTCCTGGGAGCGGGCACTGGGTGGGGGGCCTCTCTAGGCCGGGGGCAGCAGGGTCTTCCTAAGAGGGGTCTAGGCCCCAGAAAGAGCAGGGACAGAGCGATAAATAAGAGAAGCCGGTGACCCGCGCGGTGCTGTAGGCGTAGGTGGTGCTGGCTTTACAGGGGTGCTGGCATGGGGGTGGGTGCTGGCTTTACAGGGGTGCTGGCATGGGGGTGGGTGCTGGCTTTACGGGGGTGCTGGCTTGGGGGTGGGTGCTGGCTTTACGGGGGTGCTGGCATGGGGGTGGGTGCTGGCTTTGCGGGGGTGCTGGTGCAGACGGAGGAGCGGTCAAGGGCTCGGGGTTTTCCCGGCACGAGCGGCCCCGAGTGGAGCCGTGCGCATCTGACGGGTCTGCCTGCGCGGCTTCCCGTGGGCGCACTCTGGGCCCCTCTGTCTGTGGCCATCCTCTGCAGGCAGCCGGGTCCTTGGCCCCTGACTCTGCTGCCCCGCACAGAGGTCAGCCTGCCAGGGCGCGGGGTGTGCAGCAGGCAGGCCAGGGCAGCATGCCCTCCCCCTGAGGGCTCCAGCGTCTGGGCCCCTCCGGGGTCCTGGGGACCCGGCCTCCCGGCCAGGAAACCTCCTGCGGCCACCCTCTGTCTGGCCAGACGCTGGGGTGGGAGAAGGAGGCGTCCGTGCTCCCCGGGGGTCCCTGGCCCAACCTCTTGGCCCTGAGCCCGCGTCGCTCCCTCCGCCCCACCGCTGTGTGCTGCTCGCCCTCTCGAGGAGCAGCGCCCCAGCGTGTGCTGCGGGGGGCCGTCTCCGGGCCCCCACGGGTCACAGTCCGGTTGGGGTGGCACAGACCTGGCGGCCCCCTGCCTCTGGGAGCCCTTGGCCTCGGCGCGTGGCCCGGCAGGACGGCTTGGCCCTCCGGTTGAATATTCTGGTTCCTGGCTCTGCTCTGTCAGGGACACGCTAGAGCCTCCTCCGGGAAGGCCAGGTGTGGCCCCAGGTGTCGATCAGGGATGGCAGAGCCAGAGGCCGCTAGCCCCTGCCCGCCTGGAGGCTGCACTGCCAGTCCGAGGTCCTGCGAAGCCTTAGGGCTTGAGCGGCCCGCTGGGCAGGGCCTAGCAGCGTCTCGGGTCGGGAGAGGAGGTGAAGCCGCCGGGCTGGGTGCCACCCGGTGCCCCAGTCTTCTCATCTGTAAGACAGTGAAGCCCCGGGACCCGCCCCACAGGGCTGCGGGGAGAACCCGCGAGCCTGCCAGGCGCCTGCTGTTACTCTCTGCGTGCGGCGGGTCGCTGTCACACTCCACGTGTCTGCCGAGGGCACCACTGAGGCCTGTGGCCTCTGCGCCGCCCGCCCTGGGGGCACAGGATAGCGAGTCTTGGGGTCCCTTCCCTGGTGGGGAGATGGTGGGAGAAAGCAGGTACACGAGCGGCAGGTGCCTCCAGAGAGCGCTGGCTGCTGCGGAGGGCATCTGGGGCAACAGTGCCGGCGGTTGGGGCAGCGTCCCAGGAAGAGCCAGCAGGGAAGTCGGGCCAGGGGCACCCAAGCTGGGGTGCAGGTGCGCCAGGGGCCCGAAAGGAGGAAGGGAGGGGCCCGCCGGCCCATGGCTTCAGCAAGGCTCGTCCCAGCTGCCCAAACACATCAGGCGTTGGCACTCCTCTGGGTGGGTGGCTCCATGGGAGCTCTGGGGAGTGGTCAGCAAGCCGGACTGGAGGCTGGGAGGCCCTCTGCTCGCTGGGGGCCTGAAGCTTCAGGCTGGGTTGTCCGGGCCTCGGGTTTGACACGGGTGTGTCACCCTTGTGTGTCTCGTGCTGTTATCTGAGCAAGGGTCGGATTTAGTGGCAAGAGAGCATTCATTCGTGAGAAAACCTCAAGTCTCCGTGGCATTTTGCAACCATCTTTAAAAGGCTCCCCCCCACCCCCCATTATTTTATTTCAAACCGCAGCAGACCCACGAAGAGGCATCAGCCCGCTGCAGAGGCAGGAGCTGAGACGCACGCACCAGCCCGCCCAGCGTTATGGAGCCGCTGACGGG